>NC_143387.1:37500-722500 GCF_980474605.1 Leiobunum rupestre
ATCGACTTTATAGTCCCGGCGTTTGAAGTCCGGTTTCACGGCGTATTAAAAGTGATGCATCGACCACCCGACATGTGGGTGTACTCGTAATCTCGGTGATGGGTCTGGTGTCGGGTGGTCGATGCATCGACTTCATAGTCCCGGCGTTTGAAGGAATTGTTGTCGGTATCATAAGTGATAAGATCGATAACCTAATATAAGATAATTTAAGAAATTAATAAGTCATTTTTTATGAAACGTGTTTAAAGCATCAACGTTTAACACTCAATGGTATGGTAAAGATCTATTGGCATTACTTTATTAGAGGCTTAAGTGAATTACCAACTGAAGGACGCTATTGAGTTCAGCTTAACGAAATATTTGGAACGATACCCCTTTAGTAGGGATTCAAAGCATTTTTGGTTCTGATCACTATTCCTTTAAGCGGGTTTAACAAAGGGTTATCGGATTCGTGCTATTGCGTTCCCCTTGAATTATTCTTTCCAACGACACCCAATACGTGGGGCTACGAAGCGTTTTTGGTTTTGGGCACTATTCCTTTAAGCGGCTTTGACAAAGGGTTATCGGATTCGTGCTATTGCGTTCTCCTTGAATTATTCTTTTCAACGACACCCTATACGTGGGGCTACGAAGCGTTTTTGGTTTTGGTCACTATTCCTTTAAGCGGCTTTGACGGCGTCTATAAAAGTGATGCTTCGACCACCCGACATGGGACCCAACTTCTAGAATTTATACAAGTCCTCATGATTGGTGGTCGAAGCACCGACTTCATAGTCCCGGCGTTTGAGGTCCGGTTTCACGGCGTATTAAAAGTGATGCATCGACCACCCGACATGTGGGTGTACTCGTAATCTCGGTGATGGGTCTGGTGTCGGGTGGTCGATGCATCGACTTTATAGTCCCGGCGTTTGAAGTCCGGTTTCACGGCGTATTAAAAGTGATGCATCGACCACCCGACATGTGGGTGTACTCGTAATCTCGGTGATGGGTCTGGTGTCGGGTGGTCGATGCATCGACTTTATAGTCCCGGCGTTTGAAGTCCGGTTTCACGGCGTATTAAAAGTGATGCATCGACCACCCGACATGTGGGTGTACTCGTAATCTCGGTGATGGGTCTGGTGTCGGGTGGTCGATGCATCGACTTTATAGTCCCGGCGTTTGAAGTCCGGTTTCACGGCGTATTAAAAGTGATGCATCGACCACCCGACATGTGGGTGTACTCGTAATCTCGGTGATGGGTCTGGTGTCGGGTGGTCGATGCATCGACTTCATAGTCCCGGCGTTTGAAGGAATTGTTGTCGGTATCATAAGTGATAAGATCGATAACCTAATATAAGATAATTTAAGAAATTAATAAGTCATTTTTTATGAAACGTGTTTAAAGCATCAACGTTTAACACTCAATGGTATGGTAAAGATCTATTGGCATTACTTTATTAGAGGCTTAAGTGAATTACCAACTGAAGGACGCTATTGAGTTCAGCTTAACGAAATATTTGGAACGATACCCCTTTAGTAGGGATTCAAAGCATTTTTGGTTCTGATCACTATTCCTTTAAGCGGGTTTAACAAAGGGTTATCGGATTCGTGCTATTGCGTTCCCCTTGAATTATTCTTTCCAACGACACCCAATACGTGGGGCTACGAAGCGTTTTTGGTTTTGGGCACTATTCCTTTAAGCGGCTTTGACAAAGGGTTATCGGATTCGTGCTATTGCGTTCTCCTTGAATTATTCTTTTCAACGACACCCTATACGTGGGGCTACGAAGCGTTTTTGGTTTTGGTCACTATTCCTTTAAGCGGCTTTGACGGCGTCTATAAAAGTGATGCTTCGACCACCCGACATGGGACCCAACTTCTAGAATTTATACAAGTCCTCATGATTGGTGGTCGAAGCACCGACTTCATAGTCCCGGCGTTTGAGGTCCGGTTTCACGGCGTATTAAAAGTGATGCATCGACCACCCGACATGTGGGTGTACTCGTAATCTCGGTGATGGGTCTGGTGTCGGGTGGTCGATGCATCGACTTTATAGTCCCGGCGTTTGAAGTCCGGTTTCACGGCGTATTAAAAGTGATGCATCGACCACCCGACATGTGGGTGTACTCGTAATCTCGGTGATGGGTCTGGTGTCGGGTGGTCGATGCATCGACTTCATAGTCCCGGCGTTTGAGGTCCGGTTTCACGGCGTATTAAAAGTGATGCATCGACCACCCGACATGTGGGTGTACTCGTAATCTCGGTGATGGGTCTGGTGTCGGGTGGTCGATGCATCGACTTTATAGTCCCGGCGTTTGAAGTCCGGTTTCACGGCGTATTAAAAGTGATGCATCGACCACCCGACATGTGGGTGTACTCGTAATCTCGGTGATGGGTCTGGTGTCGGGTGGTCGATGCATCGACTTCATAGTCCCGGCGTTTGAAGGAATTGTTGTCGGTATCATAAGTGATAAGATCGATAACCTAATATAAGATAATTTAAGAAATTAATAAGTCATTTTTTATGAAACGTGTTTAAAGCATCAACGTTTAACACTCAATGGTATGGTAAAGATCTATTGGCATTACTTTATTAGAGGCTTAAGTGAATTACCAACTGAAGGACGCTATTGAGTTCAGCTTAACGAAATATTTGGAACGATACCCCTTTAGTAGGGATTCAAAGCATTTTTGGTTCTGATCACTATTCCTTTAAGCGGGTTTAACAAAGGGTTATCGGATTCGTGCTATTGCGTTCCCCTTGAATTATTCTTTCCAACGACACCCAATACGTGGGGCTACGAAGCGTTTTTGGTTTTGGGCACTATTCCTTTAAGCGGCTTTGACAAAGGGTTATCGGATTCGTGCTATTGCGTTTCCCTTGAATTATTCTTTTCAACGACACCCTATACGTGGGGCTACGAAGCGTTTTTGGTTTTGGTCACTATTCCTTTAAGCGGCTTTGACGGCGTCTATAAAAGTGATGCTTCGACCACCCGACATGGGACCCAACTTCTAGAATTTATACAAGTCCTCATGATTGGTGGTCGAAGCACCGACTTCATAGTCCCGGCGTTTGAGGTCCGGTTTCACGGCGTATTAAAAGTGATGCATCGACCACCCGACATGTGGGTGTACTCGTAATCTCGGTGATGGGTCTGGTGTCGGGTGGTCGATGCATCGACTTTATAGTCCCGGCGTTTGAAGTCCGGTTTCACGGCGTATTAAAAGTGATGCATCGACCACCCGACATGTGGGTGTACTCGTAATCTCGGTGATGGGTCTGGTGTCGGGTGGTCGATGCATCGACTTTATAGTCCCGGCGTTTGAAGTCCGGTTTCACGGCGTATTAAAAGTGATGCATCGACCACCCGACATGTGGGTGTACTCGTAATCTCGGTGATGGGTCTGGTGTCGGGTGGTCGATGCATCGACTTTATAGTCCCGGCGTTTGAAGTCCGGTTTCACGGCGTATTAAAAGTGATGCATCGACCACCCGACATGTGGGTGTACTCGTAATCTCGGTGATGGGTCTGGTGTCGGGTGGTCGATGCATCGACTTTATAGTCCCGGCGTTTGAAGTCCGGTTTCACGGCGTATTAAAAGTGATGCATCGACCACCCGACATGTGGGTGTACTCGTAATCTCGGTGATGGGTCTGGTGTCGGGTGGTCGATGCATCGACTTTATAGTCCCGGCGTTTGAAGTCCGGTTTCACGGCGTATTAAAAGTGATGCATCGACCACCCGACATGTGGGTGTACTCGTAATCTCGGTGATGGGTCTGGTGTCGGGTGGTCGATGCATCGACTTTATAGTCCCGGCGTTTGAAGTCCGGTTTCACGGCGTATTAAAAGTGATGCATCGACCACCCGACATGTGGGTGTACTCGTAATCTCGGTGATGGGTCTGGTGTCGGGTGGTCGATGCATCGACTTTATAGTCCCGGCGTTTGAAGTCCGGTTTCACGGCGTATTAAAAGTGATGCATCGACCACCCGACATGTGGGTGTACTCGTAATCTCGGTGATGGGTCTGGTGTCGGGTGGTCGATGCATCGACTTTATAGTCCCGGCGTTTGAAGGAATTGTTGTCGGTATCATAAGTGATAAGATCGATAACCTAATATAAGATAATTTAAGAAATTAATAAGTCATTTTTTATGAAACGTGTTTAAAGCATCAACGTTTAACACTCAATGGTATGGTAAAGATCTATTGGCATTACTTTATTAGAGGCTTAAGTGAATTACCAACTGAAGGACGCTATTGAGTTCAGCTTAACGAAATATTTGGAACGATACCCCTTTAGTAGGGATTCAAAGCATTTTTGGTTCTGATCACTATTCCTTTAAGCGGGTTTAACAAAGGGTTATCGGATTCGTGCTATTGCGTTCCCCTTGAATTATTCTTTCCAACGACACCCAATACGTGGGGCTACGAAGCGTTTTTGGTTTTGGGCACTATTCCTTTAAGCGGCTTTGACAAAGGGTTATCGGATTCGTGCTATTGCGTTCCCCTTGAATTATTCTTTCCAACGACACCCAATACGTGGGGCTACGAAGCGTTTTTGGTTTTGGGCACTATTCCTTTAAGCGGCTTTGACAAAGGGTTATCGGATTCGTGCTATTGCGTTTCCCTTGAATTATTCTTTTCAACGACACCCTATACGTGGGGCTACGAAGCGTTTTTGGTTTTGGTCACTATTCCTTTAAGCGGCTTTGACGGCGTCTATAAAAGTGATGCTTCGACCACCCGACATGGGACCCAACTTCTAGAATTTATACAAGTCCTCATGATTGGTGGTCGAAGCACCGACTTCATAGTCCCGGCGTTTGAGGTCCGGTTTCACGGCGTATGAAAAGTGATGCATCGACCACCCGACATGTGGGTGTACTCGTAATCTCGGTGATGGGTCTGGTGTCGGGTGGTCGATGCATCGACTTTATAGTCCCGGCGTTTGAAGTCCGGTTTCACGGCGTATTAAAAGTGATGCATCGACCACCCGACATGTGGGTGTACTCGTAATCTCGGTGATGGGTCTGGTGTCGGGTGGTCGATGCATCGACTTTATAGTCCCGGCGTTTGAAGTCCGGTTTCACGGCGTATTAAAAGTGATGCATCGACCACCCGACATGTGGGTGTACTCGTAATCTCGGTGATGGGTCTGGTGTCGGGTGGTCGATGCATCGACTTTATAGTCCCGGCGTTTGAAGTCCGGTTTCACGGCGTATTAAAAGTGATGCATCGACCACCCGACATGTGGGTGTACTCGTAATCTCGGTGATGGGTCTGGTGTCGGGTGGTCGATGCATCGACTTTATAGTCCCGGCGTTTGAAGTCCGGTTTCACGGCGTATTAAAAGTGATGCATCGACCACCCGACATGTGGGTGTACTCGTAATCTCGGTGATGGGTCTGGTGTCGGGTGGTCGATGCATCGACTTTATAGTCCCGGCGTTTGAAGTCCGGTTTCACGGCGTATTAAAAGTGATGCATCGACCACCCGACATGTGGGTGTACTCGTAATCTCGGTGATGGGTCTGGTGTCGGGTGGTCGATGCATCGACTTTATAGTCCCGGCGTTTGAAGTCCGGTTTCACGGCGTATTAAAAGTGATGCATCGACCACCCGACATGTGGGTGTACTCGTAATCTCGGTGATGGGTCTGGTGTCGGGTGGTCGATGCATCGACTTTATAGTCCCGGCGTTTGAAGTCCGGTTTCACGGCGTATTAAAAGTGATGCATCGACCACCCGACATGTGGGTGTACTCGTAATCTCGGTGATGGGTCTGGTGTCGGGTGGTCGATGCATCGACTTTATAGTCCCGGCGTTTGAAGTCCGGTTTCACGGCGTATTAAAAGTGATGCATCGACCACCCGACATGTGGGTGTACTCGTAATCTCGGTGATGGGTCTGGTGTCGGGTGGTCGATGCATCGACTTTATAGTCCCGGCGTTTGAAGTCCGGTTTCACGGCGTATTAAAAGTGATGCATCGACCACCCGACATGTGGGTGTACTCGTAATCTCGGTGATGGGTCTGGTGTCGGGTGGTCGATGCATCGACTTTATAGTCCCGGCGTTTGAAGTCCGGTTTCACGGCGTATTAAAAGTGATGCATCGACCACCCGACATGTGGGTGTACTCGTAATCTCGGTGATGGGTCTGGTGTCGGGTGGTCGATGCATCGACTTTATAGTCCCGGCGTTTGAAGTCCGGTTTCACGGCGTATTAAAAGTGATGCATCGACCACCCGACATGTGGGTGTACTCGTAATCTCGGTGATGGGTCTGGTGTCGGGTGGTCGATGCATCGACTTTATAGTCCCGGCGTTTGAAGGAATTGTTGTCGGTATCATAAGTGATAAGATCGATAACCTAATATAAGATAATTTAAGAAACTAATAAGTCATTTTTTATGAAACGTGTTTAAAGCATCAACGTTTAACACTCAATGGTATGGTAAATATCTATTGGCATTACTTTATTAGAGGCTTAAGTGAATGACCAATTGAAGGACGCTATTGAGTTCAGCTTAACGAAATATTTGGAACGATACCCCTTTAGTAGGGATTCAAAGCATTTTTGGTTCTGATCACTATTCCTTTAAGCGGGTTTGACAAAGGGTTATCGGATTCGTGCTATTGCGTCCCCCTTGAATTATTCTTTCCAACGACACCCAATACGTGGGGCTACGAAGCGTTTTTGGTTTTGGTCACTATTCCTTTAAGCGGGTTTGACAAAGGGTTATCGGATTCGTGCTATTGCGTTCCCCTTGAATTATTCTTTTCAACGACACCCTATACGTGGGGCTACGAAGCGTTTTTGGTTTTGGTCACTATTCCTTTAAGCGGGTTTGACAAAGGGGTATCGGATTCGTGCTATTGCGTTCCCCTTGAATTATTCTTTTCAACGACACCCTATACGTGGGGCTACGAAGCGTTTTTGGTTTTGGTCACTATTCCTTTAAGCGGGTTTGACAAAGGGTTATCGGATTCGTGCTATTGCGTTCCCCTTGAATTATTCTTCCCAACGACACCCAATACGTGGGGCTACGGAGCGTTTTTGGTTTTGGTCACTATTCCTTTAAGCGGGTTTGACAAAGGGTTATCGGATTCGTGGAATTGCGTTCCCCTTGAATTATTCTTTTCAACGACACCCTATACGTGGGGCTACGGAGCGTTTTTGGTTTTGGTCACTATTCCTTTAAGCGGGTTTGACAAAGGGTTATCGGATTCGTGGAATTGCGTTCCCCTTGAATTATTCTTTTCAACGACACCCTATACGTGGGGCTACGAAGCGTTTTTGGTTTTGGTCACTATTCCTTTAAGCGGGTTTGACAAAGGGTTATCGGATTCGTGCTATTGCGTTCCCCTTGAATTATTCTTCCCAACGACACCCAATACGTGGGGCTACGGAGCGTTTTTGGTTTTGGTCACTATTCCTTTAAGCGGGTTTGACAAAGGGTTATCGGATTCGTGGAATTGCGTTCCCCTTGAATTATTCTTTTGAACGACACCCTATATGTTGGGCTAGTAAGGGTTCCGTCTGGTGATAATTCTTGGCAATAGGGGTATAAAGAAGAAAGTTATATGTAATGACAGAGACAAAAGGAAAGTGTGGTAAAGAGTTGAATGAAATTGAGAGGGGCGTTGAGGATTAAGCTAGAGGTTACATACTACTTTGTTAAGGGTGTTGATAAATTTAAACAATAGGGGCGCTGGTATCTATTTTTTTGTATAAATAGGGAAGGTGGGTTTAGTAATTCTCAGTTCTACCGAATTGGCGGAGTTGAAAGTTGTGTCCACTTTTGTCGGAAAGTAAGGACCCGTTGAGGTTTCACAAAGTGAAGTGGTTTTCGTTTTCCGAATATTCTTTTACGCAGTACCGTTTTTTTGAAAAGTGATTCGACGGAAATCTTTAACGGTATCGAAGGGCCGGTATTTTCGGATAGTGAATCTCTGATTGTTTTTCCCGCTTTTGTTTGGTTCAGCAATTAATCAGAAAAACATTATGTCGTACAGAAATTTTCTCGGTTTTTTTGCTCTGGAAGATAAAGATTTTTCGTTGGACATTTTGCTATCACAAACTCTTTATTTCGCGGTTCACGAAGAATTAATGAAAGATGACAGTCGTATTTTGCGTGGCGTTTTCGGTTACCGATCTGTGAAAACTACGTCGGGCCAAAGATTGATTTTTAATTGTAACACGATATATCCTGAAACGTCCCCAGCGGTTCAACTAGAAGAAATAGGAGGAGGTATAAATAGATGCGATGGTGGTTTTTACCTCGAAAAGTTAGATAAAGTGCCGGAATTTAAAAAACCTCATTTCGATCAACTAATTATTTATGCTGATAAATCTTACGCGAATGCAACCGATGCATTAGATTTTTTAAAAAGGCACAATTTGCCGCTATATATTCGTCAAGAAGCGACGTTAAAAAAACATTTTTATGGGAAATACCTTGAACCCGATCACGGGCGGTTTACTTTAGAACAGTTTAAAATAAAGCCTATAAAATTAAGAAGTTTGCAAAGACGCGTGCAGGTTTTAGTAGGAGATACAGGCTTAGGAAAAACTGAATTTGCCTTGGCTCATTTTGAAAACCCTCTCTTGGTTAAACATCGCGACGATTTCAAACGTTTTCAGCCAGGCGTTACCGATGGAATCGTCGTAGACGATGTCGCGACCTCGGATTGGAAGCCTTTAAACTTTTTAAATTTTTTGGGCATGAAGCACGCGCATACCGAAGACGTAAAGAACAGCGCGGTTAGCATATGTAAAGGTGTGGCCAAAATATTTTGTACCAATTGTTTGGATTTGTTTTGGCCCAAGCATATAGAAGAGAAAACTTTAGAAGCCTGTAAACGCCGTATAGTAATTAGAAATATAACCTTCAAGTTATATGATGAATCTCGCGTGATTGAGGACGCAAGCGATTCCGAAGTGGACGATCCTGCGTTGGAACTTAGAGATGAGTATTGCAGTGGTGTCATCCAAAAAGACCATTCCGGAAGTGAAGAGGAAGATAACAGCGTAGTAGATAAAATGGTGAATTTTTTGCAGTGGGCTGAAAACGAGGAGAACAAAAATGTGGGTACGGCGGTGGTCTCCGAGAATAACGGCTCTTGTTCGGTAGAAAATCAACCAGGAACGTCCAGCGATTATTCCTCTGGGTGGATGGCCCGGTTGACTGTCCAAAATAGGCAAAACAAATTGCGTAGAAAACGATCTGAAGTTTCCAATTCAACCTCTTCAAGCGAAGAAGAAACGAAAAAGTTCAATTCAAGCTCTTCCAGCGAAGAAGAACCGAAATTTGTCAATTCAAGCTCTTCCAGCGAAGAAGAACCAATGCCCAAGACACTGAAAATTGTTTCTCCTTCGAAAACTTCCGTTTCGCATGAGTCTGAAAGTGAAAGTGTGGTGGACGAAATTATTGAAGATGGTTTTTTACGTATAAGTCAGTTTGCAGAGGCTGTCTTAGATGAAGAGAAGGAAGCAAATAACGAGGGAGCAAGTTTAGTTGAAATGTTAAAGATAGGAAAGAAATCGTTAAATGGGAAAGGCGTCAAACGATCTACCAAAAATTGATGCGGGGTAAAAGGATGTTTATAGGAATTAGGAAGGCGAAAGTATCGCGCCAAAGGCCTTGTTAAATTAATATATGTTTAATGGCAATTTGTATTTTTTCTTTCAAAGCACGGGTATAACTATAACATTGTTGTGTGATAATATTATTTTTGTTTTTGTAAACTATTTTGTATTAAAATAATTGCTATATTAACGTTGAGTATTAATTTAATAGCTTTTGTAATAATAAGTTGCGCATCTTCTGAAGTTCATTCGTTTGTGGTAAGTATTAGATGGTAAGTATTTTTTTAATGTAAGTTATTAAAAGTTTGGTTTAATCTAGGATTAAAAGATAGGTGAGTATTCTATTTATTTTGGTTAAAGATACGGAATGTATAATTTGTTTTATTTTCAGGTAGACGGATATCGACGGCAACACTGACGGGATGATCGACGGCAAGACGGACGGGATGATCGACGGAAGGACGTAGTTCGGTTCGGTTTAGGAGCGAAAACACATGGCGTGAGTATTTCTTAATGTTTCGGGTTAAAGGTAAGTTATTGGTTTATATAATATTTACATGTTAGGAAGACGGATATCGACGGCCGGACGGATGAGATGATTGAACGAAGGACAGCGTGGGAAGAAGGAGCTTTATGGTAAGGAAGTAATTTTCGGTATTAAGGTTCGAGGTAAGGTATAACTTTTTTATTTTTCTTTGCAGGAAGACGGATACTTACGGAAGGACGGACGGGATGATCGTCGGTTGGACGGCGTGGGAAGAAGGAGCTTTATGGTAAGCGAGTAATTTTCGGTATTAAGGTTCGAGGTAAGGTATTACTTTTTTATTTTTCTTTGCAGGAAGACGGATACTAACGGAAGGACGGACGGGATGATCGTCGGTTGGACGGCGTGGGAAGAAGGAGCTTTATGGTAAGCGAGTAATTTTCGGTATTAAGGTTCGAGGTAAGGTATTACTTTTTTATTTTTCTTTGCAGGAAGACGGATACTTACGGAAGGACGGACGGGATGATCGTCGGTTGGACGGCGTGGGAAGAAGGAGCTTTATGGTAAGCGAGTAATTTTCGGTATTAAGGTTCGAGGTAAGGTATTACTTTTTTATTTTTCTTGGCAGGAAGACGGATACTTACGGAAGGACGGACGGGATGATCGTCGGTTGGACGGCGTGGGAAGAAGGAGCTTTATGGTAAGTGTGTAATATTCTGTATTAAACTTTAAGGTATTAATTTTGTATGTTTCTTTGCATTGACTGCGGGGCGGACGGTAACATCGACTGACGGGCGACGTAGGAAGAAGGAGCTATATGGTAAGTGTGTAATATTCTGTATTAAACTTTAAGGTATTAATTTTGTATGTTTCTTTGCATTGACTGCGGGGCGGACGGTAACATCGACTGACGGGCGACGTAGGAAGAAGGAGCTATATGGTAAGCGTGTAATATTCTGTATTAAACTTTAAGGTATTAATTTTGTATGTTTCTTTGCATTGACTGCGGGGCGGACGGTAACATCGACTGACGGGCGACGTAGGAAGAAGGAGCTATATGGTAAGTGTGTAATATTCTGTATTAAACTTTAAGGTATTAATTTTGTATGTTTCTTTGCATTGACTGCGGGGCGGACGGTAACATCGACTGACGGGCGACGTAGGAAGAAGGAGCTATATGGTAAGTGTGTAATATTCTGTATTAAACTTTAAGGTATTAATTTTGTATGTTTCTTTGCATTGACTGCGGGGCGGACGGTAACATCGACTGACGGGCGACGTAGGAAGAAGGAGCTATATGGTAAGTGTGTAATATTCTGTATTAAACTTTAAGGTATTAATTTTGTATGTTTCTTTGCATTGACTGCGGGGCGGACGGTAACATCGACTGACGGGCGACGTAGGAAGAAGGAGCTATATGGTAAGTGTGTAATATTCTGTATTAAACTTTAAGGTATTAATTTTGTATGTTTCTTTGCATTGACTGCGGGGCGGACGGTAACATCGACTGACGGGCGACGTAGGAAGAAGGAGCTATATGGTAAGTGAGTAACGTTTTGTATTAAAGTTTAAGGTAAGGTATTAATTTTGTTTGTTTCTTTGCGGTGTAACGTGTATTGATTGACTGCAGGACGGACGGTATAATCGACGGATGGACGGCGTGCGGAGCGTTAGTGAAATGGTAAGTGAGTTATTGTAGGTAGTGAGGTTGAAGGTAAGGTAATACTTTTTGTGTTTTTTTGCAGGGAGACGTATATTGGCGACGGGATGGGCAGTAACATCGACTGATGGGCGACGTGAGAAGAACTTCGGAGCTAATTGGTAAGTGAGTAATTTGCTGTATTAAAGTTTAAGGTAAGGTATTAATTTTGTTTGTTTCTTTGCGGGGAAACGTGTATTGATTGACTGCAGGACGGACGGTATAATCGACGGATGGACGGCGTGCGGAGCGTTAGTGAAATGGTAAGTGAGTTATTGTCGGTAGTGAGGTTGAAGGTAAGGTTATACATTTTTGTGTTTTTTTTTGCAGGGAGACGTATATTGACGTCGGGACGGACGGCGTTACCGACGGATTGACGGCGTGGGAAGAACCCCGGAGCTAAATGGTAAGTTAGTAATTTGCTGCATTAAAGTTTAAGGTAAGGTATTAATTTTGTATGTTTCTTTGCGGGGAGACGTGTATTGGCAACGGGACGGACGTTAACATGGACTGATGGGCGGCGTGAGAAGAACTCCGGAGCTAAATGGTAAGTTATTAATTTGCTGTATTAAAGTTTAAGGTAAGGTATCAATTTTGTATGTTTCTTTGCGGGGAGACGGATATTGACGAGGGGACGGACGGGATTATTGACGTGTGGTCGAAATGAAAGGATAATAAGGAGTTTGTGCTTGGTGACCTTGTAAAGTGAGGGAATTTCTTTAACTCTTGGCTACACGGTATAATGGGGAATATACTTAGGCGCTGGTAACGCTGTATAACGAGGAATGGGTAATTTATAACTGGTATATCTTGAAAATGGGGAATATATTTAGGAGCTGGTAACGCTGTGTAAGGCGGAATGGCTAATTTACTATTGTTAACCCTGTAAAATGGTGAATATACTTAGGAGCTGGTAACGCTGTATAACGAGGAATGGGTAATTTATAACTGGTAACCTGGTAAAATGGGGAATGTATTGAGGAGCTAGTAACGCTGTATTTTGAGGAATATAAATAAATGGCTGGAAACACTGCAAAACGGGTATATAAGCACGGTTATAGCTGTGTAGAATCAGTTGCTATTTGGATTTTGTAAAGGTCGGACGTGAAAGTCATTGCGATGGAATCTTTTTTGATTGAGCGGTTTACCGTTGTGGAGTTGAGAGAACGTAGTTGTGTGCTAATTGGGCCGACCGGAATTGGGAAAACCACCTTCGCAAAATCCCATTTTAAAAATCCCGCTGTGGTCCGATGCCGGGAGGATTGGAATGTGGTAAATGTCGGAGAAATAGATGGTGTCGTGTTTGAGAACATGAACACGCGGGTATGGAGTCCTCTCTCGTTTTTGAGGTTAATAGATGTAGCGGAGCCCTACGTCCAGGAGAGAGTTGGCGGTTTCGTGGTGTTACCGGCCGGTATGCCCCGAATTTTTTGCGCCTTATCGGGTGATTTGTTTTACCCGAGAGAGTTACCTTCTGTGGCGGGAGCGGCCATTGGACGCCGCGTAAGAGTCAAATACGTGTCCGAAAGACTGTATAATTTACCGGCGTGTGTGCGAGACCTGCCGTTTGGTTTTTTCGAAGTTGACGACATCGAGTTTCCTCTCTCCATAAGCAAAGGTCAACCTCCGAAGGTAGTACCGTTAGCGCTTATGGTGATTGGTAAAAATGAGATTGAGATTGGGAATTTTCTAATATTATATTGATTGCAGGGAGAGGAAACCGTTCAAGACCTTGGAAAAGGCGAATACGAAAATCCGGAGTCCGCTGTTAGGGATTTATTGGAAGAAGTTGTTACGCTGGTGGTGGAAATAGTGGAAAATGTTTACGAGCCCCCCAAAAAAAAATTTTGTGTTAGTCCTTTTGTTTAAAAATATTTCTTTTATAAGCACTATTTTTTTAAATTGTTCATTGTTGATTTGTGTTGAAGAATGTTGTAATCCTTTAATTTCGATTGTGTGCCGTAAGCTACGTTGCCTTAATTATTTATAATTTAATTATGCATATATATAATAAACAAATTTTATAGTTTAAAATTGTTTCGTTATTTTACCTTGCGGGTTCGGGAAACTTAATAAAGTAGTTGGTAATTCTGTAAATTATGGGGATTTAGATGAGGGGAATTAATAAAGTGGCAGGTACCGTTGCGTAACGGCAATTTCGCTAGTGGTGAAAGCTAGTTAGGGTCTCGTAACATTCCTAATAAGTGGGAATTGTTCGGTGACTGGTAACACTGCAAAACCGGGAATTTAGATAGTTTCTGGTAACTCTGTTGACTAAGGCGAAGTTTGAATCGAGGGTTGGTCGCGTCGTTATTGGAGGAACTAAGATCGTGGCTGGTAACCCTGTTTATTATGGAATTTTAGTTGAAGGCTGGTAACCCTGTAAATGAGGGAAATATAGATTATTGCTGGTAACCCTGTAAGTAAGGGGTATTTAGATTGTTGCTGGTAACCCTGAAAATTAAGCGGAATTTAGGTAGTGGCTAGTAACCCCGAAAATAAGGGGTATTTAGATTGAGGCTGGTAACCCTGTAAATTAAGGGAATTTAAATTGTGGTTGGTAACCCATTATATAAGGGAAAATTAGATAGTGGCTGGTTACCCTGTAAATTGAAGGGAAATTATAATGTGACTGGTAGCATCGCAAAACCGGGGAATGTTAGTTCTGGGTGGGTAACAACGCGATTTTCGGTATAAATTTGATTAGATTCGTAAATTATGGAATCGAAGGTGGGTCGCGTCGTTGTTGGGATAAATAAGATAGTGGCTGGTAACTTTGTAAATTAGGGGAAATATAGATAACGGAAGGTTACCCTAAAAAGTGGGGAAGTGGGAGTTATTATCCGTTAATCATGTAAAAGGGGTGTAGTATATTTAAGTAATTGGTAGTATTACTATATGAGGGAAGTTAAGCGGGCAGCTGATTAACCCATTACGCTGCGCAATGTGTTGTTAGTAGTTTGTATTTCTATTAAATGTCTAGGTAGATGGCGCTTTAGCTCGTTTTATAAATGTATCGCCACGTCAAGAGAGGGCGCTGTTTTAAAAAGTTTAAGGGTATATAAGCGCGGTTCATTGATTGAAAATTTAGGTAGTCGTCGATCTTCGCAAGTAAATGGTTATCTAAGCGTGCAATGGCTAATAACCAGGCATTAAAATCAATAAAAGACGATGGGTCCGAAGGCAGCGATCGGTCGCATATAAGCGGTATAATGTACTGGTCAGATTTTCCGTCACCGCCGTCCGTGGATTTGCCGCTTATAGATTGCGCTTTAAGAGGTCCCGGCGTATTAAGGAGGTCAGACGTTTTATTTCAGCGGTCGTGCAACTAAATATTAACAATTTATTATTTTTTACGTGATGCGTTAGAATATCTAACCAAAGCGTTAGCTATCATGATAAAATAGAAGTGTGTTTGGCTTCAAGCAGCACTTATTCTTTCGAAGACCTTAATTTGCGCGGGGAAGTGGATCAAAGCATAGCCCAAAGACAAATTGAGATGGGTTTACGGTGTCAGCGACTCTACGATTTCTTTGCGGCGGCGGCTCAACCCAAATCTCTCGTGTCTCAGTCTTGGAGGACAATTCTGGATGTTTTCATGGAGGAAGATCCATCAGCCCTATTGAATCGGAGGTTGGAAGCCTTTTTTGCTTCGATGCCTCCGGCCCCATTCCAAGAGGAAGTCGATGAAACTGTGCACGCTTCTGAACTTTCGCAAAGGCGCGTTGATTTGTGGTTGGATACCACGGACCTGGCTCCGTCGGATGAAGATTGCGGGAACAGTCAGGAAAGCGGAGGTTACGAAATTGCTCCAGGGCAATTAACACCAACGAGGAATGTTTTTGCTCCGCCTTCTCCGTCTCTTGACGAAGAAACTTTTACATTTTTAAGAACAAAATTTGGAATGTGAATAAATAAATAATTAAATGATAATAATAATAATTTGTTAAAATAAAGTTTTGAATTCATAAAATATGTATTATTATTATTGAATTTGTAATAACCATTACTAAAGCCTAAAGAATAGTTCATAGCTTATCAACGAAACAAAAATCTATGCCTACAATTATACGTTCTACTAACACCGGCGTCTAAAACGCCCGGTGGGAAAAGAAAAAATGCGGGGGTTACGGTGTTGTCGCAGCCCCCTGGACGGAAGATGCAATGAATAGATGCGGTTTAAGAAACCTATCCATGGATTAAGTATCGCGCGACAGTCGTCGTGAGCGTTAGCTGAGAGTTCCGATAGATTTCGCTGAGAGTCTGTATTAACGTTGCGTGAGGGTTTGCTGAGAGTCTGTATAAACGTTGCGTGAGAGTTCGCTGAGAGTCTGTATTAACGTTGCGTGAGAGGCATAACTACTTAGCTGGGTGAGAGATGCCTTTGAGGTTCGATAGGTGATACTGGACGGAAATTATTAGTAATACATTTCAACGCCATAAGAGAATTATTTCAGAAGCCGCGCAATGTTTGCTGAGATACGTTATATTATTGGACGTATATATGTGTGTATATGAATGTTTATGTACATGTATATGCGTGTATATGTTTATGTAATGTAGAAGGGCAGGTAGAGAAGGGGCTGACCTAACGTTGCGTTAGAGGCGTCTGTGAGATTCAACTTACTCTGTAAATTTGGGGTATTTACGTTACGTTTGGTAACTCTGTAATTTAGTGGAATTTAAATTAGGGTAATTTAGTTAGTGACTGGTAGCATTGACAAACGGGAATTTCGCTTGGGTCGAAAGTGGGTTAAAGTCTGGAAACCCTGCAGAATTGGGAAATGTAAGTAAGGAGTTGATTAAATTCTAAAATATGGGAAATTAGTTATTGGATAATTACCCTGTTAAATGGGGTAAAAGTTTACTTTGCGCTTGGCGTCCCTGTAAAAAGGGGGAAATAAGAGTTAGGAGTTGGTTACCCTGTAAAGCGGAGTTGATTAAATTCTAAAATATGGGAAATTAGTTATTGGATAATTACCCTGTTAAATCCGGTAAAAGTTTACTTTGCGCTCTGCGTCCCTGTAAAAATAAGAGTTAGGAGTTGGTTACCCTGTAAAGCGGATATATTAATTAATATGTCGTGAGATATCCGCTAGGGTTGACTGGAATATAAGGCGCTTGACGGGGCAATAAAAGATCAATCGTAGTAGGTTATCTTTCCGAAGGAGCTTCTTTCAAAGTATGCTTCGTTCATTCGTTTTGAAAAGTAAAAGTCGTATGAATAATATTTATCTTCTAAAATTTAAGTTATACACCTTTTTCCGCCATGGATGATGGTGCTGATTCTGAGAACGACGAGGAGTTCGAATATCAATGTTTTAGAAATGGCCATTTCTCTTCGTCAGACTCCGAAGACATTTCATATGATGAATGTGTGGACAATGACGATGCGGACAATGACGATTCAGATGATGTTGAGGGCGACGAGGACGATGACGACGTCAATCATTGCGTCGCTACTTCGGACGTCAACCGTCTTCCGTCGTTGGTGATATTAATAGACGACGAAGACTTAGATGAAGATTTCGAAGGGGAATTTGCCGACAGAGACGATATTCGGCCATCGTCGTCAGATTAAGTTTAGTGTGTAGAATCAACGTTTGGCTTTTTATGCCATTATTAATATTGTTTCAAATATGAGAATAAAATCTATTATTTCACCTTTTCACCGTAGTTCGTTTTTTGGTCTAATTAATATTTTTCGCGGCAGATATTTTGGGACAGATTCCACGCGTTGCGTTTAAAATTTCTAAATTGTTGGTAATATTGGATACTGGGATAATGAGTTAGTGGTTGTTTACGCAGTAAAACGTGGAAATAATAATTGTTTTTGTTAGGGAGCACTGCCAAATTTCAAAAAAATCTTATTGCTTGGTAAAGCTGTGAATTGGGGGGTATTAAGGTGGTGGTTGGTATCCCTGTAAGTTAGGGGAATTTAGATAGTGGCTGGTAACCCTGGAAATTAAGGGATTTTAGATTGTGGTTGGTAACCCATGATATTAAGGGAAATTAGATAGCGGCTGGTAACCCTGTATAAATGTGGGAAATAAGATAGAGTTTGGTTACATTGTAAATTAGGGGAGTTATGATCGAGTGCTTGTCGCGTCATTATTGGGGCAAATAAGATAGAGTTTGGTTAAATTGTAAATTAGGGGAGTTATGATCGAGTGCTTGTCGCGTCATTATTGGGGGAAATAAGATAGTGGCTGGTTACTTTGTAAAGAAGGGGTATTTAATTAGTGTTTGATGACTGTAATTTAGCGGAATTTGGAGTAGGGGAATTTAGTTAGTGACTGGTAGCATTGTAAAACCGGGGAATGTCAGTGATGGGTTGGTAACATTGCTATCTTGGGTATAAAATGGCTTAGGTTCGTTAGTTAAGGTTCACTCTTCCTTGTCTCTTCGTTTGGGTAGGTTATTGATATTCTGTTGCTCGTTTGAGAATGTCTATTACCGTTCATTTGGAAAACGGCTCGGAAATTTTAAATATGTATAATTTTAGGTTGAATATTACGAACGAGTTTACAAATTATCCGATGGCGGCAGTAAGCGATGTTAGCGTAACGTGTGATTCGGAGCCGTGTGGTAGCGAGGATAAAACGTTTTTTGTCCATCGTTTGCCTAAAAGGGCCAAACAGCAGCGAGTGTAAGTTTCGCTTCGTTGATGTTTTTTGTTAGGCGTTTGTTTGATTTTGTTTTTAAATTATTTAGGGCGAAACGACCTAGATATTCGGAAAAAGATGATGGGGTACTGCTTAAATTCGTCAAGCGAATTAACGGAGGGTATGACGGTCCGGGCATTACGGGCATAGTTTTATGGAGAGCCATTAGCGGAGCCGCGAAGAAAAAGGGCTACTTCGTAGACCGCAGTGTGAAGAGCCTGCGTGGACATTATTTGCGTACCATCTTGTATCCGTTTAGACGAGGGGTAGGTCGACTATTTTTTGTATAACATAGAGAAAATAATGGTGTTTTTCGGCAAAATTTGTAGGAGGTTGAGATAATCAACAGAAAGGATTTTCAG
Organism: Leiobunum rupestre; assembly: GCF_980474605.1. NCBI lineage: Eukaryota > Metazoa > Arthropoda > Arachnida > Opiliones > Sclerosomatidae > Leiobunum > Leiobunum rupestre. The sequence goes on from NC_143387.1 coordinate 56,285, forward strand.
GCGTTGGCCGCCAAAAAACTAGCTGAAAAGGAAGAGAAGGACCGTAAAAAAAAGGGGATGGAGAAGGAAAAAAACGTACAGAACGTGGAGGGAAAGAAGAACGATAAAGAAGAGGAGGACCAAACTAAGGGGGAGAAGGCAGCGGTCGAGAAGAAAATTGAGGATAAAGAGGAGGAGGAAATGACGAAAACAAAGGAGAAGGAAGAGGAAACAAAGGGAAAAGGAAATCAAGGGAAGGAGGTGAAGGAGACAGTCGTAAGTTTTAAATTTCTTTTCGTTTTTTAAAGATCTTTATTTACGGTATGGCATTTGTGCAAAACTCATACTTTTATTATTGTTATGCAGAAAGAAGATGGGGAAAATGATTTTCTAATGAACGAATCTTTTGAAGAAGAATTATCAAAAATGGATATATAAAAAAAAATTAAAATAAAAAGTGTTTATTTTTAAAAATAAAATTTGTTATGATAATTAAGTTTATTTTCTTTTAGTTTAAAGTATTTATTGGTAAGTTATTTTATTGGTGGGGTTACCGGCAAAGTTGGGATGTTTAAGATATTGGTGGGTAAACCTGGAAAGTGGGGAAGTTCGAGTTATGTGTTTTAGTAGCTGGTAATCTTGGAAAGAGAGGGAACGTATGTAATTGAGTGTTCACCCTGCAAAGCGAGTTTTACAGCAATTTTGAGTTTTCTAACCCTGCTTAGCTGGGATATTTTTATTTAGAAGTTGGTAACCCTGTAAATTGGTGGAAATTTGTTTTTTTGGTAACCCTGTTAATCTGGGGAAATTTAGGTAGTGATTGGTACCCCTGTAAAATTGGGGAATTTAGATAGTGTCTGGTAGTCTTGTTAAATTGGGGAATTTAGAAAGTGGCTGGTTGTATTGTTAAATTGGGGAATTTAGAAAGTAGATGGTAGTCTGGTTAAAATGGGGTAATTTAGTTGGTGGCCGGTAGTCTGGTTAAAATGGGGTAATTTAGTTGGTGGCCGGTAGTCTTGTTAAATTGGGGAATTTAGAAAGTGGCTGGTTGTATTGTTAAATTGGGGAATTTAGAAAGTAGATGGTAGTCTGGTTATAATGGGGTAATTTAGTTGGTGGCCGGTAGTCTGGTTAAAATGGGGTAATTTAGTTGGTGGCCGGTAGTCTGGTTAAAATGGGGTAATTTAGAAAGTGACAAGTAGTTTTGTTAAATTGGGGAATTTAGAAAGTGGCTGATTGTATTGTTAAATTGGGGAATTTAAATAGTGGTTGGTAACCCTGTAAAATGGGTATATAAACACGGTTTGTCTTTTTAGAGTTAGTCGATATTTGGATTTCGCATAATACACTACTAAATTTATATCAATGGAGTCCTTTTTGATCGAGCGATTTCCGGAGATTGTATTAAAAGAACGTAGCGGCGTACTGATCGGACCCACTGGCGTTGGGAAAACGGCTTTTGCGAGATCGCATTTCCGAAATCCCGCGGTGGTCCGATGCCGTGAAGATTGGAATGTCGTCAACGTTAATGAGATAGACGGGATTGTTTTCGAAAATATGAACACTCGCGTTTGGAGCCCCCTTTCGTTTTTGCGGCTCGTGGATGTCGGAGAGCCGTACGTCCAGGAAAAAATTGGAGGATTTTTAGTAGTGCCCGCCGGTATGCCGCGCATATTTTGCGCGTTGTCGCCTGGGTTGTTTTTTCCTAACAACATGCCATCGTTGGTGGAAGCGGCTGTTTCGCGCCGGTTGAAAATCAAATTTGTTCCGGAACGTATTTTTGCGCTACCGTTTTGTATACGAGATTTACCGGTTGAGTTTTTCGAAGAAGAAGAAGTAATTGGTTTTTCGGGGTTGGTGGAAGTTGCTGTTAAAGTTCCGGTAGCTCGTGAGGTAATTGGTAAAAATAAAATTGAGGTAGTGGATATTATATTCATAAACGTGTTTCAGGGAGAAGAATATGAAGGAGAAGGTTCTGGTGCGGTCGGAAAGGGCGAAGAAGACGACAACAATTTAATCTTGGTTCAAAAAGAAGAAGAGTTGACGGACGGGGTCGAAGAGTTGCTGATGGCACTAGTTGCGCGGGTGGCGCTTGAATTGGAAGAGGCGTTGAATATGGACGAGCCGCCATTGAAGAAAATTTGTAATCGTCCTTTTTACTAAAATGTATAATTTTTTTGTCTAATATATTATTTTGTTCTTTAATTATAATTAATGAATGAATAATAACATTTTTGTATTTTAAATTAAAATTTCTTACTTAACATTTTTAACTCTTAAAAATTGTTTCATTATTTCACCTTGTGTCTTGGGGAAATTGTATTAAGTGGTTGCTAAGGATGTTAATTGGGGAAATAAGTTAGTGGCCGGTAACCCTGTTAAATTGGGAAATATTCTAATTGGTTGGTAACATTGCTAAATGGGGAAATAACATTTAGTGATTGGTAATATTGCTAAATGGGGAAATAAGTTAGTGGCCGGTAACCCTGTTAAATGGGGAATATACTAAGGGGTTGGTAACACTGGATAATAAGGAATGGGTAATTTATTGTTGGTAATATTGTAAAATTAGAGAATTTAGATAGTTGCTGGTAACGCTGTATAATGAGGAATGGGGAATTTAGAAAGTGGCTGGTAGCCTTGTTAAATTGGGGAATTTAGAAAGTAGATGGTAGTGTTGTTAAATTGGGGAATTTAGAAAGTGGCTGGTAACACTGTAAAATTGGGAAAGTTAGTTATTGGCGTATTAAGTTAGTATTTCGGATCTGGGTAATTTAGAAAGTGGCTGGTAGTCTGGTTAAAATGGGGTAATTTAGAAAGTAGATGGTAGTGTTGTTAAATTGGGGAATTTAGAAAGTGGCTGGTAACACTGTAAAATTGGGTATACATTAGGGTACATTCAGTCGTTAAGGTTCACTTTTTCGTTTCTCTTCAGTTGGGTAAGTTCTTCATATTTCATTGCTCGTTTGCTGATGTCCATTGTTTATCTCGGAAAACGACTTGGAAATATTAAATAAGTTTAATTTTAGGTTGACTTAAGAACGAGGTTTCGTTATTTATATGATGGCTGCAACTGCTGGGCTTAGCGTTACGTCTGATTTGGAGCAGTGTTGTGATGGCGATAAGACATTTTTCATTAATCGTTTACCCAAACGGGTAAAACTGCAGGAAGGGTAAGTTTCGCTTCTGATTGATTTTTGTTAGACGTTGGTTAGAGTTTGTTTTTATTTTATATAGGGGGAAAAGACCGAGATATAACGAAAACGACGATCGGGTGCTCCTGAAATTTGTCAAAAGAAAAAACGGAGGTTATGATGGTGAAGGAATTTCGGGCATCGTTCTGTGGAGGCGGATAGCCGCAGCCGCGAAAAACAAAGGGTTTTTCGCGCACCGAAGTATGAATAGCCTACGTGGCCATTATTTACGGACAATCCTATATCCGCTTAGACGAGGGGTAAGTATACAATTATTTGATATTACATATTGGTAATAATGGTGTTTTTTTTGGAAAATTTGTAGGAGGTTGAGATACTGAGCAAAGTAGAATTTCAGGCGTTGGCCGCCAAAAAGCTTGAGAAAATGGAGGAGAGACAAAAAAAGAGACTGGCAGATAATAAAAAGGACCAGGATAAGAAGAAAAAGGAAAAAGAGGTGGATAACCAAAAGCAAGAGGAAGGGGACGAGAAGGAAAAGAAGAAAAAGGAAAAAGAGGTGGATAACCAAAACCAAGAGGAAGAGGACGAGATGGAAAAGAATGAAAAAGTAGAGGAGGAAAAGGATGAAGGAAACCAGGGGAAGGAGGTGAAGGAGAAAGTTGTAAATGTAACATTTATTTTCGTGTATTTAATTATCTGTATTTATTGTTTGGCATTTGTAAAAATGTAAATGTTATTTTTTTATTTAGGAGGAAGACGAGGAAAACATTACCGGGGAAAAAGTAATGTCACAAAATCTGCCAGATATGGATGAAGATTTTGAAAAAGAAATGCTTAATATGGAAATTTGATTTAATATAGAAAATGAAGTGTTAATTTGAAAAATAAATCTGTAAAGATATTAAAATTGGTTTCGTTTAGTTAAAAGTATTTATTGTTTAGTTTTTTTATTAAGTGAGTGAGTTTTAGTTATTGGTGGGTAAATCTGCAAAACGGGGGTGTTTTAGTTATTTATGGGTAAATCTTCAAAATGGGGAAGTTTAAGTTCGTATTTGGCAAACAGTATAATGAGGGTAATGTAATTGAATGGCTTGTGGCATAGCAACGTGGGGGAATTAAAGGTAGTGGCTGGTAACCCTGTTAAATCTGAAAATATTGTAATGGGTTGTTCACATTGTATTATGAGGAATTGGTAATTTATTGTTCGAAACAATTTAAAATTGGGGAATTTAGATAACATATGCAATATCCTTTATCCCTCGTCAGAGGAAAAATTTAAATAAGTGGCTGGTAAACCTGTAAAATTGGGGATTAAAGTGAGTGACTGTTAATCTTGTAAAAGTGGGGAGTTTAGAAAGTACCTGGTACCCCTGTTAAATTGGGGAATTTAGATAGTGTCTGTTAGCACTGTAAAATTGGGGGAATTGATGTTAGAAAGTGGGTGGTTAAGCTGTTAAATTGGGAAATAAGAGTGGGTAGTTCAATAAATAGAGGGCGCTTTTATGATTTAGAGGGCGCTGTTGTAGGATTTTAAAGTGGGCGTCATCCTTCGAAAATAGGTATATAAGGCCGGTATAAATTGCAAACGTTTATTATCTCCTTAATTTTTTGGGCGGAAAACTGTTCATAATGCCTTACGAACAGTACTACCTCAGTAGTAAATGGGAAAAATTAACTGCGGAAGCTACGATAGCAACGGAGGACATCTTCACTATCGTTATGAGGTAAAATTTAATTATCTTGCCGTTTAAGAACTTAACTAAATGATTCGCGTTTTAAAAAGGGCAAAACCCAATACTCGAGAAAGTGAGGTTAGATTCCTAAAAATAAAGAAACAGAAAACCTTGAAGACCTTGAAGAGTATCCCCACCGCCACGGCCACGCTGATCAAGGAAAAATATGTCCGTGACCTCAAGCGGGTTATTTCTGATATTGAAGAGAAGTTGCAGCGAATACAACAGGACTAAAACATGTAAATATCTTAACGTAATTATAAAAGTTGTTATTAATTGTTTTTTCATTGCAGCGGACAGAAAGACAAATTTTGGGTTTTGCACTGATTTAATTTAATTCTTTTGGAGATTCTTTAGTTTTTAAAATTTAATAAATGTGTATTACGATGTATATGATTTATATCTCTTTCTTTGATATTAAGTTATTTATAAGTCATTCCCTAGCGATAACGATAGCCTATAAAATACCCTTTACCTACTCTATAAAACTCTATAAATCGTACTGTAACGTTTATTTTACCTTGAATCATTAGTGTGTAATGAATTTTAGTGGCTATTGTCTTGGAAAGTAGCAATCTTGGTAGCATTGTAATATGGGGAATGTATGTTAGAGTCTGGTAACACTATAAATAGGGAATATAATAAGGGGTTGGTAACTATGTATAATTAGGAATGAGTAATTTATTGTTGGTAACACTGAACAATGGGGAATGGGTAATTTATTATTGATTACACTGTTTTATGGGGAATGGGTAATTTATTATTGATTACACTGTTTAATGGGGAATGGGTTATTTATTGTTGGTAACACTAAAATAGTGGAATGGGTAATTTAATGTTGGTAACACCGAAAATGGGGTATTTAAGTTAGTGGTTGGTAATACTGTAGCTATTCCTATAACTTGTATTGTAGCCTCTACTAGATCATGTACTTTATCCTACAACGTCTTTACTGTGTATTGGCGCCTAACGGCGCCGCGCACTCGCTTCGCTTGAGCGCTGGGGGCGCGCGGCGCCTCCCCAGCCCCATACTAAAAAAAGCGATGGGCCGTCTACAACGCGACCTAGATGATAGCACCAAGCCTTACGCACCAGGTATAGTCGGGCGTGGAATGTTATACATGTTTTGGCGCCTGACGGCGCCGCGCACTCGCTGCGCTCGAGCGCTTGGGGGGCCGGACCGGCGCCCCCCAAACCCCGTTCTAAAAAAGGCGATGGGCCGTCTATAACGCGACTTAGAGGACAGTACCAAGCCTAACGCTTCCAGTATCGTCTGAACAATTGTGACCTTTTCACTTCGACAGTTATATCTTCGCTACGCCTAAACAAAAAATCAGAGCAAATGGTTCAATCTCGCACCGAAAGACTAAATCTTATGGTAAACAATATTGGTGGGCGTGTCGAGAAGCTCGCCGCTTAGGCGCGGGGGATCCTGGGGGCGGAGCCCCCCGGGCTCGCGGCAGCGCACACAGCCCCCGCAGGGAAAAGAAAAGAAAAAGAAAAAAGCGGGGGGGTATGGGGGGGCGGCAGCCCCCCCAACAGAAAGTACAATTCAAAGTCCCAGCTTTAAGAAAAAAGAAACATGACACCCACGATTCCTAACCTAACCTAACCCAACCTAACCTAACCTAACCTAACCTAACCTAACCTAACCTAACCTAACCTAACCTAACCTAACCTAACCTAACCTAACCTAACCTAACCTAACCTAACCTAACCTAACCTAACCTAACCTAACCTAACCTAACCTAACCTAACCTAACCTAACCTAACCTAACCTAACCTAACCTAACCTAACCTAACCTAACCTAACCTAACCTAACCTAACCTAACCTAACCTAACCTAACCTAACCTAACCTAACCTAACCTAACCTAACCTAACCTAACCTAACCTAACCTAACCTAACCTAACCTAACCTAACCTAACCTAACCTAACCTAACCTAACCTAACCTAACCTAACCTAACCTAACCTAACCTAACCTAACCTAACCTAACCTAACCTAACCTAACCTAACCTAACCTAACCTAACCTAACCTAACCTAACCTAACCTAACCTAACCTAACCTAACCTAACCTAACCTAACCTAACCTAACCTAACCTAACCTAACCTAACCTAACCTAACCTAACCTAACCTAACACTAACAAAAAACTAACTAACAAACTTTTAAAAATACTCCCGCCGTTTACCGGCTCGCGCACGTACTCCCGCCGTTCACCTTTAAAAAATTTTAAAGTACTTTTTCGCGTACTCCCGCCGTTTACCGGCTCGCGCACGTACTCCCGCCGTTTACCGGCTCGCGCGCGTACTTTTCGTCGATGTTTCTTTTCCTAACCTAAAATAACTAAACGCGCCTGCTAACCTAAAGTAGGGGGGTGGGGGGCACCGTCAGGTGCCCCCGGCGCTCGAGCGAAGCGAGTGCGCGTCGCCGTCAGGCGACAATACTTAAGGGAACGGTCCAAACCAAAGTAAGGGGTTGGGGGGCACCGTCAGGTGCCCCCGGCGCTCGAGCGAAGCGAGTGCGCGTCGCCGTTAGGCGACAATACCTAGCTAGCTTTATAGATATATTGATTTCTATATATATAACGTTTGTAAATCCTATAATCGGAGACCACGCGTGCCATCCGTGCGACTTTGAAAAATTCGGAAAAGCGGGTTTTCGTCGATATTTTAGTCCATCCGTGCCATCCGTGCCATCCGTGCCGCTTAAAAAGGGCGATTTCGACGGGATCTAACGCTTTTCGGAGGCTTAAGTCCCTTATATCTATTAACTCTGGCTATATATTTCCCCCCGCCCGAGAACCCCAAATTCCCGGCTGTGGCCCTGGTATGTTTGGATAGACCTTTGAAGTATTAATTTATTTAATTACGTTGTGATATCGATATATTTATCGATCTTAATGGCACGACCGCGGCGTATATATGCAACGACGGTCGTGCCACTTTTTAATTAATACTTAAAAGGTCTATCAAACATCCTAGGGACACGGGCTGGGAATTGGGGTTTTGGGTGGGGGAAAAATGCTTGAAAAAACTGGCCATTGAAGGTCTAAATCCTCGGAAAAAGACGATATTTTCCCCGAGCGTGCCATCCGTGCGACTTTAAAAATTCGGAAAAGCGCCTTTTCGGACGATTTACGTTTCCATCCGTGCCATCCGTGCCATCCGTGCGACTTTAAAAATTCGGAAAAGCGCCTTTTTGGACGATTTTCGATTCCATCCGTGCCATGCGTGCGACTTTAAGAATACGTTTTCCCCGGCTTTCTTACCATCCGACGCGTTCTCTCCGACGCTGAACGAGATATACCTTTATCGATATATAATTTTAGGACGTTCGAGAAAAAAAAGCGGGGTTGAAGGGGGCGCTAAGCCCCCTGGAGGGGGGGGGTATGGGGGGGCGCAGCCCCCCCAACGGAAAGCCCGTTTCAAGGTCCTAGAATCGAGTAAAAAATATCTTTTCCCCATCCACGATTCCCAACCTAACCTAACCTAACCTAACCTAACCTAACCTAACCTAACCTAACCTAACCTAACCTAACCTAACCTAACCTAACACTAACAAAAAACTAACTAACAAACTTTTAAAAATACTCCCGCCGTTTACCGGCTCGCGCACGTACTCCCGCCGTTCACCTTTAAAAAATTTTAAAGTACTTTTTCGCGTACTCCCGCTCATTTTACCCGCGCACGTACTCCCGCCGTTTACCGGCTCGCGCACGTACTCCCGCCGTTCACCTTTAAAAAATTTTAAAGTACTTTTTCGCGTACTCCCGCTCATTTTACCCGCGCACGTACTCCCGCCGTTTACCGGCTCGCGCACGTACTCCCGCCGTTTACCGGCTCGCGCACGTACTCCCGCCGTTTACCGGCTCGCGCACGTACTCCCGCCGTTCACCTTTAAAAAATTTTAAAGTACTTTTTCGCGTACTCCCGCTCATTTTACCCGCGCACGTACTCCCGCCGTTTACCGGCTCGCGCACGTACTCCCGCCGTTCACCTTTAAAAAATTTTAAAGTACTTTTTCGCGTACTCCCGCTCATTTTACCCGCGCACGTACTCCCGCCGTTTACCGGCTCGCGCACGTACTCCCGCCGTTCACCTTTAAAAAATTTTAAAGTACTTTTTCGCGTACTCCCGCCGTTTACCGGCTCGCGCACGTACTCCCGCCGTTTACCGGCTCGCGCGCGTACTTTTCGTCGATGTTTCTTTTCCTAACCTAAAATAACTAGCTAGCTTTATAGATATATTGATTTCTATATATATAACGTTTGTAAATCCTATAATCGGAGACCACGCGTGCTATCCGTGCGACTTTGAACAATTCGGAAAAGCGGGTTTTCGTCGATATTTTAGTCCATCCGTGCCATCCGTGCCATCCGTGCCGCTTAAAAAGGGCGATTTCGACGGGATCTAACGCTTTTCGGAGGCTTAAGTCCCTTATATCTATTAACTCTGGCTATATATTTCCCCCCGCCCGAGAACCCCAAATTCCCGGCTGTGGCCCTGGTATGTTTGGATAGACCTTTGAAGTATTAATTTATTTAATTACGTTGTGATATCGATATATTTATCGATCTTAATGGCACGACCGCGGCGTATATATGCAACGACGGTCGTGCCACTTTTTAATTAATACTTAAAAGGTCTATCAAACATCCTAGGGACACGGGCTGGGAATTGGGGTTTTGGGTGGGGGAAAAATGCTTGAAAAAACTGGCCATTGAAGGTCTAAATCCTCGGAAAAAGACGATATTTTCCCCGAGCGTGCCATCCGTGCGACTTTAAAAATTCGGAAAAGCGCCTTTTCGGACGATTTACGTTTCCATCCGTGCCATCCGTGCCATCCGTGCGACTTTAAAAATTCGGAAAAGCGCCTTTTTGGACGATTTTCGATTCCATCCGTGCCATGCGTGCGACTTTAAGAATACGTTTTCCCCGGCTTTCTTACCATCCGACGCGTTCTCTCCGACGCTGAACGAGATATACCTTTATCGATATATAATTTTAGGACGTTCGAGAAAAAAAAGCGGGGTTGAAGGGGGCGCTAAGCCCCCTGGAGGGGGGGGTATGGGGGGGCGCAGCCCCCCCAACGGAAAGCCCGTTTCAAGGTCCTAGAATCGAGTAAAAAATATCTTTTCCCCATCCACGATTCCCAACCTAACCTAACCTAACCTAACCTAACCTAACCTAACCTAACCTAACCTAACCTAACCTAACCTAACCTAACCTAACCTAACCTAACCTAACCTAACCTAACCTAACCTAACCTAACCTAACCTAACCTAACCTAACCTAACCTAACCTAACCTAACCTAACCTAACCTAACCTAACCTAACCTAACCTAACCTAACCTAACCTAACCTAACCTAACCCAACCTAACCTAACCTAACCTAACCTAACCTAACCTAACCTAACCTAACCTAACCTAACCTAACCTAACCTAACCTAACCCAACCTAACCCAACCTAACCTAACCTAACCTAACCTAACCTAACCTAACCTAACCTAACCTAACCTAACCTAACCTAACCTAACCTAACCTAACCTAACCTAACCTAACCTAACCTAACCTAACCTAACCTAACCTAACCTAACCTAACCCAACCTAACCTAACCTAACCTAACCTAACCAACCCAACCTAACCTAACCTAACCTAACCTAACCTAACCTAACCTAACCTAACCTAACCTAACCTAACCTAACCTATAAACGTAGACGTAATAGGGTGATCAGAACTGGGTATATAAATATATTTTAGACAACGTACAAAAGTTCATATTAGAAATAATATATTTACCTGCCAGAACCATTTTCACTCCTAATTTGAATATTTACGATAACTTCTGTTTCTGGAATAGCCCGTAGCTTGGTTTTATCCTTTGGTATGTTGTCATTTTTTTTTTATTTATGTCAGATATACCTCGCTGCTATAATCACATATTCCAATATTGAAAAATATGGTTACGAAAAGGCATTTGAACCTATTATTCAAGATCTTCTAAAACTTCAAACAAATGGCTTTTTTTTAACAAAACACAATGTCAATGTTACTGGAACTGTTGCTACTATTTGTGGTGACAATCTGTCTAGCCATGCAATAGGCGGTTTCACTCAAAATTTCTCTTACGATAGAATCTGTAGATTTTGCATGGCACGTAAAGAAGATATTTCTTCCATATTTGACGAGACAAGCTTTAATTTAAGAACCGAGCAAGTGCATAATTATCATTTGGCTGAAATTAAAATTAACCCTGATAATAAAAAAAAATTATGGCGTAAATCGGGAATCCCCTTTTAAAAATCTTCCACATTTTAAAATAACTGAATCTGTTCCTCGAGATCTAATGCATGATCTTTTTGAAAATGTTAAAAATTGTAATTAAAACTCTTAGTCAAAGACATCAATATATGCTGTGTTGGCAACAGAGCAGTACTAAAAGCTTTGAAAATGAATTTGACGATGGCAAACCAACTAAAACTTTACTAAATAGCTTTCCACAAAGTTTGAAACTAGAACTAATGGACTTCTTAAACCTGAAAGATGAGCCATCTTATGTTTTTAATTTAAAATACCGAAAGGATTATATCTTAATTACATCCTGTACAACGGGGCAGGTACCAGGTTTCTTTAAAATTGTTTATGTCCTAAAAGTAGACTTTTACTATGTTATTTGTGGTAGAAAATACCAGGCTGTCGAATTTGAAAGTCATTTAGCTTCATATCGTGTGGAAGATGCGGGTGTTTGGCAAATAATTTTCCCAAATGAAAATTTAAAACACTGCCCACTCCATATCTATCATTACAAAAAAAAATGAATATGTAAAACTTGAGCATTGGGTTTTTTAATAAATTGTGATTTCAAACAAGTCAGAATAATAGAATAAATGTAAAGTAACATTTATTAAAATAAAAAACTTTTCTATTATTATAAAACTTGGTTATTGATTATTCCAGAAAAATGAATGAATATATATACCACGTGACCTGCGGTGAATCAAAATTACTGATAACTATTGATTCAAGCTCAACAGTTTTATTGTTAATTGAGAAAATATCAGTTGAATTTTCCTGCCCCTTAAAATGCCTTCAACAGTTTTCACCTGAGTGGGATGATTGGATAAATATAAAAAAAAATGACAACATACCAAAGGATAAAACCAAGCTACGGGCTATTCCAGAAACAGAAGTTATCGTAAATATTCAAATTAGGAGTGAAAATGGTTCTGGCAGGTAAATATATTATTTCTAATATGAACTTTTGTACGTTGTCTAAAATATATTTATATACCCAGTTCTGATCACCCTATTACGTCTACGTTTATACAAACCTGCGATGAAGTTTCAATGGATGCTGAATCTGATGCACACGAAGAAAAACCACTACCCGTGGATTACAAATTACCAACTTTTCCAAAGGACATTGAAATTATGATCAAGGAGAAAAATATAGGCCAAAGATTACCAATGCTTTATATGAGTCTATTCGAAAATACAAATTGTAAGATTCCACAATAATTTTAAAGCTACATATTATCTCGAATTAACTGGAAATATATTATTTGCAGGTTTCCTTCACATGACGATAAAGTCAAAGTGTGTTTTGAGCTAGTCAAAACCCACACATTTCTCAAGGACAAAAGCAATATACGGAGCAGCACTGGATATGTATGTTAATTACATTTGATTAGAATTTTCAAAATTAATTTCTTTTTGTCATTTAAGGATTCCTGGTATCATTCTTTGGACCAAAAGTTTCGACATGAGCGCATGACAATGACAGGCGTAAAAATAGTCACTGACAGTAAACAAAAATATTCCTATCTGAATAGAAACCGGAAAAGAAACGCCGTTGAATCTACGTCCAATACTGGGATATCCAAACGGAACAGAGAAAAACAGCTTAGGGTATTTTTCTTAAAATGTACTACTACCATAAGTCTATAAATTATTTAAGTGTGTCACTACCTATCACCACCATATTAAATATTTACTCATCAAAGTCCTTGCCCCCTTGTCATGATGCCAGATGCCTCGCTGAAGCCTAGGGTCAGCATGCGCGAAGTTTTAATATACCCTCGCTAGAGGTTCTTATCTTTTTAAGCGTGACGTCAAATCTACGTCACTCTGAGGTTGACTCAGTATTTTCTATTTCAACTAACTGATTCACTTTTGTTAATAATTATAGATTTGTGATACTACTGAACAATATTATATCAAGTTTAATATTTTAGAGTAATATCGAGGACCTTGCGGAAGATCAAAGTTCTCTAGAGGCACATATTCTGGCGCTTACGAAGGAATTATGCAAACAGAAACCAGATGCTGCCGTTCTCAAGGAAAAGATGACCAAAACGTTTGGAATGCGGCAAAAATTGGCTCAGATGGAGAGTACAACTATTAGCACATTGATAGATAACTTTCCTTTGTTTAAAACCGAACTAGGAGTATGTAATTTGAGACAATTGACTTAACATTAGTCTAATTCTGTCCTCTTTATAGTTGGTTGGAGAGCTTTCTATATTATTGAGAAAATTGATATCAGAATTGGAACACCTACTGTGGAGTCATCTAAAGAAAATAGCAAAACCACTGATCAAATTATCAAACAAACTACCAAAGGCCACTGGAATTTTAAGGGAGTTAGAGAATAGAAGGGACGTAGAACAGGAAGACCTATTTGAAGGTTATAAATCGATCATTTTTAGGCAATTTTCTCACATATTACTGAAAACATTATCTTTTTTGTTGTTGCCAATCGCCCTGAATGAAAATCATAATTTGTTATACGCTTGCCAAAATGTGAGTATTCTACATAAAAAAATCTAAAATACTAAAGTTTTTTTTTCAATTAAGGATTTGAATTTACCAGTTACGCCACTGATGGTTTACGTAAATAAAAATTTTACTCGTCGGAAGTTAATGTGACGTTAGAAGATAAGGAAATCCTTTGCAGTAATTCAAAGCGATCAATTATTTGTTTATTTAGCGCCTATTACACCTTTCATTTAAAATATCCAGCAAAAATAACAAAATCCATGGAATATTTACAAAAGGTAATTTTTGGGCTTGATGCTCGTAAAATGTCAATTTCAGTCAGCAATTTAATAAATAAAATTTTGTAATTTGTACTGATTTTTTGTATTATATTTTTTCGCTTTTACGTCAATTGATTTATTTTCCATATTGCATGGAAAATTAAGATTTCGAATTTAAATGTTTACGAAATTACAATTCATTATCGTTTATAAATAATTCTATCTAGTTCTACCGAAAACCGTGTAACTTTCTAATTAGAACAGTAATCTATTTTACCCGAGAACGCAGTAACATACTAAGTAGAACAGTAACTAGTTTGATTCGGGAACGTCGTAACATAATTAGTAGGACAGTACCTAGTGTAAGCCGAGAACGCTGTCATTCTAAGTAGAACAGTGTACTGTGTGCGACGAAAACAGCGTGAAATACTTGACCCAAGAATATCCTTAAGTACTAAAAGAAACAGCACGAGGGTCAAACTGAGAACAGACTGGAATAATAAAGAGAACAGGTATGAGTTCGACCAAGAACATAATTAAATTCTGTAAAGAACATTCAGAGTTTCGACCCAAGAACATGTTGAAAGACTAAAGGGAACAGTACGAAGTCGAGCCGAGAACCGTTTGGAATACCAAAGAGAACCGTAATGCATTCGACACAAGAACATCGTTACGTTGTTAAGAAAACAGGTCTTAGTTCGAGCCAAGATCATCGTTAAGTACTAAAGGGAACAGTACGACGTTCGAAATGAGAACGGCTTGGAATACCGAAAAGAACCGTAATTAGTTCGACACAAGAACATCATTACGTCGTTAAGAAAACAGGTCTTAGTTCGAGCCACGAATTTCGTTAAATACTATAGGGAACAGTAGAAAGTTCAAGCTGAGAACGGCTTGGAATACCAAAGAGAACCGTAATCCGTTCGACACAAGAACACCATTAGTCGTTAAGAAAACAGGTCTAAGTTTTAAATAAGAACAGATTGCAATAGTAAAGAGAACAGAATGATGTTCAGACCGACAACATCCTAAAATACTAACTGAAACAGTAAGTTGCCTTTTTCAGGAAACCATTTTTAGTTCTATATTGAACAAACAACAACAGTTCTACATTGAACAGCACGAGGTCTGTTCTTTTGAACGCAAAACTATGTTCTAAATAAGGGACAACCACTTAGAACAGAGTTAAGTTCAATCTTGAATTTTTTTTCTAAGAGTGTACGCCATTCATTGGATTTGCCGTTCTTTTAAAGACCTAGGACGTCCTGCTAGTTCATTTGGTGGTTTAATATTTTTTAAACAAGAGTCTCCAGATGATAAATCAGTTGGGAACCAATATAATAGTTTGAACCTGCTCTTGAAAACCACATTTCTGTCAAAGTTTTTGTCACTCCGAGTAAAACCACATGCATATAATCTGGTACAAAACCATCAATTATGTTAAAATGTGGCAGGTTTATCAGTGCGCTGGGCCCTTTAATTCCACGAACCGCTTTCCCATCTTGAAGCGGCGCTTGCATATCCTTAATGGTCTGATGTTCAATACGATCTGCGTACATAGTTTCAGTTTCTGTGTATCTAATATATTTTTGATTGCCTGCAGTATTATCACAGAATGACCTGGATGTAGACACCAACTGTATCCATAATAACCATTAAACTGTGTAGAATTTTGTAATTTAGGACGGTGGGTGTGGTCGGAGACTCTGACCGTCAGAAACCGCCTGCTCTTAGCCGTGGACCGCCAAACCCACCTTTACCAATTTTACTGATAAATACCGTTACTAAAACTGTGCGCGAGCGCTCACGTTCGATGGAAATCTTAACTTTTATCGGAAAGAATACTCCGTCACGCAGTAAACTTGCTGCAAACTTCTCTGGAATGAAACCTCAACTATACAGCACTCCATTATCAATGTTTTCAAAAACGAAGCAATCGCAAGTACAATCTCAATTAACTATCCCGAAATATATCCCGAAACCTCAACAAACCCCTGTAAACCCCCCAAATCCCGACCAAGGTTTAACAGACGCTTTTGACAATTTCGCATCGCAAGTCGCTTCCCAGATGCAATTAATTAGAACTGACATTAATAAAATAAGCAGTGACATTCATAGCGACCTCTCTGATCAACGTCAACAAATTGACGTACTAGCAAAAAATTCAAATATCCGATATAACATAGAAGCGCGCTTAAAAGCTTTGGAAATTGCCCCCTTACCTACAGCGTCCTTATTACCAATTCCGGGAACCGTTCCTACAATACCTACATTGTCCATATCACAGTCCGCAAAGCAATCGACAGTCGAAACGTTAGAGAGCAAAGTGGCATCTCGTTTATGTTATAATTGCCTAGCCTCCGCCTCTTTTCGCGGGAAAAAAATGTAACGTTTAACCTTTTATCATAATTAAAAAAAAGGTTTTAGAGTGTAAAGAAAAACGTTGTTTTTTATTCCAATACATACGTGAATTTATACACTAGACTGGAGTCCTAAGATAATAATGATAATGCTTTTCATTTTCTACGCGATGCCACGAAAGTCTTCACCATGAGTGGGGCGCCTTCTTCACAATGGCTAGGACTAATTCACAGCGCCTTTAAAGATAACGCGTCCCGTTGGTTTGAAAACCGCCGTTCTTCGTTTAACGATTGGTCAGATTTTACCACGATGTTTCTTGAAGAGTTTCGCCAGAAAACGCCAATGGAGCTCCTGAAAATAGCGCTTAGTCGATAGCAAAAGGTGGGAGAAAACTTTGAACATTTTGTTTGGGAAATTCAAGATGCTTATGAGCAATATGACCCTTCTACGGGGGAAGAAGTAATTGTAGACACAGTTATTAATAATAGCCTGCCGGAGTTTCGTCGTGAACTTCGCCTTCTCTCAAAAAAGACAATTCAGGAGTTACTACGCGTTGGTCGCTTAGTGACGGCCGACTTGGAAAAATCTGCCCTATTATACGGACCAGCTAGTACTCCGCAACCTAATAAGACAATTTCAAAAGGGTCCGACACTGTTCCTTAGGAAGTTCATCCCTCTCGTCCTCGTTTAAATGAAGTAGAAAAACAATTGGTAAAGGAACAGAGATGTTTCTCTTATCGTAAAACGGGTCATGAAAGACTCGATTTTCCCAAAAGAGCAACCTTAAATTCTTTGACCTCGATTTACACTTCAGACTGCCCACACGCTGTGGTGTTACTGAATAATGTGACCACGGTTGCCTTGGTCGATTCAGGTGCGTCTTCCTCTGCCCTGGCGGATACCAAATTGTCAAATTTTGGGAAATCCACATCAGATCTGACGCCATGGACTAAGCCTAGTATGACCCCGGTGGTAGGCCCAAAATTACAGACTCTCGGTACATATACCATGGAAGTGAAAATCCAAGGTTTAATGATCCCCATTGACGAGCTGGTAATATACCCGTAGTATTGGGCCAAGATTTTATCAAGATCGTAGGCTTTGTTACCTTGCCCAGGAGTAACGCATACGCTTTCGAAACTAATCTAAACTGTCGTTGGCCTTTATATTCTTTTGCAAAAGAATTCTTTTGACAAAAAGCAACAAGAAAGAACACTGATGAAGAAACCTGACAAGAATCTAGCGCAAAATATTTTACAGGACAGTGATGCCAATCTTAAAGTAAACCAACGACAATGGGAAGAAAGCCAAGTCGCATTAAAAAGATCTTAAAAGACTTTGATGACCTCGTATCGTCCAAAACGCTAGGACATACCTCAGTGGTTAAACATTCGATCAACACAGGAAACTCTCCTCCAGTGAAACGCAAACCATACCCGTACTCGTCTGTTAAACGAGCGGAAATCAAAAAGCAGGTAGATGACATACTCGAAAGGGGTATCATTGAGCCTTGCATATCGCCATGGGCTTCACCGGTGGTCTTAGTCAGTAAAAAGGTGAAGACCAGAATGAAACACCTCTACACCCATGTTTGGATCCTAGAGGAATAAATGCCGTTACTCAAGACGACGCATTTCCCATGCCGAACATTCAAAATATCTTGAATAGCTTGAAAGGAGCCAAATATTTAAGTCGTAGGGTTATTGGCAAATTGAACTCGAGGAAGCGTCAAAAGATAAAAGCGCGTTCGTAACCACGGAAGGTTAAATATCGTTTTACTAGAATGCCATTTGGTTTAAAAACGGCACCAATGACCTTCCAGCGCCTAATGAACCAGATTCTGAAAGATTATGGAGATTTCGATTTAGCCTATTTAGATGAAATTCTAATTTTCAGTTCAACCATAGAAAATCACTTGACGCCCCTTGCAATCGTCCTAAACGCCCTAAGAAAGGCCAATCTTACGTGCAATCTTTCAAAATGCCACTTTTTCCAAAAGAAAGTTAACTTTCTAGGATTCGTCATGTCGGCCAAAGGCATCGAAACGGATCCTGAAAAGGTAGTCGCAATTCGTAACTTTCCAACGCCGACCGACCTAACAGCGCTAAGATCCTTCATTGGGATAGTAAACTTTTATCGAAATTATATTCCTCGCATGGCGGATATAGCTATGCCATTGTTTCGGCTCATGAAAAAGAATGTACCGTGGAGATGGGAAAACACCGAAAAAGAAGCTTTTCAACAACTGAAAGAACAACTCGTCGAAAGAGTTGTATTAGCTTTTCCAGATATGCGCAAACCCTTCATCTTACAAACGGACGCTTCGCAAACCGGCGCCGCGGCCGTGTTAATGCGAAAGAATGACGAAGGAACGGAAAGAGTTGTAGCCTTCATCAGTTACATGCTGAAACCGGCAGAACAATGGTATCACGCGACGGAAAGAGAGTTACTTGCATTAGTGATAGCGGTAAAGAAGCTTAGAGCGTACCTAGACGGTCAAACATTCACTTTACGAACCGACAATAAAGCGTTAGTCTGGTTAAACAAGATGAGAGACGTTAACAGCCGTCTTGTGAGATGGGCATTATGTTACAGGAGTTTAGCTTCATTATAGAACATATTATCGGCAAACTAAACATTGTTCCCGATGCATTATCCCGTACACAATATCCGAGAACAGGGCACGATTGTAATAGCTTCGTCGAAGAAGAAGAAAGATTTGTTCCTGAGGGAGAGAAAAAAATAGCGCCTCTGACAATTCTTGCAGTAAAACAAGATGAACAGGCCACATTCGATTCTTTACCCGCATTAACGCGTGACCTTTTAAAAGAACACCAAAATGAAGATGAACGTTTTCAATTTACAATAGATTTGATCAGTGTGGGAAAGCTCCCCGACATCAAAGCATTAGCCCGCTCGATTCAAAAACGAGCCGCGAACTATATGATCTGCGATTCAGTTTTATATAGAATGGACACGTCTTTTAACGAGGAGCCAGCTTGGTTTCCTTGCACTCCGCGCTCCTTACGAGAAACCGTATTGGAATAACTTCACGATGATCCCAAGGCTGGACATCTAGGAGTAGAAAAGACTGTTTGCCGCGCCAAACAAGGTTGTTTCTGGGAAGGAATGACCCGAGACTGTAAAAACTACGTTAGATCATGCGATCTCTGTCAAAAAGCCAAACCAAGAAACGATAAAATGAAGAGTTTCATGCAACCAATTACTCCCACTGCTCCAGGGGAGGTGTTTAGTATTGATTTGGTAGCACCGTTGCCTCCAAGCGCATTCAATTTGGTTATTGTGGATACCTTTTCAAAATGGTTAGAAGCGTACCCTTTACGACGCGCCACTGCCTCCGCCGTGCGTAAACTCAGCTACGAACACATGTGCTGACATAAGGTACCCAAAATCATTATTTCAGACAACAGAAGTCAATTCACGTCGAAAATATTGACAGACTTATGCCAGAGCAATGGTATCAATCACCACACCACATCAGTTTATCACCCGCAGGCTAACATGGTTGAAAGATACAATAGGTCGTTAAAACAAATTTTGCGTATCTACGCTCACGAAGTACACCGAAAATGGGACCGTCGCATACTCGATGCCGTTCTAGCGCTTAATTCAGCCGTGAATTCAACAACGGGATTCTCGCCCGCGCAACTCACTTTCGGTCGCGTTTTACGCTAACCGGTCGACAATGTCCTTTCACAACCACCGAGTGAACCACTAACAATGGAAGAATACGTGAAGAAAGTAGAACTAGCGATGACCACTATGGAAACAAAAGTGAGAAACAACATAGCTTTATCGAAACGCCGCCAAAAACGAAACTATGACGTAAAACACCGCGCCATCGATATCAAAGTCGGAGATTGGGTCGTGGTAAAATCCCATCCACAATCGTCCAAAGCCGAGGGACTAACCGCTAAATTAGCCCTACTCTACTTGGGTCCTTATCGAGTAGTCAGTCACGCGGGTGAACTCGCTTTTCACTTGAGAGGTGAAAACGGCAAAGACGCTGGCACTCAACATGTATCCAACCTAAAACTCTATACCCGACGCTTAACCAATCCGAACTCTAACCAAAATCGCACCGTTCCAAAACATCAAATAAACAATCGAGTTTTGCGCCCCAACACCCGAAAAAACTATGCCAAAATGGCAGGTGTTTCGAAATAAAACAATCAAACGACATTTTCTTGTACAGTGTATTTTTGTGTGTAAATATGAATATATTATCAACTATTTTACTCTTTACCTTTTTTTATTGTGTATTTCCCATTTTAAACTTTGTTACCATTTAAAGTGTATTTTGATTTTTGTTGTTTCTATTGCCCATGTCTAGTTCATTCTGAGAAGTCGAGCCGGTGCTAGACCCATGCTGAAATGAGGTTTATAGTCATTTGTCGTAATGATATACACGATTAGCTGACTAGGTCTTTAGAAAATTGGTAATCTAATGCTAGAAATCAAGCCATTTGATAGAGCCCAAAAGTGTAACTCTGTTGGTATATCATAAACTAGATATCGTAAACAGAATTATAATGAGATTTAAGAATCCAGCGAATAATAAATTGATTTGTATTTTTATTTGAGAATAGTTGTTACAGCACCCTTGTTCTATTTAAGTGGAGGGGAGTGTAGCAGTCCCCTTTTTAACAAAATAAAATCCTCTGTTTCCCCCAAAATACCCCGCTAAGTCGTCGCTTTGCATAGTCGAATTGTGGTGGTTCTTCCTTGCCCTTCGGAGCTCACACTATGCCGTTAAATTATATTTTTTAGTGTTATTTTTCTTATTTTGTTTTTGTTACTTTCACGAACGTCGGATAATGTAACATCTGCAGAAGCATTCGGTTTCAGTTCTCCTTCAATAGATAATTGCCCTGTGTATATACAATATTGTTAGGGAATGTTTTATAGTTTCCCGACTCTCCTTTTATCCCCAGTCAGAACTTGAATGCCAATCTGTGAAGTTCTACTCGGCTTATGTTAACCGGTTTGTATTTTTCTGTATTTTATCCCCGTTTTGTGTTTATTAAATATTTTTGCCTTTACACGATTTAGTTTATTTTTACCTAAAATAAATGTTCCGTAAGTGTTAAGAAATGCGGAACATTACAACTCACGTGCTTTTTTGTATTTTGATTGGGCGAAGGGCCAATTGAAGCATGGCCAAATAAAAGATTAAGATTAACGTGTAGTATATTTAGGCCTAAACAGCGGAAGGTTATTTCTTATTATAAAACAAATTATTATTCTAATTTCTTAATCGATTACTTATTTAATTTTTAGGTACTATGCCTATGACATTGGGAATAAAGAAGCGGCTCAAGCGTCCTAACCTGAATAAAGTTTAAAAATTAACTCCGCTACAAAAAAGGATAAAAATATTCAAAAACACTTTTCGCCCTCTTCCTCTTTTGTGGAAACTGTGATTGAAGAAAATGTAAACTCTTCTGTGTCTAATCACAAACCAAATTTTGCATTAGTTAAAGTGCTTGCTAAAAACACAACAAAAACTGTTAATGTAAATCAAATTGTCAACTTTAAACCAAAGGATTTTAAAGACTATGATGTTCGTCGCAAATATAATTTGGATGATGAGAGCTCTAACGTGTTAATTCTTTCACTAGGCAGTGAGCTAAAATTTAAATTTAATGAAATCTAACAATATGTGAATTTTAATTGTGGTTTTTTATCAGGTTCACCGAATCGCGTGGATTCAAGCAAGCGTATACGTGCACCACCTGCAAGATTTATAACTACTCCATTAGAACCAAAGAGGAAAATGGTACCAACTAAAGCGAGAGATGCTCAAAGGAGACGTTACAATAAAATAATGAAAGACAAACTTTATCAGAAGAAACATGCATTTGATTTTGTAAGTTGAATTTCGAACCTTTTTTTACTAAAAACGTGTTTATCTATAAAAATTATTTTTTAAATTAATAGTGTTCACAAGACGAAAAGGAAAACATTATTGGCAATAATGGAGACAATGCAGGCGTCTTACGTAAATATGCTAAATTTCCTGAGATTAGTGATTTGGTACGTTTGATTTGAATTTAATAATTAAGGAAGCGTTTCATTTTAAAAATTAATTTTAATGGTAACAGGATTCATGCGATGGAATCGAAAACATTCTAACATGTGCTAAAGAAATTAAAAGGAGATATGATGTCTTAAATAATGCTGATATTAGCGATGACCAAGAACATAACGACAATCCTAACGATAAAGATGTTCCTAGCGATAACGATGTTCCTAGTAATGATTTTTCAAGGGTGACAACGGAGGAGAAAAATGCTACCCACATAATTGATCAATCAATTTGTTATGGTGAATTTCAATGACTTTTTTTTATAAACGTCAGAATCATAACTTATCTGTTTTCTTTTTTCAGATGATCTTCCTTTAGAAGAAGGAAACAGTCGTATGAGTTCACCGCTTAGAAATCACGACCCTTTTTCGGATAGGTCTAGGGATGAGTGTTTCACCGGTATTTTAATTGGCATTCAATTTAAATTTCAAAGTCTGATTGCTTGACTGCGTTGTAATATTTTTCTATGAGTTTTGTTTCTGAAGTCTGATTGATTGGGTTGTTATTGTGTATTTTTCTATTCGTTATTTTTATTTTTTGATACTCTAATATTTTAAACTGGATATAGTATAACGTTAATTCTGCGTATTTCGAGTGTGCGTGACGTGAAGGGTATGGTATCTTCACGCTTTTATTAGTATCAGTTTTTTTAATTTTAAATATCTTTTATTTGTATTTTATTTCGTTTTTATCGAGTTGTATACATCGTGCGCTTACACATATGTTGGTCTGGTTTTTAACTGGGTCGTCATTACTTCGTTATTTATTTTAAACGTTTTCTCGACTGATTAAGATGTTTAATTTGAAATAAAATGAGCGTGAAAGATGCGGCAAGTATTTCGTAAGCGAGAAAAATACAAATACCCTCTGTAGATATTCCTTTCATTAAAATTGGCTTCGTATTATATTTAACTGATAAACTTGTACCGTAAATGGTTTTATAGTACGTCTAACTCGCTGTTGTAACTACTTAATTTATAATATTCTGAATAAATTATACTCGATTGTTTCGTCTCAATTATTTTAATTATAATTAAAATTTTATACCGGGATTACGTTTTTAGTAAATAACTCGGAATTGCAGAGATATATCTTTAAAAGTCATCTCGAAAAATTAATACCGCTAGGGACAATTCTTCCGAGGAGAGGTATAATTTGGCTTGCCAACTTGTTGTAAATAGGTTCCTTTGGGAAATGGTATTTCCATATCCAAGAATAAGTGGGATGTTTGTTTAAGCCAGGCTAACGAATAAACATTCACCAAAACGTTAGCAGTATGCATTTGGGGCACAGAAACCCTAGCATCAAGAAGTGTTTCTGGAAAAACTGGAAACAGGTCAACTGAATCCAGAAAAGCCCAACGAAGGCCTTCACTGACGCCGGTTAAAATATCAACTATAAAAGGTGTGCATTATTTTATTAAATTGAAATTAATGTTCTGCTGTCAACAAAAGTTAATTTGAATTTCGTATCATTAGGGTTGTGTGCGTTACTACGCAGAAAGGAAAGGGAAATCTGTAGACTATCAGGATGAAGTTGTTAAAAAAGTTCATCACTATTTAACCCAAAAAATATCTGATGCTAGGGGAAGTTTGGGAATAAGGCCAAGTAAAAAAGCTAATATTTTGTAAAACTATTTTAAATTCTTTTAGTTACTGTTTTATCAATTGGTCACTTGTTTTAGAAGGTTTCGTCAATGGGTTTTAATAAAGAACCTATTGGTTGTATCAATTGGGTACCTAGTGGTTTTTTTTTCAAATGGAAACACATGGATGTCTATTGGTTTTGTCTATAAGAATTCTATTCGTTGCATCTGGATATATATTGCTTTTGTCAATTGGTAAAGAAATGGTTTGTGAATTGGGCATTTATTGGTCTTATGAATTGGAATCCTCTGGGTTTTTCAAATGGAGTACTAATGGTTTTCTTAATTGGTTATAGATTGGTTTTGTCAATTGGAAATTTAATGAATTTTTCCAATCGGGAATATATTGGGTTTTCAATTGGATAGCTATTGGCTATGTCAATTGGAAATATAATGGTTTTCCCAATCGGGAATATATTGGGTTTGTGAATTGGGTCATATTGTCGCGCCCATCGGTTGAACGAAAAATAACGCCAGCACCAGAGGAAGGAGCCGCGTTGACGTCACCGTTGAAAAGGGGTAAAACCCCCGAGCACGACGCGCCGGCCCACGGGGTATAAAAGACAGCGGAGCGGACCGAGGAAGGCAGTTGTCTCTCTGGGAACTTGGTGGGAGTATTAAGGCTGAAAAAGCCAAGCCTACTAAGAGCCAGCGACCTGGGAAGAATTAAGCTGAAAAGATTGCCCTAGGCCGCCGGTGCTTCTTCGGGGAGAGCAGTAACCTAGTCAGCGCTATTCGAACTACCACTGCCTCTCCTCGTACCACCTGGAAGCAATGGAAAGATGCACTCCAGAACGAATTTGGACGCTCATCGCAAGCCATATTTCATGACTTATTGGCTCATCAACAACTGCCTGGCACAGACCCCGTCCACTACTACCAGGAAACAATGACCTTTTGCTCTCTGGCTAATCCGACTATGTCCGATTCAGAAAAAATTAACTTTCTGATCCGAGGACTTCTCCAAGATCTTCGCGACAAACTGATTTTAATGTGCCCAACAACACCGCAAGATTTTCTGAACAAGCTACGCCTACTTCACACAACTCCGACTTCAACTCCGGCAACCTCCAGTACCACCGACGGAAAAATCTTGGAACTACTGACTTTGTTGCCGGCCAGAAATGCTGCACCTGCACCACAGTCCGGCCTTGTGACAGAGCACTAGTGGCAGCGACCTAGACTCTCTCCGCCGGGAAATCCGAGACATGCGACATGACTTCAACAGCTTCCAAACGTCCTCACGTCGTCGAGAACCTAGTCCTTCATTGATGTCTTGTTACAAATGTGGACGTAGGGACCACTACGCGTCCTACTGTCGGGAGCCGTTCGGATCCCAGGATGACCGCTACAACTCCGAAAACCATGGAACGTCCCCATCTCGAGGACGGCAAGCTCTTCGGCCACACACCGAAAACTCTTTCCGAGCAAGAAGTCCGTCACCATTTGGGCAAAATCGTACGTCCTCTGACTGGCGACGGGGCCGCAGTCCATCACCCCACCCGAACGGCTACAATCACAATCGCTCGGTAAACGGGAATCGACGGTGGTAGAAGAGGGTACCTTCCCGTCCACAACGTCCCACCCTCTGCTCCTTAGTTCGTCCAATTAATTAGTTTCCTTACCGGCCACCATCAATACGAAACAGATAGACCTCATCATTAACTCGGGGAGTACAAAAAATATAGTCAAACACACTCTTGTCAAGACCTTGTCACTACCCATTCGACCAGCTGGTTCGATCCGCTTACGCGTCGCCGATGGATCACTGATTTCACCCCTAGGAGTCACCGACATGGACATACAGATTGGACAAACGCTTTACCTTGTCAAGGCCCTAATTATCAACAATTTCGAGTACGAACTCTTATTGGGCTTAGAATTCTGCGACCACCACGAAATCGAAATAAGTTTTAAAACCCGTTGCGTCACAATCGGAGACGACTCATTTCCACTACCGGACTCTATTTTCGAGAACTCCACTCTCGTACGCTCTGCCGATGACGTCACCATACCGGCATCATCCGAACTGGCCCTTGAGGTAGCCGCCTCGCCAGCATCTGGACCCCTCATAATCGAGCCTGTACACTCTGTTTATCAGCGCTTTGGCCTAGTTGTGTGTAAAACATGCACAACGTTCCACAACGGTCGAGCAATATTTCGAGTTGCTAACCCTCACCACCAACCAATCATTCTGCCCCGTGGAGCTCACCTAGCTCGTGCGCAGGAAATCATTGAGCTAAATTTCCTTGGCCCGGATGAACCACGTTCGGAGACCAGCCTACCTAGCAACTTGAATATTGGGACTCAACTTTCATCCAGCGAGAGACTACAGCTCCAGAACTGGCTGAACCAACATTCAGAGGTCTTCTCGAAGCACGACGTGGACCTCGGCCGAACGTCGTTAATTAAACACGAGATTCACACTGGCACTTCCGCACCAATTCACTCACACCCATACCGTAAGTCACTCAAAGAAGAAGTAAACAAACTCCTCGCGCACGGCACCATCCGCGAGTCGTATAGTTCCTGGGCCGCACCAGTCATTCTGATTAGAAAACGAGACGGCACATGGGGATTTTGCGTTGATTGGCGTAAATAAAACGCCGTCACGAAGAAAGATGTTCATCCGCTGCCACGAATCGACGACACCCTGGATCGCCTCGCGGGCTCAACACTCTTCACGACCCTTGACCTGGCCTCCGGCTACTTCCAGGTGGAACTGGACGATTCAGCTAAAGAGAAGACCGCTTTTGTGACACCGGATGGACATTACGAGTTCAATGTCTTGGGGATGGGCCTTTGCAACGCGCCAGATACATTCCAACGACTAATGTACAAGACTATGGGCAATCTAATGTGGCAGATAACTATGGCGTACCTAGACGACATCGTCATCTTTTCCCACTCTTTCGACATCCCATCTCCATCATCTTGAGCAAGTCTTGACCTGTCTCCGTAAGGCCAATCTGAAAATCAAGCCGAGCAAATGATCATTCGCCACACCTCGTATTCGATATCTTGGACACATCGTTGACGGTCAGGGAATCTCGCCCGATCCCCGCAACCTTGATGTCGTAGCGAAATTTACCACACCAAAAACCATCAAACAGGTGCAAAGTTTCCTGGGTTTAGTCGGATATTACCACCGTTTCATCGCAACTTCGCCGGCATTGCTAAACCCTTAACGGACCTCACCAAAAAAGAAAACACTTTTCTTTGGTCTACCGACGCCGATAAAGCATTTCACCACTTTCGGGAATGTCTGGTATCCGCACCCATTGTAAGTCATCCTCGATGGGACCAGCCGTTTGAGTTGCATACCGATACTTCCGCCTATGGTGTCTCCGCCATTCTAAAACAACGCATTAACACCCAGGAGCGAGTCATCGCCTACACCAGCCGCCTATTAAATGCCGCCGAGATAAATTACAATTCCACCGAGAGAGAATGCCTGGCTATTGTCTTTGGAGCAGGCAAATTCCGACCATACATCTACGGACGCCCTCTGACGGTTGTCACTGACCACCATGGGTTATGTTGGCTTACGTCTGTCATATATCCTAACGGACGTTTGACTCTCTGGTCTCTCACGCTTCAAGAATATGACCTCACGATTCGGTATAAAAGTGGACGGAAACACCTTGATGCGGACGCTCTTTCCCGTACTCCATTTGAACAAGCACCACCCGCTCATCACTTGCTGCTCGCCGCACCCACGACAGATACCTTGGACCGGGCTCAGTTTGATATCCACTCCCTGCAACGTCAGGATGCGTTTATAGTATCTGTCATCGAGTTCCTAGACACTAAGCCTCTATCTGCACCGAAGCGACTCGTTAAAGCTCCCCGCTGTTTTGAGCTGATTGACGGTCTACTCTTTCGACGCGTCCGCACCGAGGACGGCCTTATGTCTGTGTTGGTAGCCCCAAAGGAAATCCGCGCCGCAATTATGTTTAATCTACATGACGACGTCACCGCCGGTCACTTGGGACTCAATCGCATCTGGCACAGCATTCGACGTAGGTTCTTCTGGCCCAAAATGTTGGCGCAAATTTCAAATAACGATCAATCCTGCGTTCCGTGTCAACAGCAGAAGATATACCCAGGCAAACCGGCCGGGCTACTCCAGCCTATTCCACCCACGGTTAAACCGTTCGAGAGGGTTGGATTAGATAAACTCGGTCCATTCCCGCAGTCTCACGATGGCAACGTCCACATCGTGGTATGTACCGATTATTGTACACGCATGGTCGTCGCCAAAGCCATCCCGAGGAGAACCGCCGAGGAAATTGCTCAGTTTTTTACGAAGGACGTGATTCTTCGTTATGGCGCCCCAAAAGACCTGATCACTGACCGCGGTACGGAAAACGTCCATCACCTTATGGCCGAAATCAATCGACTCTTCACCGTCCACCACAAACGAACCACTGCCTACCACCCACGTACGAATAGGCTAGTAGAACGTTTTAACAAGACTTTGGTGGACATGTTAGCTCAATATGTCGCGGATAATCACAAAGATTGGGATCGGTTTTTACCGTTCCTAGTATTCGCATACAACACGTCCCTCCACGCGGTCACCGGATTCACTCCATTTTTTTAATGCACGGATACGAAGCAGACCTGCGAGTGGACACCGCCTTGAATCTACCGTCATGTACGCTCAAGACCCAGTTCGGGTTTGAATATATTCTGTATGCCGAACGTGCCCGTGCTCTAGCAGCCGAGCGCCACGCTATCGCTCAAAGCAAGAACAAATAACGCTTCGATCTACGCCGATGGGAAGCCACTTATCAGGAAGGTGACCTGGTTTTCCTTAAAGTTCCCCGCCGATTTCCGGGATTATCAGAAAAACTCTTACATCAGTATGCCGGGCCGTATCAGATCCTCCGTCAGACTGCGGTAAATAACTTCGAAGTACGGAAAGACTGACGTAGTTTCCGACGAGCGTTTGAAGCCGTACGTCAATCGGAAAAGGTTTTCCAATGTTACTCGGCGAGTTCATTTCCAGGAAACGCCTACTCTACACGAATACTTTGCCGACGAGGCCCCAAACCCAACTCTTTTGGATACCGGGAAAACTCAAACTTCCCTCCCACCTTCCCTTCACCGTCAAGCTGGGGGACCTTCGTTATCCCCGAATTCTACATCCCCCCCCCTCCGGGGGCATCCCGTCTATCAACTCGTCGCCGTTCGAAACTGGATTGGTTTAGCCCGGATTCGTCATAACATATTTTTTTCCTCAAAAGTGCCCACAGGTGTCCTTTCTTCCCCTAGAGATCTAAGGGAACATTCATTCTACCGACTGGCTTTATTAAGACCACTTCATCCCTGCCCTCTAACACCATGAAGCTTTCTGCTCGACGTCGCCGTGCACGTTTTAACCAACAAATCATACAACTACAACTCGAAGCCCCTCTCAACCCTCGGGTGCTTGGTCGTCTGGAAAAACGACAGCGCCGAAGTCACCGTCGCTGCCCAGTGCCGCTTCATACGCCGTCTTCTCCCATTTCCGACTACGACACGGACTACATCACAGATTACATTGACAACCCCGATGAATTTTTTTCTGCCGAACTTGCCTGATCGCCGAGACGGTTCTTTTTCCAACGGGGGGCTGTCGCGCCCATCGGTTGAACGTAAAATAACGCCGCCAAGAGAGGACGTAGCCGCGTTGACGTCACCGTTGAAAAGGGGTAAAACCCCCGAGCACGACGCTCCGGCCCACGGGGTATAAAAGACAGCGGAGCGGACCGAGGAAGGCAGTTCTCTCTCTGGGAACTTGGTGGGAGTATTAAGGCTGAAAAAGCTAAGCCTACCAAGAGCCAGCGACCTGGGAAGAATTAAGCTGAAAAGCTTGCCCTAGGCCACCGGTGCTTCTTCGGGGAGAGCATAACCTAGTCCGCGCTATTTTTACGCGATTGAAATTAATCTGTAAATCTGTATATAATTGTGTGCCAATAAATATTCCATTTATTTTGTACTCTTCGTCTTCTATTTTTGTCCACCTGACAATATGAATTGGAAACCTATCGGTTTTTCAATTGGATAACTATTGGCTATGTCTATTGGAAATCTAACGTTTCTTTATTGGAAAAAGATTCCAAATCCCAATAGATTTTTCTTATTATTTTCCAATTGATTTTTACCAATAAAATTCCAATTTTTTTTTGTTAGGGTTGATGGTCGCTCCAAGGCCTAACGGTTAGCGTTAAGACTTCATGGCGCTGGATGGCGGCTATAAGTTAACTATGGAGGGCTAAACTACAACCACGACGGAAAAATTCTAATAATAATGAGATTAATTTTAAGTTATAAGGACGGATTTATAGAATTAATTACTAAAGATATAACAACTCATTAAACCAGAGTCATGCCAACAGGTCTTCAAAAGAGAAATGACATAAACAAAGATAATCTACGGGGTCGAAAAATGTAAATCTCCACGGACTGCCGGTTTTAGGGGAACAGTTCATAGATGGGCCGGAAATAGGGTATATCGGTAATTAATTATCAAAAATATACTCTCAAACAAAGATAGAAATGTTGAATTAATGAAGTAAAAAAGTACTTAAGTTCGTTTTGATTTGGTTTTCTTGACTCACAGGAACTATGATGGTTCATATCACACAAAAAGAGTCAAAGTTATATCGCCACTGCACTTAATAAATTAATGCTTGTTTTGCAGTCTTCCAACGTGTAAAACTGAATTAATGTAATTTACTGGAATATATGTACAGAGCAGTGTTTTTGGGAAATGAACACTCTTGTAATTTTTTCAGGTTCTTAGATACAATAAAAACCCGTATTAATTACAGTTTCACAACCTTAAAATTAATCGAACTGGAATTCACTACAATATTTACTGAAGCTTCCGGGTTTTTGAATAAACGGGCGGACCTGTGATTGTTACAGGTTCCATATACAAACCTAAAACCCGTAATAAATACAGTTTGAAAACCTGCTAAACAATCTTACTGTAATTAACTGCAATATATACTGAAGCTTGCAGTGTTTTGAATAAACGGGCGCACCTGTGATTTTTACAGGTTCGATTTACATGACTAAAACCCGTAATAAATACAGTTTGACAACCCATAAAGCAATCTTACTGGAATTTCCTGCAATATGTACCAAAGAAACCAGTGTTTCGTAAAAACATGAATTTTTCTCTCAGTGTTGTTAAGAATTTGACTGATAACGCGGAAGATCCGACCGTTACGGAGTCAGTTCGGGACTCTATTTCCAAAGCTCTGTGTTGTTCCACGGTAGAAAAGCTCTATACGTATCACAATTTCATGGTCAAAGATTTCGATAAAATATGGAGCGAGGCTATTTCCTCCTGGTATCCGGGTTAAGTTTTACGAAGCGGTACCGCCCACCAGAAAAACTCGCACTCGACTTAATGTCGCCACCTTAGTTTATTCCTCTTTTTTTTTAACTCCGGATAAGAAGAAAACAAGTTTTACTCCGGCGATAAAGAGACGAAGAACGGGGTGGGCAAAAAATCTAAATGAATTAATGAGTTTTTTCTACCATTTATTAAAACGAATATTTTTTTTGTAAATTTGGCGATTTAACTTTGTCACTTTTGCGACTATTCGAATGAAACTTTTTTTTACATTTTTAAATGAAGTGGTCGTTTTCATATCTTCTCTTAAGTTTTTCGAAAAGACTGGGGAACGAGAAAAGGGGAACTCGTGAATATTACCCGACCCCGTAACGTTCGCTAGATTTGAGCTTATACATTTCGTGAGCGATTGAAAGTGCTACTGCGGAAAAGAATTTATCGCGCGGGCGTTCTTGAGTTATTTCTCGAGCGGGTAAGAGATATATCGCGAACTATCAGTTTCTTCGATAGATTGAGTTTTTATTCGAAGTAACGAAATCCAAACGAGTAATATGTTTATTTCAATCCCTACGTATACTCTATCCTCCCCTTCTCGTCTCGCCTTCAGCGCGAACGTCCGGGAGAGTGGGTCGAGCGCGGACCTCGGGGACGCGGGTGTATTTCAATCCCCGTGAATTTATCTCGCCGCTCTTATCACCACCAGCGCGAACGCCCTAGAAAGCGGCTGCTCCTCTATACGTCAGTTTATTTCCGAGATTATCCGCTAGGGCTCACTGAGTATATTGTTTTCGTCCTTGTCGATTTCTTCACCCCCTTCCCTTTTGTTTATGTTCTCTGTCCTGTCCGTTTACGTTCGTGGCATTGGAACCGGTGTCACAAATTTACGTACCCGCGACTTTGTCGCTCGTCACAATCCCACTGTTCTTTGTATGCAAGAGACCAATGTCTCTCTCGCCTTTACAAATTCATACCTTTGGACCACGTGGCCTTACCACTTTTATCATAGTTGCGCAGTCTCCGTCCGAGGAGATGGCGTCTCTTTGGGCATATCTCCGACCCTCGCGAGGTCTGTTGTCTTTCATGACACTTTTCCCTGTCATTGTTTCTACGTTAGGCCATAGACAGTATATATCCCTAAGGGGACGGAAATCGCGTAGCTTCCACTGTACAAATGACTCTCGCGCAACCACCGAACCTGAGGGGTAAAAAAAAGGGGTATAACATCAACTTTCAAGGTTGTTCTTTCAAAGATGTCGGCTTTTCGAACGTCGGGCAATCGTGCTGCGATCTGTGCTAAAGGAAAATTTATTACGACGGTTTGTTATAATTAGTTATTTAACTTTTTAGTTATATTATTAGTAATGGGGAAAAAACGTTGCGTATATTCATTGTGTAGCAATTCCGTGTCATCCAAAGACGGTGATAAATCGGTTAGATATTTCCCTTTTCCAAGGCCTAAAAAAGACATAAATGTAAACGTTGGATTAGTGCTTGTCGGAGGTATGATAATCTACTTGAAATTAGTAAATTAAATCGGTATACACACTACTTGTGTTCTGATCACTTTGTGAGTTCGGATGGACCAACTATTGAACATCCTGATCCATTTCCTTTTAAGGAAAGTCCTGAAAGTGTGCTGGTAAGTTTTATTCTAATCATGAGTTTTGTAGTTTCTATTTACAATTGATATTTTCTATTAATGTTTAATATATTGGCACTGTTTTGGATGATTCAGTCACTGATCAGTTCAAACCAAATTTAAGTACTACTCCTTTGATAAATGAAAGAATATTGAAGTCTGAGTCTACACCAAAAACATTGGATACCCTAGACATTTTAAAGTGCAGTTTTAAGGAAGGGACATCGCGGAAAGGGTCAAGTGAATTATTTTTAAACATAGAACCAATCCCCCCAACATTTATACCATCTACATCAGATAACTTGCCACTTTCTAAAAAAAGTAACGAAGATACCAATCAGAATGAATTTAGCGAAATTCTTTTAAATGAAGAACCAATAGACTTAATGCCCCAATCATTTTCACCGCTCCAAAGTGGTACAGCCGGGAGAAATGGAATAAAATTGCATTCTGTATTGAAAACATCTAATAACGCATCTCTAAGCCAAGAGAAGGAGTTGCCAAAGAATTATTTTAGGCGGTTATTCGTTGAGCAGCAATTAGCTGCGTTACAAGCTAAAAATAAACGTCTTCGGAAATGGCATCCAAAAATTATCCAGTGGTGCATATATTTGTGCAGGAAGTCACCAGCTGTCTACAATTCTATGCTCAGTAGTGGTGTTTTTGAGTTGCCTTCCAGAAGGACATTGTACAACCACTCTTCCCATGTTGGTTTAAAATCTGGCTTCACAAATGAATCGTTCACCGAAGCAAAGGAAAAGTTGTATAGCCGCTGCAAAGATGATCACCAGCGTTACGTTACATTAATACTTGATGAAATTAAAATCAAGGAAGACATTATATATAAAGGCAACTCTGGGGAATTGATAGGTTTTTCCAATCTTGATGAAACTGGCAATGATCGAGCTTCTAAAGCTCAAAATGAGGCTAATGGCATGCCAGAAGTCGCAACCCACATTTTGCAGCTTATGATACGTAGTGTGACAGGCAACTTTAAGTTCCCATTAGCTTACTTCCCGTGTAAAAATATGGACAGCGATAATCTTCATACAATTGTATCTGAAGCCATATGTAAACTGGAATTCAATAAAATTAAAGTTATTGGAGTAATTGCTGATGGTGCCAGTACAAACAGAAAGGTTTTCCGGAACTTCGTTAATGAAGGTTATCGCTGGCGTGTTATATACGCGATGGATGAAGTTCGCTACGTATACTTCGTATGTGACCCACCACATTTATTGAAGACTGCTCGCAATGCCTTTGCAAACAGTAACTTTCATTCTAAAACTAAACGCTTGATCAAAAATGGACAAGAAATTCTATGGACGCAACTAATCCAGTTATTTAAAGTTGACGTTAAAAGACTGCCATTTAGGCTCATTCCGAAATTGACTAGAGACCACCTTTACTTAGATTCCTATGCTAAGATGCGGGTTTGACTGGCAGCTGAAGTGTTAAGTGACAGAGTGGCAAATGCCCTTGAAATGGAGTATGGATATAAAGTATCTGAAACAGTCAAGTTTATTAAACATATGAACAAATTTTTTGACTTGGTAAACTGCAAAAAGTTACACGAGCGCTTACATAAAAGAAATGAAAATTTAAATCCATATTCAGATTCCAAAGACAAACGACTAGAGGTAATAAAACTAATATTATTAGTTGTAAATCTATTATATTTCAAATATTTTCTTGATACTTTCAGTGGTTAGAAACCGGGTTTATCGATTACTTCAGAGATTGGGAGAAAGAAGTTGCAGAACGTCCAGGAAAATTTTCTGCTACCGAAAGACAAAAATGGATCCTGAGTAGAGAAACTATAGAAGGCCTGATAATGACAGGTATATAAAGTTAAGGCCAAGGGGCAGGTCACTTCTTTGATTAACAACGCACCCCTCAAATGATTAAATCATGATTATTTTGAATACATTTGATTTGATCATGATTACCCTGATTTAATAATTTTATTTTGATTGTAACGCACAGCCAAACGAGGAAGTGACCTGTACCTCGGCTAAGGCCAACGACACCTTCTCAGGCGGAAAACTTTTAATTGATGTATTTACTCATTACCAGGAATTATACGCTTTCTTTTATCCAAGAATGCCAAATTTGTCCTAAGTTCCCACATAAACCAAGACTGTCTTGAGCAAGAATTTGGAAAGCATAGACAGGCCTGTGGTGGAAATACAAATCCTGACGTCCTTCATTATGCGCAAAATATCGACAGGTTCAAGCAACTGGGAAATATTATAAAAGAACCGTTGCAAGGAAATACAACGGTTATAAATGAATAACATAAAAATGTGTAAAAATATTTTGGATACACAAATTAATTTTCCCTTTGTTAAATTTAATTGTCGTTTAAAATTAAGGTTAAATTTACCAAAGTAGACTTTCAAACTTCTATTTTAAAATTTCACTTTATTTTCACATATCACTAATCAAAATTCATTTTAATTTCCCATAAAAATTTTAAGCAAGACTTTTGTTTTTAGGAACCACTTACCTAGGAACTCATTATTTTTAATTTTACTTAGGCGATTTTTTATTTTCGCTTAACTCTTTTCTTAAAGCAGGTTGCGCCTTTTGCTTTTTATTCTCCTTGGAGAAATGTTTCGCTCTCAAATATAGCATGAGCCCTTTCCCTCTTGTTTTTAAGTAACTTTCAACAATTTTGTTTTAAATACGTATTCTAATTGTTTCATTATTTGGATAATTAGAATTAAGAAGTAGCGAGCTCCATTCGAGAGTAATTTCAACCTCCTATCACAATTATTATCTAAAAGAGTAGATCCCGAATGAGAATACAACTCATCAACAGTATTTTGTAGTAATTTGAAAAACCTAAATGTTTCCTTTTTCACGTATAATAGGCCACCTCTATTGTTTTTTGACACCCATTCTGCAATTGATAGATTTGAATATTCATCAAGTAAATATTTTTTTAACTCTTCAAAAGAACCTTTAAAAACCAATGCTTCTTTTAGACGGTGAGAATATGGCACCCCTTTGCTTTTGGAGCGGAAATAATTGTTGCACCAGCAACGTAAAATAATATTTGCTCATCCCTTATAGTTTCAGATCTCTTTGCTCCGGTTGTTATTAGTTCTGACTCTACAATACCATTTTTGGGTGTAATAGTTTCAAGTTCATGTTTGGCCATATGGACCTGAACTAGATTTAAAAATGATCGGAGAAACTGTGCAGCGCAGAACATTCTTACCATTTGTGGAATACACACAAAAATCTAAATGATAACACAAATTAAATATTGCACTAAAATCAAAGCAAATAATTTAAGAATTTAATTTTAACATACTGGAGGACCAAATGAAGTTATGTATTTTATACACTCGTCCATAAAATGTTCGTCTGACTGGAGATTTTGACCATGTTGCCAAAAAGACTTTGATGTTTTGAGTCCCGCAAGATTAGAGAGCAATGTCTCTTAGCCTATTTCCCAAAATGGAGCTTCTTTCCTCTTACCAAGATTACCAAATTCTTCTACAATTACGTCAAGAGTTTCATCTTTTGATATTCCCAAAGAATGGAATTTCTCGAGACTCTGATTGAAAATATCTCTAAATTCCTCTACTGTAAATTCTAAAAGAAACAAACATCTTAAACTAAACTACTCTGATGAAAGTTATGAACTTAATTACTTAATAAGCAGCCTTGTTGAACTTTTTTGATCACTTTGCTTATGCCTACTTTGTTTCTATTGTTATTTTTTATATTAGGAACTATCAATATCTTTGGGTATTGTTCTTCGGCTGATTGTTCTTCCGGTAGTAAATATTTTGAGATATCTAAATCTATGTTCCATCGTCTAATACATGTAGAGAATGGCCATATAATTCAGATGTTTTAAATACATTGTCACTTTCCTCTCTTCATAAATAAATTAATTAAAAAAATGTTCCGTCTTTCATAACAAATTAATTTTAAAGACAATTGTTAAATTACTACCTTTTTTTCGTGTAAAAATGTTCCAAATACTGTTCATTTCTCTTTAATTTGAGCGGTTGAACATTAACTGTGTTTAAAACACGTGCCATTCCTATAAATCGAAACTTAGAAAGGACTTTTAATGACCTTGAAAGTTGAGCATTTTGAAGTACTGAACCTTCGCTTCCGTCGGCCAGAGTTGGCTTATGACTACTTTGTTTCTATTGTTATTTTTTATATTAGGAACTATCAATATCTTTGGGTATTGTTCTTCGGCTGATTGTTCTTCCGGTAGTAAATATTTTGAGATATCTAAATCTATGTACATATTTTCTTCAATCGTTCCATCGTCTAATACATGTAGAGAATGGCCATCTAATTCAAATCCCAGCAAACACAAATCCCCCTCAGATGTTCAAAAGAGATCCAAATCTCCATGGTAGGCCCCATCAATAATGGATGTAAATAGAATATCACATGGATACCCAAAAAACAACTTCAAAACAGTCTATT
Source organism: Leiobunum rupestre (assembly GCF_980474605.1). NCBI lineage: Eukaryota > Metazoa > Arthropoda > Arachnida > Opiliones > Sclerosomatidae > Leiobunum > Leiobunum rupestre. Next base: position 93,767 of record NC_143387.1, read on the forward strand.
TTTCAGATATCCCTAGGATATCCAATATTTTAAAAACAATCATCCTTCATCAAATGATATCCACTGGATATTGAAGAAAATGATCCGTTAATTACTCGATCGGATATTATAAATACTTTTTTTAATATCTTATAATAGAGTTACATATATTCAGTTATCATTTTATTTTTGTTATAGGCCAATTCTTTATTTTATTTAGAATTAACGTAGGAATATATTTATTAATTGTACACATATAAATCTAATTATAAAAATATATTATCATTGTTAATAATTTTATTTATTTTCCATTAATTTTAATAAACCAACAAATTAATCATCCCACAAAAAAATTAGAACTTACACAAATACGCGTACGTGTTTTGTTAGATTTTGAAAAATTGAATTTCGCGCGGTTTTAATGCGGGTAACAACAGCGACAAAAATTTATCAATCAAAACTTAATAAAAAATATTTCTAAATATCTACAAAACTAAATAGGTAAGTTTGATAAATTTTCAAAAATTTTTAATTTTATTTATTTTATGATTTAGAGTATTTAAAATTTTCCGGTAGATGGCAGTTAATAGTCACGAGAAGAATATTTTTTGTTAAAAAAAAACCCAAGATATTCTTTGGTCTTGAAGAAAGAGATCTACCGTCTTCTTTTGTTCGACTTCATTTTCAGGACGTTAACTCAAAGCTTCCCTCTAAAAGCTACTACAGTGCAGGTAAATGTGGTTCTTATTAATAAATATTTTGATTTAACTGTTTGAACAATATATTTTATTAAATTTTTTAAATTGAAACCCAAGCCCACTCTGAATTTATGATAGAACCTAATTACACTTAAGCCCATTTTGTACATAAAGCTGAAGCGTACTATTTCACTTCGATTTCTAATTTTAATTTATATATAATTTGAAGTGATAATTTCACTTCAAGTTATAAGGTTTTATCGCAGAAAACAAAAGTCTGCCAGTGGGTTTGCTGTATATCTTCCAAGAAGATTGCGCTTCTAGTGTGGCACAACCTTTCTACCGTTAAGATCATTAAAATGCCAAGAGGAAGGTACAAGAAGTTTTCGACTGTGTCGCATCGACATCGAGCTAGGTTGATTCAGGGATTCGCGAATGAAAACTTGCAAGAATTTCGTGAAATACAATCGGGTAGCAGCGAGCCAAATAGTGTCATGCACATTAATGGGGTAAACTTGGAAAATGAAATTGACCTAAATATAGATGACCGTAGCTTAGCAGAAGAAAATTGGGAAGAATTAAATTATCAAGAAAATAATTTTGAGGAAGGTAGGGTTTCCGACCAAGAAGCTTATGCAGTAGATTTAGATAAAGGTGACGACCAAAATGATTTATTTCCTAATGATCAAACTGAAAATGATATTTTTCAAAATTTAAAAGGCACAGATGCGGATAATTTAAGAGCCAAATTAACGAGATGGGTAGTTTGTTTCGGTATTGGGAAAAACGCTGTAAGTGAGTTACTGAAAATTCTAAAAAATCACAGCTGTTTCAACACGCTTCCAAGTTATTCGCGAACACTATTAAAAACTCCAAGGAGTTCCATAGTCGAAGATGTAGCTCCTGGTAATTATTATCATTTTAACTGGAAGCGGGGATTCGGTATGTGGTCAGTCGTGATGTTCCAAAAATTGAATCAATATCAGTTTTAAAAATACTAATTAATATTGACGGAGTGCCAATTGGAAAAAGTACCACCAGCAATTTTTGGCCGATTCTAGGATCTATATCTTCTATAGATGGTTCGAAGCCTTTTGTAATTGGGATTTACCATGGATTAACCAAACCAAACTGCTCGGACGAATATTTAGCTACGTTTATGGTTGAAGCATATTTCTTGTAGAAGAAGGGCTTGGGTTCTCATAAAGATGTTCAAATTCACGGGTTTGTGTGTGATACACCAGCTCGAGCATTTATACGAAAGGTTAAAGGTCACAACGGGTACTTCGGTTGTAATAAATGCACCCAAGAAGGGACTAGGAGTAAGGGACGAATGTGTTTTCCATCAATTGAATTTGAACCTAAAACTGATTCGGATTTTAGAAAAAAAACGCAAGACGGTCACCACCATGGAACAAGTATTCTGGAACATCTTACTAATATTGATATGGTAGATGACTTCCCTCTTGACTATATGCACTTAGTTTGTTTAGGGGTCGTTAAAAAATTAATAAAATTATGGATGGGCGCTGAAGGTAAAAATTATCTTTTCAAGTTGCGTGCTGACCAGATTAGAGTCTATATCTTGTATAACCTGCACAGAATTTGTGAGAAAGCCGAGAGCCTTGAAAGATGTTGATAGATGGAAGGCTACCGAGTTTCGCCAATTTTTGTTATATTCGGGTGTTACTGTTTTGCAAAATAATCTCCCAAAAACTCACTTCGAGTCATTTCTAACTCTGCATGTCGCTATAAGAATTCTAGCCACACCACAACAAACATCAGAAATGATGGAATTTGCAAATGAACTAATTAAGTATTTTGTACAAATGTTTCGAATTCTATACGGAAAGCACCTTATTTCTTATAATGTACATGCGTTGTTACATTTAGTTAAAGATTGCCTAAAATATGGTCATTTAGATAAATTTAGTGCTTACCAGTTTGAAAACTACCTGTTTACATTGAAAAACAAAATAGCGAACTCAGGCAACCCTCTAAAACAAGCCATAAACCGTATTACTGAAGAAAGAAACATTGATATGTTAAACAAAAAAGACTTGGTGACTTTTCACATGATTCATGAGCTAGGACCACTTCTAGAAGAATGTTCAAACCCTCAATACAAGAAATTAGTGTTATCGGGGTTTCAATTATCTGTAAATGAACGTGATCATTGTTGTTTTTTAGCGGATTCTTCGATCATTGTAATAGAAAATTTTGCTTCATCTGTGACTGATCCAACTAAAGTATTTGTAATAGGAAGAAAATTTATGAACGTGCAGAACTATTTTAATTCGCCATGTGAATCATCAATGGTCGGTACATTTAGAGTAAATCACTTATCACAGTTAATGAAGTTGCCTCTAAATGACGTACTTGCTAAGGCCGTGAAATACCCTATTAGAAACACAAATGACTTTATTGTACACCGTCTTTTACATAACTCTGAATGATAAATTAAAAAAATTAAAGCTTTGTTAATTATAAACACCAATCAGTTTATTTATTTTTAAATTATTAAGATTCCCTCTCTATACCTTGTAATATGTTTTTAGTTTTATTATTTTTTCAAGATTAAATGGGCGACGATTTCAAGGTGGTAGAGTTCGTGCAAGGAGGAGTGGCAGTTATTCCGGCTTCTTGGATTTTGGAAGAAAACAAATGCTATTGGCCAGGCGACAAAGACGCTACTCGTTGTGCCAAAAAACTGTTGCCAACAAATAAAGAATGGGATGTTTTTGATATGAAAACTCTTTACAGTTGCGGTAACACATTGTTATTTGATTTGTTAAATGACAGTTTTGATAAATTTAACTCGTTTCAGATCAATTCGAAACAGCTTGGAAAAAAATGGGAAAAATAATCAGGGACACAGATGTGTCAAACAGCGACAACGAAAAAGGTCGTGGAAAACGCAGAAAAAAGCAACGGTTATCTCTTTCATACAATTTATCAAAAGAAGTGGAGTCGGAAACAGATGAAGGGGATCTCAATGGTGATGAAAATGTTCCGCAACTTCCAGTTTTCAAAGAGTGCCCTTCAGCATCAACACAAAACAGTATAGGTATAATTTTTTTTCTTTTATTAAAAACTGATTTTTAATAAGATATACATTGATTTAGATAAATGTTCGAATGTCAAGACGAACGACAATTTAAAAAGAAAAAAACCACAATAAATGTATCAAACAGTGGGAGTTTGGCCCAAAAAAAGTTTACCCAAGATACTGCTATGCTAGAAATAGGTATAATCATAGAAATTTACTTGAATAAATAATATCATAACTAATCTATATATATATATATATATATATATATATATATATATATTAATTTCCTCGACGTAGACAACTACAGAAATAAGGTTTCTAACTATAAAGAGATTAGTGATAGCGAGATCCTTTCTGATGGTAAAATTTATTTTCTGACAATTATCAGACACAAAGTAAAGAATATTATTTCAGATTCCTTCGTGAATGCCAACTTTAATGTGGGTCCAAATACCATGAATAAAAGTATGAATAGCATATAATTTCAATGTTTTATCTAAAACTCTCATGTTTATCTTTAACTTTATTTAGAAACCACAACAGTTGCAATAGTCTCCAAGGGTAAAAACCCAAGTCTGTCAAATGAGCGAAGGAATACCACTTCACCAAATGTTAATGGCAGCTCTAGTTGCAACTATTTCTCTTCTGTACGTGGTGGCTTGAATCATCAAAAATCCCCTAGAGTCCCTGAATCTTCACCCATAACTGGGATGGTAAATTTTGGAAGTAGTGAGGAGCTTAGATCAAATGAACCGATTTTAGTTAGTAAATGTAAGATTTTAATTTTTGTAACCCTTGAATTAAGCTATTTGTGATAAAAAATTGTTTTCTGTTGTATATAGCTTGGTATCAAACCGTTAATCGGAATCATGAGATATTGATATTGTTCTTGAGTCGTTGGAAATCATCATGAAAAATACGCAAAGACAAGCTCCAAATATTTTAACGGCAGCTAAAAGAAAGTTATGGATTTCCCCTAACTCTCGAGAATGAGCTAATTTCGTTGGAAGAAAAACTCGCTACAACTGAAAAAATCACTGACCTAGTAAATATAAGTTATTCTTATTCAAGTTCCATTTGGTGGGTCAGATAAGCGTATCTGCATGAGTAATGCCCTTCGAGTAAAAAATTGCCATCCGCTAAAGGTGTCGGATTAAAAATAATCCAGTTAATCGGTGAACACAACCGATCACAGATCACTGTTAGAAGCCCTAGTTCAAGTTTAAAATTTTAATTTATTTAATTTATTATCTTATTTAATTTGCAGAGAGAATATTTGAAACAATTTGGCGGAGCTACTTTGCAAGAATGTGTCAAAAGAATTTTAGTTCACATATTTGTAGACGAATTTGCAAGAGATTATAGTTGGGAAGGCCGAAAAGGCCATTAGTAAATTTGCGCCTCATCAAAACAGTAATTGGTAAGATTATATCAACTTTTAAAACCATAAGTATGTCAATTAGCAAAGATTACAACAAAAGTTATTGAACATTCAGTACAGACCCTCTAATGTCAAAATATATGAGACTTCCGCACAGCCGGAAAACCCTGTCTTTTTCTGCTAATCGTGAATAGAAAATTAAAATTAACTAAATGAAAGATTTAAATTAGTTAACTTGTAAGTTACGAGTTAAAGTTGGTACAAGGGGTTAATTGAGAAGGTTCGTCAGAAAATGTGTAGAGTCATTCTTATACATGTATGTTATTCAATGGTGTTTATTATAAGCAGTTTTTAATTTCTATTCAATTTTGATTATAGATACTGTTCGAAACACAAGAATATTTAAAGATGTAACAATTGCGGAAATCGAAACCATTTTGAAAAGATGGTTCATGCATGCATCCGATAGGGTAAAGTCAAAAGAGGCAACTGCTGCGAAAAAAAATAAGGACATTTCATAAGAAATATTGAAATTTCCTAAACTAAGTGTTTACTCTTGTAACAAAAAATTACTTAATTTGCTCAATAAATGTTTTTATTCAAATTATTTTTTTATTTAGCTAGAAAATTAAGCCTAAAAATAAAAATTAAACATCTTAGGAATATCATATGTATCTCATTAAACACATTAATTAGATATCCATAGAAAATCTATTACGAATTTGGATAACAATAAGATATCCTATGGATGAAATTATGAAGCGTCATATCGAAATATGTTGCTCTAGGATATCCAATGGAATTGGATTCAGGTATTCTAAAACTCATGGATATCCTTACGACATCGGTTGGAGAACATTGAGACCTAAAAGGTGTCAGGTGAACATCCATTTGATATCCCAATAACTTCGAAATCAACATTCAATGGGTGTTAATCGGATGTCTAAAACTATGGCATTTGGGCATCCACAGAACACCTAAATGACATCCTTTTCAGTTTTTTGGGGATCCTATGGATATTTCGAATATCCTAACGTGATATTGGAAAGATATCCAGTGGAAGTTTTTGTGTTTGCTGGGATGTTTTCAATGCATTGTCACTTTCCTCTCTACATAAATAAATTAATTAAAAAAATGTTCCGTCTTTCATAACAAATTAATTTTAAAGACAATTGTTAAATTACTACCTTTTTTTCGTGTAAAAATGTTCCAAATACTGTTCATTTCTCTTTAATTTGAGCGGTTGAACATTAACTGTGTTTAAAACACGTGCCATTCCTATAAATCGAAACTTAGAAAGGACTTTTAATGACCTTGAAAGTTGAGCATTTTAAGTACTGAACCTTCGCTTCCGTCGGCCAGAGTTGGCCGCAAGGAGAATGAGCTTGGGGTGGAAAATTTGCCGTGATTTTCCGTCCCCTTAGGGATATATACTGTCTTTAGTTAGGCTGTCCCAAGGTACCCCGGACGCCCCTTACCACGACCGTTTTTTTTGGGTTTATATCCTATCCTCTAATGATTCCTTGGCTCTTAAGACCATCGAGTTTATTCAGTCGCATCTCGACAAGGCAAATGATGCTGATAATATATACCTTTTTGGCGACATGAACTGCACGCTTGATCCCGCCATCGACCGAGCTAATTGCACGGAGTCCAGAGTCAGTATCGCTAACGCTCTGGGAGACATAATTCTCCAGGACAACCTAACCGACGCATTCCGTCAACTTAACGCTCTAAGTCGTTCTTTAACTTGGCGCTCGCGGAATGGTAGCGTTTTACGGTCGGCTCGTCTTGGTCGCTTATACTATTACTCCTCCGCCATTTTGACGTCCATCTCACATATACCGACCTTCTACTCCGATCACGACGCAGTCTTATGCGCCTTTCTTCAAGGCGCCACAGTTCCCCGCCGTCCGCCTTTCTGGCGCCTGCCTTCCGAAATGCTTCTCGACACGGACTTTGGTGGCCTCATTCGCGTACGTCCCGAGTTTATCACCTAGAGTTACTGGTGGTTTCAAATTTTCAAACCCTCCATTAAATCTTTCCTCATCCGTCTGTCTCACGAACTGCGTGTCAACTAGGCTCTTCACGGAACTGTCCTCGAGATCGAGTTGTCCGTTCATACGCCCGACACTCCGGTCGGGAACGGTTGAACTCTCACCTTCTCGGGAAAGCGCAGGACAGCCTAACTCGATCCCGCACCGAATTCGCTAGCGCTGTCGACACTCCGTCGAAACAATTTTACGGCTTAGACAAGAGGGTTCGCTCTTCGTCCGTTGTTCAAGGCCTTTACGACGCCTCTGGCGTTCTCATTCGTGACACCGACTCAATGCGCGAAGTAGTTGTTGATTTCTACACTGACCTCTACTCGCCTCCCTCTGAGTCCTCGGAAGCTGATCTTCTACGGGATCTCCCTAAACTAAGCGACGCTGACACGGCTAATCTGACTATCGCTATAATAGAACGTGTAGTAGCTGTCTCCCTGTCATCTCTGCCGCGTAGCAAAGCCGCCGGCATTGACGTGTTACCCATCGAGTTTTACAATCTCTATCAAGACATTCTCGCGCCGATTCTTCTACGAGTCTACAGTGATTTACAAATCAATCCTCACTTCGGCCCCGTCTTCGCTGAGTCGGTCGTCTCTCTCATTCCCAAAAAAGGAGACCTTCATAGTCTTCTAAATTGGCGTCCGATCTCGGTATCTGACGCTGACTACAAGGTTAACGCCAAACTATTAACAATTCGCTTGAGGTCAGCCGGTACTACCGTCATCCACACTTCGCAAACTTACGCTCTACCAGGTCGCACCATATACGATACCTTATCAGTTCTTCGCGACTTCATCGCCCTGGCCAATGGTCTGGATGAAACACTCGCCATCGTTAACGTTGACTTTGAAAAAGCCTTCGACCGCGTCAGCCACGAATATCTCTTTCGCGTGGTCTCCCGTCTCGGATTCCCCGACGAGTTTGTCAACTCTCTGCGTGTGCTTTACCCTAGCTCGGTGTTTCGCGTCCGTTATAACAACACTATCACCGAAACTATTCCATTCCACTCAGGTATCCGCCAAGGATGCCCCCTCTCGGGATTAATTTTTTCCCTGGCTTTGGAGCCGCTCATGTGTCTCCTACGCGCGCGCATCGGAAACCGTATCGGCCCGACTCACTACGGCGTCCTCAATGATACTTTCGCCGACGACCTACATTCTCTCTTACGGAGAGACCATGAATTTGCCACGCTTCAACTATGTCTTAAACAATATTGCGACGCTTTTGGCGCCGTACTCAACTACAAAAAATCCTTTATTCTATTTTGTGGCTCGTGGAAAGGACGCGCCGATTCTCCTCTTGCGATCCCTCCTGTTCTGATAGCGGCCTTTTTGTGGGGACTTACCTCGGCAACTCAAAGGCGTTCGATGCCCGTAACTGGCCCGAATTGCTCACCCGACTGCGCAACGTATTAGGGAGGTGGTACAAATACCGCCACCTATACTCGATCGAAGGCCGAACTCTCGTCGCTAACGCTCTTGCGTCCAGCGTTTTGTGGCATCGACTAAAGATTCTTCAGCCCCCGTGGAGTTTATTACAGCTGCTCAGAAGTCGCTGGTCGACTTTCTGTGGGACGGAACCCCACTGGGTGCCATCCGTTTCGCTCTACCCCGACAAGCGCCTTGGTGGCCTGAGCCTCGTCAACGTCGCTTCTAAGATCTCAGCTTTTCGCGTTGTTGGGGCCTTTGCCTTGGCAACGTCCGAGGCTTCCGCTATTCCTCGTAACCTCACCGCGTCTGCCATTCTTCGCGAGTGTTATCCCACTTTTACCTCGCTCAATGCAATACTGCTTCAGCGTCCAACGACTCCAATAAAAAATAACTTTTATTCGTCGGTTTACGACTCGTGGTGCTCTTCCGGAATCCGGTATTCCGCTCCGGAAGTAACCCTCGATACTATTCTGGCTCTTCCGGTCTTTAATTCGCCCTTCGTCGCGTCGGTTCAAGGAAATCCACTGTCATCCGCGTCGTTCGGTTTCTACGTCCGTTCCGGTCGTGTGCGTATCGCCGACTACCTCGATCTTCTGACTAGGAAGTGGTTTTCACCACATGCTCTTTTTCAAAACTCTCGTCCCTCGCGTACCCTGTTGCTGGACTTGAGAGCCATCAGTGCCGCTATTACACGATCGTTTCCTGGTATCTTCGACGACTCCGGTGTGCCCTCGTCGCTTAAGATTACTCTAAGATCCATCCCGTTGATGTCGCTCCCTTAAGGGGGAAGACTTTCGTGCTATTTCAAGCTGAACTCTTTTAATTTTGTATTTTATAAAATTAATATTTAAGTGTAGAAAAGCCTTTTTTTTAGTGCTTAAAATAATTTTGACAATTTTAAATTTAAAAGTAATTAAGTTATTACGTTTTAATTCGGATTCACAGAGCTAAACAAGTTGGGCAAGCACCCAAACTACCCTTTAGTTAGGACCTTATATCTCGTTAACTATTAATATTACAATTATCAAAATTATTTTAAGCACTAGAGGAAGGTTCATCCTAATAAGAAAAATATAATTCAAATATGTAATTGTTAAAACAGAAACGTTCAGCTTGAAAGAAAAAGAGGCTTTTACCGTATTCTTCCCCCTTAACTTCTCAGGAGTCGATGTTGACTTGGCGTATACCTAAGCTCTCACCTTTTACAACAAGACTCGAAAATGGAGTACAGTTGCGAGGCCCGATCGGCTTTTGAAACTTTTTAATTTTTTTTCCGCGCGCGCGTGAATTATTTTTTCAAATCTCGAGCCATGGCTTACTCCAACGCCGTGATTGAAGATTTGCTCGCTTCTTCGGGATCGCAAGAAGAAATTTCGTCTCGGCCGACTCCAATGGCCTTGACTTTCGTAATGAACGCCTGGAATGTCTCCCGATTGGCATAGTGCCGAAATGGATTCTGCTCTCAAACGTATCACCAGTAGTCGAAGATTCGATGATGGTTTCCATCATGTGGCGGGGTTTGGTCTCGTTCAGGGAAGAGTCCGCACCCTCCCCGCTTCCGTGTCTCTTCCTGGGTTTAAGTTTCCGTAATCTTCGAGTCTGACAAAGATTATCGTGCCTTACCAAAGTACTTTATGGTTATCGTTGATAACGATTAATGTATGATTTCAGTAAATGAACCGGTTCGTTGCGTTTATTGCAAAGAGTCCGGTCATATTGTGCGTGATTGCCAAAAAGTGCCGCCAAAGAAGACCGTTTCGTCTGCTGCTAATAACCCCAACAATGCGACTACTTTCGTCAAATACAGAGTGAGAGAGATTGATTATCTCATTTGCGGAACTGTAATCCATCTGATAACTTATCTCATTTGCGGAACGGTAATCGCCAAGATTCTCTCTCTGCTACTCCCCATTCGCCGAAATATAATCGCCAAGATTTTTCCTCGCGCAGATTTCTGGAGGATGAACTCTACCCCTCAGCTATCTCCCATTCTCCAGAATAGTTTTCCTCGCGCAGATTTCTGGAGAATGGACTTAACCCTACAGCTATCTCCCATTCTCCAGAATAGCTTTCCTCGCGCAGATTTCTGGAGGATGGAATTTACCCCTCTCTACATATCTCATTTGCGGAACGGTAACAGCCACGATTTTCTCTCTGCTTCCTTCTCCTTTTTTCCTCTCCCCATTCGCTGAACGGTAACAGCCAAGATTCTCTCTGCTCCTCCTTAATGAATCTGATATCTTATCTCATTTGCGGAACGGTAACAACCAAGATTTTCTCTGCTTCCTTCCCGCTTTTTCCTCTCCTCTCCCCATTCGCTGAACGGTAATCGCCAAGATTTTCTCTCTGCTTTTCCCCATTCCCCAGAATTTGTTTTAATCGCGCAGATTTCTGGAGGATGGAATTAACCCCTCTCTACTCTTACTCCTTAAAGCTAAAAGGTCCAGTTTGGGGTACTTTTGGTCCGAAATGGGGTACATAGGGCCGAAAATGGTGACTTTGGTCGTTTATAGGGTACATATGTTCCATTTTTGGGTATATCAGAAATGCAGTTGGAAAAGCGAAGAGCCGTAATTTTTTCCACCCATCCCCAAATTTAAAGTTCTAACTTACGTATTTGTAGTGTCTAACAGCAGTATCGTCTGACATACGAGGGACAGTCACAAACGTCGTCTTCTTTTTTTCAGATGGTTAATTATCCCTAGTCGGACAGTTGGGAAAGAATCTAGCATGTTCCAATTCTGGTACGTCTCCTGATTTCCATCCTTCTAATACGCCATGGCATTTGTTGCATCTGACTGCGTCGTCTTGTTGAATATAGTAGAATCCAGCCTTCGCTAGTTGCTCCTTAGTGACGTGCGGATTTTTCCAGTGACGAAACGTTTCAAGTCGATACGCTTCGATTTCCATAGCTGATCTAGACCAAATACGTTCTATAGTTTCAAATGATACATTCTCTAATCCTACATTTACCCCTAAGTCTACTAAACCTAATTTTATCAATATGGTTAAATTTCTACGCTAAAATTCTCAATATAAACGCTTTTTTCAATATGCAAATTGTTTTAAATATGTCTAAAAATATAGTCTATTACAATGAAAAACTAGTTACTTACTTTACGGGTAGAAATCCTTTGTCGAGCTGTAGAAAAGACTGAGCGATCCGTCAGCAGGTCTTTACTCGTCGATGTGCCGAAGAGAAATGACGCGGGGGAGAAATAATCAGTTCCTATCTTGTTGAGAATAATTCATCACGTGATCTAAACTTCAAATAACCCTCAAATTCTATTGACTGTCTCTCTCTGAGAGTTTAAACTGCCTCTAATGATTGACCTCACATATTAACCCACTTGAGTATTTGGAAAAACCCTTTGCTACTCGAAGGAGAGTTTTGGAAATACCACGTTGACGATATCAAAATCGAGCTCTCACTTGAAAATGTTTACGGAAAACAATCCTCTTGGAAAATTGAGTTACGTAGAAGATTGCTAAAAAATGGCTAAGTGTTATGTTTTTTTTCAATAATGAGTCTTATTTTTTACATTTTTAAGTATTTATTAAGAGTAAATAATCCCATGACTACACTGACGACATATCTTAAGTACCAGTGGAAAAAAATCCATTGCTCAAAGTTCAGTTATCTTATTAAACGTGCGCGTTCACAGAAAAATGAACGAGTCACGTGATAGTAACTTAATTTCTACCCTAATCTTACCCCTACTAGGCCTAATTTCTGTCTAATACATTTCCAATATATATATAAAAGAATGCCTAAAAATTTCATTTTAAATATAATAAAATAGCCTACCTGATTATTATTATTATTATAACTTACTTTTCAGCGTGACCTTCAATGACTATTCCCAATGCTAAGACTCTTTATGAAGATAACGAAAACTGTAACTAAGAATTGATTCCCATGACTACACTGACGGCATATCTTAAGTACCAGTGGAAAAAAATCCATTGCTCAAAGTTCAGTTATCTTATTAATCGGGTGCGCGCGCACAGAAAATGAAAGTCACGTGAGAATCGGTACGTCACTGAAAATAGGGGAAGTGTCATCACTAGAGTTCTTTTATCAATATATTTAATTAAGGATTATTTCCAAGTTTAGATGGCGCCATGGTTCTCAAAGCAGTGATATTAAAAGATCTCAACGGGTGGAATTGGAGAAACGCTAAAAATATTCTCGACATATTCATTCTCCCTGAGTATAAATAAATAAATAAATAAAAACATTCTTGGAGTAGTAGTAGGATTTTAAGAAAAAAATTAAATACGGAAAATCAATTATTTTATTTTAAAGGTTTTGTGATTTCCCACCAAACAATTTCAATATCTTCAATGTCGGCTATCTCATCAGGGGCATCTCAAAAATAATGTTTTTTCTTCAATATTGAACATTGCTTGTATTCCCCGTATCGGTTAATCTGAATACTACAAGAAAAAAAGAAAGAAAAGGAGATATATACTGCGCATTTTAGGTCAAACTAATAAAAGATATTATTTTAAAATAATTTTCGAATAAAGTATAGAAACATAAAAGATAAACTTAGAAATAAGTTTTATGGTAATTAAGAATAATAACTCTTTTTTACCTTCTAACCCAAAAAATATATTGGGATCATATCCTTCCGGTACTTTGGTTCAACTAAAAGTAAAAAACAGTATTATCCAAGAGATTATTATTAAAATTCTTACCTCTTAAGACAATTTTCGAACGACATTTTGTTTTTAACGTTATACGCGTAGTTGTAGTGATCGTTTTATGAATTATTCATTTTCATTTCAGGGGTATTTATACATAAGGGCCATGTATCCTCAATAGTTAAGAAACAGTTTTGAATAAAAAAAGATAATTAGAAGAAATAGGAGATCATCTCAGTGACGTCACGATGTTCATTAGCAACGAAGTTACCAATCTTAGCCCTTAGCAACCACTGCGTATCGAGGCTAGCTTTTATAAACTAAAATTTACTAACCTTGATCTAAGCCTATACGCTAGGCCTAATTTTATCATTTTAAACGCATACTAATGATAAAGTTCATTACCAACAAATTGCTAAACTAGTATTTCATTTCATAATAATATACCAGTTGGAATTAAAAGGTATTAACTATTTTTGAAAATTAATAAAGATTTTATGAAAAAGAAAAAAAGTCAATTCCAATTCCAATGAAAATAATTTTATTTTATTAAAACTGCAATCTGTAAATCGTTATTTACATTTTGTCGTGTTTGTTTTTTCTAAGGGAAGTCTTCTGCTCCCCCTTGACGTAGATGGTGCATTCAAAAGCTGGGCTGCCGAGATTTCGGCGACCGGAGCCTGAATAGGTGGGGTTACGAAGGCTGGAATCTCGACAACTAGACCCTGAACAGGTATGACTTCTGCGTCTTTAATCCCAATGACTTGAGCCAGGGTGGGTGGTGCTGAGGGGTGGACGACTGGTGCTGGATCCTGGTCTTGTAGTGCTGTGGCCTGGGCGAGTGGTGCATGGCAGTCTCCCCAGAACAGATTGAAAATTTCTTCGACCTCCTTCTCCTCTTCATCGGTTACACCCACAGTACGCTCTTCTATCTATCAATTGTATTAATTTCACTGAAAGCATTTATCGAGTTTGGAATTTGTTTAAACTCCCACTTAATGTAAAAATCAGTTTAAAAATATTAATTAGAGAGCAGTAACAGATTAAATATTTTAGAACTGGACCTACCTTAACGTATTTATGAGTTTGAGGGCCCATTCTTTTTTAAATCCTGGGAATACTAACATGAGCAGCCAAATGAACATCTATATGTTTTTTTACATGGTTTGACTCCATGGATCTGCGGTACCAATTCTTATATTTCTTAACAACGATTTCCAGCATGCGAAAAGAAATTTTATCATTGCGTACTTTAAACCTCAACACCTGTTCGGTGTTTATGAATTAGTATAAAACCGATACTGCTATCCAAATTTATTCATTCTTCTAGTCTCTCTAGAAACGTAGAAACAAAACTTCAATAGTTTTCAAGAAACAAACTTGGTAAATATACTTGTCTCTCTCTCTTTCTTTTTCTTGTAGTATAATTTATGGTAGAATTAAAAATTAACACCATGAATTTAAATTTGTTTTAATTTATGTAGAATTTTTTTTCTTTAGTTATCTGTTTCCTACTATGGCTGAAACCTTTACTGTAAATTGTACATTTAAAAACGGTATGTAATCAGACATATCTAGTGATTTTTTGTTTTTTTAAAAAAACAATAAATTTATATTTGTTTGAAGTATCTAGGACTTTTTGTTCTCCTTCAAAACTGAAAGTGACAATATCAATTTTCAAGAAAGAACCTCAGTTGTACATCTCTAACGGACTACAAAGTACTATCCTCTCCTTAAAAATTTGGAAGGTCCTCTCGATGAAGTGGCCATTGGTCATTGCTAGTCTATGTTCTTCAACTACGAAAAAAATTGCTCTTCCGGTTCCAGACTGTACTTTTGTTCACAATTTTGAAGTTTCTTCTTTGGGGGGTCAATTCTCGTGGACAATTCTACCCTTTACCCAAAAATATTTTGAGGATGATACTAACTTATCCTATAGCCTTTCTATTAGTAGTTCTCAGGTGTTAGCCTTGAATAACTTTAAAGATTGTATAGATGAACAATTAAATCTACTAATCAATAATATATTAGTTATAAACACAATGTTTTATGTATTGATCGAAAATCTCAAAAAATTTCATTGTATTTACAAACCATTGAAAAATCAAGGTGAACCTTGTGATTTTTTAAATCTATATACTACCTTTCGTATCTCCCAGGTTTATTTGAATAGTGTAAAAAAGATTTTTTGGTATTGTATTAATTTCACTGAAAACACTTATCGAGTTTGGAATTTGTTTAATTTAAACTCCCACTTAATGTAAAAATCAGTTTAAAAATATTAATTAGAGAGCAGTAACAGATTAAATTATAGATTTAATATTTTTGAACTGGACCTACCTTAACGTATTTATGAGTTTGAGGGCCCATTCTTTTATAAATCCTGGGAATACTATCATGAATGTTTTTATTTATAAAATTGGTATTGAGATGATTGGAAACTTTTTTTTAAATATATTTCTCAAGTTATGAAATGTGTTTATGAATTAGTATAAAACCGATACTGCTCTCCAAAAACTTTTCTTGGTAGTATAATTTATGGTAGAATTAAAAATTAATACCATGAATTTAAATTTTGAATTAATTTATGTAAAATTTGCCTTTTTTTCTATATTTTATTTTTTCTATTTGTATAGTAAATGGACCATATTTCCATATATGTAAAATTTTCCTTTTTTCTATATTTTATTTTTTCTATTTGTATAGTAAATGGACCATATTTCCATTAAATTGGCATCCGGAGAAGAGTACGTCGGTACGACAACCGAATGTACAGAAGAATTGACAGTAAGAGGCGGAGGACTCTTCTTTTGCTGGGGCAGAGAGTGCGAGCATTATCAAAGGAGTGTAATTTTTCGTCATGGTAATGTCTATACCAAACACTTCCCCGGGCATCTGATAACGGATTTCCCGCCCCTTCTCCGTTGTACGTACTGTGGAAGAAGAGGGTCAAAGAGCAGCCGACGACAGGAGGAGTGCGTGGAGTTCGATTTCATGGGATGCTGTCATTACCCTAAGCCTCCCAGAGACCGAATTGTAGTTCGTTTTATAAATAAATAAATAAATAAATAAATAAAATTGCGAATAATTAAAAATAAATGTCTATTGACTTTTCTTCATCCTATAATATAAGTTTATTCCTAAATTTTTAAGCTTATTACAATAAGATTTCTTTAAGAGAGAGAGAAAGAATTGCTTAAATTATTAAGTTAGGGTTATAAGTCAACATGATAACTTATATCCTGGGTATAATTTACTAAACTTCAATAACTTTGACTTGATAAAGTAGGTAATATATGATTCCATCTAAGTATACAAAAAATGTTTCAATCTTTCAATAACTTTATTTAAATTACATTGATTGTGAAAAGGCATAATTTAAGTATGCGAAGGATATAATTTACTAAACTTCAATAACTTTGACGTGATAAAGTAGGGTAATATATGATTCCATCTAAGTATACAAAAAATGCTTCAATCTTTCAATAACTTTATTTAAATTACATTGATTGTGAAAAGGCCTAATTTAAGTATGCGACATCATTTAAACAATGAGAAATTAATTTGTTTATATCGAAAGGGGAATATCCTGTAAATCCAACCAAAAAATCTTTTTTTACACTATTCAAATAAACCTGGGAGATACGAAAGGTAGTATATAGATTTAAAAAATCACAAGGTTCACCTTGATTTTTCAATGGTTTGTAAATACAATGAAATTTTTTTAGATTTTCGATCAATACATAAAACATTGTGTTTATAACTAATATATTATTGATTAGTAGATTTAATTGTTCATCTATACAATCTTTAAAGTTATTCAAGGCTAACACCTGAGAACTACTAATAGAAAGGCTATAGGATAAGTTAGTATCATCCTCAAAATATTTTTGGGTAAAGGGTAGAATTGTCCCCGAGAATTGACCCCCCAAAGAAGAAACTTCAAAATTGTGAACAAAAGTACAGTCTGGAACCGGAAGAGCAATTTTTTTTCGTAGTTGAAGAACATAGACTAGCAATGACCAATGGCCACTTCATCGAGAGGACCTTCCAAATTTTTAAGGAGAGGATAGTACTTTGTAGTCCGTTAGAGATGTACAACTGAGGTTCTTTCTTGAAAATTGATATTGTCACTTTCAGTTTTGAAGGAGAACAAAAAGTCCTAGATACTTCAAACAAATATAAATTTATTGTTTTTTTAAAAAAACAAAAAATCACTAGATATGTCTGATTACATACCGTTTTTAAATGTACAATTTACAGTAAAGGTTTCAGCCATAGTAGGAAACAGATAACTAAAGAAAAAAAATTCTACATAAATTAAAACAAATTTAAATTCATGGTGTTAATTTTTAATTCTACCATAAATTATACTACAAGAAAAAGAAAGAGAGAGAGACAAGTATATTTACCAAGTTTGTTTCTTGAAAACTATTGAAGTTTTGTTTCTACGTTTCTAGAGAGACTAGAAGGATGAATAAATTTGGATAGCAGTATCGGTTTTATACTAATTCATAAACACCGAACAGGTGTTGAGGTTTAAAGTACGCAATGATAAAATTTCTTTTCGCATGCTGGAAATCGTTGTTAAGAAATATAAGAATTGGTACCGCAGATCCATGGAGTCAAACCATGTAAAAAAACATATAGATGTTCATTTGGCTGCTCATGTTAGTATTCCCAGGATTTAAAAAAGAATGGGCCCTCAAACTCATAAATACGTTAAGGTAGGTCCAGTTCTAAAATATTTAATCTATTATTTAATCTGTTACTGCTCTCTAATTAATATTTTTAAACTGATTTTTACATTAAGTGGGAGTTTAAACAAATTCCAAACTCGATAAATGCTTTCAGTGAAATTAATACAATTGATAGATAGAAGAGCGTACTGTGGGTGTAACCGATGAAGAGGAGAAGGAGGTCGAAGAAATTTTCAATCTGTTCTGGGGAGACGGCCCTGCACCACTCGCCCAGGCCGCAGCACTACAAGACCAGGATCCAGCACCAGTCGTCCACCTCTCAGCACCACCCACCCTGGCTCAAGTCATTGAGATTCAAGACGCAGAAGTCATACCTGTCCAGGGTCTAGTCGTCGAGATTCCAGCCTTCGTAACCCCACCTATTCAGGCTCCGGTCGCCGAAATCTCGGCAGCCCACCTTTTGAATGCACCATCTACGTCAAGGGGGAGCAGAAGACTTCCCTTAGAAAAAACAAACACGAAAAAATGTAAATAACGATTTACAGATTGCAGTTTTAATGGAATTGACTTTTTTCTTTTTCATAAAATCTTTATTAATTTTCAAAAATAGTTAATACATTTTAATTCCAACTGGTATATTATTATGAAACGAAATACTAGTTTAGCAATTTGTTGGTAATGAACTTTATCATTAGTATGCGTTTAAAATGATTAAATTAGGCCTAGCGTATAGGCTTAGATCAAGGTTAGTAAATTTTAGTTTATAAAAGCTAGCCTCGATACGCAGTCAGTGTAGTCATGGGATTATTCACTCTTAATAAATATTTAAAAATGTAAAAAATAAGACTCATTATTGAAAAAAAACATAACACTTAGCCATTTTTTAGCAATCTTCTACGTAACTCATTTTCCAAGAGGATTGTTTTCCGTAAATATTTTCAAGTGAGAGCTCGATTTTGATATCGTCAACGTGGTATTTCCAAAACTCTCCTTCGAGTAGCAAAGGGTTTTTTCCAAATACTCAAGTAGGTTAATATGTGCCGTCAATCATTAGAGGCAGTTTAAACTCTCAGAGAGAGACAGTCAATAGAATTTGAGGGTTATTTGAAGTTTAGATCACGTGATGAATTATTCTCAACAAGATAGGAACTGATTATTTCTCCCCCGCGTCATTTCTCTTCGGCACATCGACGAGTAAAGACCTGCTGACGGATCGCTCAGTCTTTTCTACAGCTCGACAAAGGATTTCTACCCGTAAAGTAAGTAACTAGTTTTTCATTGTAATAGACTATATTTTTAGACATATTTAAAACAATTTGCATATTGAAAAAAGCGTTTATATTGAGAATTTTAGCGTAGAAATTTAACCATATTGATAAAATTAGGTTTAGTAGACTTAGGGGTAAATGTAGGATTAGAGAATGTATCATTTGAAACTATAGAACGTATTTGGTCTAGATCAGCTATGGAAATCGAAGCGTATCGACTTGAAACGTTTCGTCACTGGAAAAATCCGCACGTCACTAAGGAGCAACTAGCGAAGGCTGGATTCTACTATATTCAACAAGACGACGCAGTCAGATGCTATAAATGCCATGGCGTATTAGAAGGATGGAAATCAGGAGACGTACCAGAATTGGAACATGCTAGATTCTTTCCCAACTGTCCGGCTAGGGATAATTCACCATCTGAAAAAAAAGTATCTCTCGCCAGAATGGGACCTTCCACCTACGCCAAAAGCAACTCCTGTCATCGATAAAAGCTTCTCACCTGTACCTGAAGAAGACGACGTTTGTGACTGTCCCTGGTATGTCAGACGATACTGCTGTTAGACACTACAAATACGTAAGTTAGAACTTTAAATTTGGGGATGGGTGGAAAAAATTACGGCTCTTCGCTTTTCCAACTGCATTTCTGATGTACCCAAAAATGGACCATATGTACCCTATAAACGACCAAAGTCACCATTTTCGGCCCTATGTACCCCAAACCGGACCTTTTAGCTTTAATGTAATGTTAAACTCCCATAGAGATTCCCCTAAAAAGAAACAATTTGCGGTCCAATTTTGGGTACATGAAGTATTTCGGTGAGGTAAAACTAATTCTGGCAAACTGCTGCGATTTATAGCGAATGGGTATATTGATAAAATACGATTTAAACGCGTTATTTATATTGTCGGTCTAATATTAAAACCTGTTTTACGCTATCATGTAATTAAAAGTAAAATAAAATTGGAAATGTATATTTCTTGTTTTTAATTGCTTATTGCCTAGAGATTAGAAATTAAGGGGTTCGGAAACGATAGTGGAAATTATGGTTAACGAGGGAGGGGAAGGAGTAAGAGTAGAGAGGGGTAAATTCCATCCTCCAGAAATCTGCGCGATTAAAACAAATTCTGGAGAATGGGGAAAAGCAGAGAGAAAATCTTGGCGATTACCGTTCAGCGAATGGGGAGAGGAGAGGAAAAAGCGGGAAGGAAGCAGAGAAAATCTTGGTTGTTACCGTTCCGCAAATGAGATAAGATATCAGATTCATTAAGGAGGAGCAGAGAGAATCTTGGCTGTTACCGTTCAGCGAATGGGGAGAGGAAAAAAGGAGAAGGAAGCAGAGAGAAAATCTTGGCTGTTACCGTTCCGCAAATGAGATATGTAGAGAGGGGTAAATTCCATCCTTCAGAAATCTGCGCGAGGAAAACTATTCTGGAGAATGGGAGATAGCTGAGGGGTAAAGTCCATCCTCCAGAAATCTGCGCGAGGAAAACTATTCTGGAGAATGGGAGATAGCTGAGGGGTAAAGTTCATCCTCCAGAAATCTGCGCGAGGAAAAATCTTGGCGATTATATTTCGGCGAATGGGGAGTAGCAGAGAGAGAATCTTGGCGATTACCGTTCCGCAAATGATATAAGATATCAGATTGATTATCTCATTTGCGGAACTGTAATCCTTCTCTCTCACTCTGTATTTGACGAAAGTAGTCGCATTGTTGGGGTTATTAGCAGCAGACGAAACGGTCTTCTTTGGCGGCACTTTTTGGCAATCACGCACAATATGACCGGACTCTTTGCAATAAACGCAACGAACCGGTTCATTTACTGAAATCATACATTAATCGTTATCAACGATAACCATAAAGTACTTTGGTAAGGCACGATAATCTTCGTCAGACTCGAAGATTACGGAAATTTAAACCCAGGAAGAGACACGGAAGCGGGGAGGGTGCGGACCCTTCCCTGAACGAGACCAAACCCCGCCACATAATGGAAACAATCATCGAATCTTCGACTACTGGTGATACGTTTGAGAGCAGAATCCATTTCGGCACTATGCCAATCGGGAGACATTCCAGGCGTTCATTACGAAAGTCAAGGCCGTTGGTGTCGGTCGAGACGAAATTTCTTCTTGCGATCCCGAAGAAGCGAGCAAATCTTCAATCACGGCGTTAGAGTAAGCCATGGCTCGAGATTTGAAAAAATAATTCACGCGCGCGCGGAAAAAAAATTAAAAAGTTTCAAAAGCCGATCGGGCCTCGCAACTGTACTCCATTTTCGAGTCTTGTTGTAAAAGGTGAGAGCTTAGGTATACGCCAAGTCAACATCGACTCCAGAGAAGTTAAGGGGGAAGAATACGGTAAAAGCCTCTTTTTCGTTCAAGCTGAACGTTTCTGTTTTAACAATTACATAATTGAATTATATTTTTCTTATTAGGATGAACCTTCCTCTAGTGCTTAAAATAATTTTGATAATTATAATATTAATAGTTAACGAGATATAAGGTCCTAACTAAAGGGTAGTTTGGGTGCTTGCCCAACTTGTTTAGCTCTGGGGGTCCGAATTAAAACGTAATAACTTAATTACTTTTAAATTTAAAATTGTCAAAATTATTTTAAGCACTAAAAAAAGGCTGTTCTACACTTAAATATTAATTTTATAAAATACAAAATTAAAACAGTTCAGCTTGAAATAGCACGAAAGTAGACAATGACGACTGTAGTCTTCCCCCTTAAGGGAGCGACATCAACGGGATGGATCTTAGAGTAATCTTAAGCGACGAGGGCACGATAGATGGACCTCGTGGCGGAGCCTTCGTTAAAGGGAACGCGCGTTACACCATCCGAAGAAGGAGCCTCGAGGTAAAACGCGGGGGACGTCCCGGCACCGAAAGTATACGTGTTGATGACACCGGAGTCGTCGAAGATACCAGGAAACGATCGTGTAATAGCGGCACTGATGGCTCTCAAGTCCAGCAACAGGGTACGCGAGGGACGAGAGTTTTGAAAAAGAGCATGTGGTGAAAACCACTTCCTAGTCAGAAGATCGAGGTAGTCGGCGATACGCACACGACCGGAACGGACGTAGAAACCGAACGACGCGGATGACAGTGGATTTCCTTGAACCGACGCGACGAAGGGCGAATTAAAGACCGGAAGAGCCAGAATAGTATCGAGGGTTACTTCCGGAGCGGAATACCGGATTCCGGAAGAGCACCACGAGTCGTAAACCGACGAATAAAAGTTATTTTTTATTGGAGTCGTTTTACGCTGAAGCAGTATTGCATTGAGCGAGGTAAAAGTGGGATAACACTCGCGAAGAATGGCAGACGCGGTGAGGTTACGAGAAATAGCGGAAGCCTCGGACGTTGCCAAGGCAAAGGCCCCAACAACGCGAAAAGCTGAGATCTTAGAAGCGACGTTGACGAGGCTCAGGCCACCAAGGCGCTTGTCGGGGTAGAGCGAAACGGATGGCACCCAGTGGGGTTCCGTCCCACGGAAAGTCGACCAGCGACTTCTGAGCAGCTGTAATAAACTCCACGGGGGCTGAAGAATCTTTAGTCGATGCCACAAAACGCTGGACGCAAGAGCGTTAGCGACGAGAGTTCGGCCTTCGATCGAGTATAGGTGGCGGTATTTGTACCACCTCTCTAAAACGTTGCGCAGTCAGGTGAGCAATTCGGGCCAGTTACGGGAATCGAACGCCTTTGAGTTGCCGAGGTAAGTCCCCACCAAAAGGCCGCTATCAGAACGGGAGGGATCGCAAGAGGAGAATCGGCGCGTCCTTTCCACGAGCCACAAAATAGTATAAAGGATTTTTTGTAGTTGACTACGGCGCCAAAAGCGTCGCAATATTGTTTAAGACATAGTTGAAGCGTGGCAAATTCATGGTCTCTCCGTAAGAGGGAATGCAGGTCGTCGGCGAAAGTATCATTGAGGACGCCGTAGTGAGTCGGGCCGATACGGTTTCCGATGCGCGCGCGTAGGAGACACATGAGCGGCTCCAAAGCCAGGGAAAAAAGCAATCCCGAGAGGGGGCATCCTTGGCGGATACCTGAGTGGAATGGAATATTTTCGGTGATAGTGTTGTTATAACGGACGCGAAACACCGAGCTAGGATAAAGCACACGCAGAGAGTTGACAAACTCTTCGGGGATTCCGAGACGGGAGAGCACGCGAAAGAGATATTCGTGGCGAGTGTTTCATCCAGACCATTGGCCAGGGCGATGAAGTCGCGAAGAACTGATGGGTAACACGTCAATGCCGGCGGCTTTGCTACGCGGCAGAGATGACAGGGAGACAGCTACTACACGTTCTATTATAGCGATAGTCAGATTAGCCGTGTCAGCGTCGCTTAGTTTAGGGAGATCCCGTAGAAGATCAGCTTCCGAGGACTCAGAGGTAGGGGAGAAGATGGGAGGCGAGTAGAGGTCAGTGTAGAAATCAACAACTACTTCGCGCATTGAGTCGGTGTCACGAATGAGAACGCCAGAGGCGTCGTAAAGGCCTTGAACCACGGACGAAGAGCGAACCCTCTTGTCTAAGCCGTAAAATTGTTTCGACGGAGTGTCGACAGCGCTAGCGAATTCGGTGCGGGATCGCGTTAGGCTGTCCTGCGCTTTCCCGAGAAGGTGAGAGTTCAACCGTTCCCGACCGGAGTGTCGGGGGTATGAACGGACAACTCGATCTCGAGGACAGTTCCGTGAAGAGCCTAGTTGACACGCAGTTCGTGAGACAGACGGATGAGGAAAGATTTAATGGAGGGTTTGAAAATTTGAAACCACCAGTAACTCCAGGTGATAAACTCGGGACGTACGCGAATGAGGCCACCAAAGTCCGTGTCGAGAAGCATTTCGGAAGGCAGGCGCCAGAAAGGCGGACGGCGGGGAACTGTGGCGCCTTGAAGAAAGGCGCATAAGACTGCGTCGTGATCGGAGTAGAAGGTGGGTATATGGGAGATGGACGTCAACATGGCGGAGGAGTAATAGTATAAGCGACCAAGACGAGCCGACCGTAAAACGCTACCATTCCGCGAGCGCCAAGTAAAAGAACGACTTAGAGCGTTAAGTTGACGGAATGCGTCGGTTAGGTTGTCCTGGAGAATTATGTCTCCCAGAGCGTTAGCGATACTGACTCTGGACTCCGTGCAATTAGCTCGGTCGACGGCGGGATCAAGCGTGCAGTTCATGTCGCCAAAAAGGTATATATTATCAGCATCATTTGCCTTGTCGAGATGCGACTGAATAAACTCCATGGTCTTAAGAGCCAAGGAATCGTTAGCGGATAGGATATAAACCCAAAAGAAATGGTCGTGGTAAGGGGCGTCCCGGGTACCGTGGGACAGCCTAACTAAAGACAGTATATATCCCTAAGGGGACGGAAAATCATGGTAAATTTTCCACCCCAAGCTCATTCTCCTTGCGGCCAACTCTGGCCGACGGAAGCGAAGGTTCAGTACTTCAAAATGCTCAACTTTCAAGGTCATTAAAAGTCCTTTCTAAGTTTCGATTTATAGGAATGGCACGTGTTTTAAACACAGTTAATGTTCAACCGCTCAAATTAAAGAGAAATGAACAGTATTTGGAACATTTTTACCCGAAAAAAAGGTAGTAATTTAACAATTGTCTTTAAAATTAATTTGTTATGAAAGACGGAACATTTTTTTAATTAATTTATTTATGTAGAGAGGAAAGTGACAATGTATTGAAAACATCTGAATTATATGGCCATTCTCTACATGTATTAGACGATGGAACATAGATTTAGATATCTCAAAATATTTACTACCGGAAGAACAATCAGCCGAAGAACAATACCCAAAGATATTGATAGTTCCTAATATAAAAAATAACAATAGAAACAAAGTAGTCATAAGCAAAGTGATCAAAAAAGTTCAACAAGGCTGCTTATTAAGTAATTAAGTTCATAACTTTCATCAGAGTAGTTTAGTTTAAGATGTTTGTTTCTTTTAGAATTTACAGTAGAGGAATTTAGAGATGTTTTCAATCAGAGTGTCGAGAAATTCCATTCTTTGGGAATATCAAAAGATGAAATTCTTGACGTAATTGTAGAAGAATTTGGTAATCTTGGTAAGAGGAAAGAAGCTCCATTTTGGGAAATAGGCTAAGAGACATTGCTCTCTAATCTTGCGGGACTCAAAACATCAAAGTCTTTTTGGCAACATGGTCAAAATCTCCAGTCAGACGAACATTTTTTGTGATTTTCAGCAGTTATGACCTGGTTTAGTGGGGCTTTCTGCCAAATATTTTATGGTGTACCGGTACTTATTTCTATAATAAACCTTGTAAAAACTTAAATAAGTAATAAATATTAAATTTTTCGTTCAAGTAAAGTAAATGAGTGACAAAACTAATTTTTGCTTATAAATGGGTTAGTTCATAGTGGTAAAACTTTACAGCGTTGAGGCAGTCCTAAATATTAATAAATTAACTTAAAATTTTTGGTGGGTCATGTTCTCATCAAAATGAACAGGAAAATCCATGTGCACAAAAACATTTCGATGTTTGCATTTTTTTTAACCACCCTAATGGAACACTATACCCGGGTAGCAAAGTGAACGTTGCTGAGTGGTTGAGTTTTGGTTTTTTGGTAGATAAAGCGTTTTTAGTTTAATATTAACTATTCATCTACGTGTTAATTGCGTCGGGAGAAAAAAGTATGACAAATTCATCCGATATAGGTAGACACCCAAACCTCGGTGGTCACACACCGCCAGATTCGCAGCATTCCCTCGCGGGTAAACGAAGCAATAAAATACGGACTGAGAAAAGGTATGACGGGTGTGTATAGTGTGCCGGTATGACTTTTAGTCTTGAAATTTCTGAGAAAAGTACGGAGATAAAAAGGTATTACAAATTCGTCAGATGGATTTACACACTCGACTTTGGCGGTCACACACCGCCACATTCGCGGCTTTCGCCTTCTCTAGCTCGTCGGCCAAAACGTTCAACGTAGAGAGCTAGTATGTTGCTAAGATACTGTGAAATATTGACCGAGTTGGGAAATTTCTCGATACGAGCCAGAGAGAAAACCGGTGTGTCGGGTGTGTACGGTGTGTGGGTTATGATTTTTAGTCTCGGAGTTGAGGGGAAAAAAGGCATGACGGTTGTGTACGGTGTTTCAGTATGACCGTACTAGAGGTAACTGTTTTCCCCACAATAATAAACGCGTAACTGTAAAACAAGACGAGTAGACGACCCTTCTTCAAAGCCAGAGATGGTGTCGTACAAAAGAAACTACAATCAGTGGTTCCGGATATTTTAAAACGTAAAATATACCACGAAAACTAAAATAATAATCTTATATAACAGATTAAATAAATACTGGGATTAAATGAAGAGTAAAAAATAGTATTACTTGGAAATAATGAAGATAATAATTAAATATTGCCATGATCGACTCAGTTAAAATTAAAAGGGGTAGTTAAAACAATTTTTTTTTGTGAAAACCTCTCCAGATTTCGGATGAATAATGGAGATCTACGCGACGTCAATAGGTCTGACTATTGGACGTCACAAAACTTGAATATGATGACCAAAATGGTACGTCCGAAATTCATCCCGTATGACAAATTTTGGACGGCACCAGTCTGGGGTATATGGACCATGTACGGACGTCTGCCCCTAGTAGCACAAAATCGATGGGCCGATGGACGTTGTTTTGCTGTTGGCTGACAGTGCTGGTAAAGCAGCCAATTTTGAATCAAAATTTCCTACTTGGACAATATCGGGTTTTACTGACGGGTTAGCGTTGGCAGCCAACAGTATTTTTGCTATCATCCCATCGCCTTACAAGCAACTTTTCCAGCAGTATTTTAACCAGATTCCCATAACTTTCCCAGCATCAGAATACCATTTAACCAGCACCTCAAATGTACTTATCCAGCTTAATTTTGATATTTAAAAAATATTATTAAAAAAATTTATTGAATTTTCCAATCATGGTATTTTGAGTGGTTCAAGAACAAAATTTTACAAATTGAAAGTTTTAATCATAACTTTCAGTTTCATTTATTTTTCCCCGTTCTGGTCTATTTCCTCTTCAGCTGTAGAGCGGAATATCTTTTGGATAGCAACTGCAAAAAATTATTAATACCTTTACTTATAGTCTTAAATCTGTGTAACTCAATTTAATTACCATTTATGGTCTTTTAATATGAAGTACATTAAATGAATATGTCACTTGCCTAAATCCAATTAAATTGCACGATAACCTGGTGCACTAACACCCTTTTCAATACTCTTTGACATCAGACTTAATTTTTTTCCTCCTAGTAAAGAAAATATATTAAATCCATCAGATTTTAATAAAAATGAACGTAAGAAATACGATGATTTTCTTCGTTACCTTGCTTACCAGTAGTTTTTCAACAACTTTTAAATCATCCAAGAAACTGATTTGTAAATCAGGACAACGTCTACATCATCGCCTTAGAAATTTCCATCACTAAGTCTATTTTCATATTTAAATCAGTCATCACTATCATAACTTTTTGAAATAATTCTGGAATTTGATCTACAAAAAATTAAAGCGACTTAGTTATATATTTCTTAAGACATTAGTAATATTTCCATAGGATATAAGTCTAAAAATCCTGACGTTTCAAGGATTCCGATACGCTGCATAGCGCAACATTTCACAGCCATAGTTATGAAAAATTTAATCTTGAACAAATAAAAATTGAGTCAATAACACAATATATAACCACAAAAAGTAAAATTATACTAAGTTAAAACAAATGTAAATTTATTTCAGAAAAGTAGATTCACGTTGATTCCCTTTTTCATTTGAAAAGGAGGCCAAATCCCAATTTTCAAATCAAAAATTATAGCAAAAACCTATTTTATACTAAAAAATAGTATAAATTGGTCAGATATTTTGGTTCAACTACAAAAATAATTTTACATTTATTGCTTTAGGCCCTGGAGGAAAATGTAGACTTTGAAGTTACGTTGATTCGCTCTTTCAATTGAAAAGGAGGCCAAATCCCAATTTTGAAATTAAAAATCATAGCAAAAACTAGATAGTATATATTAAAATATAGTGTCTCTAAAAAGGGGGCCAAATCTCACTTTTCAAATTAAATATGTTTTTAATATTATAACTAAAATAAGTTATAACTAGCCTATAATAGTTATGAATTTTAATGAATTTGATAGGAGTTGGTAAGCCTTGGTTTGGTTTTCCTTAGTTAATATTATCAACATAGATTCTAACGTCTAATGTTTTAACGTATGCCAATTTCATGTAATATTTTAAATGCTTATTATTAACATAACTTACTAGTACTTTAAGATTCTTGGAAACGAAATCTTGACTTTGAACGTTTTAAATAAAATATGAAATGGAAATACATGGTAGCTGAGTGAGTTGAGTTTGTGACCACGATGCTTGCTTCTTTATGAAAGCGGCGTCAGTTTTCTTCTGTTTTTTTAAAAACCGGTAATCAGCATCCAACTTAACGTTTTCGAGTGTCCGAATACTTATCAAAATACTCATTTATCAAAATTATTGTTCATTCAATATGGTTATATACAATTAACTAAAATGAAATAATTATAACAAATAATTTTACTTTTAAAAAGTTTTGAAAAATAATATTTTTATACTCGCTGTAAAGATATGGCACCCTTTTCATTTTGTTTTAAGGTATTTGCGACTAAATTAAAACAAGTGGCTTGGAATTTCAATTAATATTTTCCTATTGTTTTATTCCGTAAAAGACGTTTTCACGACCAATACCTATTTTACCAATAATTTCTACTGCAATTCATTATATTTTATAGAACGTGGGATTATCTTTTTAACAGCTTCATTTAAAATATTTAATAATTTAATAAGATGATTTAAAGTAGATTTGCGGTCCTTTAATGGCTGATAAATGTAGGTTGATTGCTGAAAATTATTTTACCTGCGGGCTAGAAGAAGATATGCGGTAGTTTTCCAGCTAACGGTGGGGGGGGGGGGCACAAGGGGTCGGAGGGTATAATAAGTGGTGGCTTTACCGGGGAGTCGGGGTCTGGTTCTTGTAACCCATCACGGGCGGTGGCGCACTGGGAGATATTAGCTCCGTCCAAATGGTCCTATCTCCAGCTCCAAATCCGGCTCCGACTTCGGCTCGGCTTCGGCTTCGGCTTCGACTTCGGCTTCGACTTCGGCTTCGGTCCGGTGTGGGCTGGTAACTGGGCTTCGGCTTCGGTCCGGTGTGGGCTGGTAACTGGGCTTCGGCCCAGGCTAACGGAGGGGGTCCAGGCAAACTGGTCGCCTCGGCGGATTGAGTTGCCTGCTGTAAAGCTGCGGGCCTCCGTATGCGGGCACGGCGGACCCATCTCCCGACCTTTTGGAGCTCCACCGGGATCTCCGGTGCCGGATTATGCGGGCTGCCGTGTGCCCGCCGTTCGCCTTTAGGAGCTCTTTCCACTGGGCTCTCTACCTTCATAGGTGGGGTGCCGGCCGGCGTTGCCAGAGCATCCGCTCTTATTCCCACTGCTGTGTGCGAAGTGGGGATTGGTCCACCCATTGCTGCACCTTCTGCTGAGTTGAGTTGCTTGCGTCGTAGTTGCGACCATTAGTAGTAGAAGACTACCCACGCTGGATTTGTCACCTGTTCGGGCTTGTGGACGCTGGCGTAGGGCACTATGATGATAGACCTCTGGTGGTGTGGTTTCAATCTTACAGTACACCGGGCTATAAATCTGATGCATGAAAAGCTAACGGTGGGGAACTGTAGGTTTGTTGAGGGCATATTTTGGCATGTGCCGGTATGAAGTTAATAAGCGGCACTTTGCCAACTCTGCGGCTCGCGCCGGCACTTAGCCTACAGGCCTGTGCTACTATTGTGTAATTCGTCCCATAGGACGTATTTTGGATTGGTCGTAGCTGGGCTATATGGACCATGCAGGAACGTCTTAGGGACGATTTTTGTTTGCTGGGTTGTCCACTTAAAACGATCCAGGGCGTATATCTCAGAAACCGTTTTCCCTAGGAATTTTAAATTTTGATGTGACGTTACACGTGCAGGGGCCAAAAAGGATGATAATTTCGATGACCTTGTGCCATGTCTTCAAGGTCATCCAAAAACTCCAGAACCGTAAGTGTTAGAAAGTTGGTTCCCCGTCACGTTTTATGCCTACATAGCTTGAACATGATCGGAATCGACCAATACTAAATCGATAAACCTTTTATTAAAATCACAAAGGTCATAGAAGAAAAAGTTGCAAGACAGCGCTAATAACTTCAAAACAACCGTGCTACATTATCAAAATTTACTAGACAACCGCATAATGATAGCAGATTTTAATATTTGAAAAATTGTATGACCTTGAACCATGTCTTCAAGGTCATACTAAAATTATCTCGAGAACCATTTGGTTTAGATAAAAAATTTAAAAACTTAACGCATATGCTAAATATTTATAATTTATAAATATTATAAGTATAATTTGGAGGCTAGGAAATTGCGGAAGGTCTTTCACAAGTATGAAAAATTATCATCGGCACGTCAAAAATAAACATAAAACTAGTTTAGAAACGCAGGCGCCCTTTAATGCGGCCAAGAAAAACAATAAGAATTGTTAGACGCGTATAAAATTGTGCATTATTATTATATTACACTTCGATCGAAATCGGAAACCTACGTACAAACTAAATAACACCATTTAAACAATACCATATTTGTAATTAACACGTATAATAAGAAACACATTTTACCATTAAAATGTTTACAACCAAATTACAATTTAATTGGAGTTGTCTTTTTTATAATAAGCTAACTTAATATACCCTCATGAAAAAAGCAATAAGAGTACAATTGAGAAATATGTTATTGGGAACCAACTTTGAATTTGGACTGTTTATTCCTATTGATTTTCCATTTGGAAACCTATTTGGATTAAACCAACCAATTTTCTTCTGAAACCTTTTGCTTTACAATCGGTTAACCCAATAGAAACCAATTGGAAAATTATCCCAATAGGAAACCTATCGGAGGTTTAACCGAATAGGAAACCAGTTGCATGAAACCCCTTCCAAAATTATGCCAGTATATAGGAACACGATTGCAAAATATCCTAGTAGGATTAAGATGGGAAAATTATCCCAGTATAAGAACACGATAGGAAATTTTTCTAGTTAAACCAAGATTGTAAAATATCCTAGTAGGAACCAGATGGGATAATTATCCAAGTAGAAACCCAAATGGAAAGTTATTGCCATTTGAAAATACGTGACTTTTATCAATTAATAGTAAACGATTATAGTTTTCAAACATTGAAAAATTAGGCCAAACTTTAATTTATTAACATTTTTTTTAGTTTTCTTATTTACAGTTTTGGAGTTTGTTAGTTTTTGCTAGATGTAACAGATTTTTTTGTTATGGCTCGGTTTACTCTCGAAACAGCAAGGTAATGATAGGCTTGATCTCGTCTTAGTCTTTCAGCGTAGTATCTGACACACTCTGGTAAAATTAAAAAAAAATAGATTATTGTTTACCTTAAGTACAACAATTTCTTCTTACATGAATTTCTATTAATTAAAGAAAATATCTAACTTTTGATTGAATTGATCTTTTGGGGTGTTAGTGTCTTTCGAGCAATTTGATTCTTTCGTTTTTATAACTGTTTCAAACTAGACCAGTTAGGCTCCTATTAGCTTATTATCTGTGTCCCTAAATTGTGCACAGTCATTTAAAACTATTCAAGGGAATTTTTCCAAAAACTATACAGCAAAGGAGCATTATTTTTTCTACCTATTGCTTAAATTTAAAACTCATCGATCAACGTCATACATACATTATCTCATACTTCTTTTAAGAAACTTATCCCTGCCATATCTGGAACAAAAAATTAGTTTTTTTTAACTGCTATAACCTTAAATTGGTATGAAGGTATCTCGTTTTTGCCCAGAAAGTTTCTTGCACCACACGTGCACTTATTCTTTCACTAGTAAGTTATTTAAATTCTGCTCTCGAGGCTGTCGTCATTTAAGTAACTAGTCTGTTGTACTTATACGTAATTTCGTCATATTCTAAGTCACGTTACACTAAAAATAATACACTCTTCGTATTTGATACATTTCTTTTCAAAATAATACACTTAGATAAACTGTTAAATTACCTAATTCTTCTTCTTCTGAGCTAATTTGACCGTCATTTGAACTTTCTTTATCTAAATATATACATTAAATGTTACATTTTAGGGCTTTTTCAGGTTAGATTATTAAGTCGGTTCTTTTAAAGATTAACGAAGTAAGTATATGGAAGGTCTATGCAATTTTCTTAACTTTTGAGTTAAATAGCGTTTTTATTTTTTAAAATAGAAATTACCTTCTTCCTGGCTTGGGCTATCTTCCAAAAAAGTTTTTTATCCATCCTTCTTGATATTTCGCCTTTCCGATGTAGAGAATAGTTTACTTATTTTTGGGTTTTTTAAAAGGAATTTATGTGAATTAGAAATAACCTTCTTCATCACTTAAACTTAAAAAAGCAACTATTGTTTTTCTCTTTTTTGAAATTCCATCACCTATAATTATTTTAAAATTGTAGATTTTAAAATTACGACAAACATTACATAGCAAATACCAACCGTTTCCTTGTCCGTTTCCAGACAAATCCGAATAACTAATGAATGTTTCATGAATTTCATTATCTACGTTATTGTAAGTAGCAGATTCAAAACCTTTTTTATCATTGGGATTAATTTGTATGGTTTCAGTAATAGAAGCTTTACCAAATATAATAAAAATGTCTTTAAAACAAACCAAATAATAGAATTAGGGGTTACAATGCATAGAACTGTGGTGGAAAGACATGCAAACTACCAGTCACCATATTTAATGAAGTGTTAACCTCAGCAATATACTCAAACAAAGCATCTTTAAGGCTTACATCTGAATTAATATCTTTAGTTATCTATAAATAACAAAGATCAGATTCTTACATGAAACTTAAAGTGCTAAACCATAAGTACTTACAAATGCAAACTTTTTTAATACGAAAGTTTTAGTTTCATTACATTTTTTAGAAGTTCGGATTTTCCATAAACCGTATTTAATTTTGATCTTTTATCATTAGCTTTTGGATTATCTGGTGTGGTTGATTGCATTTTTTGACTAGGAACTGTGACCCTCTTTTCCGTTTGACTTTTTATTTCATATGTGGCAAAGAAATATTGAGAGAGAGTCATGCCGCCACCACTACCAGTAGCACGATTCGGGGCCAGAAAATAGAAAAGGTGGACCACAAGGGAAGATACCCTACCAGATTTACCTAGTAAAGCCCATTTTTAAAAAACCGTCTTCACCGAAATTCGAACTCATGGCCCTCCTCCGCTAAGCAGCTTTGAAAATCCCGCCTTTACGATCTACACCATCTTTAAGCTCGTATACTGCGCTTTCAAACTTCTAGTGTAAAATTGATATAGATTGGAAGACCTAATTGATAGGTGGCGCGATTTTTAATATTGATATAACCGAGAAAATCTAAATAATTTTTTTTTTTTAGTATTGATATGACTCCGAAAATTTAGATACCATATAATATATTTAGTATTGATATTACCGTGAAAATTTAAATACCATAAAATATTTTTAGTATTGATAGGTTGCGTGAAATACCATCCTGACCGCGAAAATTTTAATACTATATAATGTTAATATAATCATATGCAAGCACGTAAAGATCGCCAATGCCCGATAGGTTAGGCTGGGGCTCACGAGAGTGGTCGCTATCTTTTGTACATTAGAATGCCGATCTCTGCATGATATATAACGGTTCGATCGAGAGCCGGGAAATGAAATAATATTATCGCCTTGAAAAATAAGGCAGTAAAACATTTTTAACGCCTACGCTATACATTTTTAATCATGCTATTTATTCCCTAAGGTATTCTAGTAATCAACACCTATTTAAAACAGCGTGCATACATTTCAAGAAAGGTTTGGCATAAATTAAGAGTGATAGCAAGGAGCATTTACGATAAAAATATAAATACCTACTTCCCAACATTAATATTAGTATGGTTTGAACGGGATCAGTTCCACCTTTAATAGAAGGGTCTAACAATCAATACAGTTGTCTAGGTTTATAGTCGTTCAGAGTGTTTGTTTGAAATTTAATATTGGCACTCACTATGACAATCTTTTTGATTTAATTTTTTACAACATTACCAACGCATAATTTCGATAATTTTCAGTTTCCTAGTTACATGTTACGAATATTAATTTTTAATACTTTTCCACATTTAATTTGTTATTTACGTTTATATACGTTCATTACTCATTCTTGGGTTGACAAGCTTTTATTTGTACTGTTTGATTCCAGAAGTACCTTCGGCGAATTGCATTTGTTTGTACTATTAAATTCTGAAACAACTTTTGGCGAAATGCTTTTGTTCATACTCCTAAACTTAGGAGCAACTTTCGGCGATTTACTTCTGTTCATACCCTTTCAATGTATTAAATTATTGTCGGTTATATATTACAAGTTTTATTTGCTAAAGCACCCCAACAATTGTACTAATTTTAATATTTGTTTGTACTACATTTTATTCTTAATGAAATAAAAGTCCCAGACCCTTTAGTACAGTGCTAGGTTAGCATCAAATTTATTTTTAGAAAACATAGAACCTATATATTATAATTGAATAAAAGTAAATAAGCCTAAATATTCGATTTTTTTATTAAAAGTAATAAAACGTACCTATTGTGTTTTCACTGGGTCCACCCTTCATTAGAGTTTAATTTTAATAACACCTTTCAGTAAACACACCCACTGCCTCACGTTGCACACGGCATTCCCAAAAAATTACCACTGACCGCTATGTTAGGTGCATAGCCCACGCGCTTGCTCCGAGTGCCAAATTATTTTGGTGCTATCCTCTATGGGAATTATTAACTCAAACAAATAAAATTAATTTGATACTTGACTTAAGACTTGAAATAAAAATAATGTTTTTAGTATTAATATTAGGTATTACATTTATAGATCATGAAGGCAATCCCACGCAAGGAAGAAAATGGTATATATTTTATGTAGAGTGAAATCAATGTAGTGCAATTCCAAGGAGTATTAAATATTACAGATTAAATAAAAAGAAGGTAAACAGTACTTGAATGAAATACCCTGTCAACAAAGCGATAAAGTGTACATACGGCAAACGAAACTTTTATTTAAAAAACGCTTGTCTGAGCATAAAAACTTCTGTAAAAATGGAAATTACGAAAAGTACACTGTCGCATTACATTTAAAAATTACCCCACACATTGTATTGATTGGGAGAATACCTACTTATTAGCCCAACCAAAAAGATTTTACGAACGTAATACGCGTGAAACACTGGAGATTCTTAAAAAATCTAACAAAGTTATGAACAACGACAACGGTCCTTATCTAGACCCGGTTTGGAAATATATTTTTAATTGGATATTTTTTCTTTGTATTAATTTTTTGGATTGTATATATATTGAGCAGGACTTCGATAATCTTGATAATGGAACGACGGTCGTTCCGAAAATAGTCGAGAATTTGTATAGTTAATTTTAAAGCGTATATAAAGGAATATATTCATGCTTATAATGAAAGTGTCTAAAAATATATTAATATTATCGAAAAGTTTTCTTAAGGATATTGGAGAAACGGAACACTGGAAAGATAAGGCTTCCCCGAAAAACTCGCCAAGCAGGGCACGTAGAAATGGCTTCAGTGGGTGGTGCTGACGACGGAATCACTCTTCCAATCGTAGTTTATAAAACACTACCCTATTTAATATTTAAAACTGAAAAAGTTACTTATTCCAATAACTCCGCATTTGATAGCATTTGCCGGGTTCACTGCATAGGCTATTGCGACAGTACGCGAGTAAAAGATTTTCCCAAACTTCGTTTGTAGAATCTGATAATGTCTATCTCAAAAATTGGAGTTAAGTATTATATTTTCATAGACCAAGCTAGAATTATCTGTCATTGGAAAGTGAAATACGTATTCATGCGGAAATTTGCTTAGTGGATCTAGTTCAAGTCCTCCTTAAAGAGGAGACATAGCTGTTGCTCGTAGATAAGTTTTTGTAAGTCTACAATTTATCGTTATAGAGAACAAACAAGTAAAAAGAGCCATTGTAGTCATCGGATGTTCTGAAAATGCATTAACCAATCACGAAGTATTATAGCAAAACTACATTTCACCCACTTCCGAAAGCGAATGTAACAAATGCTTGAAGATCAGATCGCTTATTTGCAAATTTCTGATAGAAGTATTTCTTCAAATAGTTAACTATTGATAAAATAATAGAATGATAAACGTATAATCATTGATCAGTTTTTTAAAATTGACCAATTTATTATAAATGATAAATTTTTTAACATTGATAGTTATATAAGCATTAATCAATTGTAATCATTGATCAATTTATAATTATTCTCAATTAAATGGGGAAATAAGCACACCATTTAACATAACTAATAACAATTTAACTTAGAATTTTTCCTTACACCAAACTTGCAACCACACAACCATTTCACATTAACACACTAAATTTACTGCAGGCAACACTTCAACGGAAATTCGCTACAGCAACGCTACTTGGACCCTCATATTTTAAACCTTTGTCAAGTACTTACGTATTGGCATAGCCATTACATATCATCATGTAAATCATCGGGTCAAATAATTTTTCACGTTAAGATTATTTCCAACGCGTTAAAGTGATTACTAACCATTAACGCAGCAAATATCGAAATCCAATATGCAGCGGCTGATATTGGACCTTTTTGGACACCGATAAA
Source organism: Leiobunum rupestre (assembly GCF_980474605.1). Taxonomy (NCBI): domain Eukaryota; kingdom Metazoa; phylum Arthropoda; class Arachnida; order Opiliones; family Sclerosomatidae; genus Leiobunum; species Leiobunum rupestre. The sequence goes on from NC_143387.1 coordinate 130,768, forward strand.
AAAGAAGATATTCGTTGAGGATATATAGTAGTCAGAAGTATCGAGTGTCAGCAAATCAAAGTATCCATCATTGGTGCAATCTTTCTAGACTGGTTCTGGGATATACGAGTTATCTATTGCATACTTTGTTTGGTGGTGAGGTAGGCTTCTCAAGTATTGAGACACTCAATGTATGAACAATTTTATTTTGTGAGGTGCTTCCATTTTCACAATAAGTTTTTTTTTCTGGTGGTGAAAACCACCCACGGGTTTTGTAGGCTTTCGACAATAAGGCAGCTTTTGATTGTTGTGTTATTTTTGGCTTCTTTAATTCCTTTGGCTGTGGTTTTTAAGCCTTTTTTTCGTAATGTTCATTGGCTCTACAACAGTTTGTAGTGCAACAACACTGCTAATTTTTTTCTAAAGCTTATTTACAGATTTTCCCGAGGTAAAAGTTTAAGAGTAGAAGTAATTTAGAGTGTTCTAGAAAGTCGGCCCAAAACCGGCCAAACGTTACATACAGACTATAGAGCTAGTTCAACAGGACCAACAACATTTGCTATTCCTTGTTTTAATATAATACGGCCTATGTCCTGTCTTTATATGAATATTTTAGAGACGTACCTTTTAGGAGTTGTAGAAGGGACCCTAGGTGTTGAAGTATGTTTGAGGTTAAGAATATTTTCATGATCTAAGTTTATTTTTCAACCAGTGGATTTGGGACTAGTATTTTGCTTATTTGCCATCATACATTTATTACAAAAATCATTTAAAATAAGAAAAACAGCGCGGAAAGCCGGAAATTAGAGAAGCCAAGGCTAGCAACTACACTACTCCTAAAATCAACTGTTCTCAATTTCTTTTGGTTTGCCAGATAAATATTTTTATCTCACACAAAAACCTGGCCAAACCTTCACCTCCTCCAAACTCAAATGGGGGAAAGTGCACCACCCCGATTTTATAGAACGCTCTATTTAACCATAGAAAAAATAAATTTTATCAAGCACTGCTAATCATTTTGCTCGCTCGAAGAGCAATCGGTACGAGCTATTTGTAAGTTTTTAAATTTCTTCAAATTTGTTGCGAGTTTAGCTTTTTTATCGCTTTCCATAATGGACTTGTGGTAAAATTTTTAAACCAACATAAGCGTGTGATCGCTAGCGGAATGCTGCTCCTAGGCAGTACTAGCTCTTCAAAATTTAATTCAGCGTTAAGCTTGGAATGTGAAAGGCAACTGCATTAAATTGCTCAGAATATTTCTCAAACTTGGTCAGTAATATAAAACTTACCTTGGTCAATTTTCATTATTGTGGCCAGGTAACGGTGGGTTTTCCATTTAACTTCACACACTTGGTGATCAATTCGATCTTCTAGCTTAATTTAAGATATTAGGACAAGGCTTGTTTTTATCTCTTTATGCCAGAAAACTCAGGCCATTAGATTCTTTGGTATAGTTATTGTTCAATAGAGTTTTCAGCTGATCATCAGTAATATCAATCGACATACTCAAAATTGTAAACTTTTAGTACTTAGAGGCATATTTTAATTAGCCTTAGTTGGTTAATTTTGAAGGGTATAATTTTGTGCTAGACCATTTTTATAGCACTGGATTTTGGTTCAGTCTCCATAAAGCTATGGACTGGTAACCTTCATTATTTGAAAATCACGCTCAAATCCCCATCAAAGAACTACCTAGGAGATGATATACACTAGAGGGACATGCAACGTCATTATTCTTGATTTTTCGGGGAAAATGTTTGAAGCTAGGTACATTGATGCGAGTGGCGTCGACGGTTTTAGAACTGGAACGTACATAACTGAGCTCTCATCAGAAACTGAAAACCACATAACCGGATTTTATGTAAACACCTATTGCGCGTTCTTTCCTTACGCCATTTCTGTCCTTAGAGTGCTTAACCCAATCTTTTATCACTTGCACGAATACATTTGTGGTTAGAGCGTTCAGCGTCTTTTAAAAGTGTATTTTCTTTAAAGGAGTTGATAAAAAATGTCAACTAAGCGATTATTGCTCCCTCTTTCTTGATGAATGCCAAATTAACATGGAGTATAAGGCCAAGGAGGCAAAGGTCAACAAAACCTGGTACCCAGTACTGAAATTGGCTTTACAATTAGCTAGGCATAATTGCGAGGGTTCTAGAGAACTGTAGTAAGTATATTTTAATGATAATCTTGGGATTAATTTAGATAGAAAGGGGCGCTTTACACCTATGAGTCTTTGATATGATACTTTATATAAATCATAGTCTGATTTTTTGACCTAATGTGCGAAAAAACGGCAAGATTCTAAAATCATTCCAAAAGCCTTACTATAACGACAAATCAATCAAGAGTTAAATAAACCAGTTTTTCATTAATTAGAAAGGGAAAAATTCAAACCAAGTTGTCTCAAGACTCTCTACAATTTGCAAAAATGTTTTCTTTAAAGAAAGAAGAGAGATCTAATACAATGAAAATGACATTCTCTAACTCCATTGTTACCGTTATCATTTGCAAATTAATCGGAAAGTTTAAAATAGTTAAATGTAAAAATATATACTAATGAGTTAAAAAATTTGAAGAAGGGATAATGCGGCCAAATTTTCCCTAAGGGGATATTCTACCGATAGCGGTAGTGAAGGTCTCGGAGGAATGTAAAAATGAACACGTTCTCTGGAAACTTCCAATTTGCGTTCCAATAACAGACCGGGATGTTTATCTCCATGCTGGAGAAGCAGAATATCTATCAACTTAATTTGCTGTGGAAGGTACCTGTAGAATAATCTTAGGGCCCGGTGCAAAGACGACTAATTTTATCGAACCTTTACAACCCGTGCCTTTGGTCTGTATTGGTAAGTTGTGATTAACGTAACTTATGAATACAGACACCAAAGGCACGGCTAGTAAATTTTCCATAATTAGAAGTGTGTCTGCACCGAGCCCTTAATTTGTTAGTAAATGTTTTTCAGGAGGATCCCAATTGCCGATTATTCCAAAGTTGCAAACGGATGAGAACCAATGTTATTCCACTTTACCCCAATTGATAGCACACGCGAATGCTTTGAAAAAACTGTTCGACCAAAGAATAACAATGCACGAGAAAGAAAAAGAGAAGCTAAGAGGGTCAATGGCCGAGCTAAACGACCAATTACGTGTGTATCAAGAGAAATTGGAGGAGTTCGCTGCCATTGAGACTGGCAACCCAAATTAAGAATTCAATCGGCCAGGACAACTTAAAAAATATTAATATGATGGGGAAATGTGTCTCTCTTTTGGCCGCGTTGATGGGTCATCTGCAAAAACCAAAATTACTAAAAAACAATCACGGAAATGGCCAAACAAATGAATATTGAAGTGGAAGTTGAGCGGTAAATTTTAAATATGGGTATAAAAATATACAGGTGGAGGAAAGCGATGTGAACGGAAAGGAGAAAAACGGTAAGTATATACTTAATGGTATCATTTTAGTAATAAGGATCATCCAATGCTGTAATTTTAACATCTGGCGAGTTATTCACTTTCTACATGTGAAACTTAAATGCATGGAGTGATCCTAGTCATATTTAGTTAACGGATTTAAGGTTTTTTCAGAAGGATTGGCACCTGTTAGCCCTACTTCGAATGAAGTGCTTACTCCTTCTGAATCTCCAAGTGCATCAACCAAAAGCCCTGATAATTTTAGATTACGCCTCTATTTTCTGTTTTATTCACTCGGGCGACCAAACCAAATCGTACGTTTTCCATGGAAGTTAACTCCCAATAATGTTATCCTCCTTGGAATCATATTGTGTCCCCAGAACGATTAAAATTCCAAAGATTAGGTCCCAAATTATAATTCATAATGTACATTTTTAAAATAAAACTGGATGCTCGGGGAGCAAAATGCTACTAACAATGTTATCGGAGTAATATATATACGAGGCAACCTTTTTTGTCAGACGTGGTCAAAGAAAGAAAGAAACAACCAAAGAATAAAATGGTTAAATAAAAACCATAAACGGGAAAAAACTTTATTTAATGTTTCAGCAAAAGTCAAAATTCCATTAGGAAAGATAATTTTTGCTTTATATATATATGTGTGTGTATTTTTACGTTTTTTATAGGGTGAAAACTCCAACTGAAAAAAAAAACAACCCAAATTGGAAAAACGTTTTTACAAAATGTGTTAAATTTAATAAAGTAATGTAATAAAAATTTCGGCAAAAAGTGTTAAAATAAAAACTAGGTGTTTAACAAAGGGTTTTAAATTAAAAACAATTAAAGTTTTGAAAAAAAAAACATTTTGGCCAAAATTGTGTAACAAAGTGTGTTAAACTAAAAATGTAAATACAGTTTTAAAATAAAACTGTTTTGTAATAAAGTGTATTAAATTAAAAATGTAAATTAAGTGTTAAAATAAAAACTCAAACAAATGTTTTGTAATAAAGTGTTTTAAATTAAAAATGTAAATTAAGTGTTAAAATAAAAGCTCAAACAAATTTTTTGTAATAAATATTTTGGCGGATATTGTTAAAATAAAAATTTTAAGTGCTTAAGTATCAATTTTATAGGACGTTTATATAAAAAATGTTATCAAAAGTTTTCTAACTAAACACTATCAAGTGTTTAAATTAATATTTAACACTTTGATAAAATATAAATTTTAAGTGTGTTAAAATATAAATTTTGTATATTCTAAATAATATAATTGTTAACAAAGGGTTTAAAATATTGTATTAACAAAAAAGTACTTCAATAAATTTTTAAAGTGTTTAAATAAGTGTTGAAAAAGTGTTTAACTAAAAGTTTAAAAAAGTGTTTCAATAAAATAACAATTTAAAAAAATAAAAGTTCTAAAATTAAAACTCTCCGTATTAAAAAGCGCTTAAGGCTATTTACAATTTCTATAGTTTTGAACCTTGTCTTCGAAGTTGGGCCGAGAAACATTAAAGTTAGAGCTCTAGTACCAATTAGAAAGTTGTTCTTCATCACATTTTAAGACTAAATTACTTTGAATCGATCAAAGGACTCCGCAGAATCTCAATGAAAAATGGCACTTGGTCAAATTTTCCAAAAAATGTGACATACTAAATATTGAAGAGTAGAAAAAAAGACCCCATGGCTGCGAAGCTTTTAAGGTAATAGTTTTCGAGATAATCTAATTCCCAAATCACTACTACAAGCCTACGACTTATTTGTTAATTCGATCATGCGAGTAACGCATTTATTAGTTACTTCTGGTCATACATTGTTTCGATAGTGTCAAACTTATTTATTACTTCTGGTCATATTTTATAGAATTTTTAAAATCATTCATGTCACACTTATTTATTACTTCTGGCCATATTTTGTTAGAATTTAAAAAAATGGTGTCGCAGTTATTTATTACTTCTGGTCATATTTTGTTAGTATCGCACTTTTTTAACACTTCTGGTCATATTTCCGGTTTCGGCTCCTACACTTATATGCTTAATATATATATTAAAATATTTAATTTTAGTTCCCCTGTTACGGTTACTTTTCCATTTTTATTTTTAATTGTTCAGATCTAAAACAAAATCAAAACACCTAGTGATAGGCCGGAGTCGAGGGGCAGGTCACTTCCTTGATTAACGACGCACCCCTCAAAAGATTAAATGCGATTTAATCGTGATTAAATCACGTTTAATCATGATTAGAATGTTTAAATCTGATTAAAATGATTAAATCTGTTTAAAATAATTAAATCCTGATTAAAAAATTATATCGTGATTAGTATGATTAAATCGTACTTTAGTTTTGATTTAAATGATAAATTCTCTATTTGACCGATTATATTGATTAAATCTAATTAAAACGATTCAATCTAATTAAAACGATTAAATCTAATTAAAATGATTAGATCATGATTAGAATGATTAAATCTCGTTTAAATCGTGATTAAATTTTTTAATCTTGATTAAGACGCACCCAAAATGGAAGTGACCCGCCCGGAGTACGCTTTAAAAAATTTTACTTAATTATTTTGTAATGTGCTCTAATTTTATTTCCATTTTGGTAACATAGTTTAACTTATCCCATTTATCAAATTAAAGTGAAAACTGGATGAAGTAGCTTATTTCATAGACCAAACAACTAGTTGGATGATATTCATAATTTGAGACGCTATTTAATTTTTGTAAATGAAATATATCTAACCCATAATCCTAAAACACTTTTCGCGCGTTTTCCTAGGTCATCTACCTTTTTTTACCGAGAGCGTAGACTCGGGTACAAAATATATATTTCTAGCAAATAATCGCACCATATAGAAAAAATATTGAAAAAGTATTTAATTCTATTGTGAACATACATCTTGGCAGTATTGAATTTATATTTGCCTAAGAATTAAGGACTGAAATAACTTCATTCATCTATAATTGGTGGAGACGGAAATTTTTTATTTAAACGAACGGCCTTGACAAGAAAAACGCGTTGATGGCATAGTCCATTTCATCTATGTCAGGGTGGATGGCATAGTCCATTCTATCTATTTCAGGGTGGGTACGCTTCAAAATGTTTATTTATTTATTGACATTTTTACAGTTGGACAGTGCCGAATTAAACCTTTCTAGGGGAATAGGCCCTTAATTTTATGTTGTTACGACAGTGGCGTAGCTAAGGACACGTAGCCCCGGCGACCAAAGGGGGCATAACATTTTCACAAACTAGGGTGCCTTTCCTTTGAAAAATTACTATTTTACAACAATTTCGAAAAGTTTACTACTGCTTCATAACAAATAAAATTTTTTTACAAAAAGGACTAGGGGCAGGTCACTTCCTTGATTAACGACGCACTCTACAAAGATTAAATCCAATTTAACCGTGATTATTTTGCTTAAATTCGATTTAATCACGATTATGTTGATAACATCACTTAAAATCATGTTTAAATGATTAAATCGGATTTAAATGATTAAATCGGATTTAAATGATTAAATCATGATTAAAAAGATTAAATATGATTGAAATGATAAAATCTGATTAAACTGATTAAATCATGAATAAAAAGATTAGATCATGATTAGAATAATTAAATCACGTTTAAATCGTGATTAGATTGATTAAATCGTGATTAGATTTTATAATCTCGATTAAATTTTTTAATCTTGATCACCCTGATTTAATCCTGATTAAATCATTTTACTATGATTAAGACGCACCCAAAATGGAAGTTACCTGCCCCTCGATAAAGGACCTTTTGATATCTTGCGGGAGGGAGGGCCAAGAGATACGTTACGCCTCTGAGTTACGAATATTAATTTTAAGTGGTTTTCGGGGTAATTTACGAGACCCCAATTTTCATGGTTTTTATTTTCGCCTAAACGTCTATATAACAATTTTTAATTGAAGTCCGCTTTTCCTTAAAGCATCTTCAAGTTATATTTTTGAATAGCTCCGGTTGTGATATAAAATAGATTTGCAATAACGTTGCTTAAATTTAATTATAAGTCAGGTTTTTTGGACAGCGTATATGGACCCCCGCGCCTTCCAACGTCGTAAATCCGCGTGTTTATTGGTCTTATACGAATATTGGCGTTTTCAAGGTCGTTCCCAATATGAAAAGAAGAAACTAATAAGATTGACACTTTTCGGAGTAGTACGAATGGATTTCCACGTATGACCAGGAGTAACAAATAAGTGTGACACTTATCAGAGCTGTACGCGACTCTTACAAAGTATGACCAGAAGTAACAAAGTAGTTTGACACTGATCGAGACCGACTGTGTCGCTTTCAACGTTTTACCATAAGTAATAAATAAGTGTGACACTTATCAAAGCCATCTGACGGTTTGCTATAAACGTATGAGCAGATGTAACAAATAAGTGGGACACTTATCCAAACAGTAACGCTTTCAACGTAGATATTTAAAGTAGTCCGTGAGTCAGAGTCCAAATTTAGGTCGATTGGTTTCATCTGTCCGGACCGGGCAAATATGAATGGTAGTTTCAGGGCTGATACTCAAATTCATAACTAATTTTAGTGGAAATAGTAACTAACCTCTTCAAAAATAGTAACCAAAAAGTAACCTAAAAGTAACTAAGAAATAACTTAAAAACCCACCACACGAGGTTTGTGTTAAATTAAGCAGACCATTACATTTCTAGGGAATTGGCCGGTGGCGGCCTCTCCCGCTAGTTTGTTGCTTAACACGTTTCCCTTCGTCACGAATTAAGGATTTTGTTAACAGACGGCATTTTTTATTTATATTGCCAGTACTAAAATTAAATATGATACAATTAAATATGGTAAAATATTTTTTCGTAGAGATAACCTAACAAATTTCAAAAAAGTAACTTTTAGTAACCGATTTAAAAATAGTAACTTTTAGTTAAAAAAGTAACCCAGTATTAGCCCTGTAGTTTCTGAAAGGTCTAGCACTGGGAAGTGTCGGAAAAATTGGTGAATCGTGAACGAGACGTCTAGCTTTTCCCCCCAAAGGGAGTAAAACGAAAATTCGCATATTTTTGATTGCTTATAACTCTACAACCGCTCATCGTAATTACTTGTGTAATGGTTCATTCAAAAGATTACACCTTTGCTTAGATCCAAAGATATAGCTGGACGACGTTTGGCAAAGACTCAATATATTCAATGAGATTTGAAAATAATTTAAAGAAAATAATTGAAATCGAAAATTAATTTTTTTTAATTATACTTTAATATAGATTATACTGACTGAAATTGTCAGGGATCTTCCATACAGAACGCGGTGAGGTTATATTTCCTTCAAAACGGATTATACATAAATGGCGCCTTGCAGAAAGTGCTATCACATTAGGGAAATCTTGGATTTTAGAAGACGATCTTTTCGATAAACTTGAAAGTTTAAGTTTACTGCTCAAATGTATGCAAGGTCAGTAAACGATCTTTGTTATGACTAATTTAGGCTGAAGAAAGGTCGAAAAATTATAGTCAGGTACCTCCGTGAAAGGTTTGCACTTTACCAACATTCAGTAAATGCAAATTATCAAGCGGCTATTTGGAGTAGAAGTTTGGAAAAACGAACAGCTTCACCTACACTCTGAGCAATTACTGTAAATGAACACTAATTTCACCGTTAAATTAACATTTAACTGAAGGAATATATTTTTGACGTAAATGTTTCAGTCAAATTAGTGTTATGCACCTTAAAACTTTAAAATTTTCTCAAAAATGTATAATAAACAAATGGGAACCTTAAAAGTCTTTTCAACGCAGTCCCGGGGATTTAACAAATTCACACGTTTCGTCGAAACCGATCTCAGTGGTAAGTATGGGAGGTCCTGGTGCATCTGTAAATGTATTTATGGACTAAATTCATCTGAGCTCACAAATTTAAAATTGACAAATTATTGTTTTGTTGTCTTTTTAATTAGTTTAGCATTTAATTAAATTTTTTGATAAAATTCATCTGAACTCACGAATTGAAAATTTAAAATGGGAACCCCAATAGTCTTTTCAACGTATTTCAGGGTACTTTTTGTACTTCACACATTCCGTTTAAAAACGATCTAATTTCAATAATGTTTTTCTTACCTACATGTAGAGGTCATTGTGTGTAAGACTTAAACCTGTAAATAGGGTCTTTAACATTCTTTATAATGTATTAATGGGAACATATACACACCATAATTGGATATTTGCCAAAATGTCACATAATTATTGTTTTGTTGTCTTTTAATTAGTTTAGCATTTAATTAATTTTTTTGATAAAAATCATCTGAACTCACTTACTTAAAATGTACAAATGGGGACCTTAAAAGACTTTTGAACGTGGTTCCGGGGACTTTTAGAAATTCACACATTCCGTAGAAACCGATCTCCACTCCTCAAGGGTTTCTTACCTAGAGCTCAGTTGTGTGTAAGAATTATTTTTATAATTAATCTTTTACACTTTTTAAAATTTATAAGTGTTGTTATATACACACCATTTTGGGCTGTTTGCCAAAATAATATATAATTATTATTTTGTTTTCATTTTAATTAGTTAAGCATTTAATAACATTTTTTAATGAATTTTATCTTGGCTCACGAATTTAAAATTTACAAATGGGAACCCCAATAGTCTTTTCAACGTAGTTCTGGGGACTTTTTGAACTTCACACATTCCGTTGAAACCAAACTTATTTCAATAATGTTTTTCTTAACTAAAGGTCATTGTGTGTAAAAAGTAAACCTGTATAAATAAGGTCTTTAACATTCTTTATCGTGTATTAATGGGAACATATACACAGCATTATTGGATATTTGCCAAAATGTCTCATAATTATTGTTTTGTTGTCTTTTTAATTAGTTTAGCATTTAATTACATTTTATGATAAAATTCATCTGAACTCACTTTTTTAAAATTTACAAATGGGAACCCCAATAGTCTTTTCAACGTAGTTCTGGGGACTTTTTGAACTTCACACATTCCGTTGAAACCAAACTTATTTCAATAATGTTTTTCTTAACTAAAGGTCATTGTGTGTAAAAAGTAAACCCGTATAAATAGGGTCTTTAACATTCTTTATCATGTATTAATGGGAACATATACTCACGATTATTGGATATTTGCCAAAATGTCACATAATTATTGTTTTGTTGTATTTTTAATAAGTTAAGCATTTAATTACATTTTATGATATAATTCAAATGTACAAATGGGGACCTTAAAAGACTGTTGAACGTGGTTCCTCGGACTTTTAGAAATTCACATTCCGTAGAAACCGATCTCCACCCAGCAAACACAAATCGGCCCTGGGACGTCCCAGCATGGTCCATAGAGCCCAGCTTGCTCCCGTCTAAAATTCGTCCTACGGGACGAATAACGGTCGTCCCATTTTAGTCCTCGTAGAACCAATTTCGCGACATCCAATATTCAGCCCAATCGACGTCGCATGGATCTCCATTATTCGTCCGAAATGTTTCGTCCATCAATGCTATCTAGAGGCGCGTTTATCAGCAATTAAATTTAATTTGTTTCACCTGTATTTGTAATTGAGCTGATAATGATTAATAAACCACAAAATATTAATTTTATTATGAATATTATTATTTAAATTTACGAGTTTATTTAACGTGAATTAATGAAACTACGTGTTAAATCAAAACTACTTAATTATGTAATTAATTTTATCTCTTCTTAAATTATTATTTTCTTCATCTTTATTTGATGAATTATTTCTACAATCACAGCGAATTTCTGCGAAAAAGCTGATCTAAGTTGGCCGCGCTAAAGTCCTTTTAAAATATATGGTAGCCCAGTTTGTAGTTTCTTTGGTACGACCAGTGATGTTCCGAGCGGTACATTTGTACTTTTTCAAAACGTTTTTAAATTTTTAGTACGAAAGTACGTTTTGGATTTAATTAATCCGATTTAATCGTATTTAGTACGTTTGGAAAAATTTATGATACGAAAATACGTTGTGATATTTTTTGGCATATATTTAGTACGGTTGAACTTTTTGGGGTGCGTAGAAAGTTTTATAAATAGTATGTGGTCTAATTTCACCACCAAGGCAGCTGGCTTTCTCCGAATTCCTCGTGTATTGAAAGCGACCTTCAACCGGTTTTCAAGCGCATTCTAATTGTTGACAGCAGTTACAATGCCAGATTTAATCTTTTGACGTTTAAAAACGGAAGAAAATTTGTTTCATAGATGGCGTATTAAGTGGAAAATCGAAAAGTACGTTTTTCCCCAAAAAATGCTTCGAAAATACGTTCTGTGATTGGAGGAAATACGTTCCCGAAATCGCTCGGAACATCACTGGGTACGACGCCATTACTCGATAGTTTGGAATAGGTCACCACAGAGTCCATATTGCGTTCTACACAAACGTTAAAGATTATAACATAGTAATCTCATTATCATTTATTGGCCCATGGTTATCTCTAGTATCGCGGATAATATATCATAAGAGAAAGTATTTTATTAAAAAACCGTTGGATTTTTTAATAAATTTTAATTCGATTTTTTACAGAGGTAGGAAGACAAAATGTTTGATCACAGTCTATTTTGACTCATTACCTTTATGGTGTATTCATTTTCACTCTCACTGAATGGTGGACTTAAGCTCAAATGTGTTCCTTGAATATTTTAGTGAATTTGTATTTCCAAAAGTAAGAGTATGGGTGCATTCACTGAACGTTACGGAAGGTTCGCTGTTTTTAAAGTTCATTTTGGACCTGTACAAGTTTAAATTTTACTTTAAGTTTATTATTCATTACTCTCATTGAACGGTGGGCCTAAAGCTTTATTTCATACTGTTTTATTTTATATATTGAATTTGTAATTCGAAAAGTAAGATTTGCGTTGAATTCTCCGAAAGTTAAGGAAGGTTCGCTGTTTTTAAAGTTCATTTTGGACCTGTACATGTTTCAATTTAACTTTTTAAGTTTATTATTCATTACTCTCACTGAACGGTGGGCCTAAAGCTTTATTTCATACTGTTTTATATTATACAGGGTGTCTCAATTTGCTCGATGTATTTATGCTAGGGTACGTTGGATATTTCATTTTGAAGGAACTCCAAGTAGTTTTGACCGCTCAGACGATTTGGCAGGAAGAACGGGCCAATAATTCTGTCACCTAACAGACCAGCCCACACATTTAAGCGAAACTGCACTTGCTGGCGGTGAGGAAATCCCCAGTGTGGATTCTCGTAGTCCCACATATTTTGGTTTTGACGGTTGAAAGGCCCATCTCTTCCGAATGAACATTCGTCGGACATCAGTAGTTGATCGTGAAAATCCTGGTGTGCATCAGCCATGAGGCAAAACCAATGGCAGAAGTCGTGTCGGTGCTGTCTATCACCGTCATGCAGTCCTTGGTGAAGTGTCGCTCGATAAGGATGAAAATGGTGTCTTTTGAGTGTTCTCCAAACGTAGTTTCGATCCAACAATAAGTCAATGCTGGCAGTCCTGACGCTCGCTCGAGGATAGGCGACGAAGTAGGCAAGTATGGTGATTTCCATGTCGATGTCCTGGAGACCACGACCACGAAACCTCGGATTGATATTACCCCAGTTGTCGAAGTCGCGGACCACTCTAAGAACCGTCGTATGACTTAATCTGCAATAGGGAAATCTTCGTCTAAATAACTGACTAACTAGAGTAGCATGACGACGACCTTCTCCGTAAAATAATTCTAGCATACGAGCGCGCTGATCTCGAGTGTAAAGAGGCATACTGGACAACAATGGGCCAAGCTGAGATAGTGTTTTAACTTTGAAATGTAAACGCTTTAAATACTACTCGGACAATTGATATTTAACGTTAAAAAACAACAAAAGACAAGTTGGCAAGCAAAAATATACCTCTCCTCGGAAGAATTGTCTCTAGTGGTATTAATCTCGCGAAGTAACCCTTACAGATATTGTAACGAAAAATGTAAGGCATATACGCTAGATATCAAATTTAATCAAATAACCCCTTGCAATTAAAATATTAAATAATATGGTTTTAAAGTCAGTGACAGTGCTTCCAGTTTCCTGCAGGTGCACGCGCTGGTAGCGTAGGCCTGCCGGCGACGATGGTTCCCATTGTCACTGCCTTTAGTTCGTTTCGCAAAGAGGGACCCCCTGGCCAGAGCCCTTCCTAAACGATTCGGCCAAACTATATTGACTCGCTTTCCATTTCGGGATTGGCGGGTTAATCCCCTAACCCCTTCAGTAGAAAACACGATTCCCATCATTTCCTTTTTTTTATTTAAGAAACCAAAAATAACGAGGGTGCCAAGCCTCTTTTATACCTTACATGAATATATAAAGACTTTTCCAAAATGTACTGTATTTTGTAAAACGGATATTGGTGTGCGCGAGTTTTGTGGAATGTGTAGTTGGGATTTTTGAAGAAAAACCCAATGACGTAGGGGTGACGTTTTTCATGAACGACTATCTTTCGGACTCTACGGAGAGACAGTAGATCGGAGTGACCGGCCCAGAGGAAGGTGAAGGCAAAAATCTCTCAGAGCCTTTTGAGTGTCGAGCCGCGATTTAAAATATACGACACATCCCTGATTAATGAGCGTCGCGTAAACGTCGTTCGGGTGAAATGTGCAATTCTTAAAAAGATAAACCAAATTACCGCGGTCGTCCCAAGTGAGTGCCGTACTAGCCAGAATCGGACGCCGACTCCAAGCATGGACACCATCAGCAAGCGCAACTCGAACGTTAGAAGAATGGACCGCCGCCACTATAGAGCTTCGCTCGGATAATATAAGTATTTTATAAAACTTACTGATTGGTTCGGCCTTGCTGCCGTTCATGTAACCTTCGAACGGACCCATATGGGCCGTTATCTTGTTTTAAATTGTGCTAGTCTTGATAATGCTCATAAAGCGTTAATATATTTTCCCCCTAATGTTTAAGTGTGCACACACCACTGAATGTGGTTAAGATTAAGGCCCCCTATTCGTTTAAAGAAAATCATTTCATTAAAATTAATTAATTTCAAATGTCAGTTATGCAATTTGATTCCATTAAATATGTGAATGTTTTTGGCAAACCTCTAAAATCTGGTTTACTCTTTATTTTAATTAATTAAGTATTTAAAAATTCCCCTAGACAACGTTTCCTTTAATTTTGATACCGCTAACCCCGAAAGATAAGCGAGTTAACCCGGGCCATCATTTTTAATGTGGAGGTTAAAATATTCGAATAAGCTTATTGAGCCTAACGTGCTCTCATTTACGTACCCGACCTATTGGGCTTAATGCCCAACTTTTACGAACTGAATAGGCTTATCCATGTGGTTAAAGTATAATAATTAAAAATCCTCTACAATATATCTCCGCAATTTAGAGTTATTTATTAAAAACGTAATCCCGGTTAATCCCGCACGGTATACAATTTAATTATAATTAAAATAATTGAGACGAAACAACCGAGTTTAATTTATTCAGAATTATAAATTAAGTAGTTACAACAGTGAGTAAGACGAACTAGAACAACGCACAATTAAATTTAACCTTATTTACAGAACAAGTTTATCAGTTAAATGTAATACGAAGCAAATGTTAATGAAATAAATATCTACAGAGGGTATTTGTATTTTTCTCGCTTACCAAATAACAACACAAAAAACCTTTTTTTAAACCACTTCACACGAAAAAATGATAATTAAAAGCTAACAATACCGCCCAGAAGCTCAACACAACCAGAAAAATTAAAATACAAAAACCCAATCGACCAAACTTTGGAGCCAAAACGACCAATGAAAAATATATAATAACAACCCAATCCCAATCAATCAGACCAGAGCAGAGCAAAAATAATTAATAGAAAAATATATAATAACAACCCAATCGATAAGGCTTCAGAACCAGAATAACAAATGGAAAAATAAATAATAACAACCCAATCGATCAGGCTTCAGAGCCAGAATAACAAATAGAAAAATAAATAATAACAACCCAATAGATCGGGCTTCAGAGAATCAATCCAAACACCAACACCAATAGAAAAATTAATAGCAAAAAACCAAACACACCTTACCTTTGACAAAGCACAGAAAAGGCACTTAACTTAATTTTAAATATTAAACGCCAAACCAACACCACCGCAACAATATCACAAATTTTAAGTCGATAAGAATAAGCATTAATAAATTACGAACTTTCGACCTAGTTATAATCAAACCGCAGAAGTTTGAAAATACGACGTATACACTTTGAAGGTTCCATCAATAATGATTATTTCCGAAAACGTAAATGTTATCAAAACATTAATAGACCAAAAATTAGTTACAAAAAGGTTCCCCCATAAAAATTTACTATTTCGCGGAAGAAGTAAATAATTTTAAAAGAATAAAAGTTAAAAAATATACAACAGCAAAAAATGTACAACAGCAAAAATAAAACGTCAAATAATAGAAGAAAAAAATCTTTAACTCCATTCATTAAAAGAACACTAAACAAAAGTACCAAATTGAAATTAAGAAACTTATTATATTAAACAAAAGATTCAAGACTTTATTAACTATTAGGCTTACGATGACTGTCTTATTTGAAGTCTAGCTAAGAAGTTATCGTTGGTTCTGTGGAAGAGCGCCCAATTGCCTAACTGAACGGTCCGGGTTCAAAACCTAGGTGGCGCTTTTGTTTTTAATCAACAGAGAAGACCCTACATTAAAATATCTTCGATGCAAAAATTTAAATCGAACACGAAATTTCGTTCTATATAAATAAACATCGAAATTTAATTCTCTATTAATTAGTAATATACACTTCCGATAAATCTGAAAGTCTTATTTCCGAAGAAGCGTAATAGGTATCGGTGGTTCTGAGGTACAACGTCCGCCTGTCATACAGGAGGTTTTGGGTTCAAATCCCGCTCGATACGATCGTAAATTGACACTAGGACGAATATCGTGAACAATTGGTGGAAACCCTGCCATTGGATGTTGAAAGGTTGCCATAACACTCAGAACTCGATCCGTCCCAAAAGCCAAGATTAAGAAGAAGATGGAAAAAAACGCGCATACATACAAAACACACACACCACCGTCATAAAAAAGCGTAATTTTTGGTCTACAAATCTTTGTTTGAAGATCTTACTCGTAACCACGTCGAAATGGAAGACGCGGTCTTTGTCTACTTCGTCTAATTAGGTGTTGAACGTAATAATTTTCTTTAACAATAACTTTTTGCAGATCTGATTATTAACTAAATAGCTGAAAGCATAAGTTCCCTAAAATAAATGTACATGTGTGTTGTGATTATGTACGATTGTTTACATACTACAAAACATTAAAAGCGTTACATTGTGAATCAGTTTAAACTAGTCTAGAGGTTTAGTTTTACTTTCAGATTCGAAAAAATGAGGCGAAAATACCGCTTTATTTCAATTTGCAAACAATATATTAGACTAATCATGGAATAAAAACTTTTTTTATTTTTTTTCGGAAAAATACGGAAAATTTTCCGGAAAAAAGGTCTCGGTCATTTTCCGGAAAATTTTCAGAGCGGGAAATTTTCCGACTTACAACAGGGCCTGTATATTAAATATTAAATTTGTAATTCGACAAGTAAGATTTGCGTTGAATTCTCCGAAAGTTAAGGAAGGTTCGCTGTTTTTAAAGTTCATTTTGGACCTGTACATGTTTCAATTTAACGTTTTAAGTTTATTATTCATTTCTCTCACTGAACGGTGGGCCTAAAGCTTTATTTCATACTGTTTTATTTTATATAGTTAAATTGTAATTCCAAAAGTAAGATTTGGATAGATATTAAAATTAAGCTTCGAGAAACAGCAATTTCTAGAGTACATTTTTCTCCGATAGTTTTAATTTTTTTTAAGGAATAGTATTAAGTGGCTTAGTTTTATGTTGCTTCTGATTTAAAAATTAATTTTATTGTTATTTTTACATTTGTTTAAGGAATTAAGGTTATTTAAATTTTTCATAGTTTAGTTCAAAATTTATTTTGTTATATAAAAATTAAATAACTATATAAACTTTGTAATTTATAAGTTAACTGCTAATACTTAAGTTTCCAACTTTCGAAAACTTTTCGTAAAAATTTAATAACCTTATGTAATAAATTTTAATTCTTAATTTTTATGCAGAGTTCGTGTTCTTACAATCAAATTGTACACTTGTTGCTGGATTTTTTCATTATCTTGTATTTTAATGTTTTGAATAAAATTTTAATATCAAGTTTTGCTTTTAAATTTATTTGTTCAGAATACGATATCCAATGAACGTCCTAGTTTCATCCCTATTGAGCCATGATTGAACCAAATTAAAGGCCCAAAGACATCTCTAGGTTTTATAGAGACATCCAGGGGACGACCGCCGTAATCGCCGTTGGATGTCTAGACAAACCGGACATTTGGTCGTCCTTTAACGTCCAACCGACGTCAACCCCGGATTTTGGGATGTCTTACGGACGAAGACAAGATCCGAGTGTGACGTCTAAAGGATGTCCAAAGGACGTTTTTGTGTTTGCTGGGGCCCTCCTCAAAGGTTTCTTACCTAGAGCTCATTTGTGTGTAAGAATTATTTTTTTAATTAGGGTGTTTTACACACACCATTTTGGGCTGTTTGCCTAAATAATATATAATTATTATTTTGTTCTCATTTTAATTAGTTAAGCATTTAATAACATTTTTTAATTAATTTTATCTTGGCTCACGAATTTAAAATTTACAAATGGGAACCCCAATAGTCTTTTCAACGAAGTTCTGGGGACTTTTTGAACTTCACACATTCCGTTGAAACCAAACTTATTTCAATAATGTTTTTCTTAACTAAAGTTCATTGTGTGTAAAAAGTAAACCTGTAAAAATAAGTTCTTTAACATTCTTTATCATGTATTAATGGGAACATATACACACGATTATTGGATATTTGCCAAAATATCACATAATTATTGTTTTGTTGTCTTTTTAATAAGTTTAGCATTTAATTAATTTTTTTGATAAAATTCATCTGAACTAACGAATTTAAAATTTACAAATGGGAACCCCAAGAGTCTTTTCAACGTAGTTCCGGTGACTTTTGGTACTTCACACATTGCGTTGAAACCGATCTTATTTCAATAATGTTTATCTTACCTAGAGTTCATTGTGTGTAAGACATAAACCTGTATAGATAAGGTCTTTAACATTCTTTATCATGTATTAATGGGAACATATACACACCATTATTGGATATTTGCCAAAATGTCACATACTTATTGTTTTGTTGTCTTTTGAATTAGTTTAGCATTTAATTACATTTTTTGACAAAATTCATCTGATCTAACGAATTTAAAATTTACAAATGGGAACCCCAATAGTCTTTTCAACGTAGTTCCGGTGACTTTTGGTACTTCACACATTCCGTTGAAACCGATCTAAAATTTAAAACAATTCCGAAACAACACTAGAAGCTATACAGTACCGGATTTGATCATTATTTTACAATGGTGGTGTGTTGCGTTGTGGGATGTAGAAGTAGAAATCCTGAAAATAAGTTTCATCGATTTTCCAAAGAATGGAAGCATCTGTGGAGGAAAAATGTAAATAGGAAAAATTTAAAAGCCAACGACGGTACGCGAAAATGGAGCGCTCACTTTGTATCGGGCTACCCTGGATGGGGACCTAGCGATCCAGATTGGGTGCCAACTTTAAATTTCCCATAAAACCGAACACCCAAATCGGAAGTTATCGCCATTGAAAGTAAGGAAAAAAGTTATATTTTCAAATGAGCTTTAAAAATATAGGTTATCTCATTTAACATTAAGCCTTGGTTTTGTTTACCAACAAAGCAAAACTTTAAACTGTAATAATTTCATAGGAACTAGAGTATGGATATTTCTTAAACGAGCTAGTTGAAGCCAAAAGACTAAAAATCTCTCTGGAATTTCATGATTATTCGTCAAGTTCTATTAGTATGGAAGAAACGTTGTCACCTGTTCCGGTGACCATAAAAGTTCATGATATTTACAAAGCTGTCGAAACTTTACGAAATAAAAATTTATAATATTACTTATTTATTTACAAGATGAAAGTGATAATCGGGTGTCTTCCGTTTTAATACAAATAGACTACACTGACTTAGATAACCAACCAGTATCTAAATTCCCCACTTCGCAGACTAATCAACAACTAAATAAAAAATTCCCAACTCTACAGGGTTAACAACATCCCCGCTAAGCAGGGTAACCTTCCTCTAAAAAACTAAATCCTCGTTTAGCAGGGTGAAAACTCAATTAGATACGTTCCCTCTCTTTCCAAGACTACCAGCCACTAAAACACATAACTCGAACTTCCCCGATTTGCAGGTTTACCCGCCAAGAACTCAAACTCAACTACTTAACAATAAATACTTTTAGCTTAAGGAAAAGCAATTTAAATATCATGACAAATAAATTTTTTATAAATAAACACTTTATTTTCTAAATTTTTTTACATATGTTTAATAATTCTTTTTCAAAAGATGAATTCATCCCTAGCAGATTTTCCACGTCTTCCTCGTGAATAACAATAATAAAAGAATGAGTTTTGCACAAATTCCAAACCACAGATCTTTAAAATACGAAAAGAAAATTAACACATACGACTATCTCATATCCAAGGTTGCCTTCCGCATTTTTGTCGTCTTCCTTATCCTTTTTTTCTTCATTTCATTTTCTCCTCGTCCGCTTCTTTCTCTTCCTTATTTTGGTTCTACACCTCTCCGCCTCTTTATCCCTTTTCTTTTCCTCCACGTCCTTTTTCTTCTTTTCCAGTCCCTTTTTTTGCTCTCTCTTCTTCACTTCCTTTTCAGCAATTCTTTTGGCGTCCAACGCCTGAAATTCAGGTTTGCTTATTATCTCAATCTCCTTCAAATTTTCCCAAAAACACCATTATTTTCTATATGTATTACAAAATAATTGTACCCCTACCCCTCGTCTAAATGGATATAGGATGGTGCGTAAATAGTTCCCAAGTAGGCTCTTCACGCTACGGTCTACGAAGAAGCCCTTCTTCGCGGCTGGGCTAATGCATTTCCATACAACGATGCCTGAAATACAAACACCATCGTATCCTCCGTTTATTCTCTTCACAAATTTAAGAAGAACCCCATCGTCCTTTTCGGTAAATCTAGGTCGTTTCGCCCTTAATAGTTAAAAAACTCAAACAAACGCCTAGGAAAAATCATCATCGAAGCGAAACTAACACTTCTGCTGTTTTGCCCTTTTAGGCAAACGATTGACCACAAAAGTTTTATCCCCACTACCACACTGCTCCGAATCAGACGTTACACTATAATCAGTTACTGCCGCTATCACATAAATAAATCAAATAAAACTTAAGTTTATCAGATTAGTTAGAGGCTTAGCAAGTAAAATTGCAACTCCTTTTAAGATTTTAGAGGGAATACCGTCCGGACCAGTTGCCTTATTTAAGGGTAAGGTCTTTAGTTGAGTAAATACTTCATTCACTGAGACTTCTTGCAAAGAATAGGTTTCTTTTGTGGTTAAATCGATGCGTTCAAGTACACTAGGCCAAGGATTAGTACTAATAAAGTTATTATTTAGTGCATAGGTGATGTCATAGGGATTGTCAATAATAGTTTCATTAACTGTCAGTTGAGTAATAGATTGGCGTCGATTACCAATATGACGTATAAAAGTTTTCCATAATTGCCGTGAATTTCCAGAGCACTGCTGTATTTCAGATCGTATATACGAATTTTTAAACCACTTTAACTGATTATTGACCATGTTTCTATAACGCTTGTATTGAGCATCATGGAAATCAGAGTTACAACCAGTACGTCTTGATCTGTGATGATCTCTATGGTACGCTATCTTACGTGTAGTAGAGGAGAACCACGGTGGAGTATTTAGAGTTCAGCGTCGCGTAATGATCGGAGCATGTTGAAACAGTATTTGGAGCATTAGATAGGATTTGAGCGAGACTACTTGAAAAAAGGTCCGGAGCAAAAGTACGAAATGAACGAGTTGTGAAAAACTTCTTAACATGCCGAGGTCTTGAATCTTTACGTACACATAGTATTAGGTCACGATCTGAAAGTCTGACACAATTCACAGCGCTGTAATTAAATTGGCTAGGATGGCTAACGTAGATATGGTCAATAAGTGTTGATGTTGTGAGGGTAGTACGCGTGGGATTGCTAATGAGTTGTAGTAAACCTGATGTGACAGCTTTGAGAGTTTGACACTTTGGGCTACCAGGACCCAGAAGATCTACATTAAAATCACCCATTAATATCAGTTCACCAGCCACATCAGAGTCAAAATGATCATTTATCAGACGAAGTTCTTCCAGTTGCATCACTGTTGCATCTGGAGGGATGTACTCGGTAGTAATATAAAATGGAAGAGTTAGCTTCATAGACAATTTTCATGTAAACATTTCCAGATGGGTCATGGGCATGTCCGAAACCGGAACCAACGGAAGCTGCTCTTTATAGTAAAGCGCAACGCCACCTCCGCTAATATCTTTCCGATCATGACGATAAACGGCATAAATATTAATTTGGAACAGAATCATCAAGCCAGGTTTCCGTGATTCCAAGAACATCAATATCGTGTATTAGCAATAATTGTTCTAAAGATAGTAGTTGTGCTCGTAGAGAATTAATATTCAAATGACCAATGACCAAACCTCGAGGATGGAGACGTTTTATTGTTGGAGAATGTGGATTTTGCGGTGTTGGTAGAATCGACAAAATTGGTAGAATTGGCGACGGTGGTAAAATTGACGACGGTCGTAAAATTGATGACGTTGGTAGAATCGAAGACGTTGGTAAAGTCGACGACAGTGGCAGAACCGACGATGGTGGCGGAACCGACGACTTTGGTAGAATCGATGACGTTAGTATAATCGACGAAGTAGGTTCAATCGACGGAGTTCGTTGATTTGGTTGAATCGACGAAGTAGGTTTGGTGACAAAGTAGACAGTGCGCGATGAGTTAACGGAAACAAAACTAGAGCAAATGGATTTAGAGTCAGAGTTGAAAAATTGTTAGTTGAAGAGATTTTACTGAGAGGCAAAACATGCTTGAGTGACGTTAGGCATTTTTTGTGAAAGTAACACCATTTGACGACGATGAAGAGTTACGGCGTTGAATTAGATCATTTCTTGAGAGAACCACCCCATCACGAATGACCAAGTCCCTTTCTCCTTTGGCCAGGTGGTTTCTAAGTTCTAACCGTAAATTAGAGAACCGAAACTAACCTGTGGCCAACCAACTGTCTAATCGTTGAGTATGAATTGTTGTATTTTAATCTTTATCATAGTGCCCTACGCCAGCGTCCCCTAGCCCGGACAGGTGACAAATCCAGCATGGGTAGCAGAACCCTACTACTGATGGTCTCTTCTTTGACGCAACCCACTCAACCCAGCAGAAGGTGCAGCAATGGGTGGACCAATCCCCACTTCGCACACAGCAGTGGGATTTAGAATGGATGCTATAGCAACTCCAGCCGACACCCTACCTATGAAGGTAAGGAGCCAAACCGATTGGAGAGAGCTCTTAAACGGGAACGACGAGCACACAGCAGCCCGCATAACCCGGCACAGCTAGCACCGGAGTCAGTATCCAGCCCAAACCTGACCGAAGTCGGAGGTGGAGATAGGACCATTTGATCAGAGCTAACATCTCCCAGTGCGCCACCGCCCTTATGGGTTACAAGAGCCGGACCCCGACTCCCCGGTAAAGCCCCCAGTTATTGCACACTCTAACCTATTTAGGACCTGGCAATACTACCAGTCACTATCTAAATTCCCCTAATTTACAGAGTTACCAACCACTATCTAAATTCCCCTAATTTACAGAGTTACCAAACATTATCTAAACTTCCACAATTCTACAGAGTTACCAACCACTATCTTATTTCCTCCAATCACGACGCGACCAACCCTCGATTCAAACTTCCCTAATTTACATCGTTACCAACTACTTTATTAAGTTTCCCGATTTCACAAGCTTAAACAACAAAACAATTTTAAAGTATAAAATATGTTTATTAAAAATTTTAAAATGAAAATATAAATATATAATGCCCCGTTACTTACGGCTTAACAATCAAATTAAAGCGATTAGAAAATTATAAAAATATATTTTAAGAAAAATGGTTGAACACAAATTGAAAATTAACATACAAAAACTTATTACTCGCTGGTTAACGTAATTTAAGTAAAAATAGTGATTCTAAAAGATTGATTTAAAAAAAAGTACTAACACAATTTTTTTTTATCGGGGGTTCGTCAAAAATAGAATTATCTTCTATTCGCACCACCACCAGCGTGACGAGTTCGGAAAACAACTGCCTAATTACGACCCTAGAATGTTCTTCTTCTTCTTCTTCTACTGCCTCTTTTCCTTTTTCAGTACCTTGATCGTTTTCCCCTCCCTGAAATCAGTATTTGATTAGAAAATTCCCTACCTCCTTCTTTTTTTTACAAATCACCTTAGGCTGATCATCGTCCACGGACGAAGAAAAATCGACGTCACCTATTTCAAAGAAACCCACCGGCAGGTCCCGCACGCAAAACGGTAATTGGAACAAACGTTCCGAAACGCTTTTAATTGTTATACGGCGCGCAATAGCCGCTCCCACTACCGACGGCTGATCCCTCGGAAAACGCACGAAAAATTCATGGTATGCCGGCCGGCAAAACCACCTAATATCTCCTTGACGTAGGCCTCGCCGGCGTCCACCAGCCTCAAAAACGAGAGCGGGCTCCATACACGCGTATTTAAGTTGTCAAATATCACACCATCAATCAGTGTAACGTCAACAACGTTCCAGTCTTCCCGGCATCGCACCAACGCGGGATTTCCGAAATGGGATTCCGCAAAGGCCGTTTTTCCGACGCCGGTTGGTCGGATCACGACGCCACTCCATTTCTCAACTCATCAATGCTAAACCGCTCAATCAAAAAAGATTCAATTGAATATAGTAACGTCCGTTCTAATCGAAATCAAAATAGCAACTTTCTCTACAGGGACATAACCGTCTTTATATACCCGTTTTGCAGTGTTACAAGACAATTAGTTCTATTCCTCATTATACAGCGTTACCAGCTCCTAAGTATATTCCCCATTTTACAGTGTTACCACTAATAAAATACCCATTCCTCATTAAACAGCGTTGCCAGCTCCATAGTATATTCCCCATTTATAGTGTTACTACTATTAAATTCTCCATTATACAGTGTAACCAACCGTTAAATAAATTCCTCCATTTTACATAGTTACCCCCTTTTTACAGGGTCCCCAGGCACTAGCTCCTTATTCTCCTTTTATTTAGACCATCCGTCGATCCTTCCGTCCGTCCCGTCGTCAATATACATCTCCCAGCAAAGAAACATAAAAAAAGTAATACCTTACCTTCTACTTAAATACCGAAAATTACTCACTTACCATTTAACTCCTTCTTCCCACTTCGTCCATCCGTCGATAATCCAGTCCAACCTGCAGTCTATATACGTCTCCCTACAAAGAAACAAAAAAGTAATAGCTTACCTTCAACTTAAATACCGAAAATTACTCACTTACCATTTAACTCCTTCTTCCCACGCCATCCATCCATCGATAATCCCGTTTGTCCTGCAGTCAATATACGTCTCCCTACAAAGAAACATAAAAAACTAATACCTTACCTTAAACCTAAATACAGAAAATTACTCACTTATCATTTAGCTCCAGCTGTCCATCTGTCGATCCTTCCGTCCGTTCCGCAGTCAATATACGTCTCCCTAAAAAGAAACAAAAAAGTAATACCTTACCTTAAACCTAAATACCGAAAATTACTCAATTACCATTTAGCAACTCGATTAGATAAAGCTATGAGCCCGGGAGAGAGGGTCCATTCGGATCTTTGGGGACCCTCTCCAACGCCAAGGCAAGCGGTATTTTCTCTTGTTTAAGGACGAATATTCTGGCCTCAGAGTTACTTATTTCTTGACCAGGAAAACCGAGGTGGTGGAGTGCTTCAGAGAGTTCCTGGCGACCTGCCATAACAACAAACATATAGTACGAGAGCATGTCACGGATAATGGCAGTGAATACGTAAACGAGGATTTTCGTAACTGGGTGACACATGAATCAGGTTGAAGCATCGGACCACAATGCCGTATACGCCAGAGCAAACTGGAGTCCTTGAGCGAGAAAATCGTACTATTATGGAATCAGTCCGGGCCATGTTGCATTCCAAACCGAATCTTCCACCTAAACTTTCAACAGAAGCTGTTAACACCACTGTCTACATTCTCAATCGTACCGCGCCAACAAGAATCGCCCAGAAGACACCGTATGAGTTGTGAACTAGGAAGCCTAACTAATCCATTAAACATCTACGAATCTTGGGACCGGAATGCTGTGTCCATATTCCGAAAGAGAAAAGGAAAAACTATTCAAGAAGGCGTACAAGTGCTATCTGGTTGGATACGAAGATAATGCCGATGGCTATCGCATCTACGTACCTGAGCTTGATGACGTTCTACGGACAAGAGATGTTAGATTCAATCAAGAGAAATGCGTAAAGGATATTTTACCCGGTCTCTCTAAAGATGTTTTAAGCCAGGGTGAGCAACCACTGAAGGATCAAGTACCTGCGAAGGAGGATGATACCATGAATATCCAGAGTCGCAACCACGGAGCAGAACTTGAGGAAATACCAACCTGAAAACCACAACTAATGAATAAAACCTTTTCCCGAGTGTAGGTGGCGCCTCGTATTTTTGTTCCACTGACAGATAAGACGCTGGGGGGTCGACACTCGCCTTTACTCTCGTAGATTTCTTAGGGTCTCTAATTATTTCTATCTCTATGGCCGTACTATTGGTTTATTGCGAAAAATACCAAACTGCAGATTTTGCCGGTATTGTTTTGGAAATAATAAATAACAGCGATATTTTATGTAAAAAAAGATTACCATCAAATGAATAGAAATCGCGGAATTCGTGTTCAGGGTAATGATTTTGAACCCTAATACACTGAAGAAGAGCTTGAAGAAGTGAGAAGCTGCACACCGATTGCTAGGTTTTTGCCGGTTCTTGTTTTATGTTGCCATCAAGTACCAGATATTTGAACATTTTAACCAGATAACCAAAATGCATTGCTGTGAACTCTAATTTTAAAACTTTGTGCTTAAAAAAATTGTACTTGAAACATTTTATAAATCCTACCTTAAAATCCTACCTTAACAACCGTAAATTATAGAACCGAAACTAACCTGTGGCCAACCAACTGTCTAATCGTTGAGTATGAATTGTTGTATTTTAATCTTTAGTTAGTCAAACCGTTTTTGCTATAGAACGTACAGATACTCAGCCGGGATTTTGTGCATATGATATTTAACAATCTGGGTAAAAATGACAGAAGAATGCTACCGTTGTGCGCTCTTCTTACAATCGTGAAGAAGATCGAAGCTTTAGACGTGATGTTGGTGATAATTCCATTCAAATCGTGCATAACGTATTCACCATCGTCCCACTGCGCCCCGCCAATATTCGGCAAGATCCACGAACAGCTTTTGTCTTTCACGTTAAGCTCGTGACACAAATAGGCGGCTTAAACGCGTATGCCGTTCACCCCACTCTCTCTACTTTCATATTACGTTACTTTCACCGTACAAAGACGGGGAAAAACATTCCACATCTTTATCCCCGGTTGACCTTAGAACCCTCAGGCGTAGGAACATCTGCGTTCTTCTCCAATTGGCATCTCATTTGTTAGTCTTCTATTCGCAGGCTGAAAACGCACAAAAACATCGGCCTCTACGCACGTAGTTGACCTAAACATCCCCAAATATAGGCCTTTTTCTAAACAATAAGTCTCCTCCTAGGCGAGTGAAATTAAAGTCACGTGTGAGTTGGTGTGACCTTTTTCTAGTTAAAATTGAATTATTTTTTTATTTAATTGAAGCTTTAACAAAATTAAAGATAGGAGCAATAAGACGGGAAGAGGTCAATAATCTTGGGTGTATTTTCACATGTACGAAGTTCTTAGTTCTGAACATTCCATAAATCTTATGAATTTGTTGTGTTCAACTAAATCAACTCCAAGAAACTTCTCAACCATAATTTATTTCTTGTATTGAGAATTGGTTCATATCCTATTTGTTTTATATCCAGATCTTTTAGACTTAACAGAGGACAACTTTGATATGCATCCTTTAACTGCTCGAAGAGGCTCTTCTGTTTCTCTTGATGGCGAAAACTGTTCAAATATAGATAATGTAAATGGTTCTTCAATATCGCTTTGTGGTGCAAGCTCTTCTAATAAAGGTAGTAGAAGAGGTTCTTCACTATCTCTTGGTGCCACTAGTTCTACTTCTTTGGATGCGGACAAAGATGAGGATGATTTAGTTCAAAAACCCAAAAAGAGCCAAGTAAAAAGTCTGGAGCTCCAGAATGGTTCATTCAGTGGAACGAAGAAAATAGACTATCAGAAGAAAAGAGTCGGCAACAAGATAAAGAATTTTAAAGAGACTTGATGCTAAAAATGAAAAAACAATTGCTCAAGCATTTTTGAAAATATGATTTAGTTCATAAAATTATAATAAATACAAGAAGCGGAGCCGGAGATGATGATAACGATGGGTCAACAAAACCCAAATGGTTTTTATATCCCATTGTAGAGGGCTTTTGAGATTCTCACATATCAATTCGAGAGTAAGTATATAAAAAACAATGTATTTATGTCAAAAGGAATTTATAGTCCTCTCGTGAATTTGTAAAGCAACGGATCAAACTTCGAACCTAACATCCACAACAATATTTTAAGTGAATATTTCTTTGGATTTTTTTATACTTTTTTAAATATATACACTAAATGTCGTAACTTTTATTTTTATTTGTTAGTTTAGTCCTCTAGTAAATAAAATTTACTTTTATAAATAAACTTATCAAACTTTAAAAATTCTTCAGAGTTGCACCATTACTAATTTGATTTGATATTGACGTAAGAAACAGTTTTAGAAATTCTTCAAATATGGTGGAACCTGTTATAACAGTTGACAATGATGAAATAAAAATTAGTGGAAATAGAGCTGATAATTTCGAAAATAAAAATGAGGCCAATAAAGGAGAAGCAACAAGCCAAATTTTTAAGGATATAATGGAGAATTATATATACGAGAAAGTTGTTTAAGTAAAAAGACAAACTGAAATACAATTGACCAGTCCATTTAAATAATGACAGTAAAATATCTGACAAAGAGTATGAAAAGGCACAAAAAACGTATGGAATACCATCAAAACGAAGTTAAATCGACCCCAAAGACTTGTGGGTAACCATCGGAATTCCCTAAGGATCATTTGTTAATAAAGGAAGGTAATACGAAGAAACGAAAACTGGACGAAATGGACAAATCCATGAAATTAATGATCGATAACATAAAACTTTGTTTAAATAATTTGTTAGATAAACAAAAAGAAAGGGGTGAAGAATTTTATTACTTTTCATCTTTTATGAGTAGCTTTAAAAAATTGATAAAAAACAACGTTAATTTAGACATCAAGTTCTCGGCGGTGTTCGAGATTTCCGGAACCATGGTGATGCCAATCCAAGATACTGAGGAGCTGGGCGTCGAAACATCGACGACGAAGAGCTCGTTTTAGCTTCCTTCTAGGCATATCCACATGCAAGAATTCGAGGTGCAAACGTAGAGTCGGGTTTGCCCAGAGCCCGCATTTGGAGAATCCTTCACGCGCACAATTTCCATCCTTAACGCGCAAGCTCTTCATGACGGGGATATGGTTCGTAGGTTTTAATTTTGTATCTGATTGTTCAAAATGGAGCGCGAATCTTTGGAGTTTCTAAACTTACTTTTGTTGTCAATGGAATGTGTGTATGGGTGAGACGGGTCGTTTAATCACCAAAACTATCACACATGGTTTGATGTGAATCCACGATGGGGATTTCCTCACCACCACCCACAACAATTTCGCTTAAACGTGTGGGCGGAGATCGAGTCATCGGTCCTTTATTTTCCCACACAGTAAATTTAAATGGACGGAGCTACTAAGCTTTGTTACAGAATTCCGTCGCGGGTGAATTAGAAGACATACATTCCTTTAGTCAACTACAGACGACTGTGTTTCCAGCATGACGGTGCGCCTCCACACCAGCCTAGAGCTGTAGTAGACTACCTTTCCGCGGAATAAGAATATCGATGGATAGGCCGCAACGGACCCGTCCAATGGTCTCCTAGGACGCCTGACCTTACACCGATGGACTTCTTCCTGTGAGATTTCATTAAAGCTCATGTTTATGCGACGCCTGTTACGACCATTGTCGAATTACGTCAGCGTATCATCGATGCCTCTCAATTGTTCACTCCTGACATGATCCATCGAGCAATCCGAAGTATGCTTAATCGCGCTGAAATATGCATCGCGGCAGGCGGAGGAATTGTTGAACCTTTCTGGTAATGTCTCAACCTTTTCTTAGCTAGAAACGATTAAAATGATTTTGCGTTATTGGATAGAACTTGTATATCGTTCTCTCATTTGTTAAACAACCGTTGGGCCTGCTATGGCCAACCTGTTTTCTGACCTCATTATCTAGTGATAAAATAGGTCGATTTCGATCAAACCAACACTATTTGTAGGTTTTCAGGTAGGCTCCAGCATTTTGGCACTAGGCGTATTTGGATTTTGGGGCACTTTTTCCACAAGATCATTTAAACCAAGGGTGTATCCAGGATTTCATTTCGGGGGGGGGGGGTCTTTCGGAATTGACAGATAATGTATAGCGTAGCTTATTATGGCCTGAAAATTTTATTTCATTATTTTATGTAAATAAATAATTATTTATTTATATAAATATAATTTTGTTTAAAATATTTATTAAGAAAAATAAAGCTATTTAGCACATTTAAACATTTCTAATGGAAGTGGTATGTCGCATTTGGTTGTGGCGTCGGTACAAATGACTTTTCAATTTCTATTGACTCGATCTCACTCTTTGGTCTTTCTTTTAAAATATTGAGTTAGATTTCTGTTTACTTTTAGATTGTTCACCCATGGCTTAACCCTTCGAACGAAACAACTAATTAAATTTTTAGATCTTGCAAAATCAAATGAAAGTATATTTACAACAAAGATTTATTCCGAACAAATATTTTGGAATTTAATCATGATTTATAATGCAGAAGGGAAAATAGAGCACAATTTACTTACCTATTACAAAGGTTGCAAGTGCCCGAGTAATGGCGCGAGCAGACGTTACTTTAACACGTCGCCAAAATAATTTTTCTGGTGCTATAATTTGCAATTGTCTTCTCGACTGAGACTGGACTAACGACGTTATTTCATTAAAGCGTTTCTTTGGATTATACTAACTCAGTAACTCAATTAATTGTGAGTGAAACTTAATAACCGTGTTAGGTCAGCTAAGTTGCTTTGGCATGAGGAAATATAAATACACACTTAATTTAAGCTAATATAATTTATATTTATATATTACTATTGACTAAAAGATTAAAAGGATTACAAATAAGAGCTAAATAACAATATAATTTTCGAATATTTTAATTGACTTTTTTCTTCATTTAGATTTAACAAATTTATTAATAACATCGTTAAAGTCACACTTTTCCGTTTCAACTGATTCGATGTGTCGTATTGCTAAATTGGCCAATCGTTCTTGCCGAGTACAATTTCGTAAGTAAGTTTTAATTCTCTTTAGCGCGGAAAAAGAGCGTGCTCCAGACGCATTACTGACAGCATATGTAACATAATTACTCATAAGTATGCTACTAGCTCTATTCCTTCACTAACGGTTTGTTTCACAGTTATTGCGTCATCTGTGCCCTACGTAATATTTGACGTCTTCAAATCTAAAATGCCGATTTTGCACAATTAGCTCTACGTCTGATAAACCGACGGCCATTATTTTAGTAAATAAACCGGTTTCAAGTGTGAAGTGCTGTTAATTTATTTGCAAATTAATGAAGTTCTTGGAAACTCACGTTCCAAAATAAATTTGCATTGTCATATAAAAGAACCAGGTTTATTGGAAAAAATAGTTGAAATTCAGGCTGAGCTTTTCTGGGGCATCTACAAGGTAAGTTGAAGGTTGGAGTCTTTGCAGATTCTTTTGAGTCTAGACCTAACAACTCTTCTAGGCTTGATATGGGGTTTAATTTTTTAATAACGCTGGTGGAATATCCCACTTCAACGACTTGTTCCATTTTCGGAAAGCGATCACTTATTGGTCATTTTCCCAAACCTCTTATTTTTCTAAACTACTCATTATTTAACTTCATCCGCACAAACCGAGCGAGTTTATAAATCTCAATAAAGCTACATTGGGCCGACTAAAGTTCCGACGCAAAAAATTCCTTCTCAATTTAGAAGTTTTCCGTTGGCTTAAAGACGTATGTTAGTAGCCAATAGTGTGACACCCAGAGTCCCAAAATTACAAGGATTAATAAAAAGGTTAAAATCTAACGTAGTCCACCTTTTTACTTGTTCGTGGTGAAACAAACCGTTAGTGAAGATTTTTTAATGGAATAAAGGTACAGTGGCATACTTATGACTTATTATGTTACATATGTTGACAGGAATAGTTAGATAAATTTGTAATTGTGTTTCAACATTCGGAAATTTAAACCCCCTTGTATATTTCCATACATTTGTGATGGTGATTCGGGACTTTCTGCTTTACAATTGATCAAAAACTGAAGCAGTTCATCCCAAGTCTTGTGAATATCGATATCATCTTTATATATAGCATGGATTAGTCCATTTACCATATTGGCATCAAAGGAAATCTTTAACAGCATCAGGAATTATAACTAATTTTTTGATAGAATACGAAAAGCCTATTTTCCTGTTCATAATTTTCAAACCCGGAAGTTTTTAAAAAATTACCGGAGAAAGCTTCTAAGCAAGTTACTAGAGAAGTAGTTAACACAATCTTTGCTGATCTGTTGTGCAAATATAATGAGTAAGATTTTTGTAATTGAAAATATCTATCATCCAAATAATAACGCAATTTTCATTATAGGTATCCACCCACGCATATCATAACAGCAAAGAAGCTAGTAAAACAATTTCCTCATTTGGATGATGATCCAGGTTGGGGATACGTAAGTTGAACCATGTTTTTAATTTCAATTCGTTTAAAACATAAAGTAAACGGAGTTCATAAATTGATTAACACAGACAGAGAGAGATGGTATTGTGATTTTTGGATAAAGCTAGGAGGATTTTAAAGGATAGGTTGAGGATTGACCCCCCTAAATTTATATTAGGACCCATTTTTTAAATAAATCCACAGCACAGGGAAAGTTAGATGGGAGAGAGAAGTTTCCTTCTCAAATAGCTAATTATTAGGTTGTGCGAGTCGTGTTTTTTGAATTTCGGGTCGAGTCCTCGAGTCCAAAAGAATTTTACTAACTTGATAAACTTGAGATCATCTAATAAAAATTAGAAGAGCAGACCTTATAGAAGATTTGGGAATGTAACTAAAACAGGCAACTTGGGGCACACTCGAAAACGTGACTAATGGCGAACAAATCGAGAACTGTAAAATGGCTAATGCAGCGCCATTTCAGAATTATTTGTAAACAAAATATAAAAGTCTTAGATTTTTTTATATTGGACTTGGCGGGTAAAATTGGACTCGGCGGGTTATTTTAAAATTATCTATTCACTCGACTCCGCGTCGGAAAATTATTTACCCTTTTAGTGGAAATCGTGTACCCGTGCGAGTAATAAAATGACGTATTACGAGTCCGAGTACTCGCAATTTACAGTCTTGCTCAACTTGTTAAAATTCAAATTCAATAGGAAAATAAAACCACGTTGCTATCAAGGCACGACCAATAAAAGGTCACGGCACAAAGCTATTTATAACAAGCAAAGTAGCGTGTCCCCTGGAAATTCTAGTTTCGCCTATATTTATTCCCGTATTTAAATTCTTTTAATATTTCACATATTAAATTTACATTAATTTTTGTTAAGGTAAAATAGCAAAATGATCTTATTTTTTATTAAAAGATTAATAATATTTTGTTATTAATAAAGACGAATTTTAAACTTTCAGATATTGTAGTTTAATTATAATTAATAATATTTTGTTATTAACAAAGACGAATTTCAGATAATAGTTTAATTTTTTAGGCTACTCTTGATTAAATATAATAATTAATTAAGACATATTACTAAGTCTAAATCTATATTTTTCAAACTGGTCTAATATATTTAAGATTATTTTTACTTTTTTTGTAACTAATTTGCTTAATATTTTCTATACAATTTTAGCTAAAATTTTAGAAGGAAGTTATTGACACCACTTACTAAAATGGCCAAAAATATGCAAGAAAACACCAATCTGCCAAAGCACAAAACACTGATTATGAGCAAATGGATTTTGACCAAGAACCAACAAATTCTGGCGCAAGACAAATGAATTCTGACAAAGGACCAATTAATTCTAAAGAAGGGTCAACGAATTGGGACGAAGGGTCATCAATTTCCGACTGTCAACTGAATTACTCGTGCAGAGTAACCCCTGTAATGCTTTGGAGGTGCACGGGGTTTATAAATACAACAATCTAATGTCAACTGAATTCTGACCAAAGAAAAAGCAAAAACAATCTCACAAAGAAACGGTTGAAGTCGAGAATGATGAGTCTGAAAAGCCAGAATGTTCCCGTTTATGGAATAAAAAACGTAGCACCTCTGATATTACTAAACCAGAAGATTTTTCTATAAATAAACACTTAAAAACCAGCAAAAAATTGAATTCCAGTTGAAGGAATGTAATTTGTTTACTTTAAAATGATTCCAAGAATATTGAATTTTATACTTGGTTACCCTACTTTTATTATTATAGGAACTTCACATAATGGAGGATAAATTAAATATCGAAAAACACAAGTCGTTTATGGTTTCTGAACTTAGAAAAAAGAATCCTGATTATGAGGTTTTGGACTCAAGGATGGCAAGGTCCTTCTCAACTAGAACTGCAGCTATTCAGAACGGAGCAGAAGCGCAAGACGTTATGGAGGAATATCCTACCCTTAGAGATTAGAGACAAGTAAAACCCCGAAACAGTTTTTATACATGTCTGAAAGCATAGACTAATGTACAGAGACACGTCTCGGGCAGCCTTCTATCCCCAAAGGTTGATTCCTGTAACGAGGCAATTTCACGGTGAGCGAAAGCGGAGGGAGGGAAGACGGCAAGACACGTGATTATTTTTGAACCGGTGCAGCCCTCTTTTTTCGAGTCTCGAAACTATTATGTCAAGCAATTATTTGCACCATTTCTTTCTCGATAGCCTCGATTGTCCAAATAAAAGTGGCTTGATGTTTAAGAAGGTCTATTTGGTTTAATTTAATTAACGTAGGTATATTGAGGTTTTTATTTTCTTATAACTGGAATCGCAATTTAATTCGACAACTATTTTCAATTCCCGCAGGCATTTTTCCCACTACCAGCTAACCCTTTGAGCTATGCAACTATTCACTGGATAAATTATAATAACCCATTGACTAAAATAATGAAGAAACGGTGTATTTTTAAATGCTAAAAACCATTTAAATTAATTATATATTGTTTAAAATATATATAAATACTTACCACTTAATAAATCGTCTAATAGGTGTTTTCGTAAATCCGCCGCTTCACTTTTTACTGTTGGGAGTACTGCCAACCGAGGCATTTTTTAGTTGGCCGTAATAGCCATTTTTGTTTTCGGTTTCGTCTAAAGTGTCGCCTGCTAAAGTTTGTTTTTTTACCTAGACCGTTTCGATCGTTTCGCCATATTTTTAGGTTAAATTGTTATTAAATAGACTAGAAAATTATTAGTTAAACATTTGAAACTTATTTTGAAGGGTTCAAGATAACATAAATTGCTTTTGTTGTATATCTAAAGGTATGTACCATATGCAAACTTTTGATAGTGCCATTATTTCCGATAGACCTTGTCCTACGTAAAGAAAATCTTAAAACTACACGACCAAAAATATAAAATATATTAAAACATACCTAGGAATATTTTCATTTATGGAGTCCATCACCCAGTGTACCTGAAGCAGACGCCAAATTCGAACAAAACAACGCATAACTCGTTTCTATGACGTTTTTGTGACGTCGACCCCAACAGTTAAACAAGTTCGTCGGTGGGGAAAACAATTTGCTTATTCAGCTATTATATGCAGTTAAATGAAAGATCTAGTGGCACATCCATTATCACAGAAAATAAATAACTGACGCTAAATTTTACTAACTTTTTAAATAAATTTATTTGAAAATAAAACCGATGATGCAGAAATTCAAATAAAACCGGCTGATCCCAGCATGTCAGTCATGTGGGAATTCCGAAGTCACGTGACGATTTATTTGCCCCAGAAGTTGAAGCCAACGCGCCCTAGTGAGACGATCCTGAACTAGTCCCATCTGTGGCTGCTGCGGAACGTAAGCCTGACAGGAAAAGCTGCCCGAGAAGTGTCTCTTGTATTAGTCTTTGCTGAAAGTAAGTGTAGGCTCCTAACCTACAACATTTAAAAACAAATTCCCAAAAATTGTAGCATCTCCTTGGTGTTATGTTCAATTTTTTGTAATTTTTTTCATTAAGATAGCCTAACAATCAACCCAGGTAGCAAAGCAACGTTGCAATTTGGTTAAATTTTGGTTATCTGGTTGAAATATCGTTATGAGTTAATTTTTCAACGTTCTACTAACGTTGAATTTTAGTTTATAAATTTAACTGTTACGAACCAAATTTTCCAATAAACTTCTTAATGTTAAAATAACGTTGTTTTTAATAAATTTCGTCCAAGTTTATTTTTAGACGAAAATATAATGTTTCTTTTTGGTTGTGTTAAAAATTATTCTTTCATTAAGGATAAATAACCAAATAAACGTTCTTATAGAGTTTAATTCAACGATAAAGTTTCAAATTTTAACTTAATACTTTAGTATATCGTTTTTAAAAATACTACAGCAAATTTTCTAAAACTTATTTTTGGTCTTACAATTTTTCCACCCGAATTAAGTTGCCTTTTCGTATTTGTATTCATCTATAGAAATAAAAATTCATTTCATCAACTAACTCAAGCATAGCTCAAGTGATGTGTTATAATAATTAATTTTATTGTCGGGTGTAGAAAGTGATTGAACACTTTTTGTACCCCGAAACGGGATTCTATAGATGTTACAATTGTAATGCGCGTAGGAGTGTGGTGGCAAGCCGTTCTTGAAACGCGCACGTGGACCAACAACTCCCTATACATACGACCAATTGAAGTCGGCTGTGGCTCTGACCAGGAAGAGATTATCTAAAGTGAAAGTAAAAGCAGTACCTACGCATTTGTACTATAGGCAGTGGTAAAAGAATCGCGCCATTAGGCAATAGGCATTAGCACGGTCGGTTTTAAACAATCAATAGATAGTGCTGTAATTTGAAGGAATATGGTAAGTATTAAATATATTATCAAGTTAATGATAAGCTTATAAAACATTAATAAATATTTACTAAATGTCATTTGACATGATCGCTTGGTATTTAATAATGGATTATCGTGACTCAGCAGTTAAGCCTTTGTATCACTTCCCAAAGTCTCATTTGTATTAACAAACTTTGTTTAAAAATTATGATTTTATGAATTTATTCAATCTAAAAATCGGTTCACATTGTGTGCAATAAATTAACTTAGGTTCAGCTTGTTTCCAATAAGTTTAAAATTTAGGAATGATGCTTTTTATTTGAATGTTGAGTATTGAAATTGAGAAAAAATACATTTTTCTAAATCTTCAAAAGGAATTATTATTACCAGGGCTATATTTACTGCTTATCTTGAAAAATATGGGCCATCACAAATTCTTATTATTAATTAAAAAGTTTAGCAATAGACAGTTGTGACAAAAATTCAAATATTTAGCTCTGATTACATGATTCTTGGTATGCGATACAGCGGGGGAGCAAAATACCAGTGTATTCAATGTGAAAATTTTAAATTCTGGGAGAAAATATAATTCCATTCCCAAATTGATGTATCTACATTAGTTCACAATGTTTGCATTAAGTGATTTTAGGAAAAAAAAAAGAAATATATTTTGAAACATTCTACATTTTTCTTAACCCTAAAATATGGGATTATTTTCATTCGGACTATATTTACTGCTAATCTTAAATAGTATAGGCCATCAGAAATTCATAATAAAACAGTTTTGTAATAGTCAGTTGTGATAAATAGAAATAAAAATTTGAGGAATTTGTAAATATCATTATTGTTATATTTTGAAGTTTTTTTTCTGTTGTCATTGAGTTTAGGTGATTTGTGTACCTTCAATAATTAAATAGATTTTGTAATACCATGTTTATGTTTTTCAAAATTGGGATTTAAGATTATCTCATTTGATGGAAATTAATTTCCAAGTATTTTTATTAATTTGAATAAGATTTAAATATTTAGGAACGACAAGTAAAATAAAACTTTTTTAAGATATTTGACCAAACTGATGGAGATTTTAGATTAAGTAAATAGCGTGTATATTTCCGCAAAAAGCAATTTGTGGTATTTTAGAAACAAGTAAGATACTAATATTCGCTGTATACATCGAAATTAATATTTAAAATTCGTCAAATAAATGTCATTTAGTTTCAAATATTATCGATTATTGGAAATACGATTTAATTATTTCTGAATTAATTAAGATTTAAATATTTTTAAATAACGTATATTCAAGTTTTAAGAAGATCCAATTTTTTGTTTTCCAAAAAAGTGATTTGTGTTGATCTAATTAACTGATTTGTTTTAGTAGTTCATATTGCATTGTATCCCAAAAGTTTTATAAAAAGTACAGTTCTTTCTTTGCTTAACTTAGTTTTTCCAGTGTCTGTTTATATTTTTATGGCTATCTTTAAATTTTTATGTGATAAATACAATTAATAAAAATTGAGCTTTTTCGGAAATCACGCCTGCTTTAAATAATATGTAAAAGGCATACATTCTAGTATAAGAACGACGTTATTTTAACTCCTAAAATATGTTGATTTAAAGTTGGTTTCAATTAGAGCACTAACGTTAGAAAAACGTTTTATGGCAGTTAATTGAACGTTTAATAATTACTAATAATAATAAATAATAATAAAATAATTAATTTTAATTTTGTGTCTTTTACTCAATTATATATAATTACTTAAAAAACATAAATTAACCAAAAAAATACAAAAACTACAAAAAAAGAACTAATCAAAATCAACGGTTGGAAAAGAAACCCTCGTTGAGCTTGATTCTAGTCTGACTCCGTTAAACGACTTGGAAATTAACCCTCGTCAATACCAGCATCTCTTGGGCCAACCTGTGAAATATCAAATTAAACGAATGTATTTATTTATACAAAAGGGATAAAAAGGTTAATTATTTGTAAAAAATGAACTTTATTGAAAGAATGCTCGATCATAAAAAGCGCGAATATTTACAATAAGAAAAATCATGCTACAAAAAATTATCTAATTCATCAATATTGACACACCAAGTAGAGATAAAATTATTAATTTGATTGTGATTTGTTGCCCAAGTACGGGCTAATTGAATTCGAGAAATGAAACGGCCGCGGAAACGATTAAAAATAATTTTCGCAGTTTGATTAGTGGTACGATTTTGAGAGAGAGTC
This sequence comes from Leiobunum rupestre, assembly GCF_980474605.1. NCBI lineage: Eukaryota > Metazoa > Arthropoda > Arachnida > Opiliones > Sclerosomatidae > Leiobunum > Leiobunum rupestre. The sequence continues at coordinate 169,787 of NC_143387.1, forward strand.
GAGTAGCCGTCTTGCAGAGCGGTACGATATAGGGTGTCTTTTAAAAGGACAAAAGCCAAATTACACGCACGATGAAGCCGAAAGTCGGTTATTAGAAACCAATAATGGGAAAGACAATGAGAGATATAGGGGAAGCGATCTACCGACGAGAGGCTTACCCCCCTTCCCCTTTGGGGGTAAGCAGTCCCCCCCGACAGCTACCATTTGCGAACATTTTCGGTAGGTCATTAAGTCAAATACCGATAGCTGGGGGCACCCCATTTGCGAACATTTTACGTCAATAGGTCAGACGATTTATCTGACACGATGTTATGCAAACAGCTATAAACCCTAGTAACTTACCTAAGGGTCAATAGGTCCCTCAACAACTTGTCAAAACCTATCCGTCTTATTGAATGTCCCCCTACGGCATCTGTCAAACACTTTCTCCACGTGCGAGTGGTGTTATGTAATAAATAGGTCGACCCTTTTGTGTTTTCACCGACAAACCATTATTTTCAAACACTTTCGCGCAAAGCTGTCTGTCTTATTGAATGTGCCCCTACGGCATCTGTCAAACACTTTCTTTACGTGCGAGTGGTGTTATGTAATAAATAGGTCGACCCTTCGATGTTTTCGCCGACCATTATTTTCAAACACTTTCGCTGTCTTAGGGCCCTAAGGGGTAAAGGGTAGCTTGCCCGTAAAATAGCCACAGCGGGTGTCCTCGCTAAAAGTGGTGTGAAAAAAAAAAGAGCCGTGTGTATACAAATTATATGGTTTTAATTTAAAATTTGAAAGGTTTTACCTGCCATGGCTTTAGAATTTAAAATAAAATAAAATTACGTAATAAAAAGACTGGATACTTCATGGCTAAAATTTATATATTTTTATTTACATGGGCGAGCTTTCGGACCGTGGTCCCTTTTCAAGCCTCGGTTTTATTTATATATTTTTAAGTACAGGCTGTATAACACGATTTACATTGAAAATACGTCTTTGGAAATGTATTTTATTTATATCAGGGTAATTACGTCGAACTTCGTAGGGTATATAACGAAGTTCACTCAAAGGGGCGAACCGAACCATCTGAAATGAGTGTTTTTAGTAGCATTTTTATTAAATGTTCTACCTCGAGGCGTTTGACGGTAAGGGTTACGATTTCGTCACCGTGTCCCTCGGCAGGGCTGGTTGTGGGTCCGTCGAAGGTGTATTTTTCGGTTGGCGGGATATCTTGGCCCTCCAAAGCGGCGGGTGACGGACAGTTGGGATAAAATTTGTCGTGTTCCGATTGGGGTATGTCGCCGGCTTCCCAGCTGCCTAACTGCCCGTGACAGAGATAACATTCGACTATGCCTTCCGAGTCTACGGCGAAAAGTCCGGCGTGGGCCAATTCTTCTTTTTTCACGTGTACGTTGTCCCATTGCTTGAACGTTTCTAACCGGCCGGTAACGGTGTTGAGATCCTCGTGACTAGCCATCCCGATGTTCTTTGAGCTGCGGAATAATATTTGGGTCCTAGTCTAAACCAAAAATGACGTAATCTACAAAATGACGTAATTTAAAAATGACTCAATAAAGATGACGTAATCTACAAAATGAAGCATAAAGATTACGTAGATGCGTTGTTGTTTTCATAAACCAGCCGCTATGGGAAAGAGGAAGATGTCTCCGCATAGGGTACCAAATAAATACTGGATATGCGCTGAAATATACCAGTCAGGGAGAGGTTTCAAACAACATTTAAAGGGAATATAACCTGCAAAGCGATCTTTACGGAAGACCCCTTCAATTTTTCAAATGTCCCTGTACAGTGGCGCCAAACATTTTTAAAGCCAAAGGCAAGAGCGGCCAGAGCTGCAAGCGTTGGTGTTCCACACCAAATACCTGAGGTTATATTCCCTTTAATGACTCATTTATCTTGTAATACAATAAAAGAAGAATCGGATATGGCGTGTGATTGTGAGGCGAGTGAATCTCTCCATTACACGGAGGACGAGGAAATGTCAGATAAAATTATCGATTATCTTAACGAACTTATTGTGGCATGTAAAAAGCGCGGTGACACAATGGAATCAACCGAGTCAACAAAAACTTCATATAACCTGCCCGCCGAATTAAAAATGCCAACTGAAAAGGAAATGGATGCTCTGATTTATTTTCAAGAATATTGTAAAACTAATCAAATTCCTAATATTAAAAACGTTGTAAAGAAAATGTGAATAAACGTTTTTATTTTGAATACATTGTTATTTTTTAATAACATTTTAAGGGTGGCCGTATAAAGTACTTTTTAATTAAAGTAATTTTTACATTGGAAAATTGATACTTAATATTTTTACACTTTAAAATTCTAGGATCTCCAATTTAGCGTTCCTATTCGGTAGGGGTGGTGGAATCATTTGACATGATGTTATGCAAACAGCCAGTAGCTATAAACCCGAGTAACTTGCCTATTTACCTATAGGTCAATAGGTCCCTCATTATTTCTCAACCACTTGTCAAAAACAGGGCCGTGCAGAGGTATCCTGGGGCCCGGGGCCAAACTTACTCGCGGGCCCCTTCGATTTTCACCCCCCCCTTGAGCTCTGAAACTGTTTCCCAAGTTACCTGGATTTGCACACCCCCCCCCCTTGAGCTTCTTTGATGGGCCCTGCAGCTACAGGCCCCCCTCGTGGACCCTTTTCATCCGGGAACCGGGGAATTGGGCCCCCCTGCTTCCCTCTGCACGGCCCTGGTCAAAACCTATCCGTCTTAGGGAATGTCCCCCTACGGCATCTGTCAAACGCTTTTCTCCACGTGCGAGTGGTGTTATGTGATAAACCCAAGAAGTTCAATAGGTCGAGCCTTTTGTTCACAACTATTTTCGCCGACAACCACTTTCCCCCTGTAACATTATTTTAAAACACTTTCACCACGCGCAAAGCTATCCGTCTTACGGAATATCCCCCCTAAGGGGTAAAAGGTAGATTGCCCTTACCTAAGTGCGTAAAATAGGCACAGCGATAGCTAAAAGAGTCGAATGTAAAAAGGGGACAGTTATATAATCAAAAACTTTTTAAAAAAAGACGCTTCGAATTGGGAGTATTGTTAAGATATTTTTGGTACAAAAGTTTTGTCAAAGATGGTTATAAAAGTTTTCAAAAAGATGGCGATGTTTTCAACTAGAATTTTAACCAGCGGCTATACGATCTAAGACACTTCAAATTGTATTTTGTACCCCAATTGCCCCCAACTTTTTACATCAGGTGGGGATTCTTCGCGCTAAAAATGGCAACTTCCCTTACATTTCACTGAAAAAACATTGAAACTTCCTTCACTGCCATAACTTTATTATATGCAATTTTATTTTCCAGAATCACAATTATTGACGAGAAAAAAATACCTAACCACCTTAAAATTACCCAACACAGGTATTCCGACTTAGGCAAGGTTGTTTTTACGTGATGGTGTTCAATTTAAAAGAAAATTACTACAGCTTTTAAATAAGATTTTTTTTTGTATCCACCCTATATCATTTACATCTCATTATTTTATTCTAATTTAACCGTCACTTTAAAAACTTTGCAAGTCTGAATAGCTGTGTAGAGTACTATTAACAGAGATAAATATTTCTTGGTTCAGTTAATGTGATGATTCGAGTGAAAAAATTGCATATGTTAAAGTTATTGGATTGAAGGACACTTCGGTGTTTTCAGGGTGATAATTAAGGGAAGTTACCTTACAATATAGTTGAAAATTATCTTTTTAAGTCTGTGATCACCTATTGAATATGTTAGGAAGTGAAAAATTTCATTTAGCAAGCTTTTCTTCAATTTTGGTATCCACCCTGTATCATTTAAAAGCTCAAGCATTGTTTTTATCAAGTTAATTTTAAACATATCTTAAAACAAGCTTCCCTAAGTCTGACTAGCTTTGTAAGGTAATAATAAAATAGCTAAATATTTTTTGGGTTTAATAATTGTGATTCTTAGTGAAAATTTTGCATATATTACAGTATTAGGTTGGCTAATTATTTTTTCACCTGCTACCATTCTCAACGGGTGAACATAGAATAACAAAAATAATTTTCCAATATAGTTAAAGCCAACTTTCCTTACATTTCACTATGAAAACACTGAAGCTTCTTTCAATGCGATAACTTTATTACATGCAATTTTTTTTTCCCAGAATGACAACTATTGAATCGAAAAAATATGTAACCACCTTAGAATTACCCAACACAGGTATTCAGAAGAGATGGTGTTCAATTTAAAAAAAAATACTTTTTTTGGATCCACCCTATATCATTTATATAAAACCTGAAATTATTTATTTTTTGATTCTAATTTAACCATCACTTTGAAAACCTTGTGCAAGTCAGAATAGTTGTGTAGGGTACTAATAACGTAGATAAATATTTCTTGGTTAAGTTATGTGTAGGGAAGCTTGTTTTAAGATAAGTTTAAAATTAATTTTGAAAAAAAAGCTTGAGCTTTTAAATATATGATACAGGGTGGATACCAAAATTTCAAAAAACAATTTAATAAAAGCTTGCTGAATGAAATTTTTTCACTTCCTAACATATTCAATAGGTGAACACAGACATAAAAAGATAATTTTCACCCTTAAAACACTAAAGTTTCATGCAATCCAATAACTTTGACTTTTGACTATTTGCATATATTACAGTATTAGTTTGGCTAATTAATTTTTTTCATCTGCTACCATACTCAATGGGTGAACATAGAATAACAAAGGTAATTTTCAACTATATTTAAAGCCAACTTCCCTTACATTTCACTATGAAAACACTGAAGCTTCTTTCAAGGCGATAACTTAATTACATGAATTTTTTTTCCAGAATTACAATAATTGAATCGAAAAATTATCCAACTCAGCTTATCAGACTTGGGCAAAGTGGTTTTTAAGTGATGGTGTTAAATAATAAAATATACTTCAGCTTTTGATTAAGATTTTTTTCTATCTAACCTATATCATTTATATAAAAGCTGAAGTAATTTATCCATTCAATTCAACAAGCATTAAAAAACCAGGTTCAAGTCAGAATAGCTATGCAAAGTACTGATAACGTAGAAAATGTTTTTGGTTCAATTGACCTGATGAAAAATTTTCATTTGGTAAAGTTACTGGACTGATGGAAGCTTCAGTGTTTTCAGAGCGAAGTCTTCTATTCACCCCACTGAATATGTTAACGAGTGAAAAATTTTCATTTAGCAAGCTTTTACTAAATTTAAGTTTGATATTTTGGTATCCATCGTCGTGTAAAATATATTTAAAAGCTAAAGCAAATTTTTTCCAAATTCATTTGAATCATAAATTAAAACAACCTTCCCTAAGTCTGACTAGGGTAATAATAAAATAGCTATGATAAATATTTTTAGTTTCAATAATTGAGATTCTGGGTGAAATATTTATATATATATTATAGTATTAAGTGGGCTAAGTGTTTTTTACCTGCTATTTTCCTTAAAAATGGTAACTATAATATATACAAATTTATCACACAGAATCATAATTATTGAACCCAAAAATTAAAGTTATAAATTATAGCGTTTAACGGGATAATTTAAAAATTGAGTTAAGCCTAGGTGATTTGTTTATACCAATCAAGCATTAATAAATACATTCTTCACCAAATACACAATACAAATATCTACTTAACTAAAGTGGCCCCATTATGAACTTAATTATTACTTTAAAATAATGAAATGTGCGTTTTGGAGAAGATTACAAAATGTCCTGAAGAAACCCAGTAACCTAACTAGACCTCTTAACTTTGGATACGTTACTTTCAACATATAGGGAAAAAGAGAGATGCTTCACAAAAATTGCACAATATTGTGTTTGGGGTAAACCCAGAATACACCATTCTCTCGGAGACCGCTATAGGCATACCTCATTTTGGGCCAATGAGGGTCCAGGGTAAAGTGGTGAATCGGTAAAAATGCCGAATCATCTTTTGCCTATCAATCGGTATAAAAGGGACGTGTAAGGGTGAAAAAGGTCACATTCGACTTCAAGATGTATTCTTGTTCAACCGTTTTTACTGAAGAGAAGTCTCGACCGTCATATGTTAACTGTTCACGGTAATACTTCGTTGAAATGCCCTGTGTGTGATAAATCTTTTTCGAGACGTGATACCCTTAAACGCCATCAACGTACAAATAATCACGGTCAACCCGCGGCACCCGCCCGTCCTTGCAATCGAATTCTCCGCCGCCGCTGATGCCGTTTCTCCAACCCGGCCCGTCTTCGAAGTCCGAGCTGCCACCGAGGTCCGAGCCACGTATAGTCGATCGGGTGGTACCATCTACGGTTGGTTCACCGTCAACTGAGACTCAGCTGTCACCCCGAAGCGCTAGACCCTCCTCCCCGCAGACTGGTCCGTCGCTTAGAGTTACCCCGTCAAGAGTAAAAAGAGCTTCATCCCCAGATTCAAATTCTACTAAAAGAGTCAGAGTTGAAAATGGTAAGTTTCTTTAACTCATTTTAACATTTCTTACATAAAAATTAAATAACTTTTTCTATTAGAAGATCACGCATCGTCTGATCCTTTAAGGGTACATTCTCTTAATGAGTTACCAGACGCTGCGGTTGAAGGTGTAAATAATCACGAGTCAATTGCGGACTGATCGTTGCACTTATTCTCCGAAAACTTCGACAACGACCCGTTAAATGAGTTATTGTGTTCCCAAGACGGTGACGATAAACTCAATGATTATGTTGTGCGCGTAGAAACCGCGCAAACGTTAAATTACACAAAGCGAGTGTGACCGCGCAATGGACGCTCTAGGAGTGATTTTTAATGATAATGACGCGTTATTGGACTCACAAGATGATGAGGGTTTAAAACACTTTATAGAGAACTGGGGCGCCCAACACGGTGACGGTGTAATTGATCCACAATCGGATCCCTTAAACAATCTTTTAGACTCTCAAGCCGAAGACGAATGGCTCGGAAACCATTGGGATAATATTCAAGCCAAACATCAACAACCAACCGCAGTTGGTTCAGCCGTTGTTGACCAGCAAGCCGCCGACGCTCCTAACCAACCCAATAACATACCCGCTAACCCACCCATTAGCCTACCCGTTGCCTTTCCAGTTGACCAACAACCACCAGTGCTACCAGCTAATCCACCAGCAGTGCTACCAGCCATCCATCCACTTCAAATAGAGGAAGTTAATGCGCTTGGTGACGCGATTTTTTCAGCTCGCATAACGGCACCAGATGGCGTTACCGACCCTGTGTTATTTATAAATGAACACCGTGCTAAGGTAGAAGCGTATCTTCAAAACAAACTAAATACCAATAAAGGAATTAAGTGGTATATGGTGGTGCGTGCGCGATATTCACGTGAACTTGGTAATACTAGTACGGCCGTTGAGGCAATGCCGTATTTCAGGGGTTTTACACACGCGACTTTATCACCCGAAGTAATGCCGCAGCAAATAAACTCAAGTCGAGACAAAATTGCCGACTCTATGAACAATTATGAAGGAAGTGGTTGGGTTTTGGATAAAATTTTATATTTACAAATAAACATTATACAATATTTACCTCTCGTAGGCGGTACATATTTTCAATTATCGCCCGTGATTGAAAATAAACGGGCTACGGTAAATGTTTCTTGTGGTCAACATTGGCCAAACTACACCCAACCAAAGACCAAACTCGATTTGTGCGGTATTACATTCCCCTTCGAACTGGATGCTTATAAACTTAAAAAGTTCGAAGAGGTGAATAACCTATCAATTGACATTTTCGCATACGAAACGGGTTATTTCCTGCGACATGTGAGTGAGAAAAGAGTACCAGAAACAAGGGAAATTGATTTATTTTTGGTGACAAATGGACGGAAAAAACATTGTGCTAATACGTCATTTAAGCCGTCTGTTCAACGGATTCTCCAAACACGGTCACAAAACCTTCTATTGTCGACGGTGTCTAAAAAGGAGTAATTCCGAAGACATTATCAAAGATCACATGCGTGACTGTAATGTTCACCAACCACAACGCGTGGAGATGACCTCTTCTCGCGGCCTCCTGATCTAGCAACGAGTAGGCTTGCAGATAGAAAGTTGCGTCTTTAAAGGATGTAAGTGCCGCTTGCTTCATGATACGTTCTCCGATTTTTCTCTGCTGCTCTATTAATTTCGCTTTCTCCTTTAAATTTTTAAAAGCAATGCGCTCTTTTCTTATCTCGGCTTTATTTTACGCTAAACTGCGTTCTAAATTTTTACAACTTTCTCCAAGGTCTGAAATTAAAATGATAAAATCAGATATAATAATAAAATGTTAATAAATTACATTAACTCGCTCCTCTCTCTTCTTAAGCATATCAGGCACTCTCGAAAGTTCTTTCGCCTCAGTCTCACTCGGAGGAATTAATGATCCACCTTTAAATAAACGTTAAAGGCATTATAAACTCACCAAAAGATTTTATAAAAGAGCAAATAAACTTAGTGTCAACTCCTAATTCGACTTGGGGATCCTCTACAACTCCGCAATTAGGAAATATCGCGTTGTCTACACGGGGAACGCATAACGCTCTGTTCGAAATTGGATTCCTTTGGGTGTAGAGCCCGTGCGAATGTGTGGCTGCTACAGGAAAAATTTTACTAGCTGCATATTTAGCGTCACCACCAAATCGACCCACGGTAGAGTAAACGAAATTGTATATATATATATATATACATATACAATTAAAAGATATGAAAAAATGTATTCTTAATAATGTTCTTTCCTGCTAATTTCATCAGATAGGCGACAGTCATGGAAACAAATTTAGTTTCATTGTCAAATGTCAACTTGTCATCTGTGAGCAAAAATGTTGGTGCAAAGCCTTCAGAGCGCCTCGACTTCGTGGACCACGTGGTGCTATTTTTCCCATAAACGAATCATATTAGTAAATATCTATCTGTTTTTATGTAGAAGTGTATTTAATATTTTGAAATAAGTACTAACTTGTTAGCCACGGGACCTAGCTTAATTGCTCCTTCAACAATTCCATACCATGTCCCAAGTTTATCTCCCTTTATAAGGTTTAGTATTTCGTCGCTAGTCAAGAATAACTTGCTGATAAGTTGCTTCGTAGTGGTACCCCCAAAGATATAAAAGCTGATCGCTGGTTTAAAATTTACAGCTCTTATTGACCTTTTCATACTCTACTTTTATCATGGATTCCACTAAGGATTTGGTTAAAAACGCCATGACTGAAATATAAATGTTGGTTTTATTATTTTTGAAAATTAAAGCTTGCTACGCTCATTGAAGGTTACAAGTAAATTGTAAGCCCAAATCAATCCTTTTAAAAAGTTAGCTCGGGAAATACCCAAGTCAACACTACACGCCTCATTCAACTTGCGAGGACTTTTAACCGACGGCTGGCTTTTAAATAGTAGGAGCCGAGCTAACCGTCAGCTCCTCTTTACCTATTATTCTAAAAGTGTTATTAACCGAGAAACCTTCTGTTCCGTAGTCCAAAGCAGCCTAAAGAGACAGAGTGATTGAGCCACGCAACCCAACCGGAATAAAAGTGACGACTGAATGACTGATCCAGACGTATTATTCAATAACAGATTTATTTGCCTCGTTAGAACCTTCCATTAAGTATGCAAATAAGGGGTGTCCGTGAGCCTGACCATTCGTTCAAAAGCCTTTTCTACAAGGAAGCGCTTAGCACTTATTTGAAAACTTTTTAGGGTCAACACCCTCTTCTTCTAATATAAAACTTAAACGCAATGCAATTGCGAGGGCCTTGAAATAGCCTCGCAACCACTTCTTTTAGAAAACGGATACGCAAGGCGAGCGCGATGGCCTCGCAACGCTCTTTTCTCGATAACAGTCTCGCAACTCATTTTCCGTTATTCAGTCACTCGAAGCGATGAGCGAGGCCCTCACACTCGCCTCGCAACCATCTTTTTTCGTTTATCCATCCAGCGCTAACTGCTTTAGCTTAAATTATATTAGCTTAGTTAAGCTTATTCAAACCAGTCACGCGATGCGTTTTCGAGGCCCTTGAATTATAGTTTCTTCTTCGTTTCGCTAGGTAGCGCAGAGTATCGGAGGTTATTTGAAGAGTAGGAGACATTACGATCGGGTCATTCGCGATAAATTATGGATTTGGTGATGTACTCAATTTCGAAAGCTCTGCGATGTACATTGAGAGATCATGTTATCCAGTACTACGATTTTACAGTTAAAGACTTCGAAAGAATTAACGAAGCTGATGCCAGTAATATGTTAGATCCAAGAATGGGTTTATCGAAGGACGAAAACCCATCCCTGAATTTGAAAATACCGTCTTGGGCGAATAGATGTTGTAAGTTAAGAATATTTTGTTGAGGCAGTGAGCATGTAATAAAAATCGTTTCTCCCGTATCAGTTTCGCTGGAAAAGGAAATAAAAAAACAACGAAGAAAGCGTACCAAGAAAAAATGAAGGGAAATTCAGGAAGACAAACAAAGAGGATGTTTTCAAAGAAAATGCGGAAAGTCCGGAAAAAAGTCTTTTGTAAAATTTTTAATTTGGTTTAAGAAATCAAAATAATTATTTGAGTAAAAATTTGGGAATTTTTAAGAATAGCACCTTTTGTTTTTTTTTGGTTTTTGTTTATTGTTTTAGGTGTATTATTTGTCAATGATTACAGAAATGCCAAAAGTTTTAAGCGCAATTTATTATTTAGAAAGATATGATAAATATAAAATTGTTATATTATATTTATCTCGGAAAATACATAATATTTTGACATTTTTGTACGTATTGGGTAAGGTAGGACTGATGAAGAATTAGATTTAACGGCAAGATACTACTAAATTTTAAAAAAAGTGCTAAGTGAAATGTTTTTTTTTACGGCGAATTCAATTTGTTTTTTTATTAATTTTTTCTAATTGTTAATTAGTGGTCAAGGAATCTAAAAAAAATAAAATTATTTTGCGGAAACATGTTTTTACACGAAAATAAGGAAGCCAAAAAATTGGAATCTTGAAAAAATGGGCTTTTTAATGGTACTGCATTATACAAAGCTTTTGGGTAAAGTAGGACTGATGAAGGATAAAATTAGAAAATGTGAAAAATGCGAATTATTCTTTGGGCGCAGTTCCTAACTAAAAGTGAAACAGGACTCGTATTGGCGCCGCGCACTCACTTCGCTCGAGCGCTGGGGGCGCGCGGCGCCACCCCAGCCCCATTCTTGCTAATCAAGCTGTGCCATCTATAACGCAACCTAGAGGACAGTACCTAGTATAGTCTCTTGTGGTGCGAATTAAACAAGGGATAGCGACTGAGAAATGAATAGATCACACACGAAGGAGTTTTCCCTCCTTCTATTAACTCCACAAACGGACATCATATCCAGTGAAAACGTACCTAGTATCTAGCGAATTGAAATCGCCGTAAAAAACACATTTAACTTAGCACTTTCTCCTTCTATTAACTCCACATACGGACATCATATCCAGTGAAAACGTACCTAGTATCTAGCGAATTGAATTCGCCGTAAAAAAAACATTTCACTTAGCACTTTTTTTTAAATTTAGTAGTATCTTGCCGTTAAATCTAATTCGTCATCGGTCCTACCTCACCCAATACGTACAAAAATGTCGAAATATTATGTATTTTCAGCCCAGCAAACACAAATCGTCCCTGGGACGTCCCAGCATGGTCCATAGAGCCCAGCTTGGTCACGTCCAAAATTCGTAATACGGGACGAATAACGGACGCCCCATTTTAGTCCTCGTAGAACCAATTTCGCGACATCCGATATTCAGCCCAATCGACGTCGCATGGATCTCCACTATTCATCCGAAAGGTTTCGTCCATCAATGCTATCTAGAGGTGCGTTTTTCAGCAATTAATTTTAATTTTTTTCACCTGTATTTGTATTTGAGCTGATAATGATTAATGAACCACAAAATATTAATTTTATTAAGAATATTATTATTTAAATTTACGAGTTTATTTAACGTGAATTAATGAAATTACGTGTTAAATCAAAACTACTGTTCTTAATTTTTATATTTTTTTATATTATTATTTTCTTAATTTTTATTTCCATTATTTTCATTTGATGAATTATTTCTACAATCACAGCCAATTACTTCGAAAAAGCTGATCTAAGTTGGCCGAGCTAAAGTCCTTTTAAAATATCTGGTAGCCCAGTTTGTAGTTTCTTTTGTACGACGCCATTACTCGATAGTTTGGAATCGGTCACCATAAAGTCCATAATGCGTTCTACACAAACGTTAAAGATTATAACATAGTAATCTCTAGTATTGCTGATAATATATCATAAGAGTAAGTATTTTATTAAAAAACTGTTTTATTTTTTAATGATTTTAACTCGATTTTTTAATGTGTCTTTTACAGAGGTAGGAAGAAAATATGTTTGATCAAAGTCTATTCATTTTGGACCTGTACATGTTTCAATTTAACTTTTTAATATTATTCATTATTCTCACCACGGCCCCCTGCACGCGCTCGCTCCGCGTGCACTCTGCTCGCGACGATAGCGGCCCCGGCAATCGCTCTAAAACCGCAGCAGTGAAAGGGCGGGGTCGCCAGCGCTAAAACAGCGTCGCGGGAAAAATGTAGACTAAACTTTACACTGAAATGTTAGGGGAAAGTTTACGAATTTTTGGTATTTCGTTACTTATTTAGAAAATATAAAATTTAGAGATAAATTACTTATACCATATTTAAGTTAATTATTAATGAACAGTTTAAACGCTTTTCGAGATTTTTTGAAGCTAAATATTTTGCGGAATAATTTATTAAAAATCAGCCTTCTAGCAAAAGACGGCGCAAGCACCGTTACTCGAAAGAAAAGTAAACAAACGAACACGTGGTTTTCAGAAGTCATTTGCCTAGGTTTTTTGTCAGTAAGTAGGTATAATATTTACATTTCTTATATAAATCATTAGGAGCTTTACAAATTAGTGATTTTTTAGATTTAAACAAACTTGAGTACAGTAATGGATATAATCTAAGGAAGTTGTGTAAAAGCTTTTTCTTTCTACTGATATTGAAAAGGTAGGTTATGGTTCAATGGTATGTTTTTATAACTAAATATACCTGTAAATGTTAATTTAAAAGTGGTTGTTGTTTATTTACCAAATTGTATTAATTATAATTCTGATTAGTGTCATATTTAAAACATGGTTTCTAACAGTGGTCTGTCATTATTCATTTACAGGTTTTCAAAGATGCAATCTACGATGAACTAAGAGTCAAAATGCCTAATGATTTTCAAAACAGTCAGTTTATTGGTATAATATCAACAGTGTCATTGAAGAAAAACATAAATTATACACCCAAGGAATTAAACAAGAAATACGATGGGCTTGACTATAAAGAATTTACTTCGCTGTGTTTACCGTTATTAAATAAGCCATGTGTATTATGTAATTGTAATAATTTTCTTTTAAGTAGATAGCGTGTACGATTTAGCATAGGCCAAAAAAACTAAGCAATGGATATTTATCAAATTTCTTTGGAAACGCTACTGTTCTATAGGAGATGAACATTGTAGAAATTCTATTCTTTTTGAGAGAATTGAATCAAATGCTGGATAATTTCGTACAAATCAGTTTGAAGTCTTCAGAGTGCTGGGCTGGAACATTAGAAGAATCAGATAAAATTTATATAAGAATAATATTTACTGAGAAAAGGTTGTTCCCTAAGAATTCTGTCAAAGTGTCCTGCCTATGTTTGGAAGAGAAGAGTTTTCTGAAGATTTCACCAATGCTATTCCATGTCTGAACAACGAGACAAGAGACACCAATATGGCAAGATTGAAAAAAAGGCAATACGTAGATTCTTTGCCTATGATTGAAAGCTATGTTTTATCATATACATACCTAATTGTTATAATTTTCTTTTGAACAGAAAGCGTGTACCATCTAGCATAAGCCTTAAAAACTAAATGCATTTCAATTAAGAATCAAATGGTTGCAAAAGTTGTTTTAATAAAATGTAAGATTTTGTGAAAGTGATTTTAGTTTAATTTTCAATTTATTGTAATTAGTTTTAAAACCTAAGTTCCCGACGCTAACCGAGGTGGAGGCTGGTACGCCGCTCATGTTGGCAATGATTAAAAACATTAAACGAAGCCAACTTCTAGCGTCTCAAGTCAAAAGTACAAAGTAATTAATTAAACTTCTAAAACAAAATACAGAAAGGACATTTCTGTACCGATAGATCTTGTACTTTTGACAGGGGCCTTTAAAGAGATCGTGTACACTTTACTTTCATTAATGGTGAAAGTTACGTTCACCATCCCTTTAAAATTGGCCAATGATCACCTGAAAATATAATTTTTGTTATTTTTTGGAAGATTAAGAGAAAAATCTTTTTGGACTTACTATAGACAAGAAAAACGTATAATACTTACGAAATTTTTTAATATTAGACCTTATTAACCTGTTCAAGATAGAGGCTCATTGACATAATCTTTCACTCGCAAATCTGATCAATGTTGTTCGGGACTTTAGGCGTTGATACACTCTTTCAAATCTTGATTAGGTTGATATTGGTCTTAGCAGATGATGTTGATCATAGTAGGTTGTAGTTGTCATACTCATAATCAATGGTATTTTGCAGTTAGCTAAAGGTAAAAAAAAAATATTCCATAATTTCACTGATGATATAAGTGATAAATAATTTATAGAAATTTCTTACCATTTGAGAAGTCGATGCAATATGAACTACACCTTATGGACCTTCCGTGAAAGAGGTTTGGTGACAAGTTCTTTCACTCGCTCAAATCTGGCTGATATAGTTCTTGTGATGTTGGTGATCATTGGTGGTACGACTTTCTTGCAAATTATTTCTGCGATTTGATTAGAGTGTTCATCATCCAAATCACATTGGATGTATGGACACGCAGCAATTCTTGGAAATAAATGAGCTTCAATGATTTGACATATTCCGGGTGATTCTCGCAGGTAGGGCACAGCTCTCTCAATAAATGTAGTCACCGTCGCCATTAACATGATAAAACATTGTCGGGGATATCTTAGATCACCTCTGTCTGAAAATTTTATCAGTCCTACTAATGGTGAATTTGAATCAGCTTGCGATACGTTTTCAATGCACAACTGACACAATTCAAATTTCCTCCATGATCCGAGTAACGTAGCCAGCCAAATACGTTACACTTGCTAGTTTTAATGTTGCTCTCTGCGTTTCTGGCTGTTCGTCCAAACCACAGAGTAAATCGGTTACATCGGATGGTAGCAATTTGTCTTGGTTAAATGTATTTGACATTCTTTCTAATTCCTCTAGTCCAGCATCAAGCCTAGCTTGTAGTTGTAAAAAGCTGTCTACAGGAACGTTAGATGTTTTGGGATTTGATTTTGCAAGTGTCCCTTTCTTCAAAATATTTTCTAAACTGAAAATTGTAGCTCTTGCATCCAGCATGTCATTGCCTCCGGACATTTGTCTTAGGATACTGAAGAACATTTCGACAGCGTCGCTGGTTAACTTTCTTGTCAAGACAAAATGAAAGCCAGATTCAAGGAGGTCTTTCACACGAGATATTGTGGACATGCTAGTTATGTAAAGAGCTTCATGTGTTTCTTTTGTTAGAACTGGCTTCTCGCATTCTGATAGTACACTATCCAGATACAAAAACAAATCATCTTTGAGCCAGGCAAGTCTCTCGTCATCGATTGAAAAAAAAAGGAAGCTTGTTTGGATTTCTAGTCTCGTATCCAATGCTCTTGGTGCCTATATTGTGCATATCGTACCATTTTTGAATAGTCTTCATGTATGCTATAGTAGGTCCAGCTGTTTTGAACTTGTCAGCTAATGGATGGCTTCTTGGGTAGGTCTTCAGATACTGAAGAGCGGCTACGACTGGAGGAGAAAAGATATCTATGGCTCGCTTCACATTCATCTTCTCAAAATTTGTTGGATAAATCGCCTTTCTTGTAAGGCAACGAACGGCTTTGATGTTTTCCTTCTTCTGTAGCTCGTAGAGCTCGATGACATACTTGCCTGACACATCTTCTGAACCTTCTTCACTGATAGTTTCGAGAAACTTTGTTTTGATGTTCTTGATGATGTGGCTAGGATCAAAACTGAGATGCAAAAGTCTTGATTCTCTATCCTCAGGGTGTGGAACTGTTGGAATAAAGGTGGTACGTGGACCATTTCCTAATAAGCGGAACATTGCACAATTGGTTTTGTGGTTATCAACTGAAAGTTGAAAGATAATAAATCCGCAAGCTTCTATTTGTTGAATAACCGACAATGTTAACTGGTAAAGCTCTTCACCTGTGAGTTGTTTTGAGAAAAAGTACGCACCAGGGATGTTAAATGCGATGGAAATTCCACTGATCAAAAAACATAGAAGTTGATTGGCAACTACTGGATCCTGAGGTCTTGGAAGCTCAACTTGATCCGATGTACTGACATTAGGCCCTGATGTACTCGCTGTAGCTGAGGCACTTTTGATGTGTTTTGTAGTGTCTTTTAAGCCGAAGATTCTGTCTAATTTCTTATCGTAGATGGCTTGCGGTTTGATGGTCATTTCGTCAATAATCAGCGAGACTAATCGGTTTTCGGGCTTAAGTTGACTCGCTTCTTGCGTCAGTCTTTCTTTGATGATTGGTGACACGCCTGTTTCACCATTAATACCTCCGACATATCTTTTGAGCGTTCGCTTGGATGGTAAAGATAGAATGCGATAACGTCTTGGGAAGTTGTATCCTTTCGGTGAAGAAAAGTTCCATATGGCACATTGTCTTACGGAAACTTCATTCCACGTAGGGCGCTTTTTCTTATAGTTGCAAACTATGTTCAACAAGAAAATAGCATCTTCATTTCCTTCGTCAGCGTGAGACACAAGTTGTTGAACCTTTTTTACTGGAGGCGTATTGGTTTTGTTCAGTTGATCCCAGAGAGAGTCCTTTTCCTTTTGCAGATCCTGCAACTTCTGATTTTGTCTCCATTTTTGCACCTCAAGTTGTTAATTGTTCTCTTTTTTTGCTCGATGTTTTCGTGAGTTGGGTTATCAGGAAAAGTAAGAGGGATCTGCAGCGTATCAAGTTCATGTGGTGCAAATTGCTCTTCGATGCTAGAAACGGGTTGATGAACTCTTGTTTCTTGAAAAGCTGAAGTTGATTCTCCTTCGGAAACTTTCGCAGGTGGACACTCTCTGGCAGTAGTCTTTCTGGAAGAAACTGTTTCTTTTGGTTGTATGTAAGTTGGATACTGAGGGAACACAGATGGAATAGCTCCCTTTTTAAGTTGGCGTTTTTTGAGATTTTAACAGTAATCCGATCCTTTGAAATGTAAGCTACAAACCAGATTCCCTTTTGAACTGTAGGCTTCATTTACACCAAAATCCTTCCTTGAAATTTTTTCAATCCATAATTTGCAAAAACCTTTATTCGAGGGAAACTGATGAAATGCTACACTTTTGTCTTTAGATGTCGATAAACAAAGTGGCACACAACAACGGTGGTATGGCATTTTTGAAGCTTGGCAGGTTTATCTGTTAAAAGAAACAAATTTACCACATTTCTGTATAACACAAACAGTAAGCTAATATAATCATGGATGTATTCTTTTTAAAATAAATTAATTCGATATAATTGAATGAAATAGTTTTGTGATAAAATATAAACATTACTTAGATATTTAAAAATTATTATATAAAAAATTAAAAATTTATAACTAATTATTGAAATTTTTTTAATTTTAAATAATAAAATCAATAACAACGAATAAAATTAAAAACTCACAGTTTACAAATGTAAAGAAATAATGATATTATTCAAATATTGTATTGAAAGCTATTTACAAAGCAGAACCTTGACGAACAATGAGTAGGCTTAGGAATTAACTGATATAATTCAAATTATGGCAATATCTTTAAAAAAAAATCTTTCATTAGAAAGCTTACTTTTTAATGGTGAATTGGTTGAATTTTCAAGGTGAAATTGGAAGTAGTTCTTCTAAACTGTTGAAGCAACCGCGAACAAGTTAATTCTCCCGCCTTTAAAATACATGTAAAATCGACTGATATATTTGAATTTAGGGCGGGCTCGACAGCGCCTCTATCGGGAAATTCTCACTGTCGCGAAAATACATGGGGAGGAAATTCTTTGCCGGGGCCGCTATCGTCGCGAGCAGAGTGCACGCGGAGCGAGCGCGTGCAGGGGGCCGTGCTCTCACTGAACGGTTCGCCTAAAGCTTTATTTCATACTGTTATATTTTGTATATTGAATTTGTAATTCCAAAAGTAAGATTTGCGTGTAATTCTCCGAATGTTAGGGAAGGTTTGCTATTTTTAAAGTTCATTTTGGACCTGTACATGTTTCAATTTAACTTTTTAAGTTTTTTATTTATTACTCTCACTGAACGGTTCGCCTAAAGCTTTATTTTATTTTTTCCATTATCTTGTATTTTAATGTTTTGAATAAAATTTTAATATCAAGTTTGGCTTTTTAAATTATTTGTTCAGAATACGATATCCAATGAACGTCTTAGTTTCATCCCTATTGGGCCATGATTGAACCAAATTAAAGGCCTAAAGACATCTCTAGGTTTTATAGAAAGACATCCAGGGGACGACCGCCGTAATCGCCGTTGGACGTCCGAAAACTCGTCCCCGGGACGTACTACGGCTATAGACAAACCGGACACTTGGACGTCCTTTAACGTCCAACCGAGGTCAACCCCGGATTTTGGGATGTCCTACGGACGAAGGCAAGATCCGAGTGTGACGTCTATCGGATGTCCATAGGACGTGTTTGTGTTTGCTGGGAGAGATCTTGCCTTCGTCCGTAGGACATCCCAAAATCCGGGGTTGACGTCGGTTGGACGTTAAAGGACGTCCAAATGTCCGGTTTGTCTATAGCCGTAGTACGTCCCGGGGACGAGTTTTCGGACGTCCAACGGCGATTACGGCGGTCGTACTCTGGATGTCTTTCTATAAAACCTAGAGATGTCTTTAGGCCTTTATTTTGGTTCAATCAAGGCTCAATAGGGATGAAACTAGGACGTTCATTGGATATCGTATTCTGAACAAATAATTTAAAAAGCCAAACTAGATATTAAAATTTTATTCAAAACATTAAAATACAAGATAATGGAAAAATCCAGCAACAAGTGTACAATTTGATTGTAATAACACAAACTCTGCAAGTATTAGCAGTTAACATATAAATTAAAAAACTTATATAGTTATTTAATTTTTATAAAACAAAATAAATTTCGAACTAAACTATTAAAAAATTAAATAACCTTCCTTACACAAATGTAAAAAAACAATAAAATTAATTTTTAAATCAGAAGCAAAATAAAACTAAGCCATTTAAGACTATCGAATGAAAAATGTACTCTAGAAATTACTGTTTCTCGAAGATTAATTTTAATATTTATCCAAATCTTACTTTTGGAATTACAATTTAACTATATAAATTATCACAGTATAAAATAAAGCTTTAGGCGAACCGTTCAGTGAGAGTAATGAATAATAAACTTAAAAAGTTAAATTGAAACATGTACAAGTCCAAAATGCACTTTAAAAACAGCGAACCTTCCCTAACATTCGGAGAATTACACGCAAATCTTACTTTTGGTATTCCAAATTCAATATACAAAATATAACAAAATGAAATAAAGCTTTAGGCGAACCACTCAGTGAGAGTAATGAATAATAAACTTAAAAAGTTAAATTGAAAATGTACAGGTCCAAAATGAATAGACTTTGATCAAACATATTTTCTTCCTACCTCTGTAAAAGACTCATTTAAAAAATCAAACAGTTTTTTAATAAAATACTTACTCTTATGATATATTATCAGCGATACTAGAGATTACTATGTTATAATCTTTAACGTTTAAGTAGAATGCATTATGGACTTTATGGTGACCGATTCCAAACTATCGAGTAATGGCGTCGTACAAAAGAAACTTCAAACTGGGCTACCAGATTTTTTAAAAGGAATTTAGCTTGGCCAACTTAGATCAGCTTTTTCGCAGTAATTGGCTGTGATTGTAGAAATAATGGAAATAAAAATTAAGAAAATAAGAATATAAAAAAATATAAAAATTAAGAACAGATAAAATTAATTAAATAATTAAGTAGTTTGGATTTAACACGTAATTTCATTAATTCACGTTAAATAAACTCGTAAATTTAAATAATAATATTCTTAATAAAATTAATATTTTGTGGTTCATTAATCATTATCAGCTCAAATACAAATACAGGTGAAAAAAATTAAAATTAATTGCTGATAAAAGCACCTCTAGATAGCATTGATGGACGAAACCTTTCGGATGAATAGTGGAGATCCATGCGACGTCGATTGGGCTGAATATCGGATGTCGCGAAATTGGTTCTACGAGGACTAAAATGGGGCGTCCGTTATTCGTCCCGTATTACGAATTTTGGACGGGACCAAGCTGGGCTCTATGGACCATGCTGGTACGTCCCAGGGATGATTTGTGTTTGCTGGGTTATTAAACGCTTATTCAAATTAGTCACCCGATGCGATTTCCGAGGGCCTCACAAAAGCCTTGAAATATTGTACAGACACACACATATACCGACAGACACGGTGATTGTATAACTCCTCCTAGGGGACTGTGTGGGTTTTATCCATGTCTACCCTTGTTTGGTTGTAAACTATTTATTTAAATAATTCAAAAGTGTTTAAAAATACATAGAAGGACAAAAAAATGTCTTTACAGGCAAGAAAGATATTCCGCGAGGGAGGTGCCGGGCGGAAAAGTGTGCAACACCGACGCGGCATTACCCCGCTGTATCGCGATTGCTATCCGCTGAGTCAAAAACGACGTGGAACGCGGCTCCCCGGTAGCTTCCCGAATTCGACGACCAATAGAATGGACCAAAGCCAAACCGTCACGGCCGAAGGAGCCGAGACATTCTATCGCCACTGCTTGAAATAAATATCGGTGTTCAAGCCCGGAGTACTTCGCTTTTTTCTTCGACTCAGCCTGGGTGGCGGCCCAGAGAGGGGCTGCAGACGAAGACGCCAAATATGACGGAGCCAAAGGGTCAGTGCAGGTAAAGTCCCACACCAACGATTTTACGCCGGTCCATGGAACCAGGGACATTCCATCGGGCCGCTTCCCGTCGTCGCGTGAGAGACCCGGAGGCTCTAGAATGGATTGTACACCCGCGGAAACCAGAGCACGTTTAAGAATATCATTAACGGCGCCGTGCCTGGAAAGCCGTCCGGAACTCTTCTTACAGCTCAGGCCGTGTGTCCCGTAAGAGTCGACCTGGGCACCACAATTACACGTGTGAGGCACGCAGATGCGGGCCCCCAAACGCAGACCGACCGCAATCCGAAAGGAGTCATCGTCGAGGTCGGTTCCTATAGAAGGCGACGGAAGCGCGTTCAGCCAAGAACCGGATTCCTTCGAGCTAACCGAGAGAAGACGGGCTTTATCGCGATCATTGACTGCGCCATTGGAAAGTAGCTTCGCGGTACTGTCATTAACCGGTCCTTCCCATACTCTTTGATGACTCCAATGGTCTGGAGAAGGTAAAACAGGCTCCGTCAAAAGTTCCCAATGGCGAAGAGCATCGCGAAAAACCGGGTCCGGAGAAGAAGCAAAATAGGACGGAAGAATATGTTGCACTAAATCAGCGACGCTGGAGGCCGACGACAAAAACCCCGGAAGCGCGAGTTTGGAGGCATGACGAATTCCAAGGCCGCCTTTAGCCACGGGAAGTGACGATTGTTCCCAAGGAGCTTCATCCATAAGCGTATTGGTGACGTCTTGGAGTGATTTTCGAAGAGTTCCATCGAAAGACCTGAGGCCATCTTCACAAAGCCACACAGGAGCGCTGCGGAGAAGATACGACAACCTCGGAATGGCCAAAGAGTTTTTAAGCAAGAAGAAACCATGATGCGCCGAGATGTGCTCGAGGTTTCTCGCCATCACCTTTAAAGCCTCAGTCTTACTAGCTAAGCACGAGGAAATAGCTTCAGAAGATAGGGGCGCACCGAGGAGCACTTAATTTGGTCGAGACAAAATTTTCATTCCAGATTTAAAATGCTGTTCGGTAAATCCGCCAGAGTTAAGAATTAAGAGCTCGCACTTCGACGGGTTTACTTCAAGGCCAATGTCTGACGAAAGCTCCTGTAGAAGATGAAGATCTTTCACGACGACATCAGGAACATCACCCAAAGACGAATCATCCAAGTACCACGTATTAAACTCTGATTGCATACGGCAAGCTACGTTCTGCACGAGAAGGCAAAAAAGTGCCGGACCCAAGGGATCACCTTGATGGACACCCCGTTCCGAAGAAATAAGAGCCTCTCCATAGGTAGGATGCGTCGGGGCCTTATAGCATTGCCGTAAAAACAAATACAATTCCGGATGATCCCTGTAAACCCGCTCAAGGAGACGATCTCGGCGGATCATGTTGAAGGCGTTTAAAAAATCAATTTTTAGGTCTTCCGAGCAGACGACGCGAACTGCGCCGGTGACATCTCCATCGGCGAGCTTAGCGGCCACGACTTTACCAATATCTCTTTTTTGCGTGACACTTTTTTGGCACGAGGCTTGCGAATTGCGCGAACGGGAAGGGTTAACTGGACCCTCTTGAAAGCTTTGGATGTTACTTTTATTCGACGTTGTCAGGGAAACTTGTTTGCCCGCCGACACAAATGGAACTTAAAAGCAAATCGAAGAGAAACAGAATAAACTCGTCCAAGATACCAGGGAATTATCGCGAACGACATTGTTTATAACGTTTGACAAACCCAATGCCGCCATGTTTCGCGCACCCTTTGGAATACGACGAATAACGCGCCGGGTGGACTTCAGATTAGCGAGCAAACCGACAAGGTCACCATACACTTCGGCAGATGAGGACGAGGAGTCCGGGAGAATTTCCGACACTGCGGAAGGCTTAAAGCATGTCGAGGAACGACCATAATGACCGTTCAAACTTTTAAAACAAGGCAAGAAAACGGCCTGGGAAGACATATTAGTTACTGCAGTCCATGATACAATGGAAAAAACCCGAACACGTGAGTCCAGCGGTACCGATGCGTAAGATAAAATTCGCTAACAATCGAACATGCGGAAATAACATAACCATAATATGTAAACACAGGATATTAAATCGGAAACAATTTTGACATATGGTAAGTTTTGGAAACAAAAATAAAACTTAAATTTACAATAATTTAGAACAATATAAACATAATTCGGATAATGGGATAAAATATGACAGACAGATAAAAACGAAAAGCATACAAAAATAAAGTGCAACCGAACTCGTCATTAAAACGAGATAAAAAAAACGAACCGACTAAGACCTAATTGTTCGAAACGTAAATTATCGAAAAATCATTAGCTACACCAAACTTGGTGAAACAAAGGGAACATGATACAGAACTGTAAAATTAAAATTAGGAATCCAAACTTCAAGATTTGTACACCGAACAGCAATAAGACGAGGGTATGCTCCAAAGAGGACGGACACGTCGCACAGATAAACACAGGAAGCCGCGTCGCATAAATAACCGAAGCAGACAAGGGCACAGGATAATTTTATACCGGTGGAACAACTAATTGAAATTGAAACAATGCCCTATAACCGAACCCCGCAGAAGGCCGACACATACATAGAGGATAGCGCCGCCGATCGAACGCCGCCGCCGCCGGTTATTTAGATAACGCCGAAACGCCGCCGCCGATAAATTAAATTTCGGTGGCGCCGCCGCCGACGCCGCCGAAACATTTTTATTTCGCCGCCGAATTAATTTAAATTATTAAAGTATAATAATTGCGTTTTGAGATCTAAATTCGAACTACATAGATTTTTCTATTGGTAGTGCTACGATTTATAGGCTGTTGGATGCACCATACTCGCGTTATAAGATTGGAAATAATTAATAATTTCCAAAAGATCTGGCACCACCACCTCGCGCACCAAGGGTTTCTGCAGCAGACAGCTGGGATCGGAGAGAGAGAAAAGAAAACGGCTTTGGAGTTGCCTCGCCTCGTATTTTGTAATAAGTACAGAAACGTATCAGCTGCATTCAGCAATAAATAATCTATTATATTTTGAAAATTCCTTTGATACAAATATAAAATGATTTGTGATAATAGACTTAAACGCGCCTTCCCAATCGACCGCCATTACCTTACAGTCTACGGGGAGGGTGATGAAAAAACGGTTTTAGGGGGGGGGGATGAAATTTCTGCGGTAGAGGGCTGGCTCGTTGGTTGTCTGTACGATAATGGCGGCGCCCAGTAAACGTTTCTAAAAAGAGTGTATATATAATAATACTAGTGAAATGGTGGTAAATAAGTACAGTATTGTTATTACTAACGTAAATGTTTTAGTTTAATAGTATCATATGTAACATAGTTCCTCATAAGTGTGCCACTGTTTAACATCTCTGTTTTAAAAATTTAAAAGAGACCTTGTTTTACAGCCACCAAAGAAAATACAGCACTAACATCGCGAAAAACTGGTTTTAACTTCCTTCCCTCCCCGCCAGAACTACTTTTGATGACGATAAAACCGTCATCGACTGGGAAGTGACGCCATATCCTTGCAACAAGGTCTCATTGTGAAAAAGTTCTTTCTGGCACACTTATTATTATTAAGTCCTAAGGTGGTGCCTTGGGTATTAGCCTAGCTGATTAAGTTACATATGATAGTATGTAACCAAAGTTACCTCTTTCTCGTTTTGGAAACAAGTGGTTCCTATTTTAATAAAATACATTTTATTAAACATGTATTTTTTTAAAATGTTTTTAACAGTTTAAGTTCTAGCGGTCTATTCTGATGGGGGAAATTTTTCCCCTTAGGCGCCGCCACCGCCGATTTTTTTCAACGCCGCCGATTATTTTCTGCAAATCGGCGCGCCACGCCGCCGCCGAACTAATTATCGTTCCCGCCGCCGCCGTTGAAAATTGGTTCGGCGCTATGCTCTACACATACACCAAATTAAAGATGAGAAAAAACTACAACCGAATAAACCTAACTAACAAATTAACAGATCGAAAACCTAACCTAAAACGACGAAATAGAACGCGAGAAACACGTGGGATATAAGCGTAGCATGCTGCTTATACACTTGTAAACTTGGAATCTATTTTTGTCATCTTTCTATTTAAGACTTCATATTTATTCTTTTTACCTTTTTATGCACTAACAAGGAGACGACCCGAGGTGTTAAAAACCGATTTCGTTCAAACTCGGGGGATTGGTAGACCTTCATGTAACTTGAAAAATCCTAAAGGGAATTTATTCAATGGGTAGTGGTTTTGCCATGGGAACGAAAAATGTTTTAGACAACATAAAATTGAAATTTTTCCTATTTAAGCCATATCGGTTCATTTTCACCCATTTGGTTCAAATTGATCAAAATGTGATCAATTTGATTTTTTTCGTCAATTTTTAAATATTTTTATAATTTTGGTATTTTAAAACTTTTAAATTTTTTAAAATCTTTCACAGGGGGGGGGGACCCTTGGAATCGGTCCAAATCCCATGTTATTTTCAATGAGAAATATTCCATTTTATGTTTTCAAAAACATTTTTCGTTGCCATAGTAAAACCGTTGCCCATTGAATAAATTCCCTTTAGGATTTTTCAAGTTACATGGAGGTCTACCAATCCCCCAAGTTTGAACAAAATCGGTGTGAAACACCTCGGGTCGTCTCCTTGTAAGTATACTTTTCTAGCTGAATGGGCAGTTTAAGTTAGTACTGATCTTATGTTGACATCACTATATGACTTAATAAGGCCACGCATATGTTGAAGTAGTTCTTGAGTTTCTTCAAATGGAGTAGCAAGTTCCATATTCATGGTGGATAAATGAAACTAATCTGCCTCCTAATTTAACAGAAGCTGGAACTGATTGGACTTAGAATTATGTATCCAGTATTATAATCACTACATGCCAATTAATTTTAATTCAACTTTACAGTATCTTAACCTAAAGCACACTTTTCTCTTGGTAATATTTTTTTCTATAATAAAAAATATCGAAAAAAAATATATTAAGTACCCATCCAAAACCCTTATTTTTACTCCTGGTCCCCTTAGTATGTAGGGACTAAATAATAATAATAGTATTTAAATGCTTTTTGATTGGAACACCCCTTAAGAAAAATTTCTTATTTACAAAAGGGTTCTACTCATAATTAAAAAAGGGGGACCAAGTCCGTCGTCGTCCCCTGGTTGGTGATTTTGCCAAACACGGAAACTATTCCACTCTTTACATTATACCGAAACATTGTTTTACGTGGTTTTTTTGGTTCACGCAGCAGCCGCAACCTTAGAAATCATCATCACTCCCATCCGGAAATGAAGCCACCGAGGAGGAGGAGGACCGGGTCATCACCCGGCCACGCAAGAGCCGCCGCAAAAATAAAAGCGGGCGATTTGGATTTATTCCAAGCGCCCATCGCGGAGAGCCCAGAAGCACATCCACCTCCCCCAAAACGCCCAAGTTACGGCGACAACTGGCCATCGTCAGATGACTAGCGGGCCATACCGCGGGAAATGGGTGAAAGGCCACCCATTCCAGGCGAGTATACTTCAACAAAATAATTAAGACACATAATTAAGAGAAAAACACAAAAATCCAACACACAATGTCCCGATGACGATAACAAGGGAAAGAAAACCCTTGGGTCAGGGGTGCACAGTTGGTTAATAAAAAAACCCGCGAAACTTCGTTCCCTATATTCAACCCTTAAGTCTATCAAGATAAATTTTAGTGGTTTCAATACATATGGAACGGTAAACTGTTTTGTTCTTATAACGTTTAAAATTTTTACAGTTGTGGAAAATGAAAAGTTTAGAATACGGATATCGACCTAAATGAAAAGCAGGACGATTTGATAGAAAAAGGTGCCAAATAGAAGGAGAAACGGTTTTCAGGCTAAACACATAATTTGTTGGGGTATACAGAAAATATATGAGAATTCCTTATTGCTTTATGCCTTAAGACAAGCGATTTAAAGGGTGAACCTCACCAAGTTTTATGTAATTTAAGACCTAAAGAAGAATTCACGATTAAAAGTTCATGCAAGACTGGTCTCTCGGAGCAATGTAAGCATTGCATAGCTCTTTTACTTCTATTGAATAGAAGTAATATATAAACGTTTGATGATTACAGTTGCACTGATACCACACAGCTATGGGGAAAACATAAAATAAATAGTAATATGATGTACAAACAAATGAAAGAAATCATATAACAGTTGATTCCCCCGTGTTGAAGCCCCTGGAAACCAATGTATCGAATGAAACAAATTCCTTAGCTAGAATCATATTAACTTTAGCTATGGAAAACAACGCACTTCTGGATGAAATTGCATCCTCTGAGATAGGGTTTCTCTCAAATGAACACAAGATATTTTATGAAAGAAACGTCAAGGTCACAAAAGATCAAACGACCCTAATCCTTTTGGACACAGAATTACAAAGTGGAATAAACATTTTGAGAATAATTTAAAAGGCTTTCTTTTTAAAGTGAATGCGATGACTATATTTGGGATGGAAAACGAGAAAAAAGGCTTAAGCTAGATATATTGAAGTATCTAACACTAACGTAAGAACTGTAGGTATTGTAATTAACCCACTGGCTCCATGGCTATGATTCAGTCCTGATGGAATTGTTTTTAATAAAAATAAGCCAGAATTACTTATTGAAATTAAAAGCGTTTACGAGGCCCGTAATAATTCCCTTGAAGAAGAATTTGCCCGTAAGAAACTTTTGTTTTCAATAAACAACATAGATATTATGGGCAAGTACAATTGGGAATGACTGCAAATCATTGTAAATAGAGACGAAGAAATTATACCAACACTTTAAAAAAAAATTAAACAAGGAGACGACCCGAGGTGATAATCGCCGATTTTGTTCAAACTCGGGTATAGTGTACACTTCCATGTACCTTAAAAAACCTGCAAGGGAAAAATGCGACGGGCTTTCGTTTTGTCATGGCTACCGAAATCGTTTTTGACAACATGATTTGGGATTTTCCATTTTAAATAACATGGGAATCTTAAAAAATGAAACATTTTGAAAATTCCTAAAACGTTAAAAAAATTAAATTGATTGTAAATATTTAATTTAATCAAGTTTAAATGCAATTGGTCAATTGGGGGACCCTTAAAATCCTTCAGGTTCCCATGTTATTTTCAATGGAAATAATTTTAAATGTTGTCAAAAACATTTTTGCATTGGTTGCCATGGCAAAACGAAAGACCGTCGCAACCTTTCCCTTCCATGTTTTTCAAGTTACATGGAGGTGTACATTATACCCGACTTTGAACAAAATCGGTGATTATCACCTCGGGTCGTCTCCTTGTTAATATATTATAATTATCTCTTGCCAAAACTTTCTGAGTTATTAAAATGTGTACCAACTGGGTAAAACATTTATTACAAAATTGCTCTTGATAAATTGACGATACCAGAGGCAATAGTTATCATAGAATTAAACTAAGCTATTATTTCCCATTGAAAATTCCAAATGTTATCAGTCGTTGAATTGATCTTTCAAGTTGCTTTTCTTTTTCGTGAGATACGGTGGTCTAACCATAACACCATCTATGTATGTTGTGAGCTTGAATACAATTTTGCTATCATTAGTAATAAACTTATCGTAGGCACGTCCTCCATAGGCTTTACTGATGAAAGTTATATTTCCGGCTGGAGCGACACCGATTAAGACCTTAGCTGTATGACAACTTTTAAAGAAGGAATATGTCAAAACCCCACACCTCATGCATTTTGGTGTTTCAATGGGTACTTCTGTGCAATCCAAAACCCAAAACCCATTCTTATATTTGGCAAAGCAAGTACGCATATTTTGAACAATTTTATCCTTACCTTAAGGTTTTATTTGTTACAAAATTACTTACATTTGAATAGTTTTGCAAAAACATATCCTCAAAAGTTGCTTTGGATATTTAGATCGTGACTTTCATTACTTTTATAATCACCGTTGCATTATTCCGTTTTAGCGTTTTTAAAGGTTGAAAAATTCCGGAAAAAGGAAAAATTCCCCACATATCGAAGCACTGCATCTATTGCATTAAAAATCAATGCAAGAAATAAGCGTTTCAAAAATATGGTCCTTATTAAGCAAAATAACTCAGCTCGTACAACGTCTTTTTCTTTCAAATTTTTTATCCCACAACCCTATTTTATATCCATGGCGGCCGATTTTAAAATTCATTTTAAATATTTCCATTTTAATATATATAATTCTGAACTAAACACGCGTACTCCTTAACAAATTAAAATTTTATCAGTTTACTGTTACAGTTTCAAGGCTCAAATTTAAGGAAAGGGTTTTAAAATATATAAAAGGTGAGGAAAAATTTATGGAAATTATTTTAGAAATATATTTTGCTTTTGAAAATAATTCCAAAAAATGACTCTTTAATTCTAAAACATTTCCAATATCTGTGCCTTCATTGATCCCAACTACCCCTTTAATCAACCTTCCAACTGCTTTGATAAAAGCATTTTTTTAATATATAGTGGGCTTAACTGACTTAAATGGAAATATATTTAAAACCATCACACTTATATAAAAATATTATAAATTTATTGTAATACTTATGAAGTAAAATTAGAATTCACTATAGTTGCAGATTTAAAATTAAAAACTTTAGAGAGACCCACATGCATACTCCGTGGTTGTCTTAACACAACTATCATTTTAAAAGGAATGGTATTTCTGTCGCCCTTCGAGGGTTCCAATATTGTCTGCTGCCTTCCATGGCTTTTCACACCTGAGGCGCTGATTGTGAAGGGAATAAAGGAAATTGATGGGGTCTTCCATAAAGGACGCGTTGGAGGTTCTTTGCCCTTTAAATGCAACCAAGTATAGTTTCTAAAATCACCAATAGACCTCCCCAGAGCTTTCCGAATCACAAAGAAAAACGCCATTACTTATAGACCTACAATGATTCTCAAATTGCTTACCGAGTAAAAAATTTTGAGAACACCATTTAATGTAAGATTTTAAAAATAAAACTACTTTTTTGTAGAGGTAAACAATCCGATTATATTATAATGGTAACTTTAGCATCAACCCTAATTAAAAAATTAAATATGCTAACACTTTAAGTCACAGCACTTGTGTACATTTTCTCAGTGAGAATAAACCACACTAGCAGAGTAGTGGTGGTTCAAACTAATGACTTTCTTTTATGTATGTTTTGGCAGATAATTTTGGTAAGAAAATGTAAAACGTTTACGATAAGTCTGAAAGTGAAATTTTGGGTAAAATGTAATCCAGCCAACCCTAACTTCCGGACTGAAATATCTACATACTCTTTTACCCCCATCCATAAATATAGATCACTAGTGGCGGCTACAGCCATAATACCTATAGGTTGACCCTGGAAATTTCTTCCCCAAAACGGGTCCCCTCCCAATGTATGTAAGCTATGACATCTGTTGGTTACTGGTATCCTGGTAGAAATTTTTTAAGCCCAGGTTTACTCCTGCTTTGAAAATTTGTTTCATTTTTTTACTTGTTCTTCTGGAACTCCTTCTGAGTAATATAACAGCTTTTTATTTCTGATTGTCATAAAAATTGATGGCATGCCAACATCAGATCGCAATTCACTAACCTTGGAAAGATTATACTTAAATTTATTGAAATTAAATTTTAACTTATAAAATGAACATATTCACGATAAAAAAGTGTGGTCATTGATTAGGATATTTATACAAGCTCAGGGCTAGGCTATTAATAAAGGATTTGATAGTTTAAACCATACTACATTTGAATTTAGAAGGGTTTTCATGGGGTCTTAATTAGGTGGTTTAGATTTTATTTAAACTTCAATGTAGTATCATTTGTCTTATACCAGGGGTGTCTTTTATCCATGGACAATAAAAGTATTTGTTAATTCAATAGATCATATAGAGAACCATATAATTTTATAACCATTATATAGTAGTTTTAAAAAATTCATAGGAGTTCATTAAATAATACAACTGTCTCATGAACATACTGCAAGAAATTTAAAGATAACTTTCTGATCAAGAAAAAGAAACTATATAAACTAGTAATCAAAAAAAATTAACAACCACTTTTACGTAGTGAAAACTGAAGTATTTTATTCAAAATACGTGACATAACTAGTTTCGGAACCCTTTGGTTCCTTCATCAGGCGTGATACTGAAGAAAATTTCAGAGGGCGTTACAGATAATTTTTTATAGGCGCATACAATATGATCAAAATAAATATAAAATATAATAACAATTCCAGTTAAAAAATATGATATAAAGCAATCAAAATATGTTCACCACAGTGAGGCAATATAACTTCTCAGTCCATCATCTTTATTAAAGGCGTCTTTAATTTTTGAGATATAATATTTCAAGGGATTCCATCATGTTTAATTTAAAATAATTGTCTATTTTACATAATTTTGGTACCATCAAAAACTGTAAAACTAGTTGTATCACGTATTTTAAATAAAATGCTTCAGTTTTCTTTACATAACAGTGGTTTTTAACTTTTATGATTACTAGTTTTAATACGTTGGGGTGCATACAAACTAGTTGAACGTCCAATTATGGTGGCACAAATGTTGAACTTTATGAAGGACTTCGTCAAAATTTTATTTAATGCGGAAGAGCACAGTAGAACCATTTTTTTTAAATTTACTCCCAAAAAGTATTTTGCTACATAAAGATTAAACATTCATCTGCTGCTTGAAATAGTTTTGGTGAATTTAAGTTAATTATATAATGAGCTGTCTCATCATGACTCGAGGCTAGTTTTGCTTGAATCGACATTCTTTAGTCACCAGCGGTTTATCTTTATTTCCTTAGAACTAATGAAATATTGAGTTCACAATTTGGAAAACTATTATCGTTACTAGTGCAATAGAGAAAATAAAAGAGTTCTACTTGGAATAGAACTAAAGAATACAACTGCCACAATACTCTTCCCCTTAAGTGCCAATTTTGTGCGTAAAATAACAATAACTTAGAAATTTTCTTAAACTGTTGGTAATTTTCAACCAAAATTGGTAAATTACTGAGTTGCTATACTATACATTTATAGGGCGTGATATTTCTATCATCATTGCTGGGAAATTCCCGGTAACTGTGAAGGATGTAATGACGAGGGTTCTAGCATCAGTTGAGAACTGGTGCAGGGAGGTCAACCTCATGGTTAATCCTAATAAAACTGTCTCGGTTCCTTTTATTCGTAAAAAGATAAAAGGCATGTTCGAGGGTATTTACTTATTTGGAAGGGACCTAGTGGAGAGTACTGAGGTGAATTACCTTGGGTTGCACAATCAAGTTCAACTTTATTGGGTGCCTGGCCATAAAGGGGCATCTTGGGAACGAAAGGGCCGCCACCTTGGCCAAGGAAGGTGCGAGGGCTGGGTTCATTGGGCCGGAACCTGCTCTCCCCGTCTCCCGGGGACTTGAACGTGGCTTTCTCTCCCAGTTTATGTAATAAATTTTGAATTTATCTACCACTTTATATACGAACAATAAAAAAACCATTTTCATACCATTGGGTTATTAAAAAATGAGTTTTAATTAGTATATATTTCGTAAAACTAAAGCTTTAGGCGAACCGTTCAGTGAGAGTAATGAATAATAAACTTAAAAAGTTTAATTGAAACATGTACCTGTCCAAAATGAACTTTAAAAACAGCGAACCTTCCCTAACATTCGGAGAATTCAACGCAAATCTTACTTTTGGAATTCCAAATCCAATATATAAAATATAACAAAATGAAATGAAGCTTTAGGCGAACCACTCAGTGAGAGTGATGAACAATAAACTTAAAAAGTTAAATTGAAATATGTACAGGTCCAAAATGAACTTTAAAAATAGCGAACCTTCCCTAACATTCGGAGAATTCAACGCAAATCTTACTTTTGAAATTCCAAATCCAATATATAAAATATAACAAAATGAAATAAAGCTTTAGGCGAACCACTCAGTGAGAGTGATGAATAATAAACTTAAAAAGTTAAATTGAAACATGCACAGGTCCAAAATGAACTTTAAAAATAGCGAACCTTCCCTAACATTCGGAGAATTCAACGCAAATCTTACTTTTGGAATTACAATTTAACTATATAAATTATCACAGTAAAAACTAAAGCTTTAGGCGAACCGTTCAGTGAGAGTAATGAATAATAAACTTAAAAAGTTTAATTGAAACATGTACACATTCAAAATGAACTTTAAAAACAGCGAACCTTCCCTAACATTCGGAGAATTCAACGCAAATCTTACTTTTGGAATTCCAAATTCCATATACAAAATATAACAAAATGAAATAAAGCTTTAGGCGAACCACTCAGTGAGAGTGATGAATAAATTGAAACATGTACAGGTTCAAAATGAACTTTAAAAACAGCGAACCTTCCCTAACATTCGGAGAATTCAACGCAAATCTTACTTTTCGAATTCCAAATCCAATATATAAAATATAACAAAATTAAATAAAGCTTTAGGCGAACCACTCAGTGAGAGTGATGAATAAATTGAAACATGTACAGGTCCAAAATGAACTTTAAAAACAGCGAACCTTCCCTAATATTCGGAGAATTCAACGCAAATCTTACTTTTCGAATTCCAAATCCAATATATAAAATATAAAAAAAATGAAATAAAGCTTTAGGCGAACCACTCAGTGAGAGTAATGAATAATAAACTTAAAAAGTTTAATTGAAACATGTACAGGTCCAAAATGAACTTTAAAAACAGCGAACCTTCCCTAACATTCGGAGAATTCAACGCAAATCTTACTTTTCGAATTCCAAATCCAATATATAAAATATAACAAAATTAAATAAAGCTTTAGGCGAACCACTCAGTGAGAGTGATGAATAAATTGAAACATGTAAGGTCCAAAATGAACTTTAAAAACAGCGAACCTTCCCTAACATTCGGAGAATTCAACGCAAATCTTACTTTTGGAATTACAATTTAACTATATAAATTATCACAGTAAAAACTAAAGCTTTAGGCGAACCGTTCAGTGAGAGTAATGAATAATAAACTTAAAAAGTTTAATTGAAACATGTACAGGTCCAAAATGAACTTTAAAAACAGCGAACCTTCCCTAACATTCGGAGAATTCAACGCAAATCTTACTTTTGGAATTACAATTTAACTATATAAATTATCACAAAAAAATAAAGCTTTAGACGAACCGTTCAGTGAGAATAATGAATAATAAACTTAAAAAGTTAAATTGAAACATGTACAGGTCCAAAATGAACTTTCAAAACAGCGAACCTTACCTAACATTCGGAGAATTCAACGCAAATCTTACTTTTGGAATTACAATTTAACTATATAAATTATCACAGTAAAAACTAAAGCTTTAGGCGAACCGTTCAGTGAGAGTAATGAATAATAAACTTAAAAAGTTTAATTGAAACATGTACAGGTCCAAAATGAACTTTAAAAACAGCGAACCTTCCCTAACATTCGGAGAATTCAACGCAAATCTTACTTTTGGAATTACAATTTAACTATATAAATTATCACAAAAAAATAAAGCTTTAGACGAACCGTTCAGTGAGAGTAATGAATAATAAACTTAAAAAGTTAAATTGAAACATGTACAGGTCCAAAATGAACTTTCAAAACAGCGAACCTTACCTAACATTCGGAGAATTCAACGCAAATCTTACTTTTGGAATTACAATTTAACTATATAAATTATCACAGTAAAAACTAAAGCTTTAGGCGAACCGTTCAGTGAGAGTAATGAATAATAAACTTAAAAAGTTTAATTGAAACATGTACAGGTCCAAAATGAACTTTAAAAACAGCGAACCTTCCCTAACATTCGGAGAATTCAACGCAAATCTTACTTTTGGAATTACAATTTAACTATATAAATTATCACAAAAAAATAAAGCTTTAGACGAACCGTTCAGTGAGAGTAATGAATAATAAACTTAAAAAGTTAAATTGAAACATGTACAGGTCCAAAATGAACTTTCAAAACAGCGAACCTTACCTAACATTCGGAGAATTCAACGCAAATCTTACTTTTGGAATTACAATTTAACTATATAAATTATCACAGTAAAAACTAAAGCTTTAGGCGAACCGTTCAGTGAGAGTAATGAATAATAAACTTAAAAAGTTTAATTGAAACATGTACAGGTCCAAAATGAACTTTAAAAACAGCGAACCTTCCCTAACATTCGGAGAATTCAACGCAAATCTTACTTTTGGAATTACAATTTAACTATATAAATTATCACAAAAAAATAAAGCTTAAGGCGAACCGTTCAGTGAGAGTAATGAATAATAAACTTCAAAAGTTAAATTGAAACATGTACAGGTCCAAAATGAACTTTAAAAACAGCGAACCTTCCCTAACATTCGGAGAATTCAACGCAAATCTTACTTTTCGAATTCCAAATCCAATATATAAAATATAACAAAATTAAATAAAGCTTTAGGCGAACCACTCAGTGAGAGTGATGAATAAATTGAAACATGCAAGGTCCAAAATGAACTTTAAAAACAGCGAACCTTCCCTAACATTCGGAGAATTCAACGCAAATCTTACTTTTGGAATTACAATTTAACTATATGAATTATCACAAAAAAATAAAGATTTAGGCGAACCGTTCAGTGAGAGTAATGAATAATAAACTTAAAAAGTTTAATTGAAACATGTACAGGTCCAAAATGAACTTTAAAAACAGCGAACCTTCCCTAACATTCGGAGAATTCAACGCAAATCTTACTTTTCGAATTCCAAATCCAATATATAAAATATAACAAAATTAAATAAAGCTTTAGGCGAACCACTCAGTGAGAGTGATGAATAAATTGAAACATGTAAGGTCCAAAATGAACTTTAAAAACAGCGAACCTTCCCTAACATTCGGAGAATTCAACGCAAATCTTACTTTTGGAATTACAATTTAGCTATATAAATTATCACAAAAAAATAAAGCTTTAGACGAACCGTTCAGTGAGAGTAATGAATAATAAACTTAAAAAGTTAAATTGAAACATGTACAGGTCCAAAATGAACTTTCAAAACAGCGAACCTTACCTAACATTCGGAGAATTCAACGCAAATCTTACTTTTGGAATTACAATTTAACTATATAAATTATCACAGTAAAAACTAAAGCTTTAGGCGAACCGTTCAGTGAGAGTAATGAATAATAAACTTAAAAAGTTTAATTGAAACATGTACAGGTCCAAAATGAACTTTAAAAACAGCGAACCTTCCCTAACATTCGGAGAATTCAACGCAAATCTTACTTTTCGAATTCCAAATCCAATATATAAAATATAACAAAATTAAATAAAGCTTTAGGCGAACCACTCAGTGAGAGTGATGAATAAATTGAAACATGTAAGGTCCAAAATGAACTTTAAAAACAGCGAACCTTCCCTAACATTCGGAGAATTCAACGCAAATCTTACTTTTGGAATTACAATTTAACTATATAAATTATCACAAAAAATAAAGCTTTAGACGAACCGTTCAGTGAGAGTAATGAATAATAAACTTAAAAAGTTAAATTGAAACATGTACAGGTCCAAAATGAACTTTCAAAACAGCGAACCTTCCCTAACATTCGGAGAATTCAACGCAAATCTTACTTTTGGAATTACAATTTAACTATATAAATTATCACAGTAAAAACTAAAGCTTTAGGCGAACCGTTCAGTGAAAGTAATGAATAATAAACTTAAAAAGTTTAATTGAACCATGTACAGGTCCAAAATGAACTTTAAAAACAGCGAACCTTCCATAACATTCGGAGAATTCAACGCAAATCTTACTTTTCGAATTCCAAATCCAATATATAAAATATAACAAAATTAAATAAAGCTTTAGGCGAACCACTCAGTGAGAGTGATGAATAAATTGAAACATGTAAGGTCCAAAATGAACTTTAAAAACAGCGAACCTTCCCTAACATTCGGAGAATTCAACGCAAATCTTACTTTTGGAATTACAATTTAACTATATAAATTATCACAAAAAAATAAAGCTTAAGGCGAACCGTTCAGTGAGAGTAATGAATAATAAACTTCAAAAGTTAAATTGAAACATGTACAGGTCCAAAATGAACTTTAAAAACAGCGAACCTTCCCTAACATTCGGAGAATTCAACGCAAATCTTACTTTTCGAATTCCAAATCCAATATATAAAATATAACAAAATTAAATAAAGCTTTAGGCGAACCACTCAGTGAGAGTGATGAATAAATTGAAACATGCAAGGTCCAAAATGAACTTTAAAAACAGCGAACCTTCCCTAACATTCGGAGAATTCAACGCAAATCTTACTTTTGGAATTACAATTTAACTATATGAATTATCACAAAAAAAATAAAGCTTTAGGCGAACCGTTCAGTGAGAGTAATGAATAATAAACTTAAAAAGTTTAATTGAAACATGTACAGGTCCAAAATGAACTTTAAAAACAGCGAACCTTCCCTAACATTCGGAGAATTCAACGCAAATCTTACTTTTGAAATTGCAAACCCAATATATAAAATATAACAAAATGAATTAAAGCTTTAGGCGAACAACTCAGTGAGAGTGATGAATAATAAACTTAAAAAGTTAAATTGAAACATGTACAGGCCCAAAATGAACTTTAAAAACAGCGAACCTTCCCTAACATTCGGAAAATTCAATGCAAATCTTACTTTTGGAATTACAATTTAACTATATAAATTATCACAGTATAAAATAAAGCTTTAGGCGAACCGTTCAGTGGGAGTAATGAATAATAAACTTAAAAAGTTAAATTGAAACATGTACAGGTCCAAAATGAACTTTAAAAACAGCGAACCTTCCCTAACATTCGGAGAATTCAACGCAAATCTTACTTTTGGAATTCCAAACCCAATATATAAAATATAAAAAAAATGAAATAAAGCTTTAGGCGAACCACTCAGTGAGAGTAATGAATAATAAACTTAAAAAGTTAAATTGAAACATGTACAGGTCCTAAATGAACTTTAAAAACAGCGAACCTTCCCTAACTTTCTGAGAATTCAAAGCTAATCTTACTTTTGGAATTCCAAAATTCAATTTATAAAATAAAACAGTATGAAATAAAGCTTTAGGCGACCCGTTCAGTGAGAGAAATGAATAATAAACTTAAAAAGTTAAATTGAAACATGTACAGGTCCAAAATGAACTTTAAAAATAGCGAACCTTCCCTAACATTCGGAGAATTCAACGCAAATCTTACTTTTCGAATTCCAAATCCAATATATAAAATATAACAAAATTAAATAAAGCTTTAGGCGAACCACTCAGTGAGAGTGATGAATAAATTGAAACATGTACAGGTCCAAAATGAACTTTAAAAACAGCGAACCTTCCCTAACATTCGGAGAATTCAACGCAAATCTTACTTTTGAAATTCCAAATCCAATATATAAAATATAACAAAATGAAATAAAGCTTTAGGCGAACCACTCAGTGAGAGTGATGAATAATTAACTTATGTACAGGTCCAAAATGAACTTTCAAAACTGCGAACCTTCCCTAACATTCGGAGAATTCAACGCAAATCTTACTTTTGGAATTACAATTTAACTATATAAATTATCACAGTAAAAACTAAAGCTTTAGGCGAACCGTTCAGTGAGAGTAATGAATAATAAACTTAAAAAGTTAAATTGAAACATGTACAGGTGCAAAATGAACTTTAAAAATAGCGAACCTTCCCTAACATTCGGAGAATTCAACGCAAATCTTACTTTTGAAATTGCAAACCCAATATATAAAATATAACAAAATGAATTAAAGCTTTAGGCGAACAACTCAGTGAGAGTGATGAATAATAAACTTAAAAATTGAAACATGTACAGGTCCAAAATGAACTTTAAAAATAGCGAACCTTCCCTAACATTCGGAGAATTCAACGCAAATCTTACTTTTGGAATTTCAAATCCAATATATAAAATATAACAAAATTAAATAAAGCTTTAGGCGAACCACTCAGTGAGAGTGATGAATAATAAACTTAAAAAGTTAAATTGAAACATGTACAGGCCCAAAATGAACTTTAAAAACAGCGAACCTTCCCTAACATTCGGAAAATTCAATGCAAATCTTACTTTTGGAATTACAATTTAGCTATATAAATTATCACAGTATAAAATAAAGCTTTAGGCGAACCGTTCAGTGGGAGTAATGAATAATAAACTTAAAAAGTTAAATTGAAACATGTACAGGTCCAAAATCAACTTTAAAAACAGCGAACCTTCCCTAACATTCGGAGAATTCAACGCAAATCTTACTTTTGGAATTCCAAACCCAATATATAAAATATAAAAAAAATGAAATAAAGCTTTAGGCGAACCACTCAGTGAGAGTAATGAATAATAAACTTAAAAAGTTAAATTGAAACATGTACAGGTCCTAAATGAACTTTAAAAACAGCGAACCTTCCCTAACTTTCTGAGAATTCAAAGCTAATCTTACTTTTGGAATTCCAAAATTCAATTTATAAAATAAAACAGTATGAAATAAAGCTTTAGGCGAACCGTTCAGTGAGAGAAATGAATAATAAACTTAAAAAGTTAAATTGAAACATGTACAGGTCCAAAATGAACTTTAAAAATAGCGAACCTTCCCTAACATTCGGAGAATTCAACGCAAATCTTACTTTTGAAATTCCAAATCCAATATATAAAATATAACAAAATGAAATAAAGCTTTAGGCGAACCACTCAGTGAGAGTGATGAATAATAAACTTAAAAAGTTAAATTGAAACATGTACAGGTCCAAAATGAACTTTAAAAACAGCGAACTTTCCCTAACATTCGGAGAATTCAACGCAAATCTTACTTTTGGAATTCCAAATTCCATATACAAAATATAACAAAATGAAATAAAGCTTTAGGCGAACCACTCAGTGAGAGTGATGAATAAATTGAAACATGTACAGGTCCAAAATGAACTTTAAAAACAGCGAACCTTCCCTAACATTCGGAGAATTCAACGCAAATCTTACTTTTCGAATTCCAAATCCAATATATAAAATATAACAAAATTAAATAAAGCTTTAGGCGAACCACTCAGTGAGAGTGATGAATAAATTGAAACATGTACAGGTCCAAAATGAACTTTAAAAACAGCGAACCTTCCCTAACATTCGGAGAATTCAACGCAAATCTTACTTTTGAAATTCCAAATCCAATATATAAAATATAACAAAATGAAATAAAGCTTTAGGCGAACCACTCAGTGAGAGTGATGAATAATTAACTTATGTACAGGTCCAAAATGAACTTTCAAAACTGCGAACCTTCCCTAACATTCGGAGAATTCAACGCAAATCTTACTTTTGGAATTACAATTTAACTATATAAATTATCACAGTAAAAACTAAAGCTTTAGGCGAACCGTTCAGTGAGAGTAATGAATAATAAACTTAAAAAGTTAAATTGAAACATGTACAGGTCCAAAATGAACTTTAAAAACAGCGAACCTTCCCTAACATTCGGAGAATT
This sequence comes from Leiobunum rupestre, assembly GCF_980474605.1. Lineage (NCBI taxonomy): Eukaryota > Metazoa > Arthropoda > Arachnida > Opiliones > Sclerosomatidae > Leiobunum > Leiobunum rupestre. The sequence goes on from NC_143387.1 coordinate 210,280, forward strand.
CAACGCAAATCTTACTTTTGAAATTCCAAATCCAATATATAAAATATAACAAAATGAAATAAAGCTTTAGGCGAACCACTCAGTGAGAGTGATGAATAATTAACTTAAAAAGTTAAATTGAAACATGCACAGGACCAAAATGAACTTTAAAAATAGCGAACCTTCCCTAACATTCGGAGAATTCAACGCAAATCTTACTTTTGGAATTACAATTTAACTATATAAATGATCACAAAAAAATAAAGCTTTAGGCGAACCGTTCAGTGAGAGTAATGAATAATAAACTTAAAAAGTTAAATTGAAACATGTACAGGTCCAAAATGAACTTTAAAAACAGCGAACCTTCCCTAACATTCGGAGAATTCAACGCAAATCTTACTTTTGGAATTCCAAACCCAATATATAAAATATAAAAAAAATGAAATAAAGCTTTAGGCGAACCACTCAGTGAGAGTAATGAATAATAAACTTAAAAAGTAAAATTGAAACATGTACAGGTCCTAAATGAACTTTAAAAACAGCGAACCTTCCCTAACTTTCTGAGAATTCAAAGCTAATCTTACTTTTGGAATTCCAAAATTCAATATATAAAATATAACAGTATGAAATAAAGCTTTAGGCGAACCGTTCAGTGAGAGTAATGAATAATAAACTTAAAAAGTTAAATTGAAACATGTACAGGTCCTAAATGAACTTTAAAAACAGCGAACCTTCCCTAACATTCGGAGAATTCAACGCAAATCTTACTTTTGAAATTCCAAATCCAATATATAAAATATAACAAAATGAAATAAAGCTTTAGGCGAGCCACTCAGTGAGAGTGATGAATAATAAACTTAAAAAGTTAAATTGAAACATGTACAGGTCCAAAATGAACTTTAAAAACAGCGAACCTTCCCTAACATTCGGAGAATTCAACGCAAATCTTACTTTTGGAATTCCAAATTCCATATACAAAATATAACAAAATGAAATAAAGCTTTAGGCGAACCACTCAGTGAGAGTGATGAATAAATTGAAACATGTACAGGTCCAAAATGAACTTTAAAAACAGCGAACCTTCCCTAACATTCGGAGAATTCAACGCAAATCTTACTTTTGGAATTCCAAACCCAATATATAAAATATAAAAAAAATGAAATAAAGCTTTAGGCGAACCACTCAGTGAGAGTAATGAATAATAAACTTAAAAAGTTAAATTGAAACATGTACAGGTCCTAAATGAACTTTAAAAACAGCGAACCTTCCCTAACTTTCTGAGAATTCAAAGCTAATCTTACTTTTGGAATTCCAAAATTCAATTTATAAAATAAAACAGTATGAAATAAAGCTTTCGGCGAACCGTTCAGTGAGAGAAATGAATAATAAACTTAAAAAGTTAAATTGAAACATGTACAGGTCCAAAATGAACTTTAAAAATAGCGAACCTTCCCTAACATACGGAGAATTCAACGCAAATCTTACTTTTGAAATTCCAAATCCAATATATAAAATATAACAAAATGAAATAAAGCTTTAGGCGAACCACTCAGTGAGAGTGATGAATAATAAACTTAAAAAGTTAAATTGAAACATGTACAGGTCCAAAATGAACTTTAAAAACAGCGAACTTTCCCTAACATTCGGAGAATTCAACGCAAATCTTACTTTTGGAATTCCAAATTCCATATACAAAATATAACAAAATGAAATAAAGCTTTAGGCGAACCACTCAGTGAGAGTGATGAATAAATTGAAACATGTACAGGTCCAAAATGAACTTTAAAAACAGCGAACCTTCCCTAACATTCGGAGAATTCAACGCAAATCTTACTTTTCGAATTCCAAATCCAATATATAAAATATAACAAAATTAAATAAAGCTTTAGGCGAACCACTCAGTGAGAGTGATGAATAAATTGAAACATGTACAGGTCCAAAATGAACTTTAAAAACAGCGAACCTTCCCTAACATTCGGAGAATTCAACGCAAATCTTACTTTTGAAATTCCAAATCCAATATATAAAATATAACAAAATGAAATAAAGCTTTAGGCGAACCACTCAGTGAGAGTGATGAATAATTAACTTATGTACAGGTCCAAAATGAACTTTCAAAACTGCGAACCTTCCCTAACATTCGGAGAATTCAACGCAAATCTTACTTTTGGAATTACAATTTAACTATATAAATTATCACAGTAAAAACTAAAGCTTTAGGCGAACCGTTCAGTGAGAGTAATGAATAATAAACTTAAAAAGTTAAATTGAAACATGTACAGGTCCAAAATGAACTTTAAAAACAGCGAACCTTCCCTAACATTCGGAGAATTCAACGCAAATCTTACTTTTGAAATTCCAAATCCAATATATAAAATATAACAAAATGAAATAAAGCTTTAGGCGAACCACTCAGTGAGAGTGATGAATAATTAACTTAAAAAGTTAAATTGAAACATGCACAGGACCAAAATGAACTTTAAAAATAGCGAACCTTCCCTAACATTCGGAGAATTCAACGCAAATCTTACTTTTGGAATTACAATTTAACTATATAAATTATCACAAAAAAATAAAGCTTTAGGCGAACCGTTCAGTGAGAGTAATGAATAATAAACTTAAAAAGTTAAATTGAAACATGTACAGGTCCAAAATGAACTTTAAAAACAGCGAACCTTCCCTAACATTCGGAGAATTCAACGCAAATCTTACTTTTGGAATTCCAAACCCAATATATAAAATATAAAAAAAATGAAATAAAGCTTTAGGCGAACCACTCAGTGAGAGTAATGAATAATAAACTTAAAAAGTAAAATTGAAACATGTACAGGTCCTAAATGAACTTTAAAAACAGCGAACCTTCCCTAACTTTCTGAGAATTCAAAGCTAATCTTACTTTTGGAATTCCAAAATTCAATATATAAAATATAACAGTATGAAATAAAGCTTTAGGCGAACCGTTCAGTGAGAGTAATGAATAATAAACTTAAAAAGTTAAATTGAAACATGTACAGGTCCTAAATGAACTTTAAAAACAGCGAACCTTCCCTAACATTCGGAGAATTCAACGCAAATCTTACTTTTGAAATTCCAAATCCAATATATAAAATATAACAAAATGAAATAAAGCTTTAGGCGAGCCACTCAGTGAGAGTGATGAATAATAAACTTAAAAAGTTAAATTGAAACATGTACAGGTCCAAAATGAACTTTAAAAACAGCGAACCTTCCCTAACATTCGGAGAATTCAACGCAAATCTTACTTTTGGAATTCCAAATTCCATATACAAAATATAACAAAATGAAATAAAGCTTTAGGCGAACCACTCAGTGAGAGTGATGAATAAATTGAAACATGTACAGGTCCAAAATGAACTTTAAAAACAGCGAACCTTCCCTAACATTCGGAGAATTCAACGCAAATCTTACTTTTGAAATTCCAAATCCAATATATAAAATATAACAAAATGAAATAAAGCTTTAGGCGAACCACTCAGTGAGAGTGATGAATAATTAACTTAAAAAGTTAAATTGAAACATGCACAGGACCAAAATGAACTTAAAAAATAGCGAACCTTCCCTAACATTCGGAGAATTCAACGCAAATCTTACTTTTGGAATTACAATTTAACTATATAAATTATCACAAAAAAATAAAGCTTTAGGCGAACCGTTCAGTGAGAGTAATGAATAATAAACTTAAAAAGTTAAATTGAAACATGTACAGGTCCAAAATGAACTTTAAAAACAGCGAACGTTCCCTAACATTCGGAGAATTCAACGCAAATCTTACTTTTGGAATTCCAAACCCAATATATAAAATATAAAAAAAATGAAATAAAGCTTTAGGCGAACCACTCAGTGAGAGTAATGAATAATAAACTTAAAAAGTTAAATTGAAACATGTACAGGTCCAAAATGAACTTTCAAAACAGCGAACCTTCCCTAACATTCGGAGAATTCAACGCAAATCTTACTTTTGGAATTACAATTTAACTATATAAATTATCACAGTAAAAACTAAAGCTTTAGGCGAACCGTTCAGTGAGAGTAATGAATAATAAACTTAAAAAGTTTAATTGAACCATGTACAGGTCCAAAATGAACTTTAAAAACAGCGAACCTTCCATAACATTCGGAGAATTCAACGCAAATCTTACTTTTCGAATTCCAAATCCAATATATAAAATATAACAAAATTAAATAAAGCTTTAGGCGAACCACTCAGTGAGAGTGATGAATAAATTGAAACATGTAAGGTCCAAAATGAACTTTAAAAACAGCGAACCTTCCCTAACATTCGGAGAATTCAACGCAAATCTTACTTTTGGAATTACAATTTAACTATATAAATTATCACAAAAAAATAAAGCTTAAGGCGAACCGTTCAGTGAGAGTAATGAATAATAAACTTCAAAAGTTAAATTGAAACATGTACAGGTCCAAAATGAACTTTAAAAACAGCGAACCTTCCCTAACATTCGGAGAATTCAACGCAAATCTTACTTTTCGAATTCCAAATCCAATATATAAAATATAACAAAATTAAATAAAGCTTTAGGCGAACCACTCAGTGAGAGTGATGAATAAATTGAAACATGCAAGGTCCAAAATGAACTTTAAAAACAGCGAACCTTCCCTAACATTCGGAGAATTCAACGCAAATCTTACTTTTGGAATTACAATTTAACTATATAAATTATCACAAAAAAATAAAGCTTTAGGCGAACCGTTCAGTGAGAGTAATGAATAATAAACTTAAAAAGTTTAATTGAAACATGTACAGGTCCAAAATGAACTTTAAAAACAGCGAAACTTCCCTAACATTCGGAGAATTCAACGCAAATCTTACTTTTGGAATTCCAAATCCAATATATAAAATATAACAAAATGAAATGAAGCTTTAGGCGAACCGTTCAGTGAGAGTAATGAATAATAAACTTAAAAAGTTTAATTGAAACATGTACAGGTCCAAAATGAACTTTAAAAACAGCGAAACTTCCCTAACATTCGGAGAATTCAACGCAAATCTTACTTTTCGAATTCCAAATCCAATATATAAAATATAACAAAATTAAATAAAGCTTTAGGCGAACCACTCAGTGAGAGTGATGAATAAATTGAAACATGCAAGGTCCAAAATGAACTTTAAAAACAGCGAACCTTCCCTAACATTCGGAGAATTCAACGCAAATCTTACTTTTGGAATTACAATTTAACTATATAAATTATCACAAAAAAATAAAGCTTTAGGCGAACCGTTCAGTGAGAGTAATGAATAATAAACTTAAAAAGTTTAATTGAAACATGTACAGGTCCAAAATGAACTTTAAAAACAGCGAACCTTCCCTAACATTCGGAGAATTCAACGCAAATCTTACTTTTGGAATTTCAAATCCAATATATAAAATATAACAAAATTAAATAAAGCTTTAGGCGAACCACTCAGTGAGAGTGATGAATAATAAACTTAAAAAGTTAAATTGAAACATGTACAGGCCCAAAATGAACTTTAAAAACAGCGAACCTTCCCTAACATTCGGAAAATTCAATGCAAATCTTACTTTTGGAATTACAATTTAACTATATAAATTATCACAGTATAAAATAAAGCTTTAGGCGAACCGTTCAGTGGGAGTAATGAATAATAAACTTAAAAAGTTAAATTGAAACATGTACAGGTCCAAAATGAACTTTAAAAACAGCGAACCTTCCCTAACATTCGGAGAATTCAACGCAAATCTTACTTTTGGAATTCCAAACCTAATATATAAAATATAAAAAAAAATGAAATAAAGCTTTAGGCGAACCACTCAGTGAGAGTAATGAATAATAAACTTAAAAAGTTAAATTGAAACATGTACAGGTCCTAAATGAACTTTAAAAACAGCGAACCTTCCCTAACTTTCTGAGAATTCAAAGCTAATCTTACTTTTGGAATTCCAAAATTCAATTTATAAAATAAAACAGTATGAAATAAAGCTTTAGGCGAACCGTTCAGTGAGAGAAATGAATAATAAACTTAAAAAGTTAAATTGAAACATGTACAGGTCCAAAATGAACTTTAAAAATAGCGAACCTTCCCTAACATTCGGAGAATTCAACGCAAATCTTACTTTTGGAATTACAATTTAACTATATAAATTATCACAAAAAAATAAAGCTTTAGGCGAACCGTTCAGTGAGAGTAATGAATAATAAACTTAAAAAGTTAAATTGAAACATGTACAGGTCCAAAATGAACTTTAAAAACAGCGAACTTTCCCTAACATTCGGAGAATTCAACGCAAATCTTACTTTTGGAATTCCAAATTCCATATACAAAATATAACAAAATGAAATAAAGCTTTAGGCGAACCACTCAGTGAGAGTGATGAATAAATTGAAACATGTACAGGTCCAAAATGAACTTTAAAAACAGCGAACCTTCCCTAACATTCGGAGAATTCAACGCAAATCTTACTTTTCGAATTCCAAATCCAATATATAAAATATAACAAAATTAAATAAAGCTTTAGGCGAACCACTCAGTGAGAGTGATGAATAAATTGAAACATGTACAGGTCCAAAATGAACTTTAAAAACAGCGAACCTTCCCTAATATTCGGAGAATTCAACGCAAATCTTACTTTTGAAATTCCAAATCCAATATATAAAATATAACAAAATGAAATAAAGCTTTAGGCGAACCACTCAGTGAGAGTGATGAATGATTAACTTATGTACAGGTCCAAAATGAACTTTCAAAACTGCGAACCTTCCCTAACATTCGGAGAATTCAACGCAAATCTTACTTTTGGAATTACAATTTAACTATATAAATTATCACAGTAAAAACTAAAGCTTTAGGCGAACCGTTCAGTGAGAGTAATGAATAATAAACTTAAAAAGTTAAATTGAAACATGTACAGGTGCAAAATGAACTTTAAAAATAGCGAACCTTCCCTAACATTCGGAGAATTCAACGCAAATCTTACTTTTGAAATTGCAAACCCAATATATAAAATATAACAAAATGAATTAAAGCTTTAGGCGAACAACTCAGTGAGAGTGATGAATAATAAACTTAAAAATTGAAACATGTACAGGTCCAAAATGAACTTTAAAAATAGCGAACCTTCCCTAACATTCGGAGAATTCAACGCAAATCTTACTTTTGGAATTTCAAATCCAATATATAAAATATAACAAAATTAAATAAAGCTTTAGGCGAACCACTCAGTGAGAGTGATGAATAATAAACTTAAAAAGTTAAATTGAAACATGTACAGGCCCAAAATGAACTTTAAAAACAGCGAACCTTCCCTAACATTCGGAAAATTCAATGCAAATCTTACTTTTGGAATTACAATTTAACTATATAAATTATCACAGTATAAAATAAAGCTTTAGGCGAACCGTTCAGTGGGAGTAATGAATAATAAACTTAAAAAGTTAAATTGAAACATGTACAGGTCCAAAATGAACTTTAAAAACAGCGAACCTTCCCTAACATTCGGAGAATTCAACGCAAATCTTACTTTTGGAATTCCAAACCCAATATATAAAATATAAAAAAAATGAAATAAAGCTTTAGGCGAACCACTCAGTGAGAGTAATGAATAATAAACTTAAAAAGTTAAATTGAAACATGTACAGGTCCTAAATGAACTTTAAAAACAGCGAACCTTCCCTAACTTTCTGAGAATTCAAAGCTAATCTTACTTTTGGAATTCCAAAATTCAATTTATAAAATAAAACAGTATGAAATAAAGCTTTAGGCGAACCGTTCAGTGAGAGAAATGAATAATAAACTTAAAAAGTTAAATTGAAACATGTACAGGTCCAAAATGAACTTTAAAAATAGCGAACCTTCCCTAACATACGGAGAATTCAACGCAAATCTTACTTTTGAAATTCCAAATCCAATATATAAAATATAACAAAATGAAATAAAGCTTTAGGCGAACCACTCAGTGAGAGTGATGAATAATAAACTTAAAAAGTTAAATTGAAACATGTACAGGTCCAAAATGAACTTTAAAAACAGCGAACTTTCCCTAACATTCGGAGAATTCAACGCAAATCTTACTTTTGGAATTCCAAATTCCATATACAAAATATAACAAAATGAAATAAAGCTTTAGGCGAACCACTCAGTGAGAGTGATGAATAAATTGAAACATGTACAGGTCCAAAATGAACTTTAAAAACAGCGAACCTTCCCTAACATTCGGAGAATTCAACGCAAATCTTACTTTTCGAATTCCAAATCCAATATATAAAATATAACAAAATTAAATAAAGCTTTAGGCGAACCACTCAGTGAGAGTGATGAATAAATTGAAACATGTACAGGTCCAAAATGAACTTTAAAAACAGCGAACCTTCCCTAACATTCGGAGAATTCAACGCAAATCTTACTTTTGAAATTCCAAATCCAATATATAAAATATAACAAAATGAAATAAAGCTTTAGGCGAACCACTCAGTGAGAGTGATGAATAATTAACTTATGTACAGGTCCAAAATGAACTTTCAAAACTGCGAACCTTCCCTAACATTCGGAGAATTCAACGCAAATCTTACTTTTGGAATTACAATTTAACTATATAAATTATCACAGTAAAAACTAAAGCTTTAGGCGAACCGTTCAGTGAGAGTAATGAATAATAAACTTAAAAAGTTAAATTGAAACATGCACAGGACCAAAATGAACTTTAAAAATAGCGAACCTTCCCTAACATTCGGAGAATTCAACGCAAATCTTACTTTTGGAATTACAATTTAACTATATAAATTATCACAAAAAAATAAAGCTTTAGGCGAACCGTTCAGTGAGAGTAATGAATAATAAACTTAAAAAGTTAAATTGAAACATGTACAGGTCCAAAATGAACTTTAAAAACAGCGAACCTTCCCTAACATTCGGAGAATTCAACGCAAATCTTACTTTTGGAATTCCAAACCCAATATATAAAATATAAAAAAAATGAAATAAAGCTTTAGGCGAACCACTCAGTGAGAGTAATGAATAATAAACTTAAAAAGTAAAATTGAAACATGTACAGGTCCTAAATGAACTTTAAAAACAGCGAACCTTCCCTAACTTTCTGAGAATTCAAAGCTAATCTTACTTTTGGAATTCCAAAATTCAATATATAAAATATAACAGTATGAAATAAAGCTTTAGGCGAACCGTTCAGTGAGAGTAATGAATAATAAACTTAAAAAGTTAAATTGAAACATGTACAGGTCCTAAATGAACTTTAAAAACAGCGAACCTTCCCTAACATTCGGAGAATTCAACGCAAATCTTACTTTTGAAATTCCAAATCCAATATATAAAATATAACAAAATGAAATAAAGCTTTAGGCGAGCCACTCAGTGAGAGTGATGAATAATAAACTTAAAAAGTTAAATTGAAACATGTACAGGTCCAAAATGAACTTTAAAAACAGCGAACCTTCCCTAACATTCGGAGAATTCAACGCAAATCTTACTTTTGGAATTCCAAATTCCATATACAAAATATAACAAAATGAAATAAAGCTTTAGGCGAACCACTCAGTGAGAGTGATGAATAAATTGAAACATGTACAGGTCCAAAATGAACTTTAAAAACAGCGAACCTTCCCTAACATTCGGAGAATTCAACGCAAATCTTACTTTTGAAATTCCAAATCCAATATATAAAATATAACAAAATGAAATAAAGCTTTAGGCGAACCACTCAGTGAGAGTGATGAATAATTAACTTAAAAAGTTAAATTGAAACATGCACAGGACCAAAATGAACTTAAAAAATAGCGAACCTTCCCTAACATTCGGAGAATTCAACGCAAATCTTACTTTTGGAATTACAATTTAACTATATAAATTATCACAAAAAAATAAAGCTTTAGGCGAACCGTTCAGTGAGAGTAATGAATAATAAACTTAAAAAGTTAAATTGAAACATGTACAGGTCCAAAATGAACTTTAAAAACAGCGAACGTTCCCTAACATTCGGAGAATTCAACGCAAATCTTACTTTTGGAATTCCAAACCCAATATATAAAATATAAAAAAAATGAAATAAAGCTTTAGGCGAACCACTCAGTGAGAGTAATGAATAATAAACTTAAAAAGTTAAATTGAAACATGTACAGGTCCAAAATGAACTTTAAAAACAGCGAACCTTCCCTAACATTCGGAGAATTCAACGCAAATCTTACTTTTGGAATTACAATTTAACTATATAAATTATCACAAAAAAATAAAGCTTAAGGCGAACCGTTCAGTGAGAGTAATGAATAATAAACTTCAAAAGTTAAATTGAAACATGTACAGGTCCAAAATGAACTTTAAAAACAGCGAACCTTCCCTAACATTCGGAGAATTCAACGCAAATCTTACTTTTCGAATTCCAAATCCAATATATAAAATATAACAAAATTAAATAAAGCTTTAGGCGAACCACTCAGTGAGAGTGATGAATAAATTGAAACATGCAAGGTCCAAAATGAACTTTAAAAACAGCGAACCTTCCCTAACATTCGGAGAATTCAACGCAAATCTTACTTTTGGAATTACAATTTAACTATATAAATTATCACAAAAAAATAAAGCTTTAGGCGAACCGTTCAGTGAGAGTAATGAATAATAAACTTAAAAAGTTTAATTGAAACATGTACAGGTCCAAAATGAACTTTAAAAACAGCGAAACTTCCCTAACATTCGGAGAATTCAACGCAAATCTTACTTTTGGAATTCCAAATCCAATATATAAAATATAACAAAATGAAATGAAGCTTTAGGCGAACCACTCAGTGACAGTGATAAATAATAAACTTAAAAAGTTAAATTGAAACATGTACAGGCCCAAAATGAACTTTAAAAATAGCGAACCTTCCCTAACATTCGGAGAATTCAACGCAAATCTTACTTTTGGAATTACAATTTAACTATATAAATTATCACAGTAAAAACTAAAGCTTTAGGCGAACCGTTCAGTGAGAGTAATGAATAATAAACTTAAAAAGTTTAATTGAAACATGTACAGGTCCAAAATGAACTTTAAAAACAGCGAACCTTCCCTAACATTCGGAGAATTCAACGCAAATCTTAGTTTTCGAATTCCAAATCCAATATATAAAATATAACAAAATTAAATAAAGCTTTAGGCGAACCACTCAGTGAGAGTGATGAATAAATTGAAACATGTAAGGTCCAAAATGAACTTTAAAAACAGCGAACCTTCCCTAACATTCGGAGAATTCAACGCAAATCTTACTTTTGAAATTCCAAATCCAATATATAAAATATAACAAAATGAAATAAAGCTTTAGGCGAACCACTCAGTGAGAGTGATGAATAATTAACTTAAAAAGTTAAATTGAAACATGCACAGGACCAAAATGAACTTAAAAAATAGCGAACCTTCCCTAACATTCGGAGAATTCAACGCAAATCTTACTTTTGGAATTACAATTTAACTATATAAATTATCACAAAAAAATAAAGCTTTAGGCGAACCGTTCAGTGAGAGTAATGAATAATAAACTTAAAAAGTTAAATTGAAACATGTACAGGTCCAAAATGAACTTTAAAAACAGCGAACGTTCCCTAACATTCGGAGAATTCAACGCAAATCTTACTTTTGGAATTCCAAACCCAATATATAAAATATAAAAAAAATGAAATAAAGCTTTAGGCGAACCACTCAGTGAGAGTAATGAATAATAAACTTAAAAAGTTAAATTGAAACATGTACAGGTCCAAAATGAACTTTAAAAACAGCGAACCTTCCCTAACATTCGGAGAATTCAACGCAAATCTTACTTTTGGAATTACAATTTAACTATATAAATTATCACAAAAAAATAAAGCTTAAGGCGAACCGTTCAGTGAGAGTAATGAATAATAAACTTCAAAAGTTAAATTGAAACATGTACAGGTCCAAAATGAACTTTAAAAACAGCGAACCTTCCCTAACATTCGGAGAATTCAACGCAAATCTTACTTTTCGAATTCCAAATCCAATATATAAAATATAACAAAATTAAATAAAGCTTTAGGCGAACCACTCAGTGAGAGTGATGAATAAATTGAAACATGCAAGGTCCAAAATGAACTTTAAAAACAGCGAACCTTCCCTAACATTCGGAGAATTCAACGCAAATCTTACTTTTGGAATTACAATTTAACTATATAAATTATCACAAAAAAATAAAGCTTTAGGCGAACCGTTCAGTGAGAGTAATGAATAATAAACTTAAAAAGTTTAATTGAAACATGTACAGGTCCAAAATGAACTTTAAAAACAGCGAAACTTCCCTAACATTCGGAGAATTCAACGCAAATCTTACTTTTGGAATTCCAAATCCAATATATAAAATATAACAAAATGAAATGAAGCTTTAGGCGAACCACTCAGTGACAGTGATAAATAATAAACTTAAAAAGTTAAATTGAAACATGTACAGGCCCAAAATGAACTTTAAAAATAGCGAACCTTCCCTAACATTCGGAGAATTCAACGCAAATCTTACTTTTGGAATTACAATTTAACTATATAAATTATCACAGTAAAAACTAAAGCTTTAGGCGAACCGTTCAGTGAGAGTAATGAATAATAAACTTAAAAAGTTTAATTGAAACATGTACAGGTCCAAAATGAACTTTAAAAACAGCGAACCTTCCCTAACATTCGGAGAATTCAACGCAAATCTTAGTTTTCGAATTCCAAATCCAATATATAAAATATAACAAAATTAAATAAAGCTTTAGGCGAACCACTCAGTGAGAGTGATGAATAAATTGAAACATGTAAGGTCCAAAATGAACTTTAAAAACAGCGAACCTTCCCTAACATTCGGAGAATTCAACGCAAATCTTACTTTTGGAATTACAATTTAACTATATAAATTATCACAAAAAAATAAAGCTTAAGGCGAACCGTTCAGTGAGAGTAATGAATAATAAACTTAAAAAGTTAAATTGAAACATGTACAGGTCCAAAATGAACTTTAAAAACAGCGAACCTTCCCTAACATTCGGAGAATTCAACGCAAATCTTACTTTTCGAATTCCAAATCCAATATATAAAATATAACAAAATTAAATAAAGCTTTAGGCGAACCACTCAGTGAGAGTGATGAATAAATTGAAACATGTAAGGTCCAAAATGAACTTTAAAAACAGCGAACCTTCCCTAACATTCGGAGAATTCAACGCAAATCTTACTTTTGGAATTACAATTTAACTATATAAATTATCACAAAAAAATAAAGCTTTAGGCGAACCGTTCAGTGAGAGTAATGAATAATAAACTTAAAAAGTTTAATTGAAACATGTACAGGTCCAAAATGAACTTTAAAAACAGCGAACCTTCCCTAACATTCGGAGAATTCAACGCAAATCTTACTTTTGGAATTCCAAATCCAATATATAAAATATAACAAAATGAAATGAAGCTTTAGGCGAACCACTCAGTGACAGTGATGAATAATAAACTTAAAAAGTTAAATTGAAACATGTACAGGTGCAAAATGAACTTTAAAAATAGCGAACCTTCCCTAACATTCGGAGAATTCAACGCAAATCTTACTTTTGAAATTCCAAACCCAATATATAAAATATAACAAAATGAAATAAAGCTTTAGGCGAACCACTCAGTGAGAGTGATGAATAATAAACTTAAAAATTGAAACATGTACAGGTCCAAAATGAACTTTAAAAATAGCGAACCTTCCCTAACATTCGGAGAATTCAACGCAAATCTTACTTTTGGAATTCCAAATCCAATATATAAAATATAACAAAATGAAATGAAGCTTTAGGCGAACCACTCAGTGAGAGTGATGAATAATAAACTTAAAAATTGAAACATGTACAGGTCCAAAATGAACTTTAAAAATAGCGAACCTTCCCTAACATTCGGAGAATTCAACGCAAATCTTACTTTTGAAATTCCAAACCCAATATATAAAATATAACAAAATGAAATAAAGCTTTAGGCGAACCACTCAGTGAGAGTGATGAATAATAAACTTAAAAATTGAAACATGTACAGGTCCAAAATGAACTTTAAAAATAGCGAACCTTCCCTAACATTCGGAGAATTCAACGCAAATCTTACTTTTGGAATTTCAAATCCAATATATAAAATATAACAAAATTAAATAAAGCTTTAGGCGAACCACTCAGTGAGAGTGATGAATAATAAACTTAAAAAGTTAAATTGAAACATGTACAGGCCCAAAATGAACTTTAAAAACAGCGAACCTTCCCTAACATTCGGAGAATTCAACGCAAATCTTACTTTTGGAATTACAATTTAACTATATAAATTATCACAAAAAAATAAAGCTTTAGGCGAACCGTTCAGTGAGAGTAATGAATAATAAACTTAAAAAGTTTAATTGAAACATGTACAGGTCCAAAATGAACTTTAAAAACAGCGAAACTTCCCTAACATTCGGAGAATTCAACGCAAATCTTATTTTGGAATTCCAAATCCAATATATAAAATATAACAAAATGAAATGAAGCTTTAGGCGAACCACTCAGTGACAGTGATAAATAATAAACTTAAAAAGTTAAATTGAAACATGTACAGGCCCAAAATGAACTTTAAAAATAGCGAACCTTCCCTAACATTCGGAGAATTCAACGCAAATCTTACTTTTGAAATTCCAAACCCAATATATAAAATATAACAAAATGAATTAAAGCTTTAGGCGAACAACTCAGTGAGAGTGATGAATAATAAACTTAAAAATTGAAACATGTACAGGTCCAAAATGAACTTTAAAAATAGCGAACCTTCCCTAACATTCGGAGAATTCAACGCAAATCTTACTTTTGAAATTCCAAACCCAATATATAAAATATAACAAAATGAATTAAAGCTTTAGGCGAACAACTCAGTGAGAGTGATGAATAATAAACTTAAAAATTGAAACATGTACAGGTCCAAAATGAACTTTAAAAATAGCGAACCTTCCCTAACATTCGGAGAATTCAACGCAAATCTTACTTTTGGAATTCCAAACCCAATATATAAAATATAAAAAAAAATTAAATAAAGCTTTAGGCGAACCACTCAGTGAGAGTAATGAATAATAAACTTAAAAAGTTAAATTGAAACATGTACAGGTCTTAAATGAACTTTAAAACCAGCGAACCTTCCCTAACTTTCTGAGAATTCAAAGCTAATCTTACTTTTGGAATTCCAAAATTCAATTTATAAAATAAAACAGTATGAAATAAAGCTTTAGGCGAACCGTTCAGTGAGAGAAATGAATAATAAACTTAAAAAGTTAAATTGAAACATGTACAGGTCCAAAATGAACTTTAAAAATAGCGAACCTTCCCTAACATTCGGAGAATTCAACGCAAATCTTACTTTTGGAATTACAATTTAACTATATAAATTATCACAAAAAAATAAAGCTTTAGGCGAACCGTTCAGTGAGAGTAATGAATAATAAACTTAAAAAGTTTAATTGAAACATGTACAGGTCCAAAATGAACTTTAAAAACAGCGAACCTTCCCTAACATTCGGAGAATTCAACGCAAATCTTACTTTTGGAATTCCAAATCCAATATATAAAATATAACAAAATGAAATGAAGCTTTAGGCGAACCACTCAGTGACAGTGATGAATAATAAACTTAAAAAGTTAAATTGAAACATGTACAGGTGCAAAATGAACTTTAAAAATAGCGAACCTTCCCTAACATTCGGAGAATTCAACGCAAATCTTACTTTTGAAATTCCAAACCCAATATATAAAATATAACAAAATGAAATAAAGCTTTAGGCGAACCACTCAGTGAGAGTGATGAATAATAAACTTAAAAATTGAAACATGTACAGGTCCAAAATGAACTTTAAAAATAGCGAACCTTCCCTAACATTCGGAGAATTCAACGCAAATCTTACTTTTGGAATTTCAAATCCAATATATAAAATATAACAAAATTAAATAAAGCTTTAGGCGAACCACTCAGTGAGAGTGATGAATAATAAACTTAAAAAGTTAAATTGAAACATGTACAGGCCCAAAATGAACTTTAAAAACAGCGAACCTTCCCTAACATTCGGAGAATTCAACGCAAATCTTACTTTTGGAATTACAATTTAACTATATAAATTATCACAAAAAAATAAAGCTTTAGGCGAACCGTTCAGTGAGAGTAATGAATAATAAACTTAAAAAGTTTAATTGAAACATGTACAGGTCCAAAATGAACTTTAAAAACAGCGACACTTCCCTAACATTCGGAGAATTCAACGCAAATCTTACTTTTGGAATTCCAAATCCAATATATAAAATATAACAAAATGAAATGAAGCTTTAGGCGAACCACTCAGTGACAGTGATAAATAATAAACTTAAAAAGTTAAATTGAAACATGTACAGGCCCAAAATGAACTTTAAAAATAGCGAACCTTCCCTAACATTCGGAGAATTCAACGCAAATCTTACTTTTGGAATTACAATTTAACTATATAAATTATCACAGTAAAAACTAAAGCTTTAGGCGAACCGTTCAGTGAGAGTAATGAATAATAAACTTAAAAAGTTTAATTGAAACATGTACAGGTCCAAAATGAACTTTAAAAACAGCGAACCTTCCCTAACATTCGGAGAATTCAACGCAAATCTTAGTTTTCGAATTCCAAATCCAATATATAAAATATAACAAAATTAAATAAAGCTTTAGGCGAACCACTCAGTGAGAGTGATGAATAAATTGAAACATGTAAGGTCCAAAATGAACTTTAAAAACAGCGAACCTTCCCTAACATTCGGAGAATTCAACGCAAATCTTACTTTTGGAATTACAATTTAACTATATAAATTATCACAAAAAAATAAAGCTTAAGGCGAACCGTTCAGTGAGAGTAATGAATAATAAACTTAAAAAGTTAAATTGAAACATGTACAGGTCCAAAATGAACTTTAAAAACAGCGAACCTTCCCTAACATTCGGAGAATTCAACGCAAATCTTACTTTTCGAATTCCAAATCCAATATATAAAATATAACAAAATTAAATAAAGCTTTAAACGAACCACTCAGTGAGAGTGATGAATAAATTGAAACATGTAAGGTCCAAAATGAACTTTAAAAACAGCGAACCTTCCCTAACATTCGGAGAATTCAACGCAAATCTTACTTTTGGAATTACAATTTAACTATATAAATTATCACAAAAAAATAAAGCTTTAGGCGAACCGTTCAGTGAGAGTAATGAATAATAAACTTAAAAAGTTTAATTGAAACATGTACAGGTCCAAAATGAACTTTAAAAACAGCGAACCTTCCCTAACATTCGGAGAATTCAACGCAAATCTTACTTTTGGAATTCCAAATCCAATATATAAAATATAACAAAATGAAATGAAGCTTTAGGCGAACCACTCAGTGACAGTGATGAATAATAAACTTAAAAAGTTAAATTGAAACATGTACAGGTGCAAAATGAACTTTAAAAATAGCGAACCTTCCCTAACATTCGGAGAATTCAACGCAAATCTTACTTTTGAAATTCCAAACCCAATATATAAAATATAACAAAATGAAATAAAGCTTTAGGCGAACCACTCAGTGAGAGTGATGAATAATAAACTTAAAAATTGAAACATGTACAGGTCCAAAATGAACTTTAAAAATAGCGAACCTTCCCTAACATTCGGAGAATTCAACGCAAATCTTACTTTTGGAATTCCAAATCCAATATATAAAATATAACAAAATGAAATGAAGCTTTAGGCGAACCACTCAGTGACAGTGATGAATAATAAACTTAAAAAGTTAAATTGAAACATGTACAGGTGCAAAATGAACTTTAAAAATAGCGAACCTTCCCTAACATTCGGAGAATTCAACGCAAATCTTACTTTTGAAATTCCAAACCCAATATATAAAATATAACAAAATGAAATAAAGCTTTAGGCGAACCACTCAGTGAGAGTGATGAATAATAAACTTAAAAATTGAAACATGTACAGGTCCAAAATGAACTTTAAAAATAGCGAACCTTCCCTAACATTCGGAGAATTCAACGCAAATCTTACTTTTGGAATTTCAAATCCAATATATAAAATATAACAAAATTAAATAAAGCTTTAGGCGAACCACTCAGTGAGAGTGATGAATAATAAACTTAAAAAGTTAAATTGAAACATGTACAGGCCCAAAATGAACTTTAAAAACAGCGAACCTTCCCTAACATTCGGAGAATTCAACGCAAATCTTACTTTTGGAATTACAATTTAACTATATAAATTATCACAAAAAAATAAAGCTTTAGGCGAACCGTTCAGTGAGAGTAATGAATAATAAACTTAAAAAGTTTAATTGAAACATGTACAGGTCCAAAATGAACTTTAAAAACAGCGAAACTTCCCTAACATTCGGAGAATTCAACGCAAATCTTACTTTTGGAATTCCAAATCCAATATATAAAATATAACAAAATGAAATGAAGCTTTAGGCGAACCACTCAGTGACAGTGATAAATAATAAACTTAAAAAGTTAAATTGAAACATGTACAGGCCCAAAATGAACTTTAAAAATAGCGAACCTTCCCTAACATTCGGAGAATTCAACGCAAATCTTACTTTTGAAATTCCAAACCCAATATATAAAATATAACAAAATGAATTAAAGCTTTAGGCGAACAACTCAGTGAGAGTGATGAATAATAAACTTAAAAATTGAAACATGTACAGGTCCAAAATGAACTTTAAAAATAGCGAACCTTCCCTAACATTCGGAGAATTCAACGCAAATCTTACTTTTGAAATTCCAAACCCAATATATAAAATATAACAAAATGAATTAAAGCTTTAGGCGAACAACTCAGTGAGAGTGATGAATAATAAACTTAAAAATTGAAACATGTACAGGTCCAAAATGAACTTTAAAAATAGCGAACCTTCCCTAACATTCGGAGAATTCAACGCAAATCTTACTTTTGGAATTCCAAACCCAATATATAAAATATAAAAAAAAATTAAATAAAGCTTTAGGCGAACCACTCAGTGAGAGTAATGAATAATAAACTTAAAAAGTTAAATTGAAACATGTACAGGTCTTAAATGAACTTTAAAAACAGCGAACCTTCCCTAACTTTCTGAGAATTCAAAGCTAATCTTACTTTTGGAATTCCAAAATTCAATTTATAAAATAAAACAGTATGAAATAAAGCTTTAGGCGAACCGTTCAGTGAGAGAAATGAATAATAAACTTAAAAAGTTAAATTGAAACATGTACAGGTCCAAAATGAACTTTAAAAATAGCGAACCTTCCCTAACATTCGGAGAATTCAACGCAAATCTTACTTTTGGAATTACAATTTAACTATATAAATTATCACAAAAAAATAAAGCTTTAGGCGAACCGTTCAGTGAGAGTAATGAATAATAAACTTAAAAAGTTAAATTGAAACATGTACAGGTCCAAAATGAACTTTAAAAACAGCGAACTTTCCCTAACATTCGGAGAATTCAACGCAAATCTTACTTTTCGAATTCCAAATCCAATATATAAAATATAACAAAATTAAATAAAGCTTTAGGCGAACCACTCAGTGAGAGTGATGAATAAATTGAAACATGTAAGGTCCAAAATGAACTTTAAAAACAGCGAACCATTTCCTAACATTCGGAGAATTCAACGCAAATCTTACTTTTGGAATTACAATTTAACTATATAAATTATCACAAAAAAATAAAGCTTAAGGCGAACCGTTCAGTGAGAGTAATGAATAATAAACTTAAAAAGTTAAATTGAAACATGTACAGGTCCAAAATGAACTTTAAAAACAGCGAACCTTCCCTAACATTCGGAGAATTCAACGCAAATCTTACTTTTGGAATTCCAAATCCAATATATAAAATATAACAAAATGAAATGAAGCTTTAGGCGAACCACTCAGTGACAGTGATGAATAATTAACTTAAAAAGTTAAATTGAAACATGCACAGGACCAAAATGAACTTTAAAAATAGCGAACCTTCCCTAACATTCGGAGAATTCAACGCAAATCTAACTTTTGGAATTACAATTTAACTATATAAATTATCACAGTAAAAACTAAAGCTTTAGGCGAACCGTTCAGTGAGAGTAATGAATAATAAACTTAAAAAGTTTAATTGAAACATGTACAGGTCCAAAATGAACTTTAAAAACAGCGAACCTTCCCTAACATTCGGAGAATTCAACGCAAATCTTACTTTTGGAATTCCAAATTCCATATACAAAATATAACAAAATGAAATAAAGCTTTAGGCGAACCACTCAGTGAGAGTGATGAATAAATTGAAACATGTACAGGTCCAAAATGAACTTTAAAAACAGCGAACCTTCCCTAACATTCGGAGAATTCAACGCAAATCTTACTTTTCGAATTCCAAATCCAATATATAAAATATAACAAAATTAAATAAAGCTTTAGGCGAACCACTCAGTGAGAGTGATGAATAATAAACTTAAAAAGTTAAATTGAAACATGTACAGGTCCAAAATGAACTTTCAAAACTGCGAACCTTCCCTAACATTCGGAGAATTCAACGCAAATCTTACTTTTGGAATTACAATTTAACTATATAAATTATCACAGTAAAAAATAAAGCTTTAGGCGAACCGTTCAGTGAGAGTAATGAATAATAAACTTAAAAAGTTAAATTGAAACATGTACAGGTCCAAAATGAACTTTAAAAACAGTGAACCTTCCCTAACATTCGGAGAATTCAACGCAAATCTTACTTTTGGAATTCCATATTCAATATACAAAATATAACAAAATGAAAAAAAGCTTTAGGCGAACCACTCAGTGAGAGTAATGAATAATAAACTTAAAAAGTTAAATTGAAACATGTACAGGTCCAAAATGAACTTTCAAAACTGCGAACCTTCCCTAACATTCGGAGAATTCAACGCAAATCTTACTTTTGGAATTACAATTTAACTATATAAATTATCACATTAAAAACTAAAGCTTTAGGCGAACCGTTCAGTGAGAGTAATGAATAATAAACTTAAAAAGTTTAATTGAAACATGTACAGGTCCAAAATGAACTTTAAAAACAGCGAACCTTCCCTAACATTCGGAGAATTCAACGCAAATCTTACTTTTGGAATTACAATTTAACTATATAAATTATCACAGTAAAAACTAAAGCTTTAGGCGAACCGTTCAGTGAGAGTAATGAATAATAAACTTAAAAAGTTTAATTGAAACATGTACAGGTCCAAAATGAACTTTAAAAACAGCGAACCTTCCCTAACATTCGGAGAATTCAACGCAAATCTTAGTTTTCGAATTCCAAATCCAATATATAAAATATAACAAAATTAAATAAAGCTTTAGGCGAACCACTCAGTGAGAGTGATGAATAAATTGAAACATGTAAGGTCCAAAATGAACTTTAAAAACAGCGAACCTTCCCTAACATTCGGAGAATTCAACGCAAATCTTACTTTTGGAATTACAATTTAACTATATAAATTATCACAAAAAAATAAAGCTTAAGGCGAACCGTTCAGTGAGAGTAATGAATAATAAACTTAAAAAGTTAAATTGAAACATGTACAGGTCCAAAATGAACTTTAAAAACAGCGAACCTTCCCTAACATTCGGAGAATTCAACGCAAATCTTACTTTTCGAATTCCAAATCCAATATATAAAATATAACAAAATTAAATAAAGCTTTAGGCGAACCACTCAGTGAGAGTGATGAATAAATTGAAACATGTAAGGTCCAAAATGAACTTTAAAAACAGCGAACCTTCCCTAACATTCGGAGAATTCAACGCAAATCTTACTTTTGGAATTACAATTTAACTATATAAATTATCACAAAAAAATAAAGCTTTAGGCGAACCGTTCAGTGAGAGTAATGAATAATAAACTTAAAAAGTTTAATTGAAACATGTACAGGTCCAAAATGAACTTTAAAAACAGCGAACCTTCCCTAACATTCGGAGAATTCAACGCAAATCTTACTTTTGGAATTCCAAATCCAATATATAAAATATAACAAAATGAAATGAAGCTTTAGGCGAACCACTCAGTGACAGTGATGAATAATAAACTTAAAAAGTTAAATTGAAACATGTACAGGTGCAAAATGAACTTTAAAAATAGCGAACCTTCCCTAACATTCGGAGAATTCAACGCAAATCTTACTTTTGAAATTCCAAACCCAATATATAAAATATAACAAAATGAAATAAAGCTTTAGGCGAACCACTCAGTGAGAGTGATGAATAATAAACTTAAAAATTGAAACATGTACAGGTCCAAAATGAACTTTAAAAATAGCGAACCTTCCCTAACATTCGGAGAATTCAACGCAAATCTTACTTTTGGAATTTCAAATCCAATATATAAAATATAACAAAATTAAATAAAGCTTTAGGCGAACCACTCAGTGAGAGTGATGAATAATAAACTTAAAAAGTTAAATTGAAACATGTACAGGCCCAAAATGAACTTTAAAAACAGCGAACCTTCCCTAACATTCGGAGAATTCAACGCAAATCTTACTTTTGGAATTACAATTTAACTATATAAATTATCACAAAAAAATAAAGCTTTAGGCGAACCGTTCAGTGAGAGTAATGAATAATAAACTTAAAAAGTTTAATTGAAACATGTACAGGTCCAAAATGAACTTTAAAAACAGCGAAACTTCCCTAACATTCGGAGAATTCAACGCAAATCTTACTTTTGGAATTCCAAATCCAATATATAAAATATAACAAAATGAAATGAAGCTTTAGGCGAACCACTCAGTGACAGTGATAAATAATAAACTTAAAAAGTTAAATTGAAACATGTACAGGCCCAAAATGAACTTTAAAAATAGCGAACCTTCCCTAACATTCGGAGAATTCAACGCAAATCTTACTTTTTAAATTCCAAACCCAATATATAAAATATAACAAAATGAATTAAAGCTTTAGGCGAACAACTCAGTGAGAGTGATGAATAATAAACTTAAAAATTGAAACATGTACAGGTCCAAAATGAACTTTAAAAATAGCGAACCTTCCCTAACATTCGGAGAATTCAACGCAAATCTTACTTTTGGAATTTCAAATCCAATATATAAAATATAACAAAATTAAATAAAGCTTTAGGCGAACCACTCAGTGAGAGTGATGAATAATAAACTTAAAAAGTTAAATTGAAACATGTACAGGCCCAAAATGAACTTTAAAAACAGCGAACCTTCCCTAACATTCGGAAAATTCAATGCAAATCTTACTTTTGGAATTACAATTTAACTATATAAATTATCACAGTATAAAATAAAGCTTTAGGCGAACCGTTCAGTGGGAGTAATGAATAATAAAATTAAAAAGTTAAATTGAAACATGTACAGGTCCAAAATGAACTTTAAAAACAGCGAACCTTCCCTAACATTCGGAGAATTCAACGCAAATCTTACTTTTGGAATTCCAAACCCAATATATAAAATATAAAAAAAAATTAAATAAAGCTTTAGGCGAACCACTCAGTGAGAGTAATGAATAATAAACTTAAAAAGTTAAATTGAAACATGTACAGGTCTTAAATGAACTTTAAAAACAGCGAACCTTCCCTAACTTTCTGAGAATTCAAAGCTAATCTTACTTTTGGAATTCCAAAATTCAATTTATAAAATAAAACAGTATGAAATAAAGCTTTAGGCGAACCGTTCAGTGAGAGAAATGAATAATAAACTTAAAAAGTTAAATTGAAACATGTACAGGTCCAAAATGAACTTTAAAAATAGCGAACCTTCCCTAACATTCGGAGAATTCAACGCAAATCTTACTTTTGGAATTACAATTTAACTATATAAATTATCACAAAAAAATAAAGCTTTAGGCGAACCGTTCAGTGAGAGTAATGAATAATAAACTTAAAAAGTTAAATTGAAACATGTACAGGTCCAAAATGAACTTTAAAAACAGCGAACTTTCCCTAACATTCGGAGAATTCAACGCAAATCTTACTTTTGGAATTCCAAATTCCATATACAAAATATAACAAAATGAAATAAAGCTTTAGGCGAACCACTCAGTGAGAGTGATGAATAAATTGAAACATGTACAGGTCCAAAATGAACTTTAAAAACAGCGAACCTTCCCTAACATTCGGAGAATTCAACGCAAATCTTACTTTTCGAATTCCAAATCCAATATATAAAATATAACAAAATTAAATAAAGCTTTAGGCGAACCACTCAGTGAGAGTGATGAATAAATTGAAACATGTACAGGTCCAAAATGAACTTTAAAAACAGCGAACCTTCCCTAACATTCGGAGAATTCAACGCAAATCTTACTTTTGAAATTCCAAATCCAATATATAAAATATAACAAAATGAAATAAAGCTTTAGGCGAACCACTCAGTGAGAGTGATGAATAATTAACTTATGTACAGGTCCAAAATGAACTTTCAAAACTGCGAACCTTCCCTAACATTCGGAGAATTCAACGCAAATCTTACTTTTGGAATTACAATTTAACTATATAAATTATCACAGTAAAAACTAAAGCTTTAGGCGAACCGTTCAGTGAGAGTAATGAATAATAAACTTAAAAAGTTAAATTGAAACATGTACAGGTCCAAAATGAACTTTAAAAACAGCGAACCTTCCCTAACATTCGGAGAATTCAACGCAAATCTTACTTTTGAAATTCCAAATCCAATATATAAAATATAACAAAATGAAATAAAGCTTTAGGCGAACCACTCAGTGAGAGTGATGAATAATTAACTTAAAAAGTTAAATTGAAACATGCACAGGACCAAAATGAACTTTAAAAATAGCGAACCTTCCCTAACATTCGGAGAATTCAACGCAAATCTTACTTTTGGAATTACAATTTAACTATATAAATTATCACAAAAAAATAAAGCTTTAGGCGAACCGTTCAGTGAGAGTAATGAATAATAAACTTAAAAAGTTAAATTGAAACATGTACAGGTCCAAAATGAACTTTAAAAACAGCGAACCTTCCCTAACATTCGGAGAATTCAACGCAAATCTTACTTTTGGAATTCCAAACCCAATATATAAAATATAAAAAAAATGAAATAAAGCTTTAGGCGAACCACTCAGTGAGAGTAATGAATAATAAACTTAAAAAGTTAAATTGAAACATGTGCAGGTCCTAAATGACCTTTAAAAACAGCGAACCTTCCCTAACTTTCTGAGAATTCAAAGCTAATCTTACTTTTGGAATTCCAAAATTCAATATATAAAATATAACAGTATGAAATAAAGCTTTAGGCGAACCGTTCAGTGAGAGTAATGAATAATAAACTTAAAAAGTTAAATTGAAACATGTACAGGTCCTAAATGAACTTTAAAAACAGCGAACCTTCCCTAACTTTCTGAGAATTCAAAGCTAATCTTACTTTTGGAATTCCAAAATTCAATATATAAAATATAACAGTATGAAATAAAGCTTTAGGCGAACCGTTCAGTGAGAGTGATGAATAATAAACTTAAAAAGTTAAATTGAAACATGTACAGGTCCAAAATGAACTTTAAAAATAGCGAACCTTCCCTAACATTCGGAGAATTCAACGCAAATCTTACTTTTGAAATTCCAAATCCAATATATAAAATATAACAAAATGAAATAAAGCTTTAGGCGAACCACTCAGTGAGAGTGATGAATAATAAACTTAAAAAGTTAAATTGAAACATGTACAGGTCCAAAATGAACTTTAAAAACAGCGAACCTTCCCTAACATTCGGAGAATTCAACGCAAATCTTACTTTTGGAATTCCAAATTCCATATACAAAATATAACAAAATGAAATAAAGCTTTAGGCGCACCACTCAGTGAGAGTGATGAATAAATTGAAACATATACAGGTCCAAAATGAACTTTAAAAACAGCGAACCTTCCCTAACATTCGGAGAATTCAACGCAAATCTTACTTTTGAAATTCCAAATCCAATATATAAAATATAACAAAATGAAATAAAGCTTTAGGCGAACCACTCAGTGAGAGTGATGAATAATTAACTTAAAAAGTTAAATTGAAACATGCACAGGACCAAAATGAACTTTAAAAATAGCGAACCTTCCCTAACATTCGGAGAATTCAACGCAAATCTTACTTTTTGGAATTACAATTTAACTATATAAATTATCACAAAAAAATAAAGCTTTAGGCGAACCACTCAGTGAGAGTAATGAATAATAAACTTAAAAAGTTAAATTGAAACATGTACAGGCCCAAAATGAACTTTCAAAACTGCGAACCTTCCCTAACATTCGGAGAATTCAACGCAAATCTTACTTTTGGAATTACAATTTAACTATATAAATTATCACAGTAAAAACTAAAGCTTTAGGCGAACCGTTCAGTGAGAGTAATGAATAATAAACTTAAAAAGTTAAATTGAAACATGTACAGGTCCAAAATGAACTTTAAAAACAGCGAACCTTCCCTAACATTCGGAGAATTCAACGCAAATCTTACTTTTGAAATTCCAAATCCAATATATAAAATATAACAAAATGAAATAAAGCTTTAGGCGAACCACTCAGTGAGAGTGATGAATAATTAACTTAAAAAGTTAAATTGAAACATGCACAGGACCAAAATGAACTTTAAAAATAGCGAACCTTCCCTAACATTCGGAGAATTCAACGCAAATCTTACTTTTGGAATTACAATTTAACTATATAAATTATCACAGTAAAAAATAAAGCTTTAGGTGAACCGTTCAGTGAGAGTAATGAATAATAAACTTAAAAAGTTAAATTGAAACATGTACAGGTCCAAAATGAACTTTAAAAACATTGAACCTTCCCTAACATTCGGAGAATTCAACGCAAATCTTACTTTTGAAATTCCAAATCCAATATATAAAATATAACAAAATGAAATAAAGCTTTAGGCGAACCACTCAGTGAGAGTGATGAATAATTAACTTAAAAAGTTAAATTGAAACATGCACAGGACCAAAATGAACTTTAAAAATAGCGAACCTTCCCTAACATTCGGAGAATTCAACGCAAATCTTACTTTTGGAATTACAATTTAACTATATAAATTATCACAGTAAAAAATAAAGCTTTAGGTGAACCGTTCAGTGAGAGTAATGAATAATAAACTTAAAAAGTTAAATTGAAACATGTACAGGTCCAAAATGAACTTTAAAAACATTGAACCTTCCCTAACATTCGGAGAATTCAACGCAAATCTTACTTTTGGAATTCCAAATTCAATATACAAAATATAACAAAATGAAATTAAGCTTTAGGCGAACCACTCAGTGAGAGTAATGAATAATAAACTTAAAAAGTTAAATTGAAACATGTACAGGTCCAAAATGAACTTTAAAAACAGCGAACCTTCCCTAACATTCGGAGAATTCAACGCAAATCTTACTTTTGGAATTCCAAATTCCATATACAAAATATAACAAAATGAAATAAAGCTTTAGGCGAACCACTCAGTGAGAGTGATGAATAATTAACTTAAAAAGTTAAATTGAAACATGCACAGGACCAAAATGAACTTTAAAAATAGCGAACCTTCCCTAACATTCGGAGAATTCAACGCAAATCTTACTTTTGGAATTACAATTTAACTATATAAATTATCACAGTAAAAACTAAAGCTTTAGGCGAACAGTTCAGTGAGAGTAATGAATAATAAACTTAAAAAGTTTAATTGAAACATCTACAGGTCCAAAATGAACTTTAAAAACAGCGAACCTTCCCTAACATTCGGAGAATTCAACGCAAATCTTACTTTTGGAATTTCAAATCCAATATATAAAATATAACAAAATTAAATAAAGCTTTAGGCGAACCACTCAGTGAGAGTGATGAATAATAAACTTAAAAAGTTAAATTGAAACATGTACAGGCCCAAAATGAACTTTAAAAACAGCGAACCTTCCCTAACATTCGGAGAATTCAACGCAAATCTTACTTTTGGAATTACAATTTAACTATATAAATTATCACAGTAAAAACTAAAGCTTTAGGCGAACCGTTCAGTGAGAGTAATGAATAATAAACTTAAAAAGTTTAATTGAAACATGTACAGGTCCAAAATGAACTTTAAAAACAGCGAACCTTCCCTAACATTCGGAGAATTCAACGCAAATCTTACTTTTGGAATTACAATTTAACTATATAAATTATCACAAAAAAATAAAGCTTAAGGCGAACCGTTCAGTGAGAGTAATGAATAATAAACTTAAAAAGTTAAATTGAAACATGTACAGGTCCAAAATGAACTTTAAAAACAGCGAACCTTCCCTAACATTCGGAGAATTCAACGCAAATCTTACTTTTGGAATTCCAAATCCAATATATAAAATATAACAAAATGAAATGAAGCTTTAGGCGAACCACTCAGTGACAGTGATGAATAATAAACTTAAAAAGTTAAATTGAAACATGTACAGGTGCAAAATGAACTTTAAAAATAGCGAACCTTCCCTAACATTCGGAGAATTCAACGCAAATCTTACTTTTGAAATTCCAAACCCAATATATAAAATATAACAAAATGAAATAAAGCTTTAGGCGAACCACTCAGTGAGAGTGATGAATAATAAACTTAAAAATTGAAACATGTACAGGTCCAAAATGAACTTTAAAAATAGCGAACCTTCCCTAACATTCGGAGAATTCAACGCAAATCTTACTTTTGGAATTCCAAATCCAATATATAAAATATAACAAAATGAAATGAAGCTTTAGGCGAACCACTCAGTGACAGTGATGAATAATAAACTTAAAAAGTTAAATTGAAACATGTACAGGTGCAAAATGAACTTTAAAAATAGCGAACCTTCCCTAACATTCGGAGAATTCAACGCAAATCTTACTTTTGAAATTCCAAACCCAATATATAAAATATAACAAAATGAAATAAAGCTTTAGGCGAACCACTCAGTGAGAGTGATGAATAATAAACTTAAAA
This sequence comes from Leiobunum rupestre, assembly GCF_980474605.1. Lineage (NCBI taxonomy): Eukaryota > Metazoa > Arthropoda > Arachnida > Opiliones > Sclerosomatidae > Leiobunum > Leiobunum rupestre. Next base: position 239,209 of record NC_143387.1, read on the forward strand.
ATTGAAACATGTACAGGACCAAAATGAACTTTAAAAATAGCGAACCTTCCCTAACATTCGGAGAATTCAACGCAAATCTTACTTTTGGAATTTCAAATCCAATATATAAAATATAACAAAATTAAATAAAGCTTTAGGCGAACCACTCAGTGAGAGTGATGAATAATAAACTTAAAAAGTTAAATTGAAACATGTACAGGCCCAAAATGAACTTTAAAAACAGCGAACCTTCCCTAACATTCGGAGAATTCAATGCAAATCTTACTTTTGGAATTACAATTTAACTATATAAATTATCACAGTATAAAATAAAGCTTTAGGTGAACCGTTCAGTGAGAGTAATGAATAATAAACTTAAAAAGTTAAATTGAAACATGTACAGGTCCAAAATGAACTTTAAAAACAGCGAACCTTCCCTAACATTCGGAGAATTCAACGCAAATCTTACTTTTCGAATTCCAAATCCAATATATAAAATATAACAAAATTAAATAAAGCTTTAGGCGAACCACTCAGTGAGAGTGATGAATAAATTGAAACATGTAAGGTCCAAAATGAACTTTAAAAACAGCGAACCATTTCCTAACATTCGGAGAATTCAACGCAAATCTTACTTTTGGAATTACAATTTAACTATATAAATTATCACAAAAAAATAAAGCTTAAGGCGAACCGTTCAGTGAGAGTAATGAATAATAAACTTAAAAAGTTAAATTGAAACATGTACAGGTCCAAAATGAACTTTAAAAACAGCGAACCTTCCCTAACATTCGGAGAATTCAACGCAAATCTTACTTTTGGAATTCCAAATCCAATATATAAAATATAACAAAATGAAATGAAGCTTTAGGCGAACCACTCAGTGACAGTGATGAATAATTAACTTAAAAAGTTAAATTGAAACATGCACAGGACCAAAATGAACTTTAAAAATAGCGAACCTTCCCTAACATTCGGAGAATTCAACGCAAATCTAACTTTTGGAATTACAATTTAACTATATAAATTATCACAGTAAAAACTAAAGCTTTAGGCGAACCGTTCAGTGAGAGTAATGAATAATAAACTAAAAAAGTTTAATTGAAACATGTACAGGTCCAAAATGAACTTTAAAAACAGCGAACCTTCCCTAACATTCGGAGAATTCAACGCAAATCTTACTTTTGGAATTCCAAATTCCATATACAAAATATAACAAAATGAAATAAAGCTTTAGGCGAACCACTCAGTGAGAGTGATGAATAAATTGAAACATGTACAGGTCCAAAATGAACTTTAAAAACAGCGAACCTTCCCTAACATTCGGAGAATTCAACGCAAATCTTACTTTTCGAATTCCAAATCCAATATATAAAATATAACAAAATTAAATAAAGCTTTAGGCGAACCACTCAGTGAGAGTGATGAATAATAAACTTAAAAAGTTAAATTGAAACATGTACAGGTCCAAAATGAACTTTCAAAACTGCGAACCTTCCCTAACATTCGGAGAATTCAACGCAAATCTTACTTTTGGAATTACAATTTAACTATATAAATTATCACAGTAAAAAATAAAGCTTTAGGCGAACCGTTCAGTGAGAGTAATGAATAATAAACTTAAAAAGTTAAATTGAAACATGTACAGGTCCAAAATGAACTTTAAAAACAGTGAACCTTCCCTAACATTCGGAGAATTCAACGCAAATCTTACTTTTGGAATTCCATATTCAATATACAAAATATAACAAAATGAAAAAAAGCTTTAGGCGAACCACTCAGTGAGAGTAATGAATAATAAACTTAAAAAGTTAAATTGAAACATGTACAGGTCCAAAATGAACTTTCAAAACTGCGAACCTTCCCTAACATTCGGAGAATTCAACGCAAATCTTACTTTTGGAATTACAATTTAACTATATAAATTATCACATTAAAAACTAAAGCTTTAGGCGAACCGTTCAGTGAGAGTAATGAATAATAAACTTAAAAAGTTTAATTGAAACATGTACAGGTCCAAAATGAACTTTAAAAACAGCGAACCTTCCCTAACATTCGGAGAATTCAACGCAAATCTTACTTTTGGAATTACAATTTAACTATATAAATTATCACAGTAAAAACTAAAGCTTTAGGCGAACCGTTCAGTGAGAGTAATGAATAATAAACTTAAAAAGTTTAATTGAAACATGTACAGGTCCAAAATGAACTTTAAAAACAGCGAACCTTCCCTAACATTCGGAGAATTCAACGCAAATCTTAGTTTTCGAATTCCAAATCCAATATATAAAATATAACAAAATTAAATAAAGCTTTAGGCGAACCACTCAGTGAGAGTGATGAATAAATTGAAACATGTAAGGTCCAAAATGAACTTTAAAAACAGCGAACCTTCCCTAACATTCGGAGAATTCAACGCAAATCTTACTTTTGGAATTACAATTTAACTATATAAATTATCACAAAAAAATAAAGCTTAAGGCGAACCGTTCAGTGAGAGTAATGAATAATAAACTTAAAAAGTTAAATTGAAACATGTACAGGTCCAAAATGAACTTTAAAAACAGCGAACCTTCCCTAACATTCGGAGAATTCAACGCAAATCTTACTTTTCGAATTCCAAATCCAATATATAAAATATAACAAAATTAAATAAAGCTTTAGGCGAACCACTCAGTGAGAGTGATGAATAAATTGAAACATGTAAGGTCCAAAATGAACTTTAAAAACAGCGAACCTTCCCTAACATTCGGAGAATTCAACGCAAATCTTACTTTTGGAATTACAATTTAACTATATAAATTATCACAAAAAAATAAAGCTTTAGGCGAACCGTTCAGTGAGAGTAATGAATAATAAACTTAAAAAGTTTAATTGAAACATGTACAGGTCCAAAATGAACTTTAAAAACAGCGAACCTTCCCTAACATTCGGAGAATTCAACGCAAATCTTACTTTTGGAATTCCAAATCCAATATATAAAATATAACAAAATGAAATGAAGCTTTAGGCGAACCACTCAGTGACAGTGATGAATAATAAACTTAAAAAGTTAAATTGAAACATGTACAGGTGCAAAATGAACTTTAAAAATAGCGAACCTTCCCTAACATTCGGAGAATTCAACGCAAATCTTACTTTTGAAATTCCAAACCCAATATATAAAATATAACAAAATGAAATAAAGCTTTAGGCGAACCACTCAGTGAGAGTGATGAATAATAAACTTAAAAATTGAAACATGTACAGGTCCAAAATGAACTTTAAAAATAGCGAACCTTCCCTAACATTCGGAGAATTCAACGCAAATCTTACTTTTGGAATTTCAAATCCAATATATAAAATATAACAAAATTAAATAAAGCTTTAGGCGAACCACTCAGTGAGAGTGATGAATAATAAACTTAAAAAGTTAAATTGAAACATGTACAGGCCCAAAATGAACTTTAAAAACAGCGAACCTTCCCTAACATTCGGAGAATTCAACGCAAATCTTACTTTTGGAATTACAATTTAACTATATAAATTATCACAAAAAAATAAAGCTTAAGGCGAACCGTTCAGTGAGAGTAATGAATAATAAACTTAAAAAGTTAAATTGAAACATGTACAGGTCCAAAATGAACTTTAAAAACAGCGAACCTTCCCTAACATTCGGAGAATTCAACGCAAATCTTACTTTTGGAATTCCAAATCCAATATATAAAATATTACAAAATGAAATGAAGCTTTAGGCGAACCACTCAGTGAGAGTTATGAATAATAAATTTAAAAAGTTAAATTGAAACATGTACAGGTCCAAAATGAACTTTCAAAACTGCGAACCTTCCCTAACATTCGGAGAATTCAACGCAAATCTTACTTTTGGAATTACAATTTAACTATATAAATTATCACATTAAAAACTAAAGCTTTAGGCGAACCGTTAAGTGAGAGTAATGAATAATAAACTTAAAAAGTTTAATTGAAACATGTACAGGTCCAAAATGAACTTTAAAAACAGCGAACCTTCCCTAACATTCGGAGAATTCAACGCAAATCTTACTTTTGGAATTACAATTTAACTATATAAATTATCACAGTAAAAACTAAAGCTTTAGGCGAACCGTTCAGTGAGAGTAATGAATAATAAACTTAAAAAGTTTAATTGAAACATGTACAGGTCCAAAATGAACTTTAAAAACAGCGAACCTTCCCTAACATTCGGAGAATTCAACGCAAATCTTAGTTTTCGAATTCCAAATCCAATATATAAAATATAACAAAATTAAATAAAGCTTTAGGCGAACCACTCAGTGAGAGTGATGAATAAATTGAAACATGTAAGGTCCAAAATGAACTTTAAAAACAGCGAACCTTCCCTAACATTCGGAGAATTCAACGCAAATCTTACTTTTGGAATTACAATTTAACTATATAAATTATCACAAAAAAATAAAGCTTAAGGCGAACCGTTCAGTGAGAGTAATGAATAATAAACTTAAAAAGTTAAATTGAAACATGTACAGGTCCAAAATGAACTTTAAAAACAGCGAACCTTCCCTAACATTCGGAGAATTCAACGCAAATCTTACTTTTCGAATTCCAAATCCAATATATAAAATATAACAAAATTAAATAAAGCTTTAGGCGAACCACTCAGTGAGAGTGATGAATAAATTGAAACATGTAAGGTCCAAAATGAACTTTAAAAACAGCGAACCTTCCCTAACATTCGGAGAATTCAACGCAAATCTTACTTTTGGAATTACAATTTAACTATATAAATTATCACAAAAAAATAAAGCTTTAGGCGAACCGTTCAGTGAGAGTAATGAATAATAAACTTAAAAAGTTTAATTGAAACATGTACAGGTCCAAAATGAACTTTAAAAACAGCGAACCTTCCCTAACATTCGGAGAATTCAACGCAAATCTTACTTTTGGAATTCCAAATCCAATATATAAAATATAACAAAATGAAATGAAGCTTTAGGCGAACCACTCAGTGACAGTGATGAATAATAAACTTAAAAAGTTAAATTGAAACATGTACAGGTGCAAAATGAACTTTAAAAATAGCGAACCTTCCCTAACATTCGGAGAATTCAACGCAAATCTTACTTTTGAAATTCCAAACCCAATATATAAAATATAACAAAATGAAATAAAGCTTTAGGCGAACCACTCAGTGAGAGTGATGAATAATAAACTTAAAAATTGAAACATGTACAGGTCCAAAATGAACTTTAAAAATAGCGAACCTTCCCTAACATTCGGAGAATTCAACGCAAATCTTACTTTTGGAATTTCAAATCCAATATATAAAATATAACAAAATTAAATAAAGCTTTAGGCGAACCACTCAGTGAGAGTGATGAATAATAAACTTAAAAAGTTAAATTGAAACATGTACAGGCCCAAAATGAACTTTAAAAACAGCGAACCTTCCCTAACATTCGGAGAATTCAATGCAAATCTTACTTTTGGAATTACAATTTAACTATATAAATTATCACAGTATAAAATAAAGCTTTAGGTGAACCGTTCAGTGAGAGTAATGAATAATAAACTTAAAAAGTTAAATTGAAACATGTACAGGTCCAAAATGAACTTTAAAAACAGCGAACCTTCCCTAACATTCGGAGAATTCAACGCAAATCTTACTTTTCGAATTCCAAATCCAATATATAAAATATAACAAAATTAAATAAAGCTTTAGGCGAACCACTCAGTGAGAGTGATGAATAAATTGAAACATGTAAGGTCCAAAATGAACTTTAAAAACAGCGAACCTACCCTAACATTCGGAGAATTCAACGCAAATCTTACTTTTGGAATTACAATTTAACTATATAAATTATCACAAAAAAATAAAGCTTAAGGCGAACCGTTCAGTGAGAGTAATGAATAATAAACTTAAAAAGTTAAATTGAAACATGTACAGGTCCAAAATGAACTTTAAAAACAGCGAACCTTCCCTAACATTCGGAGAATTCAACGCAAATCTTACTTTTCGAATTCCAAATCCAATATATAAAATATAACAAAATTAAATCAAGCTTTAGGCGAACCACTCAATGAGAGTGATGAATAAATTGAAACATGTAAGGTCCAAAATGAACTTTAAAAACAGCGAACCTTCCCTAACATTCGGAGAATTCAACGCAAATCTTACTTTTCGAATTCCAAATCCAATATATAAAATATAACAAAATTAAATAAAGCTTTAGGCGAACCACTCAGTGAGAGTGATGAATAAATTGAAACATGTAAGGTCCAAAATGAACTTTAAAAACAGCGAACCTTCCCTAACATTCGGAGAATTCAACGCAAATCTTACTTTTGGAATTCCAAATCCAATATATAAAATATAACAAAATGAAATGAAGCTTTAGGCGAACCACTCAGTGACAGTGATGAATAATAAACTTAAAAAGTTAAATTGAAACATGTACAGGTGCAAAATGAACTTTAAAAATAGCGAACCTTCCCTAACATTCGGAGAATTCAACGCAAATCTTACTTTTGGAATTTCAAATCCAATATATAAAATATAACAAAATTAAATAAAGCTTTAGGCGAACCACTCAGTGAGAGTGATGAATAATAAACTTAAAAAGTTAAATTGAAACATGTACAGGCCCAAAATGAACTTTAAAAACAGCGAACCTTCCCTAACATTCGGAGAATTCAATGCAAATCTTACTTTTGGAATTACAATTTAACTATATAAATTATCACAGTATAAAATAAAGCTTTAGGTGAACCGTTCAGTGAGAGTAATGAATAATAAACTTAAAAAGTTAAATTGAAACATGTACAGGTCCAAAATGAACTTTAAAAACAGCGAACCTTCCCTAACTTTCTGAGAATTCAAAGCTAATCTTACTTTTGGAATTCCAAAATTCAATATATAAAATATAACAGTATGAAATAAAGCTTTAGGCGAACCGTTCAGTGAGAGTAATGAATAATAAACTTAAAAAGTTAAATTGAAACATGTACAGGTCCTAAATGAACTTTAAAAACAGCGAACCTTCCCTAACATTCGGAGAATTCAACGCAAATCTTACTTTTGAAATTCCAAATCCAATATATAAAATATAACAAAATGAAATGAAGCTTTAGGCGAACCACTCAGTGACAGTGATGAATAATAAACTTAAAAAGTTAAATTGAAACTTGTACAGGTGCAAAATGAACTTTAAAAATAGCGAACCTTCCCTAACATTCGGAGAATTCAACGCAAATCTTACTTTTGAAATTCCACACCCAATATATAAAATATAACAAAATGAAATAAAGCTTTAGGCGAACCACTCAGTGAGAGTGATGAATAATAAACTTAAAAATTGAAACATGTACAGGTCCAAAATGAACTTTAAAAATAGCGAACCTTCCCTAACATTCGGAAAATTCAACGCAAATCTTACTTTTGGAATTTCAAATCCAATATATAAAATATAACAAAATTAAATAAAGCTTTAGGCGAACCACTCAGTGAGAGTGATGAATAATAAACTTAAAAAGTTAAATTGAAACATGTACAGGCCCAAAATGAACTTTAAAAACAGCGAACCTTCCCTAACATTCGGAGAATTCAATGCAAATCTTACTTTTGGAATTACAATTTAACTATATAAATTATCACAGTATAAAATAAAGCTTTAGGTGAACCGTTCAGTGAGAGTAATGAATAATAAACTTAAAAAGTTAAATTGAAACATGTACAGGTCCAAAATGAACTTTAAAAACAGCGAACCTTCCCTAACATTCGGAGAATTCAACGCAAATCTTACTTTTGGAATTCCAAACCCAATATATAAAATATAACAAAATGAAATAAAGCTTTAGGCGAACCACTCAGTGAGAGTGATGAATAATTAACTTAAAAAGTTAAATTGAAACTTGCACAGGACCAAAATGAACTTTAAAAATAGCGAACCTTCCCTAACATTCGGAGAATTCAACGCAAATCTTACTTTTGAAATTCCAAACCCAATATATAAAATATAACAAAATGAAATAAAGCTTTAGGCGAACCACTCAGTGAGAGTGATGAATAATAAACTTAAAAATTGAAACATGTACAGGTCCAAAATGAACTTTAAATATAGCGAACCGTCCCTAACATTCGGAGAATTCAACGCAAATCTTACTTTTGGAAATACAATTTAACTATATAAATTATCACAGTAAAAAATTAAGCTTTAGGCGAACCGTTCAGTGAGAGTAATGAATAATAAACTTAAAAAGTTAAATTGAAACATGTACAGGTCCAAAATGAACTTTCAAAACAGCGAACCGTCCCTAACATTCGGAGAATTCAACGCAAATCTTACTTTTGGAATTACAATTTAACTATATAAATTATCACAGTAAAAACTAAAGCTTTAGGCGAAATGTTCAGTGAGAGTAATGAATAATAAACTTAAAAAGTTTAATTGAAACATGTACAGGTCCAAAATGAACTTTAAAAACAGCGAACCTTCCCTAACATTCGGAGAATTCAACGCAAATCTTACTTTTCGAATTCCAAATCCAATATATAAAATATAACAAAATTAAATAAAGCTTTAGGCGAACCACTCAGTGAGAGTGATGAATAAATTGAAACATGTAAGGTCCAAAATGAACTTTAAAAACAGCGAACCTTCCCTAACATTCGGAGAATTCAACGCAAATCTTACTTTTGGAATTACAATTTAACTATATAAATTATCACAAAAAAATAAAGCTTAAGGCGAACCGTTCAGTGAGAGTAATGAATAATAAACTTAAAAAGTTAAATTGAAACATGTACAGGTCCAAAATGAACTTTAAAAACAGCGAACCTTCCCTAACATTCGGAGAATTCAACGCAAATCTTACTTTTCGAATTCCAAATCCAATATATAAAATATAACAAAATTAAATAAAGCTTTAGGCGAACCACTCAGTGAGAGTGATGAATAAATTGAAACATGTAAGGTCCAAAATGAACTTTAAAAACAGCGAACCTTCCCTAACATTCGGAGAATTCAACGCAAATCTTACTTTTGGAATTACAATTTAACTATATAAATTATCACAAAAAAATAAAGCTTTAGGCGAACCGTTCAGTGAGAGTAATGAATAATAAACTTAAAAAGTTTAATTGAAACATGTACAGGTCCAAAATGAACTTTAAAAACAGCGAACCTTCCCTAACATTCGGAGAATTCAACGCAAATCTTACTTTTGGAATTCCAAATCCAATATATAAAATATATCAAAATGAAATGAAGCTTTAGGCGAACCACTCAGTGACAGTGATGAATAATAAACTTAAAAAGTTAAATTGAAACATGTACAGGTGCAAAATGAACTTTAAAAATAGCGAACCTTCCCTAACATTCGGAGAATTCAACGCAAATCTTACTTTTGAAATTCCAAACCCAATATATAAAATATAACAAAATGAAATAAAGCTTTAGGCGAACCCCTCAGTGAGAGTAATGAATAATAAACTTAAAAATTGAAACATGTACAGGTCCAAAATGAACTTTAAAAATAGCGAACCTTCCCTAACATTCGGAGAATTCAACGCAAATCTTTTACTTTTTGGAATTTCAAATCCAATATATAAAATATAACAAAATGAAATAAAGCTTTAGGCGAACCACTCAGTGAGAGTGATGAATAATTAACTTAAAAAGTTAAATTGAAACTTGCACAGGACCAAAATGAACTTTAAAAATAGCGAACCTTCCCTAACATTCGGAGAATTCAACGCAAATCTTACTTTTGAAATTCCAAACCCAATATATAAAATATAACAAAATGAAATAAAGCTTTAGGCGAACCACTCAGTGAGAGTGATGAATAATAAACTTAAAAATTGAAACATGTACAGGTCCAAAATGAACTTTAAATATAGCGAACCGTCCCTAACATTCGGAGAATTCAACGCAAATCTTACTTTTGGAAATACAATTTAACTATATAAATTATCACAGTAAAAAATTAAGCTTTAGGCGAACCGTTCAGTGAGAGTAATGAATAATAAACTTAAAAAGTTAAATTGAAACATGTACAGGTCCAAAATGAACTTTCAAAACAGCGAACCGTCCCTAACATTCGGAGAATTCAACGCAAATCTTACTTTTGGAATTACAATTTAACTATATAAATTATCACAGTAAAAACTAAAGCTTTAGGCGAACCGTTCAGTGAGAGTAATGAATAATAAACTTAAAAAGTTTAATTGAAACATGTACAGGTCCAAAATGAACTTTAAAAACAGCGAACCTTCCCTAACATTCGGAGAATTCAACGCAAATCTTACTTTTCGAATTCCAAATCCAATATATAAAATATAACAAAATTAAATAAAGCTTTAGGCGAACCACTCAGTGAGAGTGATGAATAAATTGAAACATGTAAGGTCGAAAATGAACTTTAAAAACAGCGAACCTTCCCTAACATTCGGAGAATTCAACGCAAATCTTACTTTTGGAATTACAATTTAACTATATAAATTATCACAAAAAAATAAAGCTTTAGGCGAACCGTTCAGTGAGAGTAATGAATAATAAACTTAAAAAGTTAAATTGAAACATGTACAGGTTTTTAATGAACTTTAAAAACAGCGAACCTTCCCTAACATTCGGAGAATTCAACGCAAATCTTACTTTTCGAATTCCAAATCGAATATATAAAATATAACAAAATTAAATAAAGCTTTAGGCGAACCACTCAGTGAGAGTGATGAATAAATTGAAACATGTAAGGTCCAAAATGAACTTTAAAAACAGCGAACCTTCCCTAACATTCGGAGAATTCAACGCAAATCTTACTTTTGGAATTCCAAAATTCAATATATAAAATATAACAGTATGAAATAAAGCTTTAGGCGAACCGTTCAGTGAGAGTAATGAATAATAAACTTAAAAAGTTAAATTGAAACATGTACAGGTCCTAAATGAACTTTAAAAACAGCGAACCTTCCCTAACATTCGGAGAATTCAACGCAAATCTTACTTTTGAAATTCCAAATCCAATATATAAAATATAACAAAATGAAATGAAGCTTTAGGCGAACCACTCAGTGACAGTGATGAATAATAAACTTAAAAAGTTAAATTGAAACATGTACAGGGGCAAAATGAACTTTAAAAATAGCGAAACTTCCCTAACATTCGGAGACTTCAACGCAAATCTTACTTTTGAAATTCCACACCCAATATATAAAATATAACAAAATGAAATAAAGCTTTAGGCGAACCACTCAGTGAGAGTGATGAATAATAAACTTAAAAATTGAAACATGTACAGGTCCAAAATGAACTTTAAAAATAGCGAACCTTCCCTAACATTCGGAGAATTCAACGCAAATCTTACTTTTGGAATTTCAAATCCAATATATAAAATATAACAAAATTAAATAAAGCTTTAGGCGAACCACTCAGTGAGAGTGATGAATAATAAACTTAAAAAGTTAAATTGAAACATGTACAGGCCCAAAATGAACTTTAAAAACAGCGAACCTTCCCTAACATTCGGAGAATTCAATGCAAATCTTACTTTTGGAATTACAATTTAACTATATAAATTATCACAGTATAAAATAAAGCTTTAGGTGAACCGTTCAGTGAGAGTAATGAATAATAAACTTAAAAAGTTAAATTGAAACATGTACAGGTCCAAAATGAACTTTAAAAACAGCGAACCTTCCCTAACATTCGGAGAATTCAACGCAAATCTTACTTTTGGAATTCCAAACCCAATATATAAAATATAACAAAATGAAATAAAGCTTTAGGCGAACCACTCAGTGAGAGTGATGAATAATTAACTTAAAAAGTTAAATTGAAACTTGCACAGGACCAAAATGAACTTTAAAAATAGCGAACCTTCCCTAACATTCGGAGAATTCAACGCAAATCTTACTTTTGAAATTCCAAACCCAATATATAAAATATAACAAAATGAAATAAAGCTTTAGGCGAACCACTCAGTGAGAGTGATGAATAATAAACTTAAAAATTGAAACATGTACAGGTCCAAAATGAACTTTAAATATAGCGAACCGTCCCTAACATTCGGAGAATTCAACGCAAATCTTACTTTTGGAAATACAATTTAACTATATAAATTATCACAGTAAAAAATTAAGCTTTAGGCGAACCGTTCAGTGAGAGTAATGAATAATAAACTTAAAAAGTTAAATTGAAACATGTACAGGTCCAAAATGAACTTTCAAAACAGCGAACCGTCCCTAACATTCGGAGAATTCAACGCAAATCTTACTTTTGGAATTACAATTTAACTATATAAATTATCACAGTAAAAACTAAAGCTTTAGGCGAAATGTTCAGTGAGAGTAATGAATAATAAACTTAAAAAGTTTAATTGAAACATGTACAGGTCCAAAATGAACTTTAAAAACAGCGAACCTTCCCTAACATTCGGAGAATTCAACGCAAATCTTTCTTTTCGAATTCCAAATCCAATATATAAAATATAACAAAATTAAATAAAGCTTTAGGCGAACCACTCAGTGAGAGTGATGAATAAATTGAAACATGTAAGGTCCAAAATGAACTTTAAAAACAGCGAACCTTCCCTAACATTCGGAGAATTCAACGCAAATCTTACTTTTGGAATTACAATTTAACTATATAAATTATCACAAAAAAATAAAGCTTAAGGCGAACCGTTCAGTGAGAGTAATGAATAATAAACTTAAAAAGTTAAATTGAAACATGTACAGGTCCAAAATGAACTTTAAAAACAGCGAACCTTCCCTAACATTCGGAGAATTCAACGCAAATCTTACTTTTCGAATTCCAAATCCAATATATAAAATATAACAAAATTAAATAAAGCTTTAGGCGAACCACTCAGTGAGAGTGATGAATAAATTGAAACATGTAAGGTCCAAAATGAACTTTAAAAACAGCGAACCTTCCCTAACATTCGGAGAATTCAACGCAAATCTTACTTTTGGAATTACAATTTAACTATATAAATTATCACAAAAAAATAAAGCTTTAGGCGAACCGTTCAGTGAGAGTAATGAATAATAAACTTAAAAAGTTTAATTGAAACATGTACAGGTCCAAAATGAACTTTAAAAACAGCGAACCTTCCCTAACATTCGGAGAATTCAACGCAAATCTTACTTTTGGAATTCCAAATCCAATATATAAAATATAACAAAATGAAATGAAGCTTTAGGCGAACCACTCAGTGACAGTGATGAATAATAAACTTAAAAAGTTAAATTGAAACATGTACAGGTGCAAAATGAACTTTAAAAATAGCGAACCTTCCCTAACATTCGGAGAATTCAACGCAAATCTTACTTTTGAAATTCCAAACCCAATATATAAAATATAACAAAATGAAATAAAGCTTTAGGCGAACCCCTCAGTGAGAGTAATGAATAATAAACTTAAAAATTGAAACATGTACAGGTCCAAAATGAACTTTAAAAATAGCGAACCTTCCCTAACATTCGGAGAATTCAACGCAAATCTTACTTTTGGAATTCCAAACCCAATATATAAAATATAACAAAATGAAATAAAGCTTTAGGCGAACCACTCAGTGAGAGTGATGAATAATTAACTTAAAAAGTTAAATTGAAACTTGCACAGGACCAAAATGAACTTTAAAAATAGCGAACCTTCCCTAACATTCGGAGAATTCAACGCAAATCTTACTTTTGAAATTCCAAACCCAATATATAAAATATAACAAAATGAAATAAAGCTTTAGGCGAACCACTCAGTGAGAGTGATGAATAATAAACTTAAAAATTGAAACATGTACAGGTCCAAAATGAACTTTAAATATAGCGAACCGTCCCTAACATTCGGAGAATTCAACGCAAATCTTACTTTTGGAAATACAATTTAACTATATAAATTATCACAGTAAAAAATTAAGCTTTAGGCGAACCGTTCAGTGAGAGTAATGAATAATAAACTTAAAAAGTTAAATTGAAACATGTACAGGTCCAAAATGAACTTTCAAAACAGCGAACCGTCCCTAACATTCGGAGAATTCAACGCAAATCTTACTTTTGGAATTACAATTTAACTATATAAATTATCACAGTAAAAACTAAAGCTTTAGGCGAAATGTTCAGTGAGAGTAATGAATAATAAACTTAAAAAGTTTAATTGAAACATGTACAGGTCCAAAATGAACTTTAAAAACAGCGAACCTTCCCTAACATTCGGAGAATTCAACGCAAATCTTACTTTTCGAATTCCAAATCCAATATATAAAATATAACAAAATTAAATAAAGCTTTAGGCGAACCACTCAGTGAGAGTGATGAATAAATTGAAACATGTAAGGTCCAAAATGAACTTTAAAAACAGCGAACCTTCCCTAACATTCGGAGAATTCAACGCAAATCTTACTTTTGGAATTACAATTTAACTATATAAATTATCACAAAAAAATAAAGCTTTAGGCGAACCGTTCAGTGAGAGTAATGAATAATAAACTTAAAAAGTTTAATTGAAACATGTACAGGTCCAAAATGAACTTTAAAAACAGCGAACCTTCCCTAACATTCGGAGAATTCAACGCAAATCTTACTTTTGGAATTCCAAATCCAATATATAAAATATAACAAAATGAAATGAAGCTTTAGGCGAACCACTCAGTGACAGTGATGAATAATAAACTTAAAAAGTTAAATTGAAACATGTACAGGTGCAAAATGAACTTTAAAAATAGCGAACCTTCCCTAACATTCGGAGAATTCAACGCAAATCTTACTTTTGAAATTCCAAACCCAATATATAAAATATAACAAAATGAAATAAAGCTTTAGGCGAACCCCTCAGTGAGAGTAATGAATAATAAACTTAAAAATTGAAACATGTACAGGTCCAAAATGAACTTTAAAAATAGCGAACCTTCCCTAACATTCGGAGAATTCAACGCAAATCTTACTTTTGGAATTTCAAATCCAATATATAAAATATAACAAAATTAAATAAAGCTTTAGGCGAACCACTCAGTGAGAGTGATGAATAATAAACTTAAAAAGTTAAATTGAAACATGTACAGGCCCAAAATGAACTTTCAAAACAGCGAACCTTCCCTAACCTTCGGAGAATTCAATACAAATCTTACTTTTGGAATTACAATTTAACTATATAAATTATCACAGTATAAAATAAAGCTTTAGGTGAACCGTTCAGTGAGAGTAATGAATAATAAACTTAAAAAGTTAAATTGAAACATGTACAGGTCCAAAATGAACTTTAAAAACAGCGAACCTTCCCTAACTTTCTGAGAATTCAAAGCTAATCTTACTTTTGGAATTCCAAAATTCAATATATAAAATATAACAGTATGAAATAAAGCTTTAGGCGAACCGTTCAGTGAGAGTAATGAATAATAAACTTAAAAAGTTAAATTGAAACATGTACAGGTCCTAAATGAACTTTAAAAACAGCGAACCTTCCCTAACATTCGGAGAATTCAACGCAAATCTTACTTTTGGAATTCCAAATTCCATATACAAAATATAACAAAATGAAATAAAGCTTTAGGCGAACCACTCAGTGAGAGTGATGAATAAATTGAAACATGTACAGGTCCAAAATGAACTTTAAAAACAGCGAACCTTCCCTAACATTCGGAGAATTCAACGCAAATCTTACTTTTCGAATTCCAAATCCAATATATAAAATATAACAAAATTAAATAAAGCTTTAGGCGAACCACTCAGTGAGAGTGATGAATAAATTGAAACATGTACAGGTCCAAAATGAACTTTCAAAACTGCGAACCTTCCCTAACATTCGGAGAATTCAACGCAAATCTTACTTTTGGAATTACAATTTAACTATATAAATTATCACAGTAAAAACTAAAGCTTTAGGCAAACCGTTCAGTGAGAGTAATGAATAATAAACTTAAAAAGTTAAATTGAAACATGTACAGGTCCAAAATGAAATTTAAAAACAGCGAACCTTCCCTAACATTCGGAGAATTCAACGCAAATCTTACTTTTGGAATTCCAAATTCCATATACAAAATATAACAAAATGAAATAAAGCTTTAGGCGAACCACTCAGTGAGAGTGATAAATAAAATGAAACATGTACAGGTCCAAAATGAACTTTAAAAACAGCGAACCTTCCCTAACATTCGGAGAATTCAACGCAAATCTTACTTTTCGAATTCCAAATCCAATATATAAAATATAACAAAATTTAATAAAGCTTTAGGCGAACCACTCAGTGAGAGTGATGAATAAATTGAAACATGTACAGGTCCAAAATTAACTTTAAAAACAGCGTACCTTCCCTAACATTCGGAGAATTCAACGCAAATCTTACTTTTGAAATTCCAAATCCAATATATAAAATATATCAAAATGAAATAAAGCTTTAGGCGAACCACTCAGTGAGAGTGATGAATAATTAACTTAAAAAGTTAAATTGAAACATGCACAGGACCAAAATGAACTTTAAAAATAACGAACCTTCCCTAACATTCGGAGAATTCAACGCAAATCTTACTTTTGGAATTACAATTTAACTATATAAATTATCACAGTAAAAAATAAAGCTTTAGGCGAACCGTTCAGTGAGAGTAATGAATAATAAACTTAAAAAGTTAAATTGAAACATGTACAGGTCCAAAATGAACTTTAAAAACAGCGAACCTTCCCTAACATTCGGAGAATTCAACGCAAATCTTACTTTTCGAATTCCAAATCCAATATATAAAATATAACAAAATTAAATAAAGCTTTAGGCGAACCACTCAGTGAGAGTAATGAATAATAAACTTAAAAAGTTAAATTGAAACATGTACAGGTCCAAAATGAACTTTCAAAACTGCGAACCTTCCCTAACATTCGGAGAATTCAACGCAAATCTTACTTTTGGAATTACAATTTAACTATATAAATTATCACAGTAAAAACTAAAGCTTTAGGCGAACCGTTCAGTGAGATTAATGAATAATAAACTTAAAAAGTTTAATTGAAACATGTACAGGTCCAAAATGAACTTTAAAAACAGCGAACCTTCCCTAACATTCGGAGAATTCAACGCAAATCTTACTTTTGGAATTCCAAACCCAATATATAAAATATAAAAAAATGAAATAAAGCTTTAGGCGAACCACTCAGTGAGAGTAATGAATAATAAACTTAAAAATTGAAACATGTACAGGTCCAAAATGAACTTTAAATATAGCGAACCGTCCCTAACATTCGGAGAATTCAACGCAAATCTTACTTTTGGAAATACAATTTAACTATATAAATTATCACAGTAAAAAATTAAGCTTTAGGCGAACCGTTCAGTGAGAGTAATGAATAATAAACTTAAAAAGTTAAATTGAAACATGTACAGGTCCAAAATGAACTTTCAAAACAGCGAACCGTCCCTAACATTCGGAGAATTCAACGCAAATCTTACTTTTGGAATTACAATTTAACTATATAAATTATCACAGTAAAAACTAAAGCTTTAGGCGAAATGTTCAGTGAGAGTAATGAATAATAAACTTAAAAAGTTTAATTGAAACATGTACAGGTCCAAAATGAACTTTAAAAACAGCGAACCTTCCCTAACATTCGGAGAATTCAACGCAAATCTTACTTTTGGAATTCCAAATCCAATATATAAAATATAACAAAATTAAATAAAGCTTTAGGCGAACCACTCAGTGAGAGTGATGAATAAATTGAAACATGTAAGGTCCAAAATGAACTTTAAAAACAGCGAACCTTCCCTAACATTCGGAGAATTCAACGCAAATCTTACTTTTGGAATTACAATTTAACTATATAAATTATCACAAAAAAATAAAGCTTTAGGCGAACCGTTCAGTGAGAGTAATGAATAATAAACTTAAAAAGTTTAATTGAAACATGTACAGGTCCAAAATGAACTTTAAAAACAGCGAACCTTCCCTAACATTCGGAGAATTCAACGCAAATCTTACTTTTGGAATTCCAAATCCAATATATAAAATATAACAAAATGAAATGAAGCTTTAGGCGAACCACTCAGTGACAGTGATGAATAATAAACTTAAAAAGTTAAATTGAAACATGTACAGGTGCAAAATGAACTTTAAAAATAGCGAACCTTCCCTAACATTCGGAGAATTCAACGCAAATCTTACTTTTGAAATTCCAAACCCAATATATAAAATATAACAAAATGAAATAAAGCTTTAGGCGAACCCCTCAGTGAGAGTAATGAATAATAAACTTAAAAATTGAAACATGTACAGGTCCAAAATGAACTTTAAAAATAGCGAACCTTCCCTAACATTCGGAGAATTCAACGCAAATCTTACTTTTGGAATTTCAAATCCAATATATAAAATATAACAAAATTAAATAAAGCTTTAGGCGAACCACTCAGTGAGAGTGATGAATAATAAACTTAAAAAGTTAAATTGAAACATGTACAGGCCCAAAATGAACTTTCAAAACAGCGAACCTTCCCTAACCTTCGGAGAATTCAATACAAATCTTACTTTTGGAATTACAATTTAACTATATAAATTATCACAGTATAAAATAAAGCTTTAGGTGAACCGTTCAGTGAGAGTAATGAATAATAAACTTAAAAAGTTAAATTGAAACATGTACAGGTCCAAAATGAACTTTAAAAACAGCGAACCTTCCCTAACTTTCTGAGAATTCAAAGCTAATCTTACTTTTGGAATTCCAAAATTCAATATATAAAATATAACAGTATGAAATAAAGCTTTAGGCGAACCGTTCAGTGAGAGTAATGAATAATAAACTTAAAAAGTTAAATTGAAACATGTACAGGTCCTAAATGAACTTTAAAAACAGCGAACCTTCCCTAACATTCGGAGAATTCAACGCAAATCTTACTTTTGGAATTCCAAATTCCATATACAAAATATAACAAAATGAAATAAAGCTTTAGGCGAACCACTCAGTGAGAGTGATGAATAAATTGAAACATGTACAGGTCCAAAATGAACTTTAAAAACAGCGAACCTTCCCTAACATTCGGAGAATTCAACGCAAATCTTACTTTTCGAATTCCAAATCCAATATATAAAATATAACAAAATTAAATAAAGCTTTAGGCGAACCACTCAGTGAGAGTGATGAATAAATTGAAACATGTACAGGTCCAAAATGAACTTTCAAAACTGCGAACCTTCCCTAACATTCGGAGAATTCAACGCAAATCTTACTTTTGGAATTACAATTTAACTATATAAATTATCACAGTAAAAACTAAAGCTTTAGGCAAACCGTTCAGTGAGAGTAATGAATAATAAACTTAAAAAGTTAAATTGAAACATGTACAGGTCCAAAATGAAATTTAAAAACAGCGAACCTTCCCTAACATTCGGAGAATTCAACGCAAATCTTACTTTTGGAATTCCAAATTCCATATACAAAATATAACAAAATGAAATAAAGCTTTAGGCGAACCACTCAGTGAGAGTGATAAATAAAATGAAACATGTACAGGTCCAAAATGAACTTTAAAAACAGCGAACCTTCCCTAACATTCGGAGAATTCAACGCAAATCTTACTTTTCGAATTCCAAATCCAATATATAAAATATAACAAAATTTAATAAAGCTTTAGGCGAACCACTCAGTGAGAGTGATGAATAAATTGAAACATGTACAGGTCCAAAATTAACTTTAAAAACAGCGTACCTTCCCTAACATTCGGAGAATTCAACGCAAATCTTACTTTTGAAATTCCAAATCCAATATATAAAATATATCAAAATGAAATAAAGCTTTAGGCGAACCACTCAGTGAGAGTGATGAATAATTAACTTAAAAAGTTAAATTGAAACATGCACAGGACCAAAATGAACTTTAAAAATAACGAACCTTCCCTAACATTCGGAGAATTCAACGCAAATCTTACTTTTGGAATTACAATTTAACTATATAAATTATCACAGTAAAAAATAAAGCTTTAGGCGAACCGTTCAGTGAGAGTAATGAATAATAAACTTAAAAAGTTAAATTGAAACATGTACAGGTCCAAAATGAACTTTAAAAACAGCGAACCTTCCCTAACATTCGGAGAATTCAACGCAAATCTTACTTTTCGAATTCCAAATCCAATATATAAAATATAACAAAATTAAATAAAGCTTTAGGCGAACCACTCAGTGAGAGTAATGAATAATAAACTTAAAAAGTTAAATTGAAACATGTACAGGTCCAAAATGAACTTTCAAAACTGCGAACCTTCCCTAACATTCGGAGAATTCAACGCAAATCTTACTTTTGGAATTACAATTTAACTATATAAATTATCACAGTAAAAACTAAAGCTTTAGGCGAACCGTTCAGTGAGATTAATGAATAATAAACTTAAAAAGTTTAATTGAAACATGTACAGGTCCAAAATGAACTTTAAAAACAGCGAACCTTCCCTAACATTCGGAGAATTCAACGCAAATCTTACTTTTGGAATTCCAAACCCAATATATAAAATATAAAAAAATGAAATAAAGCTTTAGGCGAACCACTCAGTGAGAGTAATGAATAATAAACTTAAAAATTGAAACATGTACAGGTCCAAAATGAACTTTAAATATAGCGAACCGTCCCTAACATTCGGAGAATTCAACGCAAATCTTACTTTTGGAAATACAATTTAACTATATAAATTATCACAGTAAAAAATTAAGCTTTAGGCGAACCGTTCAGTGAGAGTAATGAATAATAAACTTAAAAAGTTAAATTGAAACATGTACAGGTCCAAAATGAACTTTCAAAACAGCGAACCGTCCCTAACATTCGGAGAATTCAACGCAAATCTTACTTTTGGAATTACAATTTAACTATATAAATTATCACAGTAAAAACTAAAGCTTTAGGCGAAATGTTCAGTGAGAGTAATGAATAATAAACTTAAAAAGTTTAATTGAAACATGTACAGGTCCAAAATGAACTTTAAAAACAGCGAACCTTCCCTAACATTCGGAGAATTCAACGCAAATCTTACTTTTCGAATTCCAAATCCAATATATAAAATATAACAAAATTAAATAAAGCTTTAGGCGAACCACTCAGTGAGAGTGATGAATAAATTGAAACATGTAAGGTCCAAAATGAACTTTAAAAACAGCGAACCTTCCCTAACATTCGGAGAATTCAACGCAAATCTTACTTTTGGAATTACAATTTAACTATATAAATTATCACAAAAAAATAAAGCTTTAGGCGAACCGTTCAGTGAGAGTAATGAATAATAAACTTAAAAAGTTTAATTGAAACATGTACAGGTCCAAAATGAACTTTAAAAACAGCGAACCTTCCCTAACATTCGGAGAATTCAACGCAAATCTTACTTTTGGAATTCCAAATCCAATATATAAAATATAACAAAATGAAATGAAGCTTTAGGCGAACCACTCAGTGACAGTGATGAATAATAAACTTAAAAAGTTAAATTGAAACATGTACAGGTGCAAAATGAACTTTAAAAATAGCGAACCTTCCCTAACATTCGGAGAATTCAACGCAAATCTTACTTTTGAAATTCCAAACCCAATATATAAAATATAACAAAATGAAATAAAGCTTTAGGCGAACCCCTCAGTGAGAGTAATGAATAATAAACTTAAAAATTGAAACATGTACAGGTCCAAAATGAACTTTAAAAATAGCGAACCTTCCCTAACATTCGGAGAATTCAACGCAAATCTTACTTTTGGAATTTCAAATCCAATATATAAAATATAACAAAATTAAATAAAGCTTTAGGCGAACCACTCAGTGAGAGTGATGAATAATAAACTTAAAAAGTTAAATTGAAACATGTACAGGCCCAAAATGAACTTTCAAAACAGCGAACCTTCCCTAACCTTCGGAGAATTCAATACAAATCTTACTTTTGGAATTACAATTTAACTATATAAATTATCACAGTATAAAATAAAGCTTTAGGTGAACCGTTCAGTGAGAGTAATGAATAATAAACTTAAAAAGTTAAATTGAAACATGTACAGGTCCAAAATGAACTTTAAAAACAGCGAACCTTCCCTAACTTTCTGAGAATTCAAAGCTAATCTTACTTTTGGAATTCCAAAATTCAATATATAAAATATAACAGTATGAAATAAAGCTTTAGGCGAACCGTTCAGTGAGAGTAATGAATAATAAACTTAAAAAGTTAAATTGAAACATGTACAGGCCCAAAATGAACTTTCAAAACAGCGAACCTTCCCTAACATTCGGAGAATTCAACGCAAATCTTACTTTTGGAATTCCAAATTCCATATACAAAATATAACAAAATGAAATAAAGCTTTAGGCGAACCACTCAGTGAGAGTGATAAATAAAATGAAACATGTACAGGTCCAAAATGAACTTTAAAAACAGCGAACCTTCCCTAACATTCGGAGAATTCAACGCAAATCTTACTTTTCGAATTCCAAATCCAATATATAAAATATAACAAAATTTAATAAAGCTTTAGGCGAACCACTCAGTGAGAGTGATGAATAAATTGAAACATGTACAGGTCCAAAATTAACTTTAAAAACAGCGTACCTTCCCTAACATTCGGAGAATTCAACGCAAATCTTACTTTTGAAATTCCAAATCCAATATATAAAATATATCAAAATGAAATAAAGCTTTAGGCGAACCACTCAGTGAGAGTGATGAATAATTAACTTAAAAAGTTAAATTGAAACATGCACAGGACCAAAATGAACTTTAAAAATAACGAACCTTCCCTAACATTCGGAGAATTCAACGCAAATCTTACTTTTGGAATTACAATTTAACTATATAAATTATCACAGTAAAAAATAAAGCTTTAGGCGAACCGTTCAGTGAGAGTAATGAATAATAAACTTAAAAAGTTAAATTGAAACATGTACAGGTCCAAAATGAACTTTAAAAACAGCGAACCTTCCCTAACATTCGGAGAATTCAACGCAAATCTTACTTTTCGAATTCCAAATCCAATATATAAAATATAACAAAATTAAATAAAGCTTTAGGCGAACCACTCAGTGAGAGTAATGAATAATAAACTTAAAAAGTTAAATTGAAACATGTACAGGTCCAAAATGAACTTTCAAAACTGCGAACCTTCCCTAACATTCGGAGAATTCAACGCAAATCTTACTTTTGGAATTACAATTTAACTATATAAATTATCACAGTAAAAACTAAAGCTTTAGGCGAACCGTTCAGTGAGATTAATGAATAATAAACTTAAAAAGTTTAATTGAAACATGTACAGGTCCAAAATGAACTTTAAAAACAGCGAACCTTCCCTAACATTCGGAGAATTCAACGCAAATCTTACTTTTGGAATTCCAAACCCAATATATAAAATATAAAAAAAATGAAATAAAGCTTTAGGCGAACCACTCAGTGAGAGTAATGAATAATAAACTTAAAAAGTTAAATTGAAACATGTACAGGTACTAAATGAACTTTAATAACAGCGAACCTTCCCTAACATTCGGAGAATTCAACGCAAATCTTACTTTTGGAATTACAATTTAACTATATAAATTATCACAGTAAAAACTAAAGCTTTAGGCGAACCGTTCAGTGACAGTGATGAATAATAAACTTAAAAAGTTAAATTGAAACATGTACAGGTCCAAAATTAACTTTAAAAACAGCGTACCTTCCCTAACATTCGGAGAATTCAACGCAAATCTTACTTTTGAAATTCCAAATCCAATATATAAAATATATCAAAATGAAATAAAGCTTTAGGCGAACCACTCAGTGAGAGTGATGAATAATTAACTTAAAAAGTTAAATTGAAACATGCACAGGACCAAAATGAACTTTAAAAATAACGAACCTTCCCTAACATTCGGAGAATTCAACGCAAATCTTACTTTTGGAATTACAATTTAACTATATAAATTATCACAGTAAAAAATAAAGCTTTAGGCGAACCGTTCAGTGAGAGTAATGAATAATAAACTTAAAAAGTTAAATTGAAACATGTACAGGTCCAAAATGAACTTTAAAAACAGCGAACCTTCCCTAACATTCGGAGAATTCAACGCAAATCTTACTTTTCGAATTCCAAATCCAATATATAAAATATAACAAAATTAAATAAAGCTTTAGGCGAACCACTCAGTGAGAGTAATGAATAATAAACTTAAAAAGTTAAATTGAAACATGTACAGGTCCAAAATGAACTTTCAAAACTGCGAACCTTCCCTAACATTCGGAGAATTCAACGCAAATCTTACTTTTGGAATTACAATTTAACTATATAAATTATCACAGTAAAAACTAAAGCTTTAGGCGAACCGTTCAGTGAGATTAATGAATAATAAACTTAAAAAGTTTAATTGAAACATGTACAGGTCCAAAATGAACTTTAAAAACAGCGAACCTTCCCTAACATTCGGAGAATTCAACGCAAATCTTACTTTTGGAATTCCAAACCCAATATATAAAATATAAAAAAAATGAAATAAAGCTTTAGGCGAACCACTCAGTGAGAGTAATGAATAATAAACTTAAAAAGTTAAATTGAAACATGTACAGGTACTAAATGAACTTTAATAACAGCGAACCTTCCCTAACATTCGGAGAATTCAACGCAAATCTTACTTTTGGAATTACAATTTAACTATATAAATTATCACAGTAAAAACTAAAGCTTTAGGCGAACCGTTCAGTGACAGTGATGAATAATAAACTTAAAAAGTTAAATTGAAACATGTACAGGTGCAAAATGAACTTTAAAAATAGCGAACCTTCCCTAACATTCGGAGAATTCAACGCAAATCTTACTTTTGAAATTCCAAACCCAATATATAAAATATAACAAAATGAAATAAAGCTTTAGGCGAACCACTCAGTGAGAGTGATGAATAATAAACTTAAAAATTGAAACATGTACAGGTCCAAAATGAACTTTAAAAATAGCGAACCTTCCCTAACATTCGGAGAATTCAACGCAAATCTTACTTTTGGAATTTCAAATCCAATATATAAAATATAACAAAATTAAATAAAGCTTTAGGCGAACCACTCAGTGAGAGTGATGAATAATAAACTTAAAAAGTTAAATTGAAACATGTACAGGCCCAAAATGAACTTTAAAAACAGCGAACCTTCCCTAACATTCGGAGAATTCAACGCAAATCTTACTTTTGGAATTACAATTTAACTATATAAATTATCACAGTAAAAACTAAAGCTTTAGGCGAACCGTTCAGTGAGAGTAATGAATAATAAACTTAAAAAGTTTAATTGAAACATGTACAGGTCCAAAATGAACTTTAAAAACAGCGAACCTTCCTTAACATTCGGAGAATTCAACGCAAATCTTACTTTTCGAATTCCAAATCCAATATATAAAATATAACAAAATTAAATAAAGCTTTAGGCGAACCACTCAGTGAGAGTGATGAATAAATTGAAACATGTAAGGTCCAAAATGAACTTTAAAAACAGCGAACCTTCCCTAACATTCGGAGAATTCAACGCAAATCTTACTTTTGGAATTACAATTTAACTATATAAATTATCACATTAAAAACTAAAGCTTTAGGCGAACCGTTAAGTGAGAGTAATGAATAATAAACTTAAAAAGTTTAATTGAAACATGTACAGGTCCAAAATGAACTTTAAAAACAGCGAACCTTCCCTAACATTCGGAGAATTCAACGCAAATCTTACTTTTGGAATTACAATTTAACTATATAAATTATCACAGTAAAAACTAAAGCTTTAGGCGAACCGTTCAGTGAGAGTAATGAATAATAAACTTAAAAAGTTTAATTGAAACATGTACAGGTCCAAAATGAACTTTAAAAACAGCGAACCTTCCCTAACATTCGGAGAATTCAACGCAAATCTTAGTTTTCGAATTCCAAATCCAATATATAAAATATAACAAAATTAAATAAAGCTTTAGGCGAACCACTCAGTGAGAGTGATGAATAAATTGAAACATGTAAGGTCCAAAATGAACTTTAAAAACAGCGAACCTTCCCTAACATTCGGAGAATTCAACGCAAATCTTACTTTTGGAATTACAATTTAACTATATAAATTATCACAAAAAAATAAAGCTTAAGGCGAACCGTTCAGTGAGAGTAATGAATAATAAACTTAAAAAGTTAAATTGAAACATGTACAGGTCCAAAATGAACTTTAAAAACAGCGAACCTTCCCTAACATTCGGAGAATTCAACGCAAATCTTACTTTTCGAATTCCAAATCCAATATATAAAATATAACAAAATTAAATAAAGCTTTAGGCGAACCACTCAGTGAGAGTGATGAATAAATTGAAACATGTAAGGTCCAAAATGAACTTTAAAAACAGCGAACCTTCCCTAACATTCGGAGAATTCAACGCAAATCTTACTTTTGGAATTACAATTTAACTATATAAATTATCACAAAAAAATAAAGCTTTAGGCGAACCGTTCAGTGAGAGTAATGAATAATAAACTTAAAAAGTTTAATTGAAACATGTACAGGTCCAAAATGAACTTTAAAAACAGCGAACCTTCCCTAACATTCGGAGAATTCAACGCAAATCTTACTTTTGGAATTCCAAATCCAATATATAAAATATAACAAAATGAAATGAAGCTTTAGGCGAACCACTCAGTGACAGTGATGAATAATAAACTTAAAAAGTTAAATTGAAACATGTACAGGTGCAAAATGAACTTTAAAAATAGCGAACCTTCCCTAACATTCGGAGAATTCAACGCAAATCTTACTTTTGAAATTCCAAACCCAATATATAAAATATAACAAAATGAAATAAAGCTTTAGGCGAACCACTCAGTGAGAGTGATGAATAATAAACTTAAAAATTGAAACATGTACAGGTCCAAAATGAACTTTAAAAATAGCGAACCTTCCCTAACATTCGGAGAATTCAACGCAAATCTTACTTTTGGAATTTCAAATCCAATATATAAAATATAACAAAATTAAATAAAGCTTTAGGCGAACCACTCAGTGAGAGTGATGAATAATAAACTTAAAAAGTTAAATTGAAACATGTACAGGCCCAAAATGAACTTTAAAAACAGCGAACCTTCCCTAACATTCGGAGAATTCAACGCAAATCTTACTTTTGGAATTACAATTTAACTATATAAATTATCACAGTAAAAACTAAAGCTTTAGGCGAACCGTTCAGTGAGAGTAATGAATAATAAACTTAAAAAGTTTAATTGAAACATGTACAGGTCCAAAATGAACTTTAAAAACAGCGAACCTTCCTTAACATTCGGAGAATTCAACGCAAATCTTACTTTTCGAATTCCAAATCCAATATATAAAATATAACAAAATTAAATAAAGCTTTAGGCGAACCACTCAGTGAGAGTGATGAATAAATTGAAACATGTAAGGTCCAAAATGAACTTTAAAAACAGCGAACCTTCCCTAACATTCGGAGAATTCAACGCAAATCTTACTTTTGGAATTACAATTTAACTATATAAATTATCACAAAAAAATAAAGCTTAAGGCGAACCGTTCAGTGAGAGTAATGAATAATAAACTTAAAAAGTTAAATTGAAACATGTACAGGTCCAAAATGAACTTTAAAAACAGCGAACCTTCCCTAACATTCGGAGAATTCAACGCAAATCTTACTTTTGGAATTCCAAATCCAATATATAAAATATAACAAAATGAAATAAAGCTTTAGGCGAACCACTCAGTGAGAGTGATGAATAATAAACTTAAAAATTGAAACATGTACAGGTCCAAAATGAACTTTAAAAATAGCGAACCTTCCCTAACATTCGGAGAATTCAACGCAAATCTTACTTTTGGAATTCCAAATCCAATATATAAAATATAACAAAATGAAATGAAGCTTTAGGCGAACCACTCAGTGACAGTGATGAATAATAAACTTAAAAAGTTAAATTGAAACATGTACAGGTGCAAAATGAACTTTAAAAATAGCGAACCTTCCCTAACATTCGGAGAATTCAACGCAAATCTTACTTTTGAAATTCCAAACCCAATATATAAAATATAACAAAATGAAATAAAGCTTTAGGCGAACCACTCAGTGAGAGTGATGAATAATAAACTTAAAAATTGAAACATGTACAGGTCCAAAATGAACTTTAAAAATAGCGAACCTTCCCTAACATTCGGAGAATTCAACGCAAATCTTACTTTTGGAATTTCAAATCCAATATATAAAATATAACAAAATTAAATAAAGCTTTAGGCGAACCACTCAGTGAGAGTGATGAATAATAAACTTAAAAAGTTAAATTGAAACATGTACAGGCCCAAAATGAACTTTAAAAACAGCGAACCTTCCCTAACATTCGGAGAATTCAATGCAAATCTTACTTTTGGAATTACAATTTAACTATATAAATTATCACAGTATAAAATAAAGCTTTAGGTGAACCGTTCAGTGAGAGTAATGAATAATAAACTTAAAAAGTTAAATTGAAACATGTACAGGTCCAAAATGAACTTTAAAAACAGCGAACCTTCCCTAACATTCGGAGAATTCAACGCAAATCTTACTTTTCGAATTCCAAATCCAATATATAAAATATAACAAAATTAAATAAAGCTTTAGGCGAACCACTCAGTGAGAGTGATGAATAAATTGAAACATGTAAGGTCCAAAATGAACTTTAAAAACAGCGAACCTACCCTAACATTCGGAGAATTCAACGCAAATCTTACTTTTGGAATTACAATTTAACTATATAAATTATCACAAAAAAATAAAGCTTAAGGCGAACCGTTCAGTGAGAGTAATGAATAATAAACTTAAAAAGTTAAATTGAAACATGTACAGGTCCAAAATGAACTTTAAAAACAGCGAACCTTCCCTAACATTCGGAGAATTCAACGCAAATCTTACTTTTCGAATTCCAAATCCAATATATAAAATATAACAAAATTAAATCAAGCTTTAGGCGAACCACTCAATGAGAGTGATGAATAAATTGAAACATGTAAGGTCCAAAATGAACTTTAAAAACAGCGAACCTTCCCTAACATTCGGAGAATTCAACGCAAATCTTACTTTTCGAATTCCAAATCCAATATATAAAATATAACAAAATTAAATAAAGCTTTAGGCGAACCACTCAGTGAGAGTGATGAATAAATTGAAACATGTAAGGTCCAAAATGAACTTTAAAAACAGCGAACCTTCCCTAACATTCGGAGAATTCAACGCAAATCTTACTTTTGGAATTCCAAATCCAATATATAAAATATAACAAAATGAAATGAAGCTTTAGGCGAACCACTCAGTGACAGTGATGAATAATAAACTTAAAAAGTTAAATTGAAACATGTACAGGTGCAAAATGAACTTTAAAAATAGCGAACCTTCCCTAACATTCGGAGAATTCAACGCAAATCTTACTTTTGGAATTTCAAATCCAATATATAAAATATAACAAAATTAAATAAAGCTTTAGGCGAACCACTCAGTGAGAGTGATGAATAATAAACTTAAAAAGTTAAATTGAAACATGTACAGGCCCAAAATGAACTTTAAAAACAGCGAACCTTCCCTAACATTCGGAGAATTCAATGCAAATCTTACTTTTGGAATTACAATTTAACTATATAAATTATCACAGTATAAAATAAAGCTTTAGGTGAACCGTTCAGTGAGAGTAATGAATAATAAACTTAAAAAGTTAAATTGAAACATGTACAGGTCCAAAATGAACTTTAAAAACAGCGAACCTTCCCTAACTTTCTGAGAATTCAAAGCTAATCTTACTTTTGGAATTCCAAAATTCAATATATAAAATATAACAGTATGAAATAAAGCTTTAGGCGAACCGTTCAGTGAGAGTAATGAATAATAAACTTAAAAAGTTAAATTGAAACATGTACAGGTCCTAAATGAACTTTAAAAACAGCGAACCTTCCCTAACATTCGGAGAATTCAACGCAAATCTTACTTTTGAAATTCCAAATCCAATATATAAAATATAACAAAATGAAATGAAGCTTTAGGCGAACCACTCAGTGACAGTGATGAATAATAAACTTAAAAAGTTAAATTGAAACTTGTACAGGTGCAAAATGAACTTTAAAAATAGCGAACCTTCCCTAACATTCGGAGAATTCAACGCAAATCTTACTTTTGAAATTCCACACCCAATATATAAAATATAACAAAATGAAATAAAGCTTTAGGCGAACCACTCAGTGAGAGTGATGAATAATAAACTTAAAAATTGAAACATGTACAGGTCCAAAATGAACTTTAAAAATAGCGAACCTTCCCTAACATTCGGAAAATTCAACGCAAATCTTACTTTTGGAATTTCAAATCCAATATATAAAATATAACAAAATTAAATAAAGCTTTAGGCGAACCACTCAGTGAGAGTGATGAATAATAAACTTAAAAAGTTAAATTGAAACATGTACAGGCCCAAAATGAACTTTAAAAACAGCGAACCTTCCCTAACATTCGGAGAATTCAATGCAAATCTTACTTTTGGAATTACAATTTAACTATATAAATTATCACAGTATAAAATAAAGCTTTAGGTGAACCGTTCAGTGAGAGTAATGAATAATAAACTTAAAAAGTTAAATTGAAACATGTACAGGTCCAAAATGAACTTTAAAAACAGCGAACCTTCCCTAACATTCGGAGAATTCAACGCAAATCTTACTTTTGGAATTCCAAACCCAATATATAAAATATAACAAAATGAAATAAAGCTTTAGGCGAACCACTCAGTGAGAGTGATGAATAATTAACTTAAAAAGTTAAATTGAAACTTGCACAGGACCAAAATGAACTTTAAAAATAGCGAACCTTCCCTAACATTCGGAGAATTCAACGCAAATCTTACTTTTGAAATTCCAAACCCAATATATAAAATATAACAAAATGAAATAAAGCTTTAGGCGAACCACTCAGTGAGAGTGATGAATAATAAACTTAAAAATTGAAACATGTACAGGTCCAAAATGAACTTTAAATATAGCGAACCGTCCCTAACATTCGGAGAATTCAACGCAAATCTTACTTTTGGAAATACAATTTAACTATATAAATTATCACAGTAAAAAATTAAGCTTTAGGCGAACCGTTCAGTGAGAGTAATGAATAATAAACTTAAAAAGTTAAATTGAAACATGTACAGGTCCAAAATGAACTTTCAAAACAGCGAACCGTCCCTAACATTCGGAGAATTCAACGCAAATCTTACT
The DNA here is from genome assembly GCF_980474605.1 of Leiobunum rupestre. Lineage (NCBI taxonomy): Eukaryota > Metazoa > Arthropoda > Arachnida > Opiliones > Sclerosomatidae > Leiobunum > Leiobunum rupestre. Next base: position 270,363 of record NC_143387.1, read on the forward strand.
TTTGGAATTACAATTTAACTATATAAATTATCACAGTAAAAACTAAAGCTTTAGGCGAAATGTTCAGTGAGAGTAATGAATAATAAACTTAAAAAGTTTAATTGAAACATGTACAGGTCCAAAATGAACTTTAAAAACAGCGAACCTTCCCTAACATTCGGAGAATTCAACGCAAATCTTACTTTTCGAATTCCAAATCCAATATATAAAATATAACAAAATTAAATAAAGCTTTAGGCGAACCACTCAGTGAGAGTGATGAATAAATTGAAACATGTAAGGTCCAAAATGAACTTTAAAAACAGCGAACCTTCCCTAACATTCGGAGAATTCAACGCAAATCTTACTTTTGGAATTACAATTTAACTATATAAATTATCACAAAAAAATAAAGCTTAAGGCGAACCGTTCAGTGAGAGTAATGAATAATAAACTTAAAAAGTTAAATTGAAACATGTACAGGTCCAAAATGAACTTTAAAAACAGCGAACCTTCCCTAACATTCGGAGAATTCAACGCAAATCTTACTTTTCGAATTCCAAATCCAATATATAAAATATAACAAAATTAAATAAAGCTTTAGGCGAACCACTCAGTGAGAGTGATGAATAAATTGAAACATGTAAGGTCCAAAATGAACTTTAAAAACAGCGAACCTTCCCTAACATTCGGAGAATTCAACGCAAATCTTACTTTTGGAATTACAATTTAACTATATAAATTATCACAAAAAAATAAAGCTTTAGGCGAACCGTTCAGTGAGAGTAATGAATAATAAACTTAAAAAGTTTAATTGAAACATGTACAGGTCCAAAATGAACTTTAAAAACAGCGAACCTTCCCTAACATTCGGAGAATTCAACGCAAATCTTACTTTTGGAATTCCAAATCCAATATATAAAATATAACAAAATGAAATGAAGCTTTAGGCGAACCACTCAGTGACAGTGATGAATAATAAACTTAAAAAGTTAAATTGAAACATGTACAGGTGCAAAATGAACTTTAAAAATAGCGAACCTTCCCTAACATTCGGAGAATTCAACGCAAATCTTACTTTTGAAATTCCAAACCCAATATATAAAATATAACAAAATGAAATAAAGCTTTAGGCGAACCCCTCAGTGAGAGTAATGAATAATAAACTTAAAAATTGAAACATGTACAAGTCCAAAATGAACTTTAAAAATAGCGAACCTTCCCTAACATTCGGAGAATTCAACGCAAATCTTACTTTTGGAATTTCAAATCCAATATATAAAATATAACAAAATTAAATAAAGCTTTAGGCGAACCACTCAGTGAGAGTGATGAATAATAAACTTAAAAAGTTAAATTGAAACATGTACAGGCCCAAAATGAACTTTCAAAACAGCGAACCTTCCCTAACCTTCGGAGAATTCAATACAAATCTTACTTTTGGAATTACAATTTAACTATATAAATTATCACAGTATAAAATAAAGCTTTAGGTGAACCGTTCAGTGAGAGTAATGAATAATAAACTTAAAAAGTTAAATTGAAACATGTACAGGTCCAAAATGAACTTTAAAAACAGCGAACCTTCCCTAACTTTCTGAGAATTCAAAGCTAATCTTACTTTTGGAATTCCAAAATTCAATATATAAAATATAACAGTATGAAATAAAGCTTTAGGCGAACCGTTCAGTGAGAGTAATGAATAATAAACTTAAAAAGTTAAATTGAAACATGTACAGGTCCTAAATGAACTTTAAAAACAGCGAACCTTCCCTAACATTCGGAGAATTCAACGCAAATCTTACTTTTGGAATTCCAAATTCCATATACAAAATATAACAAAATGAAATAAAGCTTTAGGCGAACCACTCAGTGAGAGTGATGAATAAATTGAAACATGTACAGGTCCAAAATGAACTTTAAAAACAGCGAACCTTCCCTAACATTCGGAGAATTCAACGCAAATCTTACTTTTCGAATTCCAAATCCAATATATAAAATATAACAAAATTAAATAAAGCTTTAGGCGAACCACTCAGTGAGAGTGATGAATAAATTGAAACATGTACAGGTCCAAAATGAACTTTCAAAACTGCGAACCTTCCCTAACATTCGGAGAATTCAACGCAAATCTTACTTTTGGAATTACAATTTAACTATATAAATTATCACAGTAAAAACTAAAGCTTTAGGCAAACCGTTCAGTGAGAGTAATGAATAATAAACTTAAAAAGTTAAATTGAAACATGTACAGGTCCAAAATGAAATTTAAAAACAGCGAACCTTCCCTAACATTCGGAGAATTCAACGCAAATCTTACTTTTGGAATTCCAAATTCCATATACAAAATATAACAAAATGAAATAAAGCTTTAGGCGAACCACTCAGTGAGAGTGATAAATAAAATGAAACATGTACAGGTCCAAAATGAACTTTAAAAACAGCGAACCTTCCCTAACATTCGGAGAATTCAACGCAAATCTTACTTTTCGAATTCCAAATCCAATATATAAAATATAACAAAATTTAATAAAGCTTTAGGCGAACCACTCAGTGAGAGTGATGAATAAATTGAAACATGTACAGGTCCAAAATTAACTTTAAAAACAGCGTACCTTCCCTAACATTCGGAGAATTCAACGCAAATCTTACTTTTGAAATTCCAAATCCAATATATAAAATATATCAAAATGAAATAAAGCTTTAGGCGAACCACTCAGTGAGAGTGATGAATAATTAACTTAAAAAGTTAAATTGAAACATGCACAGGACCAAAATGAACTTTAAAAATAACGAACCTTCCCTAACATTCGGAGAATTCAACGCAAATCTTACTTTTGGAATTACAATTTAACTATATAAATTATCACAGTAAAAAATAAAGCTTTAGGCGAACCGTTCAGTGAGAGTAATGAATAATAAACTTAAAAAGTTAAATTGAAACATGTACAGGTCCAAAATGAACTTTAAAAACAGCGAACCTTCCCTAACATTCGGAGAATTCAACGCAAATCTTACTTTTCGAATTCCAAATCCAATATATAAAATATAACAAAATTAAATAAAGCTTTAGGCGAACCACTCAGTGAGAGTAATGAATAATAAACTTAAAAAGTTAAATTGAAACATGTACAGGTCCAAAATGAACTTTCAAAACTGCGAACCTTCCCTAACATTCGGAGAATTCAACGCAAATCTTACTTTTGGAATTACAATTTAACTATATAAATTATCACAGTAAAAACTAAAGCTTTAGGCGAACCGTTCAGTGAGATTAATGAATAATAAACTTAAAAAGTTTAATTGAAACATGTACAGGTCCAAAATGAACTTTAAAAACAGCGAACCTTCCCTAACATTCGGAGAATTCAACGCAAATCTTTTTTTTCGAATTCCAAATCCAATATATAAAATATAACAAAATAAAATAAAGCTTTAGGCGAACCACTCAGTAAGAGTGATGAATAAATTGAAACATGTAAGGTCCAAAATGAACTTTAAAAACAGCGAACCTTCCCTAACATTCGGAGAATTCAACGCAAATCTTACGTTTGGAATTACAATTTAACTATATAAATTATCACAAAAAAATAAAGCTTTAGGCGAACCGTTCAGTGAGAGTAATGAATAATAAACTTAAAAAGTTAAATTGAAACATGTACAGGTCCAAAATGAACTTTAAAAACAGCGAACCTTCCCTAACATTCGGAGAATTCAACGCAAATCTTACTTTTGGAATTCCAAACCCAATATATAAAATATAAAAAAAATGAAATAAAGCTTTAGGCGAACCACTCAGTGAGAGTAATGAATAATAAACTTAAAAAGTTAAATTGAAACATGTACAGGTACTAAATGAACTTTAATAACAGCGAACCTTCCCTAACTTTCTGAGAATTCAAAGCTAATCTTACTTTTGGAATTCCAAAATTCAATATATAAAATATAACAGTATGAAATAAAGCTTTAGGCGAACCGTTCAGTGAGAGTAATGAATAATAAACTTAAAAAGTTAAATTGAAACATGTACAGGTCCTAAATGAACTTTAAAAACAGCGAACCTTCCCTAACTGTCTGAGAATTTAAAGCTAATCTTACTTTTGGAATTCCAAAATTCAATATATAAAATATAACAGTATGAAATAAAGCTTTAGGCGAACCGTTCAGTGAGAGTGATGAATAATAAACTTAAAAAGTTAAATTGAAACATGTACAGGTCCAAAATGAACTTTAAAAACAGTGAACCTTCCCTAACATTCGGAGAATTCAACGCAAATCTTACTTTTGGAATTACAATTTAACTATATAAATTATCACAGTAAAAATAAAGCTTTAGGCGAACCGTTCAGTGAGAGTAATGAATAATAAACTTAAAAAGTTAAATTGAAACATGTACAGGTCCAAAATGAACTTTAAAAACAGTGAACCTTCCCTAACATTCGGAGAATTCAACGCAAATCTTACTTTTGGAATTCCAAATTCAATATACAAAATATAACAAAATGAAATAAAGCTTTAGGCGAACCACTCAGTGAGAGTAATGAATAGTAAACTTAAAAAGTTAAATTGAAACATGTACAGGTCCAAAATGAACTTTCAAAACTGCGAACCTTCCCTAACATTCGGAGAATTCAACGCAAATCTTACTTTTGGAATTACAATTTAACTATATAAATTATCACAGTAAAAACTAAAGCTTTAGGCGAACCGTTCAGTGAGAGTAATGAATAATAAACTTAAAAAGTTTAATTGAAACATGTACAGGTCCAAAATGAACTTTAAAAACAGCGAACCTTCCCTAACATTCGGAGAATTCAACGCAAATCTTACTTTTCGAATTCCAAATCCAAAATATATAATATAACAAAATTAAATAAAGCTTTAGGCGAACCACTCAGTGAGAGTGATGAATAAATTGAAACATATAAGGTCCAAAATGAACTTTAAAAACAGCGAACCTTCCCTAACATTCGGAGAATTCAACGCAAATCTTACTTTTGAAATTCCAAACCCAATATATAAAATATAACAAAATGAAATGAAGCTTTAGGCGAACCACTCAGTGACAGTGATGAATAATAAACTTAAAAAGTTAAATTGAAACATGTACAGGTGCAAAATGAACTTTAAAAATAGCGAACCTTCCCTAACATTCGGAGAATTCAACGCAAATCTTACTTTTGAAATTCCAAACCCAATATATAAAATATAACAAAATGAAATAAAGCTTTAGGCGAACCACTCAGTGAGAGTGATGAATAATAAACTTAAAAATTGAAACATGTACAGGTCCAAAATGAACTTTAAAAATAGCGAACCTTCCCTAACATTCGAAGAATTCAACGCAAATCTTACTTTTGGAATTTGAAATCCAATATATAAAATATAACATAATTAAACAAAGCTTTAGGCGAACCACTCAGTGAGAGTGATGAATAATAAACTTAAAAAGTTAAAATGAAACATGTACAGGCCCATAATGAACTTTAAAAACAGCGAACCTTCCCTAACATTCGGAGAATTCAATGCAAATCTTACTTTTCGAATTACAATTTAACTACATAAATTATCACAGTATAAAATAAAGCTTTAGGCGAACCGTTCAGTGAGAGTAATGAATAATAAACTTAAAAAGTTAAATTGAAACATGTACAGGTCCAAAATGAACTTTAAAAACAGCGAACCTTCCCTAACATTCGGAGAATTCAACGCAAATCTTACTTTTGGAATTCCAAACCCAATATATAAAATATAACAAAATGAAATAAAGCTTTAGGCGAACCACTCAGTGAGAGTAATGAATAATAAACTTAAAAAGTTAAATTGAAACATGTACAGGTCCTAAATGAACTTTAAAAACAGCGAACCTTCCCTAACTTTCTGAGAATTCAAAGCTAATCTTACTTTTGGAATTCCAAAATTCAATATATAAAATATAACAGTATGAAATAAAGCTTTAGGGGAACCGTTCCGTGAGAGTAATGAATAATAAACTTAAAAAGTTAAATTGAAACATGTACAGGTCCAAAATGAATAGACTTTGATCAAACATATTTTCTTCCTACCTCTGTAAAAGACACATTAAAAAATCGAGTTAAAATAATTAAAAAAATCAAACAGTTTTTTAATAAAATACTTACTCTTATGATATATTATCAGCAATACTAGAGATTACTATGTTATAATCTTTAACGTTTGTGTAGAACGCATTTTGTACTTTATGGTGACCGATTCCAAACTATCGAGTAATGGCGTCGTACAAAAGAAACTACAAACTGGGCTACCAGATATTTTAAAAGGACTTTAGTTCGGCCAACTTAGATCAGCTTTTTCGCAGTAATTGGCTGAGATTGTAGAAATAATTCATCAAATGAAAATAATGGAAATAAAAATTAAGAAAATAATAATATAAAAAATATAAAAATTAAGAACAGAAAAATTAATTAAATAATTAAGTAGTTTTGATGTAACACGTAATTTCATTAATTCACGTTAAATAAACTCGTAAATTTAAATAATAATATTCTTAATAAAATTAATATTTTGTGGTTCATTAATCATTATCAGCTCAAATACAAATACAGGTGAAAAAAATTAAAATTAATTGCTGATAAATGCACCTCTAGATAGCATTGATGGACGAAACATTTCGGACGAATAGTGGAGATCCATGCGACGTCGATTGGGCTGAATATCGGATATCACGAAATTGGTTCTACGAGGACTAAAATGGGACGTCCGTTATTCGTCCCGTAGGACGAATTTTGGACGGGAACAAGCTGGCCTCTAAGGACCATGCTGGGACGTCCCAGGGACGATTTGTGTTTGCTGGGCGCGATATTATGTGCGAGAAAATCGCCATCTTAAAGGACTGGCTTCCACGGTAAGTTATCCAGTCTTGACTCATTTCTCCAATACTTTGGCTGGTCGAAGTTCAATTAGATCCTTTGATGCTACAGACATTTTCACTGAAAAAGCCTTCGACTTGATAGATCGTTATCAAACCATGAGCTATCATATGGAAATATCTATGAGGTAATGGTCAAGCTTATCGGCTGTCTTATGGCCAAAAGTTAAACTTAATAAGAACCATCTATAAACTGTGAATTACGCGAAAGGGTATTAAAGTACATAAGAATAAGGGGTAAACCCTAAACAAATTTAAAGTAATCCCAAAACTTGTGAACACAATTTTGAAAAATTACCGAATTGTTCACCTTCTGTAAATGAGATATTGCACTAAGTAACAATTACATAACCACCGGAAGAAATGTCAATCAAAATCCAAAAATTAGTTAACTTGAATTTTACAAAATGGCTTTCACTAGACGTAATGTTTAAATGTCTATTAAAACGGTAAGGCTCTCTAATTAATTGTTTTAGATTAAATGTATTAGTTAGATCAACCAATCTTTTTTATCATTATCGTTCTTCAAGAGATTAATATTAAAGTCACCTAAAATAACTTTTTGCTGTTTGCACTACCTAATTCTTCAATAGTCGTTTCAAACAGTGTGATAAAGTTGTTTACTGATGAGTTGGTTGGTCTATATATAATGCACAAATAGCAATTTTTTTTGAAAAAATCTCCTCTGTTTCGTTGCTAGCGGTTGCTTTTTCAATTACCTCTACTTTAAAAATTGTTCTTGACATAGAAGCCAACGCCCCCGCATTTCCGGTTAGATCGGCCTTACCCAAAAAAAAATAAGTTTTCTAGATGGTCGTAGAAGAAGTCACGAAACCAGGTTTTGGTTAGTGCAAAAATATGTATGTCTTTATTTAGAATTGATGTACAATTGACTAGCAAGTTTAGAAAATTTGCGCTAGCATGTTTTATATTGTGGGAGATGATATTAAGTATTAGATTTTTTTAAATAAACATATTTGTTATCTAAACTAGGAGGTCTAACATTGTATAATCTTGGCCAATTGGTAGTCATACTTGTAAACATTATTATCAATTAGTATAGAATTGGTATTAACCCATTTAAATTTGAGTGGGAGTTTTGTCTTGGCAAATGATCTAAGGTTGAAACGAGCTAAGGATTAAATCTGTGTATAGTATTGTTCAATATATGTGTTTGAACCATTAACTTTCACATTGGTTTTTAGAATATCCGTTTTTAAATCGTAGTTGTCAGCTTTATATATAAAAACTCTGGTTTTGTTGGCCTGGAATGGGATCTTACGATAGACTTGACTCTGCGATACAATTAAGTTTAATAAAAGCGATTTTGAGAACAAATCGGTTACTTTTTTGACTAGAGTTTGCCTACCCTCATCATTGTTTTCCGGTAACATCTTAGTTATTAATAAGCATTTAATTATGATCTATTTTTGCGGTAGTGTCTTTACGAAGGCTAGAGAGTTCAAGATCTGCCGTATCTAGTCTGAATTTGATACCGGGGATATCTTGGATGCTAAGTTCAATAGCGTCAATGGTGACTTTAATCTGTGATTGCCATTGTTCAATTTCAGAGATCTTGTCACCGTTATCTTTAGACACTTTACTGATGTCGTCTAATTTTCTATTTAAGGAATCGAAGCGAGAATTGAAGTTGGACTCTATACTTTTTAGAACTCGAATTGGCCCTCGTCTCGGGCATTTTTATAAATTAAGTTTCTCGTGCTTGCAGAATTTGTAAAACAGTATAGATAATAGAAAAAGTACTTTGCCTTTAAAAGGAAACAATATTTTTAATTAATTGCGAGGCGGAGAAAGTTGACCACACAAATTCTATGAGTGTCATTCAAACGCACCTTGATGCAGGAAACCCAGGGTTTAGCCGGCCCATCTCTCGATCTGGTACAAAACGTTGATTCAGGACTGAGGGATAGCAGTTTCGGAGAAAATGTAATGTTAATCCTGTTCACTGGTTGAATTATTTTAAAGGTATAGAAAAATTATTCGTTAATCTTTAAAAAATGGCAAACTGTTTGATTGTTGATTGGTTTATATTTTTTATTATTGAAAACGTAAATATTACGTATTGTGTAATTAGTTATTGCAAACTGGAACGTCTTCCTCGATGATTAAAGAACGGGGAGTAGCAACAAAATGACCGTCCTCATCGAAAATTGGCCGTTTTCTAGACGAGTCCGGAGTTGAAGGAACCGCAACGACGTTCGCACTAGAAAGTTCTTCATCGCCGGACGCACTATCCTTAAAATCGGCGTTAAACGACTATGGCAATTCATGCAACACCAGGAATTCCACGGTGAGAAACATCGGTTCACTTGCAACAATCAACCGCGCACGCAACAAACTTTCGCGGTATGTCTCTTGGCCACAATAGCGCCTCTGATAAGGCGACAAAAATTCTTGGCATGCCAGCCGGCACGACCAAAAACTATCTTGGTTTCTTGAACTAAATCTAAACGCAAATCTACCAAGCGTAGAAACGATAGGGGACTCCACACACGAGTATTTAAGTTTTTAAATATGGTCCCGTCTACTGCCTCTACGCGCGACCTAATCACGACACGATTTTGAAAAAACCTTGAGGAAAAATGGAATTTTACCATTTCTGATAGCCCGACTATAAACAAGTTGGCAAGCCAAAATACACCTCTCCTCGGAAGAATTGTCCATAGGGGTATTAATTTCTCGAGATCACCCTTAGAGATAGATCTCCGAAATTCAGAAACCCACCACGTACACTAAATGGAATATTCATTGCTGTCATAGGCGTGCGCAAGATAGGGACAGGGTGGACCATGGCCCGACCTGAAAACTGAAAGAGCGCAAAAAATCTGGGAAAAAGGGCGCAAGCCTTAACATTGTAGGTGCCCAAAATTTCCTAAAATCCACCAAAATAAGATTCTAAACTAGAACAAGAGAAAATCAATATAAAGATAAGAATGTAAAATGGCTTGCCAACTTGTTTACTTGTAAAATGTACATCTCATCGGAATAATTGTCCCTAACGGTATTAATTTTTCGAGGTGACTTTTAAAGATCCTATCTCCGCAATTCAGAGTTATTTACTAAAACTTTAATCCCGGTTCTATCCCGCCCGGTATAAAATTATAATTATAATTAAAATAATTGAGACGAAACAACCGATTATAATTTATTCAGAATATTATAAATTAAGTAGTTACAACATTGAGTTAGACTTACTAAAACAATGCACAATTGAATTGAAACCCTTTTTACAGTACAACTTTATCAGTTGAATATAATACGAAGCAAATTTTATTGAAATAAATATCTACATAGTGTATTTGTATTTTTCTCGCTTACGAAATAGTTACCGCATCTTTAACGCTCTTTTTATTTCTACACTCGCCCTTGATGAAGATACCGTAGAATAGCAATATTCGACATCTGGTAGTGGACGACACGTATACTTTCAGTTGACGTTGTGACACATACCGCATAAAAATACTCGCCGCAATCACTCTCTTATGACACCGCGCGATAAAACGTGGAGCCGTCTTCCACCGCTGTCACTCTGGCTAAAAAAAACCGCTTCGCACGTCAGTAGTTAGGATCCCTCTTCCTAGCCAACCACGGGGTCGCACTGTGCATCCCCCGCGTGCACAGGTGCGTATCGGAGGGTATGAAGCGGATAAACGCGATTACCTCCCCCCAACCGCTCGTGTCCAGATAATTATTGAGATTAACAACTGTTTTAATTAATTAGCCAAATAGGTGACCTGTCAATCAAGTTAACTAGAGTACGTAAACATGTGTTTTAAAAAGGGTGAATATTAATGCCGAAATGCATGGGCGAAATTGAGTGTAGCATCCCTCCGGTATATACATTTTAGCGGCCCTGGGTGTGCGCCCGGCTCGCTACCCCCTAAGCACGGCCCTGAGCATGCCACCATTTATGGCGGGAAAATCGGCATATTTGGGTAAAGTTTTTATATATATTAAACTTATTATTTACCATGGTGAATATTAGTAGAAATTATGTTTAATTCAGAGAAAACGGCATGGTATTAGAAGATAAAACTTATTTTATACAAGACGTTTCGAGCCGAGGCTCTTCTTCAGTCGTTCGTTAGTTTTAATTTGATTTAAAATTTTACCACGCGCCATATTCAAGTTCTAATATCACGCGAGCAGAAGGTCAGCGTGTTAAAAAATAAACAAAAGTTTTACTGATTTTAACAATTTACGTGTGTAATAGAATCAATGTAACCGATAAATCCAAAGTATATGTAAGTCAGTGTGAATTATTAAAATATAAATATAAAATAAAATAAAATTTTAAATCACAATATTACCCCAATTAGTTACTTCTTGACATCCTTTATCTAAATTTAAATTACCTAGTTTACGAATATACAATCCTTCATAGAATTTTCTCTTTCTAATACCATGCTGTTTTCTCTGAATTAAACATAATTTCTACTAAAGTTTTTATAGTTAATAACAGTAAGGAAGCGTTCTAAGGATCATAGACCTTTTTTAGTAGTTGCTATATGTCTAAAAATAACTGAAATTTTTTTACGGGGAAATTGTCATATTTGTTAAGATAGTATCATGTTATTACCGTTAGGAAGCGTCTTTGGGGTGATTGACCTCTTTTAGTGGTTAAAGCCTTCAAATAATTAGTATTTTTGGCGGGAAAATTGTATTTTTGAATTGTTTTATTACCGTTAGAAAGTTTCTTAGGGGTCATTGACCTCTTTTAGTGGTCTTTAGAAGAATTGAGAGTTAAATATAAAAGGTATAAAAAAGGGTTATGTTTAATAAGCTGTGTTTTGGCCGCCATCTTAAATAACCGTTAGGAAGCACGGTAAAAAATTATTCATATTTTAATGACTTCTTAAAAGTACATAATGGGGTCAAGTTAGTTGGGTGGTTTGAAAAGGGTGCATACTAATTTATTTTACTTTAAATTATCACGTTGAAGGTTGTTTTTTAGGGGAAACATTTTTTTAAATAGAGCTAATACCCAAGGCACCACCTTCGACCACATAAGCAATGTTGCTTGTGCGTGATCAAGTAACAGGTGGCCGGGTTACAATGCGTAAGAGGGTGGCGGAAAGCCCTTCATGCCACGCGAGCCAACAGCTTCCTGCACTAAATATTACCGTTAACCTCGGCAAGTTTTATGGGAAGGGGAAACCGAAGATCTCGGGAGAAAACCCCTTTAATCAGTGGGGAGATAACTTACAAACTATGCAGAAGGAGTGGTTCTGGATTTTCACTCAGTGCCACTAGCTGGGATCGAACCCGGCTCCTCTTGCTGCAAGGCGAAAGTGCTAACCACTCCACCACCCCAAACGGTTTTTTATATACAGGGTAATAATTAAAAAAACGATAAAGAGCCAATTACTCAAAATGTATTTTATGTAAGAATTTGAAATTTGCAGGTTACATAGAGGGTGCAGGGGACTAATGACAATACAAATTGCAATGGCCATGAACCAAGTCTTCAAGGTCATTAAAATTTTATTTCGAGAACCATTAGGATTAGAAGAATGGTTCCAAATAGAAATGTGTTCTACGTTTTAATTAAATTTAAGTCTAAACAGCTTTAAGCCGATCTAATTTGACCTATGGGAAGCCGATAAATATTAGACCAAAATCCATTAGGTCGTGTGGGGTATTCATATCAAGACACGACATTTAAGTGCTTTTTAAACGAAAACTACCAGATCTTATGGATCAAAATTGTCGTGACACTCTAAACTGAGTGGTGTAGTTCGAAATTTGTAATTTATGATGACCTTGAAACATTAGTTCAAAATTTATCTATGGAACCATTAGGATTAGAAGAATGCTTCCAGTAAGTTCCAATTTTTACACCAAAAGGGGTCCAATAACCCTTTAGGGCTAAATAGAAATTTAGACAAAATTCCGTTCCATCCCTACTTTTCAATTAAGGATATTTTAGGTTATACAACTACACTCTCAATCTTTGTTATTATTGTTCTAATCAATCCTAATTTATTTAATGACCCAGAAACTTTAATCAAGCTAACCCATTAGCTACACCCCCCATATCCAACCTGAATGATACTTTTTATTCGCGTATACCATCTTACGGTCTATCCCTTATAAATTAGGGGGAGTATTAGCCCTAATCTCTTCAATTTTAATTTTATTGATACTTCCCTTAAGTAGAGGAAAATTACAAGGGCTCCAATTCTATCCCATAAACTTGCTTAACTTTAATTATTCTCCTAACATGAGTTGGAGCCTCACCCATCGAGGAGCCTTATCTTAATCTAGGACAAATTTTTACACTCGCTTACTTCTCATACTTTTTGTTAAATCCCCTCCTAATAAAAATTCAAGATACAAAATTAAGCTAATCATTTAGCTCTATTAAGCAATTGGCTTTGAAAGCAAAACATAGGTAACCTAATGATTTATTAACTTTCAAGCCAAATCTAGACCCCTCATCAAAAGAGATACCAGGGGGATAAATATCTCTTATCAATACTATTATTAAGTCTATTGCTATACTTGATATTACTATCAACATCTAATTTAACGATAAAAACAAATTTAATCTACCAGGTAAAACTATCTAATATCCTTCATTTGACTTTTCACTATTTTATTTTTAAAGTTCATAAAATAGTAAAAGGTCAAATTGGGGTATTTTAATAAATTAAATATATTATATCGTTGATAAGTAAAGGGTTCATTCTAAATACGCTGCCGTATGACAACACTGCTGAAGGTTGCATGAAGTTAATTTGTAAGGTGGGGAGTACAGTACTAAAACATGCTATCAAGATTTCCCACGGCCTGAATTTATAATAACGTGACATCATTAATTATTATCATAATTTACTTTTAATTTTTAAGAAAGTATGCTTATATCAACATAATTTACAGTTTAATAGGAAGAGAGAGGGGAGGATACAGTCAATTTTTCATAATAGTCAGAAATTCCAACGGTAGACCGGTTTCGTTCTATTTGGAACTCATCAGTACCGTGCGGGAAATCTGGCTGGCGACTGTTATATCAAAAACAGAAACTAAGCCTAAACATTAAAAATTTCAAAACGCGTTGCATAGCAACGTTAAGCCGAAAAGGGGGAGTGTGGTGGAGAACAGTATATACGATAAGTTAAGTTAGAAGAGACCACCTATGGACTGTGAGAAGAATGATAAAATACGCGAAAAAGTAGATTAGTCCATAATTAAAAGGGATAATATATCTAAATCCTAAACAAATTTGAAGAAATTAAAAAACTAACTAATAACTCGTACCGATAGATCTTGGAGCGAATCTCGGATCAAATAGATCTTCGAGTAATAAACTACATAAAAACTAAATAAAATAGCCAGAAATTCCAACGGTAGACCGGTTTTGTTCTATTTGGAACTCATCAGTACCGTGCGGGAAATCTGGCTGGCGACTGTTATATCGAAAAGAGAAACTAAGCCTAAACATTAAAAATTTCAAAACGCGTCGCATAGCAACGGAAAGCCGAAAAGGGGGGAGTGTGGTGGAGAATAGTATAAACGATAAGTTAAGTTAGAAGAGACCACCTATGGACTGTGAGAAGGATGATAAAATACGCGAAAAAGTAGATTAGTCCATAATTAAAAGGGATAATATATCTAAATCCTAAACAAATTTGAAGAAAATAAAAAAAATAACTAATTACTCGTACCGATAGGTCTTCGAGCGAATCTCGGTTCAAATAGATCTTCGAGTAATAAACTACATAAACACTAAATAAAATAACCAGAAATTCCAACGGTAGACCGGTTTCGTTCTATTTGGAAATCATCAGTACCGTGCGGGAAATCTGGCTGGCGACTGTTATATCGAAAATAGAAACTAAACCTAAACATTAAAAATTTCAAAACGCGTTGCATAGCAACGGAAAGCCGAAAAGGGGGGAGTGTGGTGGAGAATAGTATATACGATAAGTTAAGTTAGAAGAGACCACCTATGGACTGTGAGAAGGATGATTAAATACGCGAAAAAGTAGATTAGTCCATAATTAAAAGGGATAATATATCTAAATCCTAAACAAATTTGAAGAAATTAAAAAAAATAACTAATAACTCGTACCGATAGGTCTTCGAGCGAATCTCGGTTCAAATAGATCTTCGAGTAATAAACTACATAAAAACTAAATAAAATAGCCAGAAATTCCAACGGTAGACCGGTTTCGTTCTATTTAGAACTCATCAGTACCGTGCGGGAAATCTGGCTGGCGACTGTTATATCGAAAAGAGAAACTAAGCCTAAACATTAAAAATTTCAAAACGCGTTGCATAGCAACGGAAAGCCGAAAAGGGGGGAGTGTGGTGGAGAACAGTATATACGATAAGTTAAGTTAGAAGAGACCACCTATGGACTGTGAGAAGAATGATAAAATACGCGAAAAAGTAGATTAGTCCATAATTAAAAGGGATAATATATCTAAATCCTAAACAAATTTGAAGAAATTAAAAAACTTACTATTAACTCGTACCGATAGGTCTTCGAGCGAATCTCGGATCAAATAGATCTTCGAGTAATAAACTACATAAACACTAAATAAAATAACCAGAAATTCCAACGGTAGACCGGTTTCGTTCTATTTGGAACTCATCAGTACCGTGCGGGAACTCTGGCTGGCGACTGTTATATCGAAAATAGAAACTAAGCCTAAACATTAAAAATTTCAAAACGCGTTGCATAGCAACGGAAAGCCGAAAAGGGGGGAGTGTGGTGGAGAATAGTATATACGATAAGTTAAGTTAGAAGAGACCACCTATGGACGTGAGAAGGATGATTAAATACGCGAAAAAGTAGATTAGTTCATAATTAAAAGGGATAATATATCCAAATCCTAAACAAATTTGAAGAAATTAAAAAAACTTACTAATAACTCGTACCGATAGGTGTTCGAGCGAATCTCGGATCAAATAGATCTTCGAGTAATAAACTATATAAAAACTAAATAAAATAGCCAGAAATTCCAACGGTAGACCGGTTTCGTTCTATTTGGAACTCATCAGTACCGTGCGGGAAATCTGGCTGGCGACTGTTATAACGAAAAGAGAAAGTAAGCCTACACATTAAAAATTTCAAAACGCGTTGCATAGCAACGGAAAGCTGAAAAGGGGGGAGTGTGGTGGAGAATAGTATATACGATAAGTAAAGTTAGAAGAGACCACCTATGGACTGTGAGAAGGATGATAAAATACGCGAAAAGGTAGATTAGTCCATAATTAAAAGCGATAATATATCTAAATCCTATACAAATTTGAAGAAATTAAAAAAACTTACCAATAACTCGTACCGATAGGTCTTCGAGCGAATCTCGGATCAAATAGATCTTCGAGTAATAAACTACATAAAAACTAAATAAAATAGCCAGAAATTCCAACGGTAGACCGGTTTCGTTCTATTTGGAACTCATCAGTACCGTGCTGGAAATCAGGCTGGCGACTGTTATATCGAAAAGAGAAACTAAGCCTAAACATTAATAATTTCAAAACGCGTTGCGTAGCAACGGAAAGCCGAAAAGGGGGAGTGTGGTGAGGAATAGTATATACGATAAGTTAAGTTAGAAGAGACCACCTATGGACTGTGAGAAGGATGATAAAATACGCGAAAAAGTAGATTAGTCCATAATTAAAATGGATAATATATCTCAATCCTAAACAAATTTGAAGAAATTAAAAAAAATAACTAATAACTCGTACCGATAGGTCTTCGAGCGAATCTCCGATCAAATAGATCTTCGAGTAATAAACTACATAAAAACTAAATAAAATAGCCAGAAATTCCAACGGTAGACCGGTTTCGTTCTATTTGGAACTCATCAGTACCGTGCGGGAAATCTGGCTGGCGACTGTTATATCGAAAAGAGAAAATAAGCCTAAACATTAAAAATTTCAAAACCCGTTGCATAGCAACGGAAACCCGAAAAGGGGGAAGTGTGGTGGAGAATAGTATATACGATAAGTTAAGTTAGAAGAGACCACCTATGGTTTGTGAGAAGGATGATAAAATACGCGAAAAAGTAGATTAGTCCATAATTTAAAGGGATAATATATCTAAATCCTAAACAAATTTGAAGAAATTAAAAAAACTAACTAATAACTCTTACCGATAGGTCTTCGAGCGAATCTCGGATCAAATAGATCTTCGAGTAATAAACTACATAAAAACTAAATAAAATAGCCAGAAATTCCAATGGTAGACCGTTTTCGTTCTATTTGGAACTCATCAGTACCGTGCGGGAAATCTGGCTGGCGACTGTTCTATCGAAAAGAGAAACTAAGCCTAAACAATAAAAATTTCAAACGCGTTGCGTAGCAACGGAAAGCCGAAAAGGGGGGAGTGTGGTGGAGAATAGTATATACGATAAGTTAAGTTAGAAGAGACCAGCTATGGACAGTGAGAAGGATGATAAAATACGCGAAAAAGTAGATTAGTCCATAATTAAAAGGGAAAATATATCTAAATCTTAAACAAATTTGAAGAAATTTAAAAACTTACTAATAACTCGTACCGATAGGTCTTCGAGCGAATCTCGGATCAAATAGATGTTCGAGTAATAAACTACATAAAAACTAAATAAAATAGCCAGAAATTCCAACGGTAGACCGGTTTCGTTCTATTTGGAACTCATCAGTACCGTGCGGGAAATCTGGCTGGCGACTGTTATATCGAAAAGAGAAACTAAGCCTAAACATTAAAAATTTCAAAACGCGTTGCATAGCAACGGAAAGCCGAAAAGGGGGGAGTGTGGTGGAGAATAGTATATACGATAAGTTAAGTTAAAAGAGACTACCTATGGACTGTGAGGGAGTTTGTTAAATCTGAACATTGTGACTGTATAATGGTTTTTTTTTAGAAAAATTAGTTCACGCTTATAGGAATAAATTTTAACAGTATCCATGCTCAAGATGTTCAGTAAATATTCATATATATACGGCTCTTTTCGGAGGAAATATGAGTGGCAAGCTTTATGAATTTCCATTGTACCTTCTCAACTTCATTTAGTAAATACTTGGCGCAACCACCCCAGGACAGCGTGTCGAAAGTTAGTTTAGTCCCAACTAAGGCCAAGTATAGAGTCTTTAAAGAGGCTATTAATTTTAAAGCCCTAGAAAGTCGTAAATCAACGAATAATAAGAGGCGGGTTCTTTCGACGGTGTTTGTAACCTGCTCTCGGAAATAGAGTCCTTCATCGATAAGGATACCGAGGTCTTTTAATGTTGATGTTCTTGGAATTATTTTGTTATTTAACGAATATGGAAAATGAACTCCATTAACTTTTCTCGTTAGAGTTATGGCTAGGCTTTTATTTTCATTAATAAGCAAGTTATTCGAAGCGCACCATCGAGCGATGTTGGATAGATCATCCTGTAACTGGCGACTATCACTGACGTTCGTCACAAGGCCATAAACTTTCGTATCGTCAGCGAATTGATTTAGCTTAGACGAATGTACACAGTTGGGCAAGACATTTTCGTATATATTATACAGTTGCGGAACTCCACAAGTTGTTGCGTATGAAATGTCGGTAAGAATACCGTTAAATTTTATAATACTGCTCCTCTCTCTGAGGTATTCCGCGACCCAAGTCAGAGCGTTTCCGGTAAGACCATAAAGTTTAAGCTTAGTAATTAGCAGAGGGTGTGATAAAACATCTACTTGACCTTGCTTCAACATGGCTGGCATAACTTCATTAAGGAAGGAGACGTGGTTGGTCTCTACCGACCGGGCCCGTATAAAACCGTGCTGCGTATCAGCAAAGATCGGCTTAAACCAATTGTATAAAACGTCGTGCATTAAAGCATCAAAAATCTTAGCAAAGACACAAAGTAGGGATATTGCCCTATAGTTTTTAAGTCACCCGCGAAGCCACTTTTAAAAATTGGAGAAACCACGACCATTTTCCACAGTGATGGGAATGATCCAGTCTTGATGGACATAGTTGCGGAGCTAGAATGTCCATACAACCTTTAATGATAAATACAGGTATGTTGTCGATACCAGTGCAATGTGTATTTTTCAGCTTTCTTATTCTTGTTCGAACGGAAGCTTTGTCTACAGTGATGGTAGAAAGCAGGTTATCGGCTAGATGAAAGTCCCCGAGAGAATAGTCGGTGGTGTCTCTCAATGTATCAGTGGCAACGTTCTCAAAGTTGCGCGCAAACTCCTTCGCTAAAAGCGATGGGTCGGACGTTATACCCGATGGAAGGTGTAGGGAAATTGGTCGAGGTATATTTTCCAATCGCTCATTTGTGAAGTTCCAAAGAAGCTTAGGATTTTTTATAGAATTGCTATAGGTGAGTTTGGCGTGCTCCAGTTTGTCACGAGACAACAGACGTTTTACATCTCCTCTTATAGACTCGTAATTTTCTCGGTCGTCCGTCTTGCCTAGTCTGTTAAATTTTCGATGGAAATACGTCTGGCGTTTAATGGCTTTAATTAGGTCCTTTGAGTACCACATCGGATAGTTGGAAATCCTGGGCCGCTGTACTTTCGGGATGTTTCCTTGCATTACATCCTGTACCCGATGTGTGAGAATGTCAACACAAACATTAACATCTTGAGAGGCAAGAAGCGTCGGCAGATTTGTGGAGCGTAAGTCTTGGTATAAGTTCATGTAGTCGCCACGCTTAAAGCAAAACTTGGGGTATGTGACAGTGTTAAAGCCTGAGATGGTGCTGTGGTAGGTAATTAACAATTCCGGTTGCGCGGGGTCTTCTTTAACTTAAGGTATAGGTGTAGTCAACCGAGACGTAAAAAGATGAGTAACTCAGATAGCGAGTTTTAAGACGAACACAGTGGAGGGTATTTAGTTCGTTCTCAGCTATAAGGCAAACCGTTAGTTGCGATGATGTAAGGGTCGGATCAAGCCTAGTAACAAATACCTCCTTTCGTCTGGGTTTCACCATCTTTGGAACGGCTTAAGAGAAGTGACCGACTTCGAGCCCTTCAACTTTAGTTTAAATTTATTGTTCGGCGGGTGATCGATCGGTTTCTGTTGCCTTTTAGCACCACATACTTGTGCAGAAGAATGTGCGCGTTTAGAAGAATCCGAGTTCCGGGTTTTTGGTTTAGTTAACGACAGTAGATAACCCCCGTCTTCCTAGCCAAGCGGGGGCGTGGCTACCGCGTCCCCAGCTGCGTGACGGGGGGAATGAAGCGGGGAATCGCGTTGCCGAACCCCCCTCGGGCGCGTGTCACGCGCGCGTGCACTCGTGCGTAACGAGCACAGGTGTTAATTAATTAGCCTAATTAGTCGACCTGTCAATCAAGTGCAGGTGATCAAGGTCATTTAAAAAGGGTGAATATTAATGAGCGTGGTATTGTTTTACTAGGTGGATTACCGTTAGAGGTCATTGACCTATTATATGGATAGTATAGTAACATGTGTTTGGTAAGCGCGAAAAAGATCAACGAACAAGTGGAGGGGAGGTAAAGTTTGTATTTACTAGTTATAAAGT
Source organism: Leiobunum rupestre (assembly GCF_980474605.1). NCBI lineage: Eukaryota > Metazoa > Arthropoda > Arachnida > Opiliones > Sclerosomatidae > Leiobunum > Leiobunum rupestre. The sequence goes on from NC_143387.1 coordinate 290,731, forward strand.
GTGTACCTTTATAACTACCAGTTAACCATTAGGGTTCATGACCTGGTAGCTATATGGTTAACAAATCATTTTTGGCGCGAATTTAACATGTGTTTCGGTTAGAAAAGCGCGGGAATTTGTAAGCGTCGATCAACAAGTAGTTACACTCTGTAGGTTTATTATATGTTTGAATATTAATTTATGGCGGGGAAACGGGTAAAGTTTGTACCTTTATAATTACCAGTTAACCGTTAGGGTTCATGTCCTGGTTGCTAGATCGTTAACAACTCATTAGCATTTTTGTCGGGGAAACGGGTATAGTTTGTACTCTATAGGTCTATTACATGTTTGTACCTTTATAATTAACCGTTAGGGGTATTTGACCTGGTTGCTATATGGCTAACTACTCATTAGCATTTTTGGCGGGAATTTAACATGTGTTTAAGTGATGTAAACACATGAATCATAGACTCTGAATTATGAAAGGTTTATTAACATGAATATTAAATTATAGCGGGAAAATCGGCATATTTGATATGGTTAGGGTGCGTACTGTTTTATTACCTGTCAACGGTTAGGAAGCGTCTTAGAGGTCAATCAACAAGTAGCTGAACTCTTAAAATTAGCATATTGGTATGTTTTATAACCGTTAGGTAACGTCTTGGGGTTAATCAACAAGTGGTCTTAAGTTTGGCCGCCATCTTTAATGTTTTATATTCAAACGGGTTCTGTAGGGTGTATTGAAAAGGGTGGCCATCTTTGTTATTTTTTATTTTATTTGCCATATTTACTTTATATCATGTTCAAGCTTGTTTTTAAACAAGTTGTCCCTAAAGGATTTTTATATATATTAACATAAAACGTCGCATTAAAAGTCGGTAGATGGCTTGGGCCTAGCTGATTATTATTATGACATTGTAAATGCATCAAAAACTATATATTACCGTCACTTAACCTTTAATAAGGACGCGGGGGTAAAGTTTGTAGGTAGCCTGGCCATCGTTAGTAATAAGCCTTAGGAAACTAAAATTTATGAAATGTAAACTGGGTATTCAAGGTTATTTTTGGGGTGAAGAAATTAGGGAGTTTAGTTTTTTATTGGATATTTCAAGTTTTTTAACATAGTCAATAAGCTAATAACGGGGTAAAGATAGTATATCCTGTCGTCCGTTAGGAAGGGTCTTTGGGTTCATCTCACGTAAACATGTGTTGAAAATGGGGAATTACATTAGCGTGGCCAAAAGACATTTCAAGAACACGTTTTCCCTAGATAGTTCGATCAAAAAGCCGCGTCACGTGATCATCTGATTTACGGTTATTGAAAGGGGTCTTCCATAAATTAAATTATTATAATCATGCAATGCTGCCATTTTTCGCCACTAGACTGATATATATGGATTCGGGTACATGTTTTCAAATATAAGTCACCCCTAATAGGGGTCCCTTTTAAAGATTTTATAGGTTATTAATCTAACATTGTCTTTAAGCACATAATTCGTTTTGTCTTACACATTGTATTCAAGGGTATTTTTGGGGTGAAGAAATTAACTAGGGAGTTAAAGTTTTTAGTGGCCATATTGGATATTTCAAGTTTTTAACATAGTCAATGCGTTAATGGCATCTAACATAACGGGGTAAAATTTGTATTACTTGTGGAGCGTGGTCATCGTGAATAATATTTTTAATAAGCCTTAGAAAACTAAGTTCAATGTTAAATTCGTTAACCTCGCAGTTTGAAACCAGTTGTCCCTATATTAAGAATAAGCTTGGTCTTATTAACAACGTCTGCAGCTCTGGCCTTATAAATCATATAATAAACTAAGTATTTACTCTTAGGATTAGCCAATACTTTAAGGGCGCGGGGTCAAGACTTTTGTTATTATCTGGATATGTTACTATTGAAACATTAACGAATCTTTATAAATCCGTGTACATATAATGAATGTATAAGTTCGTGTATAAAAATTATATATAATGCATTTATAAGTTCCTGTATTCAAGTTAGTGTTTTTAACATGCAATGCTAGGCTGGTATCGAATAGAAACCGTTACTTAAACAAGTCGCCCCTATATGAACTTTTAAACGGTTATTATTATTCGTGTTAACATAAAATGTATACATTGTAAATGCATATAAAAGTATGTAACATTTACGACAACATATAACCTTTCAAAATAGCAATCGATTTGCTCACGAAAGACAATTTATATACAAAAACTATCATTTTTAATCATAAAATGAACTAAGCTAGTGCCTTGGGAACGTGTGGAATCCTATTTTTTAAATGTATAATAAACAAAAAAAGTATTACTTCTGAGAAAGACTTTTTAATCTTAAGTATATTGAATACATGGTCACTATACTAAAAATATTTGTATTGAGCCGTTATAAATTTCGTAAAAATCTTTAATATTGAATAAACGTAAAAAAGATCCTCTAATCTATCGTTAACTAGCTGTATATTATTCCGGCGCGAGGAATGTTTCGGCCGCGGTTTAATAGACTTTAACATGTACGGTCCGTTAATTTTCGTAAGTGGTAGCGAAAGTATGGGAGGGGCCACTACGTGAAAGAACGCTCAATCAATTTGTGAACCTTTAAAATGACTAATAATTTTATTAAATGAGTGTAAAGGTAAAATAGTGGTAATTCTATCGTAGCAGACATGGGCTTATTGTGATATTAACAGACCCTATATAGTTTTTAGAGTGGCATTGTCGTTTTTCATCACTAGGGGTAAACTGAACTCTTATTAACGTTCGATTATTTTTAAAGAGCATTATAGTATTGCCATTTCTCACCACCAGGGGTAAATTAAGAACTTAGTGGCAGCACACACTACCCTGCATTAATGACAATAACATAATTAATACGCATTGTTTAAATACTTGACCTTTCAGCGAACGAAATGTCCCCGAATTTAGTATAATGGTTTCGGTCGTCAAAACTACTGTTGAAAACATTTACACTTTCTGTTATAATTAGACTATTATTATTCACCCTTTTAACGCATACTAATATTATTTTAACAGCAAATATATAACTTAGATATGACATGGTATTTCATTGCGTCATGCTACATAGAATAGTGGGCGGGAATAATTTACTGGCAGGTGTTTAAATTTTTAAAAAGCGTCATTTTTACCCGAGAGGTAATGGAAATGGTTGAAAGGAAATATTGAAGTTGCGGAAAGTCGATAAGAATGACATTCTAAGTTACGTCAAATACAGAGCTATTTAGAGGGTGATTTGTTATCTTTTTAAACATATAGGTGTACAATATTTTAGAAAAAATACAACTTGTTTGAATTTAAAAATTTTACATAACACAAATACAACATTATTTTATTTAGATTATAAATATAACACTCAGTTAATCAAGTTAATTTTTAACGAAACATGCAAACAATTAGCAGCCTATCGATTTGATATTTTAGTTAATATTGTTGGCAATTAAATTTTAGGTTCATTTCACGGAAAATCATGTGTAGTTATACAACAACTTAAACACAAGTTTTTTAACTAATGTTTGCCACCTCCTTTAATTTAAAAGTCACTCCATGACTTGGTGGTGCCTTGGGTTTTAGCCTAGCTATTATTAAATAGACTACCCAGCAAACACAAACACGTCCTATGGACATCCGATAGACGTCACACTCGGATCTTGCCTTCGTCCGTAGGACATCCCAAAATCCGGGGTTGACGTCGGTTGGACGTTAAAGGACGTCCAAATGTCCGGTTTGTCTATAACAGTAGTACTTCCCGGGGACGAGTTTTCGGACATCGACCGGCGATTACGGAGATCGTCCACTGGATGTCTTTCTATAAAACCTATAGATGGCTCAATAGGGATGAAACTAGGACGTTTATTGGATATCGTATTCTGAACAAATAATTTAAAAAGCCAAACTTGGTATTAAAATTTTATTCAAAACATTAAAATACAAGATAATGGAAAAAATCCAGCAACAAGTGTACAATTTGATTGTAATAACACGAACTCTGCAAGTATTAGCAGTTAACATATAAATTACAAAACTTATATAGTTATTTAATTTTTATGTAACAAAATAAATTTCGAACTAAACAATTAAAAAATTAAATAACGTTCCTTATACAAATGTAAAAAAAAAACAATAAAATTAATTTTAAAATCAGAAGCAAAATAAAACTAAGCCATTTAATACTATTCCTTAAAAAAATTAAGACTATCGGATGAAAAATGTACTCTAGAAATTACTGTTTCTCGAAGCTTAATTTTAATATTTATCCAAATCTTACTTTTGGAATTACAATTTAACTATATAAAATATCACAGTATAAAATAAAGCTTTAGGCGAACCGTTCAGTGAGAGTAATGAATAATTAACTTAAAAAGTTAAATTGAAACATGTACAGGTCCAAAATGAACTTTAAAAACAGCGAACCTTCCCTAACATTCGGAGAATTACACGCAAATCTTACTTTTGGAATTCCAAATTCAATATACAAAATATAACAAAATGAAATAAAGCTTTAGACGAACCACTCAGTGAGAGTGATGAATAATAAACTTAAAAAGTTAAATTGAAACATGTACAGGTCCAAAATGAACTTTAAAAACAGCGAACCTTCCCTAACATTCGGAGAATTCAATGCAAATCTTACTTTTGGAATTCCAAAATTCAATATATAAAATATAACAGTATGAAATAAAGCTTTAGGCGAACCGTTCAGTGAGAGTAATGAATAATATTAAAAAGTTAAATTGAAACATGTACAGGTCCAAAATGAATAGACTTTGATCAAACATATTTTCTTCCTACCTCTGTAAAAGACACACTAAAAAAATCGAGTTAAAATCATTAAAAAATCAAACAGTTTTTTAATAAAATACTTACTCTTATGATATATTATCAGCAATACTAGAGATTACTATGTTATAATCTTTAACGTGTGTGTAGAACCAAGAATGTATTGAAGTTACTAAGAATATTTCAGCATAGCAGTAACCCCTGGTACCATCCTCACAGCTTTTGTGGAAAAAGTTCGTCTGCATTTAAGGCGCATTCAAGGAATCAAGGTCAGGCTTGGAAATAAGCGGTGGTCATTGGGTCAAAGACCAGTTTATTAATTGCTCGGACCAGTTTTTTATTCAAAAGCTAGGGGTTCACTGGTAAAGTGTCCAGTTTATTAATAAACCTTATTTCCAAGCCTGTTCAGGGTCATACCATATAGCAAACTTGAATGGGAAAGCAGACAAATTTAAGCTACAAAGGCTGCGAGGATGGGAATCAGAATCCTGTAGTCCAATATTCTTAGTAACTTCAATACATTCTTGGTAGAACGCATCATGTACTTTATGGTGACCGATTCCAAACTATCGAGTAATGGCGTCGTACAAAAGAAACTACAAACTGGGCTACCAGATATTTTAAAAGGACTTTAGCTCGGCCAACTTAGATCAGCTTTTTCGAAGTAATTGGCTGTGATTGTAGAAATAATTCATCACATGAAAATAATGGAAATAAAAATTAAGAAAATAATAATATAAAAAAATTTAAAATTAAGAACAGAAAAAATTAATTAAATAATTAAGTAGTTTTGATTTAACACGTAATTTCATTAATTCACGTTAAATAAACTCGTAAATTTAAATACTAATATTCTTCATACAATTATTATTTAGTGGTTCATTAATCATTATCAGCTCAAATACCAATACAGGTGAAAAAAATTATAATTAATTGCTGATAAACGCACCTCTAGATAGCATTGATGGACGAAACATTTCGGACGAATAGTGGAGATCCATGCGACGTCGATTGGGCTGAATATCGGATGTCACGAAATTGGTTCTACGAGGACCAAAATGAGACGCCCGTTATTCGTCCCGTAGGACGAATTTTGGACGTGACCAAGCTGGGCTCTAAGGACCATTATGGGACGTCCCAGGGACGATTTGTGTTTGCTGGGTAGTTACTTATTCTTCCAGGACTTTTTGTTAGGAGGTTTCATTAAAATATTGCGGCAAAGAATACGTTTCTTAGTATAAAAAGCGAATACGAAAAAAAATTCGTTGTGTTTTACGACTACCTATCTATCATAATTTTTTAATCTATGTTTTCGATGTGTCTGTATTCAAATTATTCCAATGCAATTTAATAGCACATTGAATATTTTTAATGGCAATGGAAATAAATTCTAAAATACATGGTTGATATAGAACATTACGTGACGTTTTTCAACTTTAAGGCAGGTTACTATCTAGCTTTGAAGTTTTTGAAACTTGAGATATAAAATATGAATTCAATCTATTTGGGATACTATAAAAATAGCTCTAAGTAATTGTTTTTGAAAGTTCATATTCTACCAGAAATATTAATAAAATATTTTATAACAAATTCAAGTAGTTACGGGTTATCAGATATTTACAAAGTTTTAAATCTGTTTAGGTCTACGATTTGTATTACTTTTTGTTGTACGAGTTGATAATCGGCTATTTTCTATACTTAATCAATCTCGATTTTTTATTACCATCACCTACTAAGTTTTATTTATAAAAAGAATAAAAAGCCGAAATGAGATATTCAGATCACGTTTTTCATGAGCTGTTATTCCTCCGGATATCACGGACATTTAAGTACAATCCCCCCGATGTTAAAACCGATGCTCTAATTGTATTAGAGTTTATATAACGGGTGTGAGATATTTTAATAAAAACGTTTTTTTTTTCGTAGAATGAGGAATGTGTGTATGAACCTTTGACTTAACTAATGAGATAACGAGTAATCCTTAGAGTCGGTACCTTTATTAGTCTTGAGTACGCACAATCGGTGTACAGGTCACATTTTTAAAAAAAAGGAAAAGCCTAATGCACAGTTTATTAGTATATGGGAACACGAGTATGATGAGTTATTAGAAGACCCAGCAATTTCGAGTTTTTGCGATTCCCTACCCTTTACCAAACCGATAGGAGCGAGAGACGCCATTCGCGGGGGGAGGGTCGAAAACTTTGTAATTTACGCCGAAGCCACTCCCGATCGACCAATCAAAGTCATGGATTTTAATAGCATGTAACCTTCCGTCCAGATGAGTTCCTATAAATACCCCAAATCGAGCCCCGAAATTATAACTTGTAACTTTAATTTTGCCGTTAACGCTTATTTTGGTCTGATTAAAGCTACGGTGCTGCCACCTACCAATTTAACCTCCCGATCATCTCAGCTAAAATTAATAGTAAAATATATTATACTCTCTGCTACAAATGTGCAGCTGAACAATGTTTCGAATGTACCCATACTGATCGAGAGCGTAGCATAACCGACGTGTTGACGACCCCCGAGTTTTATCTAGCGATAGAGTACGGTTACAAAATTATTACAATTCACGAAGTACATCATTATCAAGAGACATTCGGTAAAGATTGTCCGCTATTCGATGACTATATTCGGCTTTTTTACAAAATCAAAGTTCAAAATTCGTCGTATCCAAAAGACATAATTACATTAGAACAAAAACTTAATTATTTACGAGACTTTAATGAAATTGACGGGTTAGATTTAAATTTAGACGATATAACCAATAATCCCGCTTTAAAAGGCTATTGGTAAACTTAGTCTAAACAATCTGTGGGGCAAAAATTCCATTAATATAAATCGAGGCCAAAGTGTTTTTATTAATTCTTATAAGGAATTAGTCGAAATTTTGGCCGATAAAACCAAAGAATTAACGGATTTTAAACTACTAGACGATGATATAGCCTTAGTCACCACTCGTTTTCGGGAAGACTACGTTCCAACTTATCGGAAAGGGTCACCAACGATAGGCGCGTTTGTAGCTAGTTACGGCCGTATTAAATTATACAAATTAATGGCTCAAATAGGTTTAATTTAAATTACGTCGATACTGACTCTGCTTTTCTCTATATGAGTGAAGATTTAAATATTCCACTAGGGACTACCCTAGGAACATTGGCTGACCAGTATCCCAATGAAAATATAAAAGCCTTTGTTTCCTTGGGATGTAAAGCCTATTCCATTTTATTCGAATCTGGACAACCAACAATTGAAATACAGCGTCGAAGTCCCATTTAACGTGAAACGTTTAAAAACGGGGCAGCTATTCCAAAAACCTGCTGAAAAACTCGTTGGATTTACGTCTAACAAGCGAATCTTCAAGAGCGATGGTACCAGTATTCCCTTCGGCTACAAAAATGTCAGTAACACGGCTCAAGTTTAAATCACCGACCACGTTCCTCATCAGTGGACCGAGTCGATGCGGAAAAACAGTTTGGACTTTTCGGCTTTTAAAAAATCGACACACGCTATTCGAGAAACCTCCCGAGCGAATCATTTATTGTTATAATATTTGGTCGGAAAAATTCAATGAGCTTAAAAAAATTATACCTGATATCGAGTTTCATCAGGGTTTATTAAGTGAGAAACCGGAAGAAATATTTGATAGTTCTATAAACAACTTGCTCGTTCTCGACGATCTCTTTCAAAGTTGTTTAAATAACGCGTACGTTTCGGAATTATTTCGTGTTGGTAATCACCACTTAAATTTAACCCAAAATGTTTTTGGTCAAGGTCGAGCGGCTCGCGATATTAGCTTGAACTCATCGTATATTGTTCTATTTAAGAGTCCGCGTGATCCAAGTCAGATTAAATGTCTCAGTCGACAAGTCTTTCCTAATAACCCAAATTTTCTAAGTACTGTGTACAATAATGTAACTGCTTCCCGACCCTATTATAATATTGTTTTAGACTTAAATCAAGAAACACCAGAACATTTCAAAGTGCGAACAAATTGCTTATTTGAAGAGGGCCCAATGAAAAGTTTTCTAGAGTAATGGTGACGGGTTTAAAAAAAATGCATTCTGTTAAATATGTTCTATAAAAAATATGTGAAAATGTTTTCATTGTATTAATTCTTTGTGTTTTTTGAATAAATTTGAATGTATTTATAAACTTGTTTCATTACGTAAGATGACTTGGCCACGAGCGATACGCGAACATAAACCTTTTTTTAACGCTCATTAAAAAATCTTCCCCCAGTCAGCGCAAATTTTTAATTAAAAACGCTAGTTCCGAACAATTAAACTCTATTTCTAATATTTGTCTTAATATTACCCGGGGGGCGCTACCTGTAGGCGCAAATAGGAAAAAAATACTACAGCGCTATAAAGCGTGCATCAGAAAACTTGCTCGTAAAAATTTAACCGACTTAAACCGTCGAAAAATTCTAATATCTCAGCGAGGTGGATTCTGGGGTGCAGTTCTCGGTTCATTAATTCCCGTGGTTCTTAACCGTATTATTAATCGATGAAAAAATTCGTTTTATCACCGCTGATAGCTATTTTAGCGATACGGCCAAATTAATAGACATTATTCAAAATCAAATGAAAAGTATCATAAATAAACCGATTAAAGTAGGGAGTGAGGAGGATATGTTACGAGAGTATTTAACTATGCTTCAAAGGTACTTTAAAATTAAAGAATTTCAAGGAGTTCCCGCCGTTCGTAAGAGCCCCCACCGATGCCTCCTCCATCGAATACATTAGCTCCTCTTCTCGCACCGGCGCAGATTATACGGCCCGTAGCCCCTCTTCTCGCACCGGCGCAGATGATACGACCCGTAGCTACACCAACAAATTCTCCGAGAAATGTCTCTCGCGGTTCCCCCGTTTCACCCAGTACTACGTTGATTTCTCCCGATCCGATTCCCGTTTATCTACACGCGGAACCGAGACCCTCTCTTCTACCTACTCCCCCAGTCCCGGCATTTCTACCGGATCATTTGATAGCGGAGTCAACACCGAATATTCCCGAAGCCGTCCACGAAGCACTCCGCCGCGAGTTTGATCATCGTTCAAGTAGTACACCACGCCGTTCCGAAAGTACCAGTAACATAAGGAACCTCTTCAATACGTCTGAAGGCGCGACGGGTACTACACGAGACAGCGACGCAACGTATAGGCCATCGGCTGAAAGCGTGGAGAATTTATCGGAGGCTGTGTCTCTACCATTTTGGGATAAAGATTTACAAACGAATGAAAAGCACGTGAAGAGGAGACTAAATGTTCGCAAACCTTATCCGACACCTAAAAACAGACGTCGCGCAATAAGCCCTCTTAAAAAATGGAAAGATTGATACAATAAAAAATTTATTGATTACAATATTTATTTTCGTGATTCATTAAATGCAGACACATTCCATAACGAGATTATGTCATTGATATATAGAGTATCATTATACATATCTAATATTACTCTATAAGTATACCCCGAACATTTACATACGATATAAAATAAACAATGCGCACCGCATGTTTCCGAGTCAATCGGTTGGATAATATTTTTATTATATACCCACTTTTTAGCTAAATGACCAAAGTTAAAATTGTACGTAATAGGTGAATTTTTAAACGAACAGAAAAATTCTCCCTTTCCCGATTCAATAAACACAGCGACGCAATGAGAACCTGGTTCCGTCGAATCGTCCGTATTTATAATAAAACAATACGTTTTCTGTTTCGGCGGTTTTTTGGGAATCGCGTCTTTGGAAAATGTACCAATATCAAATGGGCGCGTTCTATAATCACATTTCAAAAATTCATCAAGCTGATAAGTATTCATGATAGAATCTTATGTAGTTCTTCGGGATAGAATGAACCCAAGATGACTTGTTTATTTTGATCTTGTATGACGTAAACAGGACGAGGTCTATTAATCACTGTCTTAATAGTAAACACTTCCTTCGACCAGTATCCCTTGTAGCCTTTAGTAAACGCTTTCGGGGCTTTTGTTAATCGAACACGTTCACCGACTTTGAATTTGGCTTTTTCCCTAATTGATTTTTTACCGTAAAGATTTTTCCAAACTAAATGATCATTATCAACCGTTACTTCACACGATTTGAACCCGGTCGACCTGTGTACGCTGTTATTATACGATCTAACAATTTTCGGTAAATCCTTAATGAAATTTGGTTTCTTAGTTTTAGTAATTAAACGATATATTTTGTTCTCGAGAGTTCTATTGGGGCGTTCTACGATTCCGCATTTTATGTCCCCGTAACTTACAAAATGTTTTATATCGTTCTTTTTTAAATAATCCTGTACGGTCTTATTAAGAAATTCCTTCCCTTGATCCGTATTAATTTTCATGGGTTTATTAACTCTGTGAATTTTTTTTAGCGCCTGTAGAACGTCTTTCCCGCTCTTTGTTTTCAAAGGTAACGGGGATAAAAAACGCGATAAAACGTCAATGTTAACTAAAATATAATTATAATCCGGTTTCAACTCGCCCAAAACTATTAAATCCATTTGATGAATTTCATTCAGTGACGTCACGTATGTCGGTGTACGTGCAAATTTAAGCTTTCGGTCTCTATGCAACGTATAGGGGTCTTGCGTCAACAACCATTTTTGAATTTTTGTCTTTGGAATTAAGGGCAAACTTTTTTCTAATCGCTTGACACCGCCTTATCCCCCTGGATTTTCAGGATCGTAATAGACCTTCTTTTTAGTTTTATTCATGGCCGCGCGCTTTGACCTTTTAACTTGTAATAAAAATTAAACAAACCATATTCTTAAATTTATACCATTTTATTTAAAATAAATTCTGTAATAATTTCATTTACATCGTGAACCAATGCATGAAATAAATTATGTATGTTTAAAGAACAATGTGGGTAGTTTTCGTTAAAATTATTTAGAGTCTTTTGATAATTGACCAGAGGAAGAGCTCTTTTCACATTAGCCTCAAGCCTTTCAGACCAATGCGAAGCTACGGGAAGGCACGTAATGTCATGAGCCAATTGAAAGTGGCAAGCTGTATTCTCACAGGATCCCGTTAACGACATTAGAATCTCGGTTAATTCGTCGATAATACATTTCTTCATACACTGGTAACAGTTTTTTCTCTCCTGAATTTCCGTATTAAGACTTAAACGAATAATTTTTAACCGCTCCCAGCTTGTTTTACACATTGCAAAACCGTTTGAAGTTGAGTACAAGACATTATACTTGTCATTAGCTCCGCGGACGTGCGAACGCAAATCAATAAATTTACCTCTTTGACATATAAATCCTTCGAGTTTTACGTAATCGGTTAGCCAACTATGAAATCGGGTTGGGGGTTTTGTCAAGTCAAAGAATGTGTCAATTTCATCGGAAAATGTCCATAAGTTTTCCCAAACGTTAAGATTAAATGAAACGTATTTTCTATGCCCTTGGCGTTTAATTTTAAGATCGGTACCCGGAATGTCATTTGAAAGAAAAATTTCCAGTTTATCAGAGAGATAATGAGAGCGTGACATGGTTGAACGATTGCGCGCGAGGAACTGTTAAACAGTTTAAGGTAAAGTGCTTTAAATGGGTTTTATTCGGCGTTATAAATTACTTTGCGATCGCGTGTTATCAAAATCTCATTATCGAATTCAAAATACATTATACATGTCACATTATGGGTTGATGCGTTTTTAAATTGCACATCGAGTCGTAAACTACCGTCCTTTCTAAGAGACAAATAATCCCCACTAGCGTTGTTGTCGCTTGTTAGATCGAACAGAAACATGCTATACCCGTATCTAAAATTTTTAAAACTTATGAAATTACCACGGTCAGCCCCATCGATCCCCATCGCGGAAAATAGACTCTGATAAGGTAAACAATAATTCCCTACGTCGTAGTCCATTTGGAACCCATCGGGAGGATAACGATCAGGACCCACCGAGAGGGACAAATCGGTCACGTTTAAATGGTCAAATTGTAAACTATTAGTATTCAATGACCCGATAAACGCATCTTCCTTGACAAAAACCACAATAGCTCGTTTCGGTAATCTACCTAAAATGATGTTATCGCGGTTTATACTCGTAAGGCCTCTAGCTACGCTAAACTTTTTAACAATCGTTTGCTTTAAGGGATAGATAGCTGGAATATCTGATTCTAGCAATTTTGCATGCGCCAATACGATTGATGGATTAACTTTAACTTTTGTCACGTACAAGTACGCTTGGTCTATAACTAATTTATAATCCTTGCCAGCTTCCATAGACATGACGGTAGTTAGACGCGGGCTTCTAACTAAACGAAATCGTACCGGAACTTGGTTTAACATAAACTTATTAATTTTGCAAATATCAACAGACAAAGGCCCCATTATTTCAAAGGATTGCGATTCTTTTGATCTTGAGCCTCGCTTCAGGGCCCCGTTGGACTCTGACTTGAACGCATCTCACCACATTTCCGATGGTTTGGTCGTGGACTCCATATAAAACAATCAGTTTTGGAGTTGCAAATTTTTTGCATCTTCTCCATAGTTGACTAATTTTTCAATGTACGAACTGTAAGCGTAGCAGTTTTTCGCGGACTGGGTAGAAGTATCCCCGAGATAACAATCGCATTGACTAAAAAGCGACCCTATTAGATTATTCGTTGGTGCCACTTTTGTTTCAACGGCAGGGACATTCGATCCATCATTATGTTAAAGTCTCAGTTTCAATTTTAACATAGTTTTTGATAAATCCATATATAAATCTTCCGACGCGGGAATAAAAAATTCCAGAGGTCCATTATCCGATAAATTGTTTGTTGGTAAATATCTTATTTCCGTTGTGGTAATTACATTAGTATTGACCAATGGGCGTTGAAAAATATCCAGCTGACTTAGCATTCCCTCGTAAACCGCCATTATTATCCTAAAAAGTCAAGTTTGGTTCTTTTGTAACTCTCCATTTGGACACTTTTTTTCGTTTCCTAATGGGGCCCGTTCGTCGTTTACGGCAGTCGCGGCCAGACTGATTTCTCGTTAATCGATCAGCTGCTTTATGTAATAAATTGCTACCGGCGATTCTTAAATTGTTCTTTAACGCGTCTTTTGGGTCATGGCCTTGTTTTAAATCTTGCCACCATCTCTTGCCTACTCCAAAAGCCTCATTGGTCACGGGTTTGATAAAGGGTGTTATATATTTTATCAGCTTTTTAAAAATTCCGCCCACGCCTCTTCCCCGTTGATAAACAGGTCCGGCAAAAAATGGTCCGCCACCATATTGTTCGCGGTAATATTTGAAATAACTTTCACTGTCGGCCATTTCGTCTCAAATGAAGTCTAACGACACTTTTACCATTTACAAAGGCTATTGTTTCGCCAAAATCCGTTTTCATGTCAATGTCAACTATTTCTGTATTATTTGTTCTCAAAGGATAGTAATCAATATGTAAAAAATAATAGATTTTTCAAACGGCTTATCATTTCCAGCTAGCGGTATTATTTTCATCAAAGGGGCAAACGTATCGCCTACATATTGAGGGTATATTAAATTTGAATATATATATAGTGTTCTGGCTCCCATTGATAAATCAGCAGCGTAGAGACTATCTGTATTGGCCAAGAGTTCACTAAAGCACGTAAAGCCTAACATTTCACCGAGACCTTTCTCAGATGAATGAAATATAATTGCAAACCCCGCCGCGGCTCCAATGTGAACGGATCCATTATGGTTAATGGTTAATTTAAATTTATCTCTTATTTCCTCATCCAAGGTCAACATCATTGCGTCTAAAATGTCTTGGATACTCGAGTAAGCACCAGTCGGTATTTGATAATCGATTCGAGTTTCCACTCTAAACGCGGCGTCTTGTACATTATCACTTCTAATTTCAATGTAATTAAAGCTATTTAACGACAAGGACTTTATATAACCAGCAAAAGGTTTCGTACAAAAATATGACCCAATATGAAATCCGTCTTTCTGATATGGATTTATGTTAGGTTCAAAATCGAGAAGCTCTTTAATTGGTCCATTGGGAATTCTAATATGGTAGTTATTGGTGGTTATCAAATTCCAACAGAGCCCGTTTGGTTTCGCGTGGAGTTCAATTTTAATTTCATTATCAAGCCCGAATTCTTTTAAACTTTCATTAAGCGCTGCAATAAGTTTTCGCACGACACTATATCGAAGGATATTTCCATTCTGGTCTTTCTCCGCTTCAATTTTACCCACTTTCACTGATATTTTAAAGTATGTAAACGGTTGCACGTTTTTAATGGTTGTCGTGGAAACTGCTAAAAATGACCGGTTTTTTTCTGTAATATTTTCCCATGTTGGCGGTAATATATTTTCGCTAATTCCAACTTCAAAATTTGAAGGTACATTTAAAGGTCGTCCTAAATTTACTTTATAAGTAGACGCTGTATTTTCCGGGTATAAATCGCTCGAAGCGTTACTCGGTAATGTTAAAAATAGATCGTCCATTGCAAAAAATAATATGGCCACTAGCCTGAACCACCACGTAAACTTTAATTAGATACGATATTAACAACTGGTTATAAACTATGACATTCCTTTCTTATTTATAGGGCTATTCACCTCTAGTTATCGATAACCTGATTCTGATTTCCAGTTTTTCCTGGATTTACTGATATAAAAGGACGGGATTTTTTCCATGTATTCTCACAATTCTTTAATGTTTCTGATAAAAAGTCTTACGTTCCTTATGAAAAATCAACAATCTACTAGTAGCTGGGAATCCCTCTCGACATGGTAATATACTTATAATAGCATTCAAATTATTTTAAAATATTCCACCAAAAAATGTGTGTAAAGCTAGCCTTAAAACAACTTAATGTTTCCCCGACATACGTTCTAAAACGCCTCACTTGGTGGCGCTGGAGAAACTTTTTGACGGGGCCTCGTACCCAGTTTAACCCGCCCCCGGCCTCCCATAAATCTTTCTATCATACACCTTATTTAAATTGAATAATACAATATATATATATACGGCCCAAAACAAAATACTAGTTCAAAATTATAGTTTTTTACCTAGTCAAATGGCAATGATGAGTCCGTTACTGTTCGTTGAGCTTTACCAATGGCCGTTAGTAATGGCTTACATCCTAGACGTTAAAATATTTAAAAATATGTTCATTTATAAGCCTAAAAGTTTAGCTGGAAAGTATGCGGCCAATATAATTCCTAGAAATCTAAAGAATGTTAAAAGTTACGCGGTTAGATACTTAGCACAATTTTCTTTTGGAGAATGGCGATTTCGACCGCGTTGCTTAAGATGCTGGGTGAAGAAAGTGGCGCCATCTAACTTAAATATTATATATAAAAATATAGTAATTTATAAAGTGTTATTAATATAGGTATATAATAAACAAATTAGACTGATATTTATGCTATATATTTTAAAAAGTTTTTGTTCGAAAATATATTTTTATGCTAATCTTGCAACGTAATACATAGATGGCGCTAGTGCGCTTGGAAAGGAGAGATTTTGGCAATTTTTCTGGAGGCGAGTTGCTTAAAATTATTGGTTAGGTTAAATGTTATATTATATTAATTATAAAGTGTTCATAATATTGGTATATATTAAACAAATTAGACTGATATTTATTTTATATATTTTTATGGTAGTGATTTAGTACAATAGATGGCGCAAGTGCACTTGGAAGTAGGGATTTTCGTGGAGGCGCGGTAAATTCGAAATGTCAATATAAAAATGTTAAGTTATTTATCGTAAACTTTATTGTTATGCTTTGTATAATAGGAATAATGGCCATCTGGTATAATGAATTCAATACGATTTCTATGGGAGTCAAAAGAGTTTCAGCAACTAAATATTTGGACACTGATAATCCTGGACTATGGACATCTGAAGAAGTCTTAAATTTCGATTTGGAGGATGAAAGTCAAAAAGAGTTTCAGCAAATCATATTTGGACACTGCTCATCCTGGACTCTGGACATCTGAAGGAGACTTATATTTAGAGATATATGGTTCGGTGTTGGGCAAACCGAAAATGTACAATACACACTTTATAACTATTTTTTTTGTTAAACCACTTGTTGATTTATGCCCGCGACGCTAACATTTTCCCGGTAAAAATTAATAGTCAAACATATAATAAACCTTTTCAAAGAGTTTAACTTGTTAATCGACGCTTACAATTTCCCGCGCTTTTCTAACCGAAACACATGTTAAATTCGCGCCAAAAACGATTTGTTAACCATATAGCTACCAGGTCAATTACCCCTAACGGTTAATTATAAAGGTACAAACTTTAGCCATATATTAATATTCATGTCAAACATAAGTGTACAAAAATAAACCTAAAGAGTTTAACCACTTTTTGATTTATGCACGTGACGCTTACACTTTCCCGCCAAAAATTAATATTCAAACATATAATAAACAAGTATAACTACTTGACCTCCCCTCCACTTGTTCATTTTTCCTTTTCGCGCTTACCAAACACATGTTACTATACTATCCATATAACAGGTCAATGACCCCTAACGGTAATCCACCTAGTTAAACAATACCACGCTCATTAATATTCACCCTTTTGACCTTGAACAGGTTGATTGACAGGTCGACTAATTAACACCTGTTAATCTCATTAATCATTCAGGTCACGCGTGCGGGACACGCGCCCGAGGGGGGCGGAATCGCGATTCCCCGCTTCATTCCCCCCGTTACGCAGCTGTGGATGCGTGGGGGAAAGCACGGAGGGCCCCCACGCGTATCCAGGAATAGGGGGGTAAACTACTGACGACTTGCTAGTATTGCTTGGCTTAGAGGATGCCCTCTGAGAGGCTACTGTGGCATAGGTTGTGTCGTTAGAGGTGGCCGCTCGTGTAGGTGAGGTTGACCGAGCTCGGTTTGGTGCTGGGTGCGTGGTTGTATTAATTTTAGTAATATCACGCTTTAGAATAACGTTTTCCTTTTGCAGGGCTTCAATTGCAGACTGCATAGATGAGAGCTGAAATGATATGTCAGCCATAGAAGTGCATAAAATATTTATGGCCGAATCTTTGTCCCTGGTGAGACTATCGATCTTCATAAATACATTTAGAATGTCGATTAATGTTGTTGAGTCAATGTAGTCGTGATGCTCAACTTGAGAGGGAAATAAATAAGCAACTAATAAACGTAAGAATTATTCACGAATTATTTAAATAAATAAATAATGGAAAAACTTAAGATTAGCTTTCCCAATTCTGCCTGAGCTTCTCTGGTACTACGGCCAAGATTTGCATTAAAATACGCTTAGACATCGACGTCTAAGTTGCCTACTTGGTTTTCTGGTCCTTAAAAATACTTGATACGTCTTAAAATAATTAATTAACGTTTATTTTGGTTATTATTCGTGTTAATGTCTTTATGCACATAATTTGTTAACAATTACTTATATTACTGTACCATCGAACCTTTGGTAAAAAATAGCAATCGATCATGCTTTGGTCACGAAAGATAATTTATTTATATAATAATTTATCATTTTTTATCATAGTTCTATAATGAACTAAGGCTGATTATTTACTATAAGAATTTAAGGGAGAAGTGTTTGGTACTAGAATTTTGTTATCATCTGGAAATGTTGCTACAAACATATTGTAACATTAATTATCTCCGTAAACATAATGCTTTTGTGAACTCTTCGTGTGTACAAATTTTAGTATTAAGAACTTGTGTATATTGAATACATGACCACTATACTGTCAGAAATATTTCTATAAAATACATAAAAAAATTAAAAAAGGTCGGTTCGCACTCGAAATTTAAATAACGTAATAAGCTCCTCTATGAAAACGTTCAATCGTATACAACATATTATTCCATAGGAGCGTGTCAGATAGTGTTTCCGAAGCGGTTCAATAGTTCAACTATTACAACAAGTTGTAACATGAACGGTTAGCAAATAATGGAGTCGTAAGTGGCAGCCATTAGTGTATTGCCATACTTCACCACTAGGGTATTCATTTTTTAATCAGAATAGCATAATAATTTTTTGAAATACTTGCCAATATAAAACCTTTCAGTCATCCCTATATTTCTTAGTATAATGGTTGTTAATAAAAACCACCTACGGTCTATAATGCAGTAAACTGACCTAAGAAGTTTAAAGATAATACTTAATAAATTAAGTTTTCAAAAATCGTTTATTGCCGAATGGTTATTTTTTCTTACAATCGTAATAATGTAACCACTAATCATGTAATGCTATTAACGGGAGGATTTTTAGCTTATTATAAATTTCGGGGCATGAACATAATTATGAAATTAAAAAAAATTTGCTCCACGGATATATCGAAATAGTTAAAACAAGTTTTATAAAAAAATTGATACTTCGTGAAGTTGAAAACACTTTATTTACGATACACCCCAGCAGCATAGTCTAGTCGGTTTTTGGTAGGGAAATGGTTGGAAAGTCGGTTAATGGTCTCGGTCGACAGCCGACCTAAATGCGACCGTTGCAAATGGTAAAATTTTAGTTGGCTTTTGGTCATTTTGTTTGTGAATCTGTGATAGTTGGTACGTGGTCATACTTAAAAACAAAAAGGAGTAACACCTACTTTGGGCCAACTCACACATTGATAAATCACATATTTATCAAATATGCATTTAAATTACACGTAAAATACATTGAATTACCTTAGAAGTCAGATTTAAAATATATAAACCTGAAAGATTTGACGAGGGGCTAAATACGTGAAAATAATTGGGTTTTGACATGGTATCGTTGGGACGTCGGGATTTTTTTTAAAACTGGGCTGAAGAAATAATCATTTCGATTTCATTTGCAATAATTGTGCGAAAATGAACTATATCTAAGGATTTTACGCACATATTTGATCAAAAATAATAATCATGCAAATTTTTAAATGTCACGATTTATTTTTATTAAAAATTTTCAGTCTTTTTAGGCTATTCATATACCATAGTTGGTTGGTAAACTCTTGATAAGTCGGCAGCACTGCAAATGAACTAAAGATAATCTAAACTACGTCGGTAAGTTAGAATTGAATGCATGTGTAAACTTTATGAACAGGTTATAACGTTGAATTGAATACTTTAATGATATAAAATATTACTAAATGTTAATATTTAGCATTACTACATGTATGTAATAGCTACATAACAGGTAAGATCGTTTGATTTGCGAGCTTATAAGACTTAGCTAAAACTTAAGTTTTGGGCCTCGGTATCTTCAATGACCTTGGGTGGCTTAAACTTCAACTAAGTGCAACGTTGCCAGATTGAATATACCAAATATATATGGCATCCACTATCCAAAATCAAGCAATTCTTAGACAAATTATAGCACCTGCACCTAATTAAACCTGTATTTATAGAAATTGAGGAAATTATTGACTTCAAAATTAGGATGGTGACTACAGAATATTTTAAAATCCTTAATAGGAATTATATAACAAATCTCAGTGAAATATAGGAAAATATAAGAAGTCAATTTGGCGATAAAACCAATAGGACACTAATAATTTAAAGCCCTATATCTATAAGCAGACGACGACGCTGACCAAACGAAAAGGGTCCTCCCCGAGAGAGTATACCCTGATAATTTCACATTTCTAGCAACTATAGTGTTTGAGAAAAACGGCTGGGCTGATCAAATTAAGACACCCTGTATACAAATTTTAAGAACCTGAACTCATTTTGTAAGTCGTGTGTTAGTGACTTTCATTTGATTAATGTCAATTACGTATAGTTTCAAACTTGTATGTTAATTAACATACGTTTATATTTGTTCTTAACTAAAATTATTTTGTACCTTAAAAACAAGACGGGGATTTATAATTAAACTATTTTGTATATCTTATTTGTTTGTGCACCGTAAAATGAAACGAATTTAAACGGCATTGAGTTGTTGCCGTTCTTTTTCAAATAAATAATAGCGATGAATACAAAATGTACATTTCTATAAAGTCCAGATATAGCGTATTTGGTTATTGGCGGAAAGATTTCACTAAAAACGATTAGCCAGTATTCTGTATCTTAATTGATTTTTAGAAACACTCGTTTAATGTGATAATTGAGTTCCTTTATAGTTTTGTGCAATAAATAAATGGTATTAAAGTGAATTAAACAATTCATTAAAACATGCAAATCCACATGTGTTTAAGTAAATTAATTAGTATATTTAAAGGGTGGATGGGTTTTACACCGTAGCTGTTGGGTTTCAGTACGCACCAACGCTGGTGTACGTCGGACCTACTAATATTTCTGGAGGAAATGTAGCGTTGGTCCGACGTTTAACACCGTTGGACCGACAATATGTTATTGGTCTGACAGTTGGGGTTGTTTACGTACCAACGTGGGCAATCGTCGGGCCGACTCATTTTATATTTATGTGTTATGGGGCTGACAGTTGGGGTTTGTGACGTACCGACGTTGGCAGTTGTCGGGCCGACATTTATATCTATATA
Organism: Leiobunum rupestre; assembly: GCF_980474605.1. Classification (NCBI taxonomy): domain Eukaryota; kingdom Metazoa; phylum Arthropoda; class Arachnida; order Opiliones; family Sclerosomatidae; genus Leiobunum; species Leiobunum rupestre. The sequence continues at coordinate 311,932 of NC_143387.1, forward strand.
TGTTGTTTCGCTGATAGGTGGGATTCATTACGTACCGACGTTGGCTGTTGTCGGGCCGACCATTATATGAAAGTAAACCGTAACGTTGGCACAATGTCTAATGCAACTGTCGCCGGAACGTCGGTTCACGATGCAGTAAGTTAAGTCGGATCAGCGTATTTCTGATAAGTCGGGCTCAGGTGACATTCGACCCCAGCGGGCCGGCTTTTTGCCCACTAGTCAGGCCCCTGTGATGCCATCGACGTATGACCAATTTTTTGTGCTGCTGGGCCAGGAGCGGTCCTACCTCAGCTTGTCAATGTTACAATCTTACCTAAATTTTTAATACCTTTATGGACATTTGCTAATTGTAATAATATTAATAATAATAATAAGCAGCTAGGATATTACCCAAGGCACCACCATAGTCCTAAATCATCTAGCTTAATTAAGTCGAATAATTTATAATTGGATCAAAATAGACATATGATTTATCCCCATAGAGATACTATAACAGTTCAAGAATTTACAAGTAGGCTTGGGATGTATTTCTAACCAGTAGAAAATGAACAGCAATTAATCAACGATTTGCGATTAGCTAATAAAAAAATTCATGAATCAGTATCACAATTTATTGCAAGAGTTCTGAAGCTGAATAATTGTTTAATACATCCAGAACCCGATGCAGCTCTAGCCTCTATAATAAGGCGAAATGTAAAACCGGAATTCAGAGAACATTTGTTTTCTTATCCTACAGTAAATCTAACCCCTTTACAAACACGTTGCGAGGCTTTAGAAAAGTCAATAAAAGAAATGAGTCACGCCCGGAATGCTACACGACTCGTAAATTTTCATCCACCTAGAAATACAAATGCTAATACCGGAAATTCTCAATTTACTCCAAATACAAATAACAGTATGTTCCGATCGGGAAAACCGAATCAACAATATACAAGCTCTAGACCCAATTTTTATGCTCAAAGAAACATAACGCATAATGAAAAAGTTCAAGAAATATTCGAGAAGGTATAATAAAACCTTCGAGAAGCCCTTGGTCATCTCCTGTAGTTTTAGTCTACCAGGAAAATAGAGAGGGGAAAATAACTGAAAAGGATCCTTATCCAATGAAACGAATCAAAGACGTGTTGATGAGAATGAAAAAAGCCAAGCATATAACTGCCTTATATCTAAGGTCAGGTAATTGGCAAATAGAAGTCTAGCCAAATTCCCAGTCTAAAACCGCTTTCGTAACAAATTCAGGCAAATACGAATTTAACGTTCTTCCCTTCGGTTTAACCGGAGCTCCTAGTACTTTTCAATGATTAGTTGACGAATTGATTCGAGACGGGGATAAATTTGATTTATGTGTTTATCTAGATGATATTTTGATTGTTTCCGAAAGTTGGGAAGCACATATACACGCTTTAGAGTACGCCTTAAGTCAACCACGAAACGCTGGTCTAACATATGTCAAATTTATAGCCCGGTGTACCGGCGTAGTGGTTAGCACTTTCGCCTCGCAGCAAGAGGAACCGGGTTCGATCCCAGCTTGTGGCACTGGGTGAAAACTCGGAATAACTCCTTCTGCGTTGAGTTTGCAAGTTCTCTCCCCTGAGCTCTTCGGTTTCCCCTTCCATCAAAACTTGTTGAGGTTAACGGTATTAGTTAGTGTATGGAGCTGTTGGCTCTCGTGGCTTGCAGGGCTTGCCACCACCCTCCTACGCACTTTAAAGGCTTTAAAAGTCGCTCAATGACTTAGGCTTAAGGTAGTGACTTGAGTATTAGCCTAGCTGAATATTATTATTATTAAACCACACCACCAGAGGTATATCATCAAAATGCCCTACGCCGGCGTTCACAAGCCCGGACAGGTGACAAATCCTGCATGGGTAGTAGAACCCTACTACTGATGGTCGCACCCTCGACGCAAACCACCCATCGCAGCAGAATGTGCAGCAATGGTTTGACCAGCTCGCCACTACGCACACAGCAGTGGAATAGAGAGCGGATGCTCTAGCAACTCCGGCTTTACACCCCACCAAGAAAGACAGAGAGCCAAGCCCTTTGGAAAGAGCTCCTAAACGACGAGCAAATTACCCATCACAGCTGGCACCGGATATCCCGGTGAACTCCAAAAGGCCGGGAAACAGGGCCGTCTTGCCCTCACACGGAGGCTTACTGCCCCACAGCAGACTACCCAATCTGCCGAGGTGACCAGTTTGCCTAGACCCTCTCCGTTCGCCTGAGCCGAAGCCCAGTATCCAGCCTACAACTGACCGAGGTCGGAGGTGGAGAAAGGAACCTTTGGACGGAGCTAACATCTCCCAGTGCACCACCGCCCTTAGGTGTTACAAGACCGGACCCCGACTCGCCGGTAAAGCCACCAGTTAGTGCACACTTCGAACCCCTGAGGGCCACGCTGGTCTAATAGAAAAATGTCAATTCACAAAACGGACGCCAAGCTTCTCGGTCACGTGGTTAACGAAACGGGTAGCAGTGTTGACCGCTCACGTTTCGACGTGGTCGAGAAGTTTCCCAAACCAACGAATGTTAAAGACGTTCAAACTTGTACTCATTCATTCTGAATTTAAAATTTCGTTTAGTTTGTCCTATATAGACAGAGTCACACTTACAGGGGATTTGATAAATTCCGTAGTTTTCGGACAGTTTAATTTTATCTTTGGTGGAAGTAAAAAATGTTTGTAGTTTATTAATTAATTAATGGGTTTATAAACCGGTTTTATATTAATTTTACTAAATTCATTGCCAATAGTACTCGAGACATAAGTATAGGGTAGAACTACAATTTGTTGGGTTTTCCGTTCCATTTTTAAGAACGTATTTTTTCTATGGTTTGTCTATGGGTTATGCGGTCTATCCCTCTATTTAAAATTGAGTTATCGAAACCTCTACTTGAGGCAATCGATTTTACATTTTTTTACTTCCACCAAAGATAAAATTAAACTGTCCGAAACCTACGGAATTTATCAAATCCCCTGTAAGTGTGACTCTGTCTATATAGGACAAACTAAACGAAATTTTAAATTCAGAATGAATGAGCACAAGTTGGCCGTCCGTAATTTAAAATTTAATGAGTCAGCCCTAGCCGAACATGTATCTAATACTGGCCACAAACTTGATTTCGAAAAAACTACTTGTTTATTTAAAACTGATAATTAATTAAAACTCAATGTAAGAGAGTCGTTAGAAATAATCAAAAAACATAATTCTGACGACAACCTAATAAATAGAGATGACGGCCCAGGTAGTGCTATCGCTTTGTTTTGGAATAAAAACCCGTTTTGATTTGTTATTATTTTTAATTTTTTAATCTTTATCTGACACGCTGCTTTTTATGTAAATCAACCTGTAAGTGTTTGGAATTCTGTATATATTGGCTAACCGCACTACGCTTGAGTTAGACCTGATGATGTTCCCGAAGGGTAACGAAACTAGTTGTCGTTTTTATAAATAAAAACCTTTTATTGTACAAGAAGTTGATGTTGTTGTTTTTAAGTTATTAAGTAGATATAAGATTGAACCTATAATACGACATTTTAAAATAGATACAAATGTAACTTAAATCAGTGGTTATAGTAAGCCTAATATGACGTGATATCGCGCTAGCCACAAAGTTATGACATGCTGAGTATATTACAAGAAAACGAATATATAAACGGATTTATAACTTAAAAAGGTAACAATTTTAAATGCCATTCAAATTTGACTTTTTCGTGGTCTTTAATTAGTTGACATTCAATTTTATAGCCAGAAAAGGAACATATTAAATGGTTTAATAAAAAATGACTAGCCAAGGGTTAAGTATTGAAGCATTGTTGAAGAATTGTGAAGATTAATTTTTCAAACTGGATGTAACCTATAAAGCTATTGGCGAGTAGTTGTTGATGGATGGAAGTCTTCACTTAATTAAAATCTTTAAACAAGGTCTAAACAAAACCGAGCGCGAAGTAAAATACTAGGCTAGCGTTTCTGAAACAGAAGCGGACGATTCGATACGTCGAAAGCGAGGACCGAAACATTGTGCCCCAAAAATCCTCGGAACGCATAACTTTTTCGGGAAAATATGTCTTATAAAGTGATTTTCTATTGGTGGAAAACACCAAGTGATCTGTAGCTCTTTAAAATGGATGTCAAGCATCGTTGATGGTAAAATCTGAAGGCACTATTAGACTTGATCTCAATATTTACTTTTGATAAAACGCGGTTCTATTCGAGTCCTCCACGGAGAGGTTATTTGTTAATTTATATTCTGGCACAGCTAAAAGCTTCTCTTTTTAAAATAGACCAATCAACCACGCTCCAGGGATCTCCTGGTCTTTTATCATTGATTTTTTTTCATGATTTTTTCAGATTACCGGGTGAGAACCGTTTAAAACTGACGGAACTGAGCGAGCGGCGTACGTCGTTGACAAATCTTCAGGACCGGTTTCGAGTTCTCTTGAGAAATGTCCGGAGTGAAGCCTGGTTGGAAGTGAGTGTATTTTCGTCGTATTATACAGGGAGTTACGGATAAGGGTACTGAAACTTTCTATATGCATTCTATGGGTCTCTAAGAGTAAAAAATGTCCCATAAACATGGGTCTTAAAGTGCTTCTTTTCAGAGATATGTGCTCCCAAAAACCTACCTAAATAAACCCGACACAGCCTTAAATCTGGCAAGTAATATTCTTCCTTGAACCAAATTGTTTTCATTAAACTATCAATTGTTTTTTATCCGTGAGGCGAGAAACTTTAATAACAAGTGGCAAAAGTTCATTTATGTCATTTTAGAAGTAAAATGAGTTTGAAGACAACATGCAAATACAAGCCATTTTAATTTATTGTTACGATTTTCATTATTAAATTCAAAATCGTATCAATATATTTAAAAAACAAACTCGTTTTACTTCTAAAAGACATTAATTAACTTTTGCCACTTGTTATTAAAGTTTCTCGCCTCACGGATAAAAAAAATTATAGTTTAATGAAAACAATTTGGTTCAAGGAAGAATACTGTTGGCCAGATTTAAGGCTGTGTCCGGTTTTTGGGGTATTTTTTGGAAGCCCATATCTCTCAAACGAAGCACTTTAGGATCCCTGTTTATTGGAATTTTTTACTCATAGAGACCCATAGAATGCATATAGAAAGTTTCGGTACTCTTCCTCGTAACACCCTGTATAACTGTTAGATGCAAGAAAGGCTAAAGTACTAGATAGCTTTCTCGTTACGGCAGGTAAAGGCTGGAAGGGGATATAGTATAAAAACCTTGGGCACACTCTTATTCGGAACCCGCGTAGTGACCCTTTTGCAGCTCCATCACAGACCACCAACGCTTACTACATGATTTTTTTTCTATAATAACCTGTCTAATAAGATAATAATAACGTGATTGGAACTCATTGCCACATGATCATATTAGATTTATACATTCTCCCCGCATTTATTTTTCGCTCATTCACCTGTTTGGCACTAAATTTCAGTTTGACAGCCTCGATTAAGCTTTAGATACGTTCAAATCTATCAAAGCAGCCTCAAATTAGATTTCTACATACTACCCGGATCTGTCTTACCGATTCAAGTTGCCTTTTCAATCACTCCCACGCTCTGGAATCTGTTTCCTTCTAATTTCTCAGATAAAATCACTTACAAATTCAATCTTTCACAATTTCCCCAAGCTTTTGGCAGACGATACGAAAAGCGAATGAAAATGAAATGTGGGCTAGAAAAAAGGCGATTATTTCCGAAAATGTCCTAAATATTATATTCGATAAATTATTCATTTATATCAAAATTAAAATAGAAATGGCGAACAAATTAAAGACGTAATTGCCATTTAAAGCTTAGAAAATTAATTTATTTCGTCTGATTTTCGTCCGATTGTCGTATCGTCTGCTTCGAAGACTTTTCCAAAAAGGAAGGGTTAGGAGAGTAGGCCATGACCTTGAAATTTAAAAATACGTGGTATATCGTAAGCTTTTTACATAACTTATCCATTGACAACGTTAAACCACGGTCGAAGGTTTGCGTAGAACTGTGCTGAATATTCCGTTAGCTTAAGTAATAAAAAGACTCATTTAGCGTACTCACCAAGGATGATGAAATATGTGCTAAAACCATTGGTAAAAATTAACTTGTCCAGTAACAAAATATGGTAAATTATTATGGATTCAAAGAATGTATTTTGTCTTATGCCACTTCTGGGAAAAGAATGGTACAGTTTCATAGTAAAATTTTTACTTAAATTTCTTTATTTATTTTCACACTTATTTAGTTTTCTAGTTCTTGTTGAATACGTTAGAGACAAGCATTTCGACATGGTTAATGAGATTGTCAGTGTGATATCTTATCTCATATCGCAATCGGTAGAATCTTTCTGCTCCCCCCTCCGTCCTCCCGTTAGCCCTAATGTCCAGAATGTTTTCCCTGCCGCTGATATCTTCGTTAACCATACCCCAATCAGTAGACTCTCTCTGCTTTCCCCTTCACCCTTCCACCCTCCCCAATCACCAGAATTTCTCATTGCTTACATTCACCATACTTTTCATTCTCCAGAATCTGTATTACCCGCGCAACTATCTTATCTCATTAACCAGAAAGCAAACCCTATAATCTCTCTCTCTCTCTCTCTCTTTCTCTCTTTCTCTCTTTCTCTCTTTCTCTCTTTCTTTCTCTCTTTCTCTCTTTCTCTCTTTCTCTCTTTCTCTCTTTCTCTCTTTCTCTCTTTCTTTCTCTCTTTCTCTCTTTCTCTCTTTCTCTCTTTCTCTCTTTCTCTCTTTCTCTCTTTCTCTCTCTCTCTTTCTCTCTTTCTCTCTTTCTCTCTTTCTCTCTTTCTCTCTTTCTCTCTTTCTCTCTTTCTCTCTTTCTCTCTTTCTCTCTTTCTCTCTTTCTCTCTTTCTCTCTTTCTCTCTTTCTCTCTTTCTCTCTTTCTCTCTTTCTCTCTTTCTCTCTTTCTCTCTTTCTCTCTTTCTCTCTTTCTCTCTTTCTCTCTTTCTCATCTGACACCACTGCTGCTTCGGAACTTTTTATTTGGTTAAGAGTCTTCGTGCATTGCCTACGGTGGCGTTTTACAATTCATCGTACCTCATCCTTGGAGGAATCACGGCTATTCCTCCAAGCCTCATCGACAAACCTTTTATCGAATCTCATTGTCCAAGAGAAGCTAAGCCTTTCTCACTCGTCGCCGTTATAACCTTTTATAAGTTAATGTTTCAATCGATTTTCTTAACTCTTGGATTTCGATATTCAATAATTTAAGGTAAGAACAATTTGTTTCGTACTATTTTAATCAAATCTGTTGAAAATATGTTACCTCGCTATTCTATTGCGTGCTTGGCGCTAAGCTTAAAATTCTTCTCTGTATTTTTGTTAATGAATTCGCTATTTGTTAGTCAGAATTTAAAGTGGGTTATATTTCATTTAATATTTAAAACATTTTAAAGATAACTTAATGTAATGAATATGGGATGTTAATTTTAAAAAAACAACAGTTTTTATTCTAAGTCATGAAGTAGCGGGTTTTTTTAAATTACATTTTATAATAAACCATGGCTAAAAGTTTTAATATTTATAAGAGTTGTAGAAGTTATTAACATTACCTACTACTACTATCAAAGGTTAATTAAGTGGCCTTGGTTATTGTATGCTATTCTATTTTAGGTGGCATTGTTAGTACGTTGCCTGCGCCTGGGATTTTTTAAAGATTTGGTAAGATATGGCTGGAAGCGATAAAAAAGTAAGTAAACTTTGTGGTGTGATGATACTTCGTTGGTAAATATAAGAAATAAATATTACATTTAAAAGTAAATTTAATAATAATAAAATTTTAATTTAAAAATAATTTTAATTTTTCATTAATAAGTGAAGGATTTTTTAATATATTGTTGTTGAAATAGATATGAATATGGTGGCTCTTTTCCTCAACCTTTGTATGCAAGGCAAAGAAGTAGGAATAATAAAAAGAAATATGAGGAATTGTTTCATAACGAAAACACTAATACTGTTATATCAGATAGCGAGAAAGGAAGTAAAAGCGAAATTAGTTTAATCCGCGATGAAAGTGCGAGCGAAAGTGATGTTTTAAAACCCAATCATAATTCGCCAGCGTATATTGCGATATTCAGTCGTCTGAACTTGACAGGGATTATAATTATGAATCTTCTAGCGAAGTAGATGATATTAATAAGGATCCCAATATACCATTTGACAATGATTTAGCTGTTTGGGCCATAAGAAACAGAACCACGCACGTAGCTTTGGATAATTTATTACTTTTGTTACGTAAACATGGCCATGATCTACCTAAAGACAGTAGAACACTTTTAAAAACTGCAAAACCTGTTGCTGTAGTTAAAACTTTCGGTAGTGGAGAGTTTATTTATTTTGGGGTTAAAAAGGGTCTGATAAATTTTCTGTTACAAAATTATCCCTACGAACATATCATCTCGCTTGCTGTGAATATTGATGGTATTCCTATTTCAAAAAGTGGCACCTTGGAATTTTGTCCAATTTTAGTTTCGGTATTTAATTTTGATACTGGGCTAGTTGGAAAACCTTTTGTTGTTGCAATTTTTTGTGGCGATAAAAAGCCAGTTCCTTTAAAAGACTATTTGGATAACTTAATTGATGAACTTCTAGACCTCGATAAAAATGGTTTTATTCTTGCTGAGAAAAAGTACTGTGTAAATTTGCGAGGTCCATTCATTTTAGACACCTGCCAAAGCACATTTAAAACGAACAAAAGGGCATGCAGGGTATAAATCTTGTGATAAATGTAATGTTGAAGGCGAACGAATAGATCATACAATGACATTTATTACTAATGGTTCTGAATTGCGTACTGATCAGTCCTTTTTAGATAAAGTAGATGAAGATCATCATACAATTGGGGAGCCATCTCCACTAGTAGCCCTTAAAATTGGTATGTTTAGGTGTGTTGCGTAGGTGACTTTATTTTTGGATGAGAAAAGGACCGTTCTCTGTTCGTTTAGGTAAAAAAATATAGATTTAATTTCTGAAAAATTGTTAAAAGCACGTAAATTTATTCCCAGCGAGTTTGCTCGAAAACCAAAAGCACTGAGACTCATAGATAAATGGAAAGGTACAGAGTTAAGACAATTTCTTTTGTATACTGGCCCCATTTTATTAATGGGAATTATTGGTAAAAATGGTCTCAAGCACTTTAGGCTTTTGCACTGCGCTATATATATTTTGTCTAGTCGCCAGCTATTTAGGGCTCATATGCATCAGAACTTATTAATATGTTTGTAGCCGAGTGTGAAAAGATTTACGGTGAAAAGTTTATAGTTATGAATGTGCACAGCTTAACTCATTTACATTTAGATGTGTTGAGATATGGCCCGCTAGATAATTTTAGTGCTTTTTCTTTCGAAAACGAACTACAATTTATAAAAAAGAACTGAGAAGTCCAAATATGCAAGAGATTAAGTAAAAAGGAAAATTTAGATTTAAAAAGTTCTGCTAAGAAAAAGGGTTTCCAATTTATTAGTCCCTGTGATTACAACTACGAAAATCGCGGTTGTGATAAACTCCCCAAAAACGGTAAATCATTTAAAAAGATAAAAACTGATAAGTTTATAATATCAGTTAGTCTCAATGATTCTTGTTTTTTATTGGAAAATGGCAATTATGTGGTTGTTGATAATATATTTCAAAACTACGACCAAAATGTATATATATTTGTGCGGGTCTATAAAGTGGTTAGTGACCTATTTGATTACCCGATGAAATCATCAAACCTGGGATTAGTTAAGGTTTCTAACTTATCAAAAACTATTCATGTCCATGACATTGCTAAAATTAGTAAAAAGTGTGTTATGATTCCTCATAAAGGCGAAGTTGCGGTTGTACCAATGCTTCATTATTAATGTGGGTGAATACATTTTAGGAATAATATGAATATTTTTTATTCTAATAAATATTTGTCCTGAACTAGTACGCTGTGGGCCATTTTAAAGATGATGACACCATAGAAGTGGTTTTAACATTGTGGTTGACACAAGATGGAACGAAATGCTATTTTCCTACAAAGGGTCCATTATACTTCTTCCGTGCTTTAAAAAATTCCACAACACCCGACGCTTCTTGGTCCTTGTATGTCGTGACAGTTGTGCTAATGACAAGTAGGTATATTTATGACAGGCATTCACTTTACTATATTTATGAGATGGCATTGGGTTTCTGTAACATTACACATTTGTAGATGATTATGAAAAAGCGACAGATAAGGCAAACAGGAGCAGAGACGAAATTGAAATTTCAAAAAGTACGGATAATGAAGAAATTAAAAAACGACGATCTAAAAAGCCATCTTTCATGGCGGTGGAAAGCGATAATGAAGAATGTACAAGTCAGATGTCTTTAGCAGTCCCCCAGCTAACACAGAAACAGAGAAAGAGAAAGAAAATGAATGAAAACTACGAAGTACCTCCAGCTCCTGTTTTTCCCAGTCTTGTACTGAATGGTAAGTTAATAACCGTTTTAACCACTGCTAGATGAGAAGTTGAATGTTTTATTTAGGAGATTATTCATTGGAAGTGCTTGAGGAGGATGCTGATTTGTTGGAAAAGCAACATGACAATTTTCTACAAGAATCCTCAAAACACAAAGGTAATTTGATAAAATTATCCAACCACTAGTTACCATTTTTTTAAAATATGTTTCAAGAGCTTGATGAGGAGCGTGTGGGCAAAAATGTAACCGCGTCTGACAGAAATATCAGTGGTAGGAGGAATATTTCTACCAGAGAAAAAGATTTTTCAAGTTATAGTGGTAATTAATTTCAATCGACACTAATATTGTAAGTTATACACAAATATAATTATAACACAAAAATCATTTTATAGATTCTAGCCCTGGATGTCACGAGTCAAGTTCTAATAATTACGAAGTCCAATCATCTTGTAAGTTACATGTTAATACGATCAGGAATGAATCAGTTGACTAAAGATTGTAACCCGGCCACCTGAATTAAAGGCTTCATAAGTCGCTTGATGACTTAGGCCTAAGGTGGTGCCTTGGGTATTAGCCTAGCTGATTATTGATTATTATTATTATTATTGTAGTTGGAAACAAAAGAAGGAAAAAATCGACGTCAGTTATTTTTGAAACTGATAGCTGTGATTCAGCTGTTGTTACACCAACTAAGTCTACATAATTTAGTAATTAAAAATTTCTTTATATTTAAACCAGTTTTTTATAATTATACTTCGAATTTTAGTCAAAAAAGGAGGAATACTCTTTTTAGGCCATCATGTTCATTTGATAATTTATCCGAAACTGACAGTGAGGTTGAGCCTCTTGCAAAAAAACTTAACACTACTAGTAAGTCCTATTTTTTATGCTTAATTATGGTTTATGAAACTTAAATTATTTTTAATAATTAATAACACAATTTTTAGGGAAAGCTAAGTCACATCGAAATTACAGTAGCCATCACACTTACGTAAAAAGGGCAGGAGGTAAATTAAAAATTGTATACAAAATATAATTGTATGTTAATTGTGTATTGTTACCTGTGTAGCTGAAGTAAAGCATGAAGTGACAACTGTAAATAACATAAATGAATCGATGAATACGAGTAAGATTTTACATTCATCAAATTTGTACCCTATAACTTATGTAATTTGTAGGGTATCAGAAAAAAGTGTTATATCAGCTGAGTGATCTCAAACAACAAGTCCAGTATTTAACGGCAATTTCGACACAAGTGTTTTCTATTCTATCTGACAAACCTGTGGAGGTTGAAGATATACCATTTTTAACCCTGCCGTTGATGACAGTAGAAGATTTAAACGATTTAGAAGAAAGAATGGTTGACCTGGATATCTTTAAAAATATAGTGAGTTGTCTACATTTTATTGCTTTAAATTTAAATCCTAAGTAACATTTTAAATTTTAGGTAAGTAAGTTATCGTCTTGGGGCGGAACCAATGCCAAAAGCACAACCAGGATAATTTTGAATGAAACCATCTCTCACTCTCTTTCTCTAAAAATCAATTGGATAGGAGACAGCCTTGAAAAATCTTAAGCTCGTCAAAGCAATTAAAGGTAAAGATCCTTCTTTGGTAATTCTTGAAGAGTTACTTTTTCTTAGAGGTCGGGGATGGTTAACTTTTATTCAATAGATAAAGCTCTCAAAACTATTCGTAAAATGTTTTGATCAAGTAATTTATAATTCTGTATTATCCGATTAATTTTTTGATAAATTTGTAAAATTAATCGGAAAAACGACGTTTTTTTCGATAAAAAGCTAAAATTTTACGAATAATACATAGTTTTTTAATCATTTTCCGAAATATTAACCGGTAAATTTCTTTGTTTAAATTTTTTCCTGAAAAAAAATCAATTTTTTCCCGAAAAAAATCAATTTAAACATGGATAATGATTAACGGTTACCGACCTCTACTTTTTCTCTGAGTTTATTATCACATAAAGCACTCTTTAAAGTTTATTTATTGTTTGATTTTTCATAGATGATGGTCGATCTAATCACAAATGTGGTCGCGCAACTGATTGTGAAATGGAACAACAAATTCGTGACTGGGTCAAACATTCGAAGGATCGAAATGGTGGTCGAAAAAATCGCGAAAAAGTTCCTAATATTAATTAAAATAATTAGTGTTGATCTCATTTTAGAAAAATAAAAATGAACAATTTCATAGTCAAACACTGTTGTGTATTTCTTATTATAAATTTATTATTGTACACGATTTATTATAAATTTTACAGTAGGCATACAGTGAAATCGACATCATCCCGACCGTTTAAAGTATACAAATTGCCTTTCAATTTCGAGTCGGCTAGAGAACAACAAGGCTTCCGAGCCGTTTCTCTGCATTATCGGGGGAATTCCTCAGGTGATATTTGACGTCTTTTAGTTTTTCCTAAATGGAATCGACAATTGCAACCTGGTAGAGCAATAACAGTGACACTTTATAAATATGAATCGACCACCCTGAATACGTAAATGGCGGTTTCAGGGGCGAAACTTCATTATTTGAAAAGTTGTCAAAAACGACAGCTGGCGTTTCCGCCGTAACTATTATCGCTTTGCAAAATACGACCACTTTACGGGAAAGGAAATAAAAAAGTAATAAAAATTGCTTATGGTTTCATATTTCAATCGTTTACACGTTTCGAGAAAATTTAAGATAAATGCAAAAACTCCCTTTGTCGAAGACTTTTGTAACAGACGGTACTGAAAAACATGGAACAAGACAGAATTTCTACTCAAACCTTTCCGAATGTAGCCTAAACGAACAAATAAACAATGATCTCGCTTACTCAAAGTTCAGGTATCTTATTAATCATACGCGTGCACGGAAAAATGAAAGTCACGTGAGAATCGATACGTTAAGGGAAATTAGGGATTATTTCAAAGTTAAGATGGTGCCATGGCTCTCAATACATTAAGCCCTAACTAAAATATGGTAATGGTATGCAATAAAGAACACAAAAAGTATTTAAAGGCTTTTTTTTTCGATCATGTTGTTTCTTTTTCTGGCTTACATAGATTGATTAGATTCAGCTTAGTAAATTAACTATAAATGACTGAGTTCCAACGATGAAGTAATAAAAAATGATGAAGTGGAAGAGTGACTAAAAAGTTCATTTAAGCATATTCCAAATATAGCACGAATTTTCAGTATTTTAAAATGATTAATATCAGTTTTTGTTTAATGAAAAATTCATTTTAAGAAGTATTGTAAAATTGTAAGAGCGTGTATAATTTGTGACACAGTGCCAAAATGTGGCAAGTGTTTTCAAGTATTCTATAATGGAATTTCCAAACAAGCAATTTTGTTTGGCTTTTCTTTTTACTTTTATAAAATGTATTATATTAAAGTGATATACTCAAAAACATTTAGTGATACTAAAAATGGTGGCTAGTAGAGGTTTGCAAGTATACGATAATAGAATTTTTAAACAAACCAGCTATTTTGTTTTGGTATTCGGTTTACTTTAAAATACCAAAAATTATTTTTGTGATAATCAAAAACATTTTGTGATACTAAAAAGTTCCTATGTGCATTTTTTTTTTTCAGACCAATAATTCTGGGATATATTTACTGGGCACTTAATTTAAATTATTAGTCTGGGGTAATTTAGAAGTATTCAGTTTAAAATTAAAAAGTAGTATACTAATACTTAACAAAAATATAAGGTCTATCAGTTTGAGTTTTTCTTGTTTAAAATTTTTAAATTTTGAACTAAAGTTAACTTTGGAATAACGTGAAAGTTATGACCTTTTTAAATAAGTTTTATTGTGTAAGGTTTAAATTTAAAAGCTGCCCTAAAAATAAATTTTAATAATAGAATTAGTAAACAAGTTTTCTCAGTAACAAAACATTTGTAAAGTAAAATGTTTAAAATAAATATATTTTACGACTAAGTAAATATTTTATTTCAAAATCGGTGACCACTATGGTAGTCAGGTATGAGTCAGAAAGACGCCTAATTGTTGTTGGCGCGACGCCTAATTATGGTCCGCATGACGTCGCTTTATGGTCGGCAAGATGGAAGGGCCGACTGTTTAAAACCAAAAAAGTAAGTCAACCAAATAAGTGAATATTAGTTGGGACGACTAATATGCAGTGGCACAAATGAGTTGGTTATTTTACTTTTTAATAGGTGGAATGTAGCCGGGCCGACATTGACATAATGACTAAACGCCGACCAAAAAACGGGCAGTCGGTGGACGGTGACTTTTCGACTCGTTTGCCGACTCTGATACTACTGGGTCAGCCGACCCATTTACGACGACGACGGCCCGACCAAATTTTGCTACCGGGGATGTTCAGCGTAAAGGTTCGTCCAAAGAAATTTTACACAACACTGCCTTAGATTGTTTAAAGGCTAGCTGTGTTCTCCTTGTGTTTTTTCTCAAATATGTTTTTAATTAAATGAAAAAGGGTAATTAGATGTTTATAAAAGAATATGCGACATATATTTGAACAATCCTCCATAAGCTCAAACCACAAGGGGATGCGAATGAAAAGTCGCTCAAAGAAAGGTTCCTATGGATGTAGATGTTATAATAATGAAGTCAATGATTCTTCAATCTCTAATACGTTAAAGAAGCTAACCGGGCAATCAGTAGACAGGGAAAATAACCATAGAGGTAATTCACAAAGATCTCAGAATGAGTAGTGTAACAACAGTAAGAAGAAAAGAGGAACAAAGGGCGAAAAGTGCGTGGAGGCAGCAACGCGGATCCAGCAATTTATATATTTTTCAAAAAACAAAGAATTTTATCAAAAATGCCCAACAAGTTAGAAAGCCAAAATAAACCTCTTCTCGGAAGTTTTCCATGGAGAACTAACCGGAGTTTTTTTTGAAAGGCGATGTTAGCGTTACCTGGCTGCCGTACTGTACTAATTTTAATTATATCAATTAACTTTAATTTAATCTATAAATAACAAAAATCTTCCTGAATAAATAAGATATATAATAAATAATATAGAATAAATTACGTTAATGAGTTCATAAAAACGTAAATGTTGACGGACTTTTCCCAAAGTTGTTTGTGTAAATATCGTTGCAACATAATATACCGTAACCCTAAGCACTCAACCCGTCACAAAAGTAAAAAAAATAGTAGTTGGAGAGAAGAAGCCCCATACATACAGAACGCACACAACATTCGCCCATGTTTGAACAGAAACACACAGTAAACAAAACATTACAAAAACACGAATTTGAATACGAGGAGTTTAGCCGTTACACCGGTTTTGCCCTGGTGAACCTTCTCCAAAGTTCATGAAACTGCCAACGCGGTGAAAACACTTTGCCAACGGTCACACCAAAAAATGGTAAAACCCTTCCTCTGGAACTCGGTTATGGTAAAGTTATATTAGAAATAGGAGTTATAAAATATTATTCTAGAAGTATTTTAAAGAATTAAATCAATCACGTTTGTATAATTTGTAACGCACGTGGTAGGGGGTATCTATCTACACCAACTAGTTAAGGAGATTCTTGTTCACATCTTGGAAGAATAAGGCAGACAATTACAAAAAAAACCAGACTATTGTAAATACTGGCAACTAGCTACATTTTATTAAATATTAAACCACATACAATAATAAAAGAGGCCTTTTTTAAACTTTTCTGGAAGTATAATCTCAAGAAACAAATGGTATCGATGGTGTTGTCTCACGCAGGGCCGTAGCCCACCTATCGAAGCGGCAACGTTCACTTTTGTGCCATTCGCGCCGCGCGAATCGCGATTCACGTGCGAATTATTTAAAAGTTAATTACTCGCGAATCCGCATCGCTGGATCCAGCAGACCGAAAAATGCGCTGGATCCAGCTGGATTGCTGGATGAGGGATCCAGCAATTGCAATCCCTAATCGCAATCTTCTGCGTCGCAGAGACTTATCTTCAATACACAACTTTCCCAGCCTTACCTGAGGGTTTTCAAAGGAACGGTGTAAAAAGGCCATGGTCAGAAGAAGAGGGATGTGGAATAGGTGTCATTTAAGTAGGGCTCGGAAAATTTATAATTTAAGCATTTTAAATAATTATATTTGTTATATGAATAAATAAGACTGTATATGAATAAATATATAATAGTTATCTTGCCCACAAAATGTATTTCTAAACAATTATCTACAATTATTTAAATTCGAGTATATATATATATATATATATATATATTCAATTTACTGCCGTAAAGAAATATGGCTATATTGTCTTATCAATTAGGCAATCGTGGATTTCGATATTTTACAACGCCAAAGAAAAAACCAAGTGCTTCTACAATTAATACTTGGCCGCGATCTTTTGTATTTGTTTTTTTTATGAACAAAATGAAGTTAGATCTATTTATTAATATTCAAAAACACAATAAAGAAATATTAATCGGTTTTTGCCAATAGATATAGTTTATTTTTTGTAACGAATATAGCGTATTTAAAAACATTTGGAGTTTTTATAGTAAAGTTAATAAAATTTACGGATTCATCTTGTAGCCCATTCGGCCCGCGTTATCTATTAGGTCAAGTCGCTACAAGTGCGCAAAATCGCGACCACGGCACAAGTTCTTGAATAAACACATGTTCCGCGTATTCGTAGTGAGGTTTGGCAGCATTTTCTGTAGCAATTGAAACGTCTGATGGTAAAGCGAAACGCGTTGCAAAATGCAAATATTGTGACAAGTGAGTGTTAAAGCGTTGTCTGTCTTAGTTCGTATCTTGTTGTACGCTTCAATTTGGAATTAAAGTTGAAGTTGCAGTAAGCGGGTATTCCAATGCCACGTTTGTATATTTAGTGTGTCCTATTCGGAAGGGAAAACTTCGAGTATACCGACCGGTAACTTAAAATATCATTTGGAGAAAAAACACCCTGATAAGGTAGATGAGTACCAAAGATCAACAGTACGTATAATATTCATTCAATGTCTTTGTTTTATGTTTAAGAGCTTGTGTAACAAATACCTTAAACTAAAATTATTTTTCATGCAGATGTTCAAATAACTTTAACGCTTTTATAATGGTTCTTAATTTAGTTACAAACGTAGGTATATTCCTCGGTAATAGAAAATGCCAAAAGCAAACTCATACGATGGGTAGTTTTAAAAGACATACCATTTGAAGAAGTAGAAGCCTCAAGTTTCAGAGAGTTCGTAAACGCGATTTATCCTAAGAATTCTGTGGTGTCTAAAAGCGTTATCGTATGCGCCAAAACCGTCAAAAGCTACATATTAAAAGCTTACGCTGATGAGCTTCCAAAAATTAAGACAATTTGTGAGGTAATTACTTTAAATTCAGTTAGAGGCGAGTGCTAATATAAAAAGTTTTGTTCACTATTTTGTAACGAAAAATATAAGCCCCTTTATGAGTTGGTGTTTATTAGCTTTTGGTGGCAATGATTCTGGGAATTTCTGGTTTCTCCTAGGTGTGCGCGCTGGTCACATAGGCTTGGAGGAAATGAGGGAATTGCCCGAATCAATGTCAATTGTGCGTCCCGCGAGGGTTAGGACCCCCTGGCCAGAGTCCTTCCCTCGAGTTTCACTTTTAGGGAATTCTCGCTACTCTTTTCGGGGATTAGTGGGTTATTCCGTTTAGTATCGTTGGAAATATTTTACAATATCCGCTTTTAACATTTGGCACCCCCCCCCCTTTTCTGAGAAACCAAAAACGAGGGTTGCCAAACCTGTTGATGTATTGTAAGTAGAATAGTACTTGATAAAAATATCGTCTACGTGCGCGTATCGTACAGCGGAAATTACTGGAGTGGGTGATATCGAAAAAACCCCTTTGTGAATTCAGTGACGGGTGTTGACCGAAATGATCGAGAGAGAAGGGGAGATCGTCAACAGTTCCTGGTCAGAGCTAAAGTTCGTAAACATCTCTCTCTCTCTAAGGAGATAGTTTAATTATGATTTAAAAACGTGTAAAAACGAAACTAAAGAAGTTATAACACGCGTTTGCGGGAAAAGTTTGTGTCCACGTTAGACTCCGAATAACAGGATGTTGGCGTCGATGGGACTTGTAACTCCAGCTTAACCGTACCGTCCGCGCCGGGTCAACGTGGGATGAATGTGACTCACGCTACCACGTCATCGTCCTGGACCGTCGTGCCGTTGCTGTCGCACATAAGTATTTTAATATCATTAACTATGCCCTAGGGCGGATTCTATTTTAAAATCAAACTGGCCTAAGTGCCCAGAATCAGTAAAATTACTGAACCATGTTTGAGCTACAATAAACCGTAAAGTTATTAGAACTTGGTGTTTAAATTTTCAAATCATTGATTTCCGGCCGTACTTCGCGGTTTTTAAATTTTGTTATTGAATTGCTAAAAACTTTGTGGAATTAATCCCGTTTCTTTTTAATTAAGTGTGAACACTGAGAAATAATTCCCACCTTGTGTTCATAGTTTTTATGTTCCAATTAAATGTGTTTTTCTTTGGCAACCCTCTAAATATGGGTTTCCTTTTTATTATCCTGTAATCAAAAATTCCCCTAGACAATTTTAATTAGCCGCTAACTCAGAAAGTTAAGCGAGTGTTCCCGGGCCAACTATTTTCAAATGTGGAGGCTAATATTAAATCCTATGCTTATTGAGTCTACGGACTCTGTTTTACAGACCATACCTATTGGGCTTAAAACCCACTTTTACAGACCCATAATTCATATTTTCAAGTTCCCCTTATTTTAACTATACTAATAAGCTTTTTCCCTCTACAATTTTTTGTCGAAGGCCATTGATGGACAAGTGGCATTTACAATGGACCTTTGGACATCGTCGAACCACAAGCCTTTTATGGGAGTTACTGCCCACTGGATAGAAAAAGATTGGGTTGTAAAATCGATAATGCATGGCTTTATACATTTTCCTGGAAGGCATACTGGGAAACACATATGCGATGTGTTCCTGGACCTTATCAAAGAGATAAATTTAAATAAGCCAAATTATAATATCAGTTCGACCAGCCGTCTGGTCGAGTTGGGTCGTTCCGGTTTAACACGACCCGACACTGACAGTGACAGCAAACCTAATTTCACATACTAATCTTTGACAATTCTTGAAAAATCTTAATTTTAGGTTTTCGCCATTACTATGGATAATGCGTCCAACAATGACACTTTTTCCAGAGAACTTGTGTAACAAACCGCTCTTCTTGGATACCGCTACACTAAACAACATCGAATCCGTTGCTTTGAACATGTACTTAATTTGTCCGTGAAAGTAATCCTAGACACGGTAAATTTAAATCCAAAACACCAAAATGAAAACGAGTATGGAATCGATGAAGTTGAGCTTATTCCTTCATTAGATGAATTTCCTATAGGGAGAGCAGTAGCTAAGGTAAAGGGTTTCAATGCATGGTTTCGTGTCGGATTAAGGCTAGTTTTCACTAAGGCAAAACTGACGTGACGGCGGGCGTTAACTTTTGAAATCCTCCTTCAAAGGTCTAAAGCTGGTTTCACAATTGATCAAAACTTTGCAGCCTAAAGTTCGACGATATTGCGAATGGAAAACAATTTTCCGCTCGGCATCTTTCGTCGTCATTCTGTCGTATTTTCTGTCGAGTGTGAGACCAACTTTATACAATGTGAACTTAGTGAAAAACAGCCTTATTAAAAGGTTTCCGACGACGGTGATCCTGGTTCATGCATGTCGGTAATTTCGCGCTAGGTAATATTGTATTTACTCAGTCAACTTAGTATATTATGGGTTTTGTACTAAAATCTATTTGTAAATGTAATCTACTCCGCGGTCTTTTCAGATAAGAGCTGTTATTGTCCAAATTCGTGTATCACTTTTGAAGGAGGAGAAACTTCAACAGTTAAACAAATCCTTTGAAATAGACGACCTGTCACTTATTTTAGAGGTCGTCCATCACTGGAATTCCACCTACGAAATGCTTAAAAGAGGACTGGCATTGAAAGCGGTAATTTTATTCCATTGTAGTACCATTTCTACCGTACATAATTCTCCTTTTGATTTTCCAAATACAGTCGCTTCAATCGCTCATGAACAGCGAAAAAGATTTGCACAAATAAATTTTGTCAGATTTAGAGTGGGAACTAATTAAAGAATTTGTACACGTATTGAAGGCAAGTTAATGCATTTTGCATATTTGAGTTCAAACGTCAAAAGATTATATACTGATAGCTCTACTCCGTATAAAAGGATTTCGAATTGGCGACACGGCGGGTGTCAGTCTCCAAATACCCAACAATTTTTATTTTTATGACCGCGTATTATTGGTTACAGGACAAGCTAAAGACTGTCATAGACAGAACAGAAGGTCCTCTCAAGGAAGCTTGTTGCCTTGCGATAAACAAATTGGAAGAATATGCGGAAAATTCAAACGTTGAGGCTCAGTGGATCGCAATAGGTAATACCAAATGTAGCATAATAAAAGGAAGTATGACATTGCTTAGAGTTTTAATAAGAATAGTCGAAATATTTCTCAGACACTGACATTCTTGTCCAGCTACGGCTTGTTGGATTTGCAGCGTAACTAATTAGATATTATCCTTCTTGCTTTAGGTGTTTACGTAGTTTACTAAGCCTAAATCTGTCTGAATTCGTGAAATTTATTTCGTTGCGAATCTTTATAAGAAACGGACATCCAGTTGTGAACAGAAATATCGCTATTTTTAGGGGGCTCTGTGCTGAACTTTTTATTACGTTACTTATGTTAATACTACTCGTAATTTGATTGACCAGCCCTTCTTAGCGTGATGTATTTAATATACTCTCTTAATAAGACTTTTACTACACTGTGCGAAACAAAAAATTGGATTGTTATTGCCGGTATCAGAAGTAAATTAAACCAAGTGATCCTATAGATTCAAATATGGAAGAATCGGACGTTAAATATACAATTTTAACTTTCAGCGATCTTTCTCTCGACAAACGTTTATACGGTGCCCCGCACCCGTCGCTTGAGAGAGATTCGCAGTTAGGACAGGTACTTATTCACAGCTGTTGTGGCTTATGTCATCCCACTCTCCCCTAGCGCCTAGGGATGATTTTTCGATATGACAATTGGGGGAAAGAAACCCTAAAATGGGTTGTGGTACTAACTCTACTTCGAATAATAATATTGTTGGTAATTTCAATTGTGGATCCCACTCTAAAATTAGATTTCTTCAAAGAGAACTATGACAAAAGTACCGTAAAGAACATTAAATGCGCAGTAATAAACACATACAACAGATTTTACGACTCCAAGATTAAGCAATTCGATTATCCAATTTATTCTTCTGGTAGCTGCAGTCTTGAACTTTCAAATGAGATGCATAAGATATTTCCTAAGTGGGCCCGAAAATTTTCAAATGGATTAGAATTCCGTCTATATTTAAAGGACGAGCTTGCGCCATCGAATACAGACATTCTTCAATGGTGGAAGGTAATTAAAAATCTTAGTTTGTTCTACTCGGCGTTCTAGTGTAGTAATTGGTAGCATGAGACTAAAATGGTTCCTTTGTAAATGAAAGTAGATAAAATGTCTTGGTTTAATGTTTATCTTTACTCTTAGATAAATGGGCATAAGTATTCAAATGTTGCCTAAATGGCGAGGGATTATTTATCCATCCAAGGTTCGTCCGTACCATCAGAAAGGACGTTTTCCAAAGGTGCAAATTTGGTGTCGCCAAAGCGTGGCTCAATGAAACCGGACACCATTTCAGCGGTCATGAGCCTAAAATCGTGGTGGGTCTCAGACTAATTTATTTTACAATAGGATCAAAAAACCAAACTTATCTCGATTTATTTGTAAGGAATGTTGAAATAACCCTTTATTTTATTTCTTGACATTTCATATCTTTTCTATAAATGGTTGAAATAAATTAAAATAAATTCTGGTCATCGATAAACGTTTAGACATTGTTATTTTTTCCGTTCTCCATAATAAATACTGGTAGTGATAAAAAACAACGGATTGTGTATGAACATGGATATTGATGAATAAAACCGCTCTGTGCATTAGCCTAAAAACATTATAAAGCCGTAGATATGCTCGCCGTTAAAATTGTTTCTAAATAATCTTATTCATATGTAACGAGTACCTTTTTTATCAGTTTAGTTTCCCATAACGAATAATATTTGTTTATCTACAACTAAAAAGCCGTTATTTTTAAACAATTTATAAAAATTCAAATGTATAAATTAAGTTAATGTTTAATAAAGTCCGACCCCTACATTTAGGCACCGGGTATTTCTGCAATGCGAAGGGGGTTGGGCGAAGGATAATATAGATAAAATATAAATATCTTTGGTTGGGCGAGCAGTTTCGGCTCGAGTTTCGGCGGGGAAAGCACTCGCTTGCACCTTTTTGTGATAAAGCAGGATACACGAAGAAGAAAAATTGATTGAACGACACTACAGCAATGTTAAACACCTCATTGGACTACAGTCAGGGACGTCATTTCTGGATTTTTCAGGAGGGGCCAGAACTTGATTTAATTACAACTTACAAGAAATTAAATCTTAAATTATAAAAAAAAAAGTCGTGAAACTCCACGACAGCGTTACACTACTTCGACTACAGTCTGCAGCCCTAGGTACTACCGAAAATGCCGCAGATTTGGTTACCGTTTCCTCATACAGCTCAGTCCTACTAAAAACACAACAATTCGTCGAAAACTTCCCAGTTTAAAATCTAAAAAACAAAATCAACGGCTGGTCCGTCGCTTGTTTAAGCACTGAAGCTTAATATTAGTCATCGCGAACTCTACTGCATGCCGCCTGCGTGGTATTATCTCTAGTTCCCGTAGGCATATATGCTATTTGGTTTTACGTGGGATGATTCGACGAAATAAAGGCCTAAATTATTTTTAGAGTAAAATATAATAATTACAACTTGCAAGAAGTTACTTCTTTTATTTTCTAAGAAACCGAAAAATCCTCAACAGCGCGACACTACACCGACTACAATCAATAGCCTTGGGTATTATTGTCCCTGGTATAAACTACTGAAAATTCCGATGTTTTGGTTGTAGTTTCCTCTTACAGCTCAATCCTACTAAATACGCCACAATACGTCGAAACTTAGTTACTGAAGCTGCATAGTGTAAATGGATATCGTCGAACTACTTAAGAATTAAATAAATAATAGCATTCAAGCGAAAACAATGTATACATTAAATTAATCAAGACCTTTCTAATGAAGTTGAATGAAATTTTTTCGTGACCTTTTTGGCTCACAAAAATGCCAGGGGGCAATGCCCCCTGCCCCATTCCAATGACGTCCTTGACTACAGTCTATGCTTAATATGCCGTCGTCATGTATTTCGCTGTACCAAATATAGTTACGACGTTGTTCTAATACTAGTTGTCATTAAGGGCTCGTGTGAACTACATTTAGTAAACTAGCATTGAAACGGTTGAACCGTATTTAGTAGCTAGTTTAAAATGCACTATCGAATCGCTTTTGCAGTCGTGTGACCGTGGCTACAGAGTCCCAAAAAATCGTATCCTATCTCCAAACAACTAATTTCGCGACCGTGTCCGTCAGTCGCCATTTTCACAAAGAGTGTATTAAAATATAAAATACGTGTCCGAAAACGACTGGGAGTGAATCTAAAATATCACCAAATAACATGTTAGTAGAAATTATGTTTAATTCAGAGAAAACGGCATGGTATTAGAAGATAAAACATATTTTATACAAGACGTTTCGAGCCGAGGCTCTTCTTCAGTCGTTCGTTAGTTTTAATTTGATTTAAAATTTTACCACGCGCCATATTCAAGTTCTAATATCACGCGAGCAGAAGGTCAGCGTGTTAAAAAATAAACAAAAGTTTTACTGATTTTAACAATTTACGTGTGTAATAGAATCAATGTAACCGATAAATCCAAAGTATATGTAAGTCAGTGTGAATTATTAAAATATAAATATAAAATAAAATAAAATTTTAAATCACAATATTACCCCAATTAGTTACTTCTTGACATCCTTTATCTAAATTTAAATTACCTAGTTTACGAATATACAATCCTTCATAGAATTTTCTTTTGTACCAATTGGTTTCCCGTTTTAAAATTTTGTAATCATCCCATTTAATAGAGTGGTTTAACGTAGACCAAATATGTTTTGAAATTCCGTTATTCATATCGCCCTTAGCCACGCAGGATTTATGTTCACGTATCCTGTCTAAAATGGAACGTTTTGTTTCACCAATATACGTTTTTCCACATGAGCAAGGGATTTCATAAATAACGCCTCGAATGGCGGAATCTTCTATTTTAGGTTTTAAATGAGAAATTTGATTTTTTAGTATATTAGTGGTTTTTGATACTAAGTTTATTTTATAATTTTTCAAAATACGTTTAAGTTTCTCTGTGGTTTTAGGTATATAGGGTAAAACTAAAACCTCCTCTTT
The DNA here is from genome assembly GCF_980474605.1 of Leiobunum rupestre. Lineage (NCBI taxonomy): Eukaryota > Metazoa > Arthropoda > Arachnida > Opiliones > Sclerosomatidae > Leiobunum > Leiobunum rupestre. Next base: position 336,776 of record NC_143387.1, read on the forward strand.
AGGTTTACTTTTCATATCAGAAGGCATGCTGATTAAGTTTCTGTCAAATATGGTTTCTATAAGTGTTTTTGGATAATCTGATTCAATTAACTGATTTTTAATTTTTAATTTATCCGCAATTGGGTTATCAGATATGGATTCAATATGGTGTTTTAAACCTTTTACGACTGATGTTTTTACATGGTTGGGGTGGTTTGAATTAAAGTTTAAAAAGGTTTTTGAATGAGTAGGCTTTTGGAATAATGAAAAGGTTAGTTTACCATTAACATTTTTAATAAATAGGTCTAAAAAAGGAATTTCGTGGTTAACTTCTAGTTCAAGAGTGAAGTGAATAGAGTTATGTAAATTATTTAAATCATTGTGAAAAGTCGTTAATGAATCCAAGTCTCCCTTCCATACAAAAAATATATCATCCATAAAACGAAGCCAGCAAGCCAAATGATTTTTGTCCATGTCCGACCCAAAAATGGTATCCTCTAGATTTTCCACGAAGAGATTTGCTATAACCGGTGATAATGGATTCCCCATTGCTAGGCCGTCTTTTTGTTTATAAATTTGGGAATTAAAGTCAAAATAAGTACTATTTAAACATAATTCCGAAAGCTTAAGAATTGTATTGATTTTAAGAGGAGATCTTTGTAATAAATTAGGGTCATTTCTCAATTTAGATTCCAATAATTTAAGGGCTTCATTTATAGGGATACTACCATACATATCGGTTATATCAAAACTCCCTAAGACGTCATTCCGGGATAAGACAGGGCAATGGGATTTTAGTTTTTTAATACAATCTTCAGAGTTTTTTAAACAAGAAATATTGTTTCCAATTAAAGGGGAAATTATATTACATAAAATTTTTCCCGTGTTGTACGTTGGGTTTCCATATGAAGCTACTATAGTTCGTAGTGGGTTATTCGGCTTATGAATTTTGGGTTTTCCATAAATATGAGGGGTCTGAACATTGTCATTATAGAATCTAAATCTCTCCTTTTCCGTAATTTCTTTTGATTTCACCGCTTGATTTATAATAATCCTAAGTTTCCTATCAATGTCCTGAGTACAGTCATTTTTTAGCTTTAAGTAATTGTTCTTATCTAAAGACTCAGCCATCTTGTGAACATAATCAAGTCTATCCATAACAACTACTTTTTTACCCTTATCCGCTTCTAAAACAATAATGTCCTTATTTTCTTTAAAGAATTTGAGAGCTGTTCTTTCAATTTTGTTTAGATTTGATGGAGTTAAGTTTTTCACTTGTTTCTCGTGTTTGAACGAATTTTTGATTAGACTCCTTATTTCCTGTTTATCTTGATCGGATTGTTTTGAAGTGCGTAAGAAATTTTCAGTTGTAGCATAGATATCATTGATATTGGGATTGGTTTGTGTTGGTTTGAAGTTAAGACCCTTTTCTAGTAGCGAAGTTTCGCCGGTTGTCAATTGTCGATTAGAAAGGTTGGTGATTATAGAAGGGTTAGATGGATGATCAATGTGATGTCTCGATTTCGGATTACTTGTAGCGTGTCTGAGGCACAGTTCGTTGAATTTTCGGATATGTTTAGATTTAGCTTCTTGGAACTCTTTAGAGTTAGAACGTGAGATAACGTCAAGTAAAATTGATAAAATCTGAGTATCAAGGGTGTTGGAGAGGCGGTTAGAGAGAAATTTAAATTCTTTTTGAAGGTCCGCTTTCTTTCGTCTTAGGGCTAGAATACTATCATGAAGGATGCTACTCTCCAGAGTATAAGTGTCGCGTTGAATTCTTACATTCCCACCCGACGTGGGTGTATAGGATGATCTAATTCGTAATCCATTAGGTATCAAATTCCATGACTTACATTTACTCAAGAAGGTTAGTTGATTCGATACTCTTGCCAAAGTATTGCCAACATGACGAGTCCGATAAAATGATGATACATGTCTCTGATCATGTATATAATCGTATATATTAAACTTATTATTTACCATGGTGAATATTAGTAGAAATTATGTTTAATTCAGAGAAAACGGCATGGTATTAGAAGATAAAACATATTTTATACAAGACGTTTCGAGCCGAGGCTCTTCTTCAGTCGTTCGTTAGTTTTAATTTGATAAATATACTTTTTACCTCTCCGAGGGTACACCGTGTCTGTCTGTGGGTCTGTCTGGGCTGCGAACGCGTTCGCATTTTCCGTGCAAAGGTTAATCATTGCGTACGCAGTTTCTCGAAGGGTTGGCAAAACCACCGTGTTACGTTGAGCTTAAACCGATTTATTTGCGGTTTGGTTTAAATGGTGTTATTTCGTTACGCTCAACGTCGTGACGGTTTTGTGTATTACGTTTTTGAAATGTTTATGCGTAGGTTGTGAATGTTGAGTTCGTGTTATGACGGTTGTGGGTGTAGAGTTTGTGGTGTTTGTGGTGTTTGTGTTATGATGGTTGTGGATGTTGAGTCGGTTGTGTTTGTACGGGCGTTATCTCTCCAGCTTCTACTTAATGACTTTGGGACGGAACGAATGCTGAGTGTTATGCAACCTCTCAACGTCCAATGGCAGGGTTTCCACCAATTGTTCACGGTATTCGTCTTAGTATCAATTTGATATTTCTTGGCACCGGCTGTTAATCGAACACGGGTCTGCCTCGTGCAAGATATTTACTCTAACCACTCAGCCACCAACGCTTGTTAAGTTACGGTGTTTTTCTAGAAAACAGCTTTGGCGAATGTCCTTTACAAAGTTATAACTTTAGGTACTATAATTTGTTCTACATCATTTTAAATATTTATAAATTATATTAATCTTATATTTAATGAAATATTTATAAATTATATTAATCTTATATTTAATGAAATATTTATAAATTATATTAATCTTATATTTAATGAAATATTTATAAATTATATTAATCTTATATTTAATGAAATATTTATAAATTATATTAATCTTATATTTAATGAAATATTTATAAATTATATTAATCTTATATTTAATTAAATATTAATAAATTATATTAATCTTATATTTAATTAAATATTTATAAATTATATTAATCTTATATTTAATTAAATATGTATAAATTATATTAATCTTATATTTAATTAAATATTTATAAATTATATTAATCTTATATTTAATAAAAACTTGCTGAGGTTAACGGTAATAGTAAGTGTAGGGAGCTGTTGGCTCGCGTGGCATAAAGGGCTTGCCACCACCCTCCTACGCATTGTAACCCGTCCACCTGTTACTTGATCACGCACAAGCAACATTGCTTATGTAGTCGAAGGTGGTGCCTTGGGTATTAGCTCTATTTAAAAAAAATTAAATATTTATAAATTATATTAATCTTATATTTAATTAAATATTTATAAATTATATTCATCTTATATTTTATTAAATATTAATAAAATTGATTCGTTGCCGCTGTGTTATTGTTTCCTGTAATATATTATTCAATGACGTTGTTAAACTCTTTAATTGTCAGTAGGTTTATTTTTTCGGATACGCGTTTTTGTTGTTTTTTAACTGATCCAGATTACGTTCTTTTTTGTCTTATCTTTGGTATTGTTGGTTTTTTCTGTCTTATATTTGTATCTACTATTTTTTAAGTTTATTTCCTTTTTCCCGCAAATTCGTCCAGTCTTAGAGGAACCTTTAAGAGCGTAAGTCATCTCCAAAAGCTTATCCGGTTTCATTATAATAACGTTAAAAATCGTATTTGTGAATGGTAAGGTGTTGCGCTTCTTGATATTATATTTTCTATTGCTTGATTTGTAAGTATTTGAACTAATTTATTGCTTGACTGCGTTATAATATTTTTCTATGAATTATTTTGATTCTGAAGTCTGATTGCTTGACTGCGTTATAATATTTCTCTATGAGTGTTTTTTTTGAAGTCTGATTGATTCGGTTGTTTTTGTGTATTTTTCTATTCGTTATTTTTATTTTTTGATACTCTAATATTTTAAACTGGATATAGTATAACGTTACTTCTGCGTATTTCGAATGTAAGTGACGTGGAGGGTATTTTCACGTTTTATTAGGATCAGTTTTTTTAATTTTAAATATCTTTCGTTTTATTTGTATTTTATTTCGTTTTTTCAGTCGTTTATTTTTATCGAGTTGTATACATCGTGCGCTTACACTTATGTTGGTCTGGTTTAACTGGGTCGTCATTACTTCGTAATTTATTTTAAACGTTTTCTCGACTGATTAAGATGTTTAATTTGAAATAAAATGAGCGTTAAAGATGCGGCAAGTATTTCGTTAGCGAGAAAAATACAAATACCCTCTGTAGATATTTCTTTCATTAAAATTAGCTACGTATTATATTTAACTGATAAACTTGTACCGTAAATAGGGTTAAATTCAATTGTGCATTGTTTTAGTACGTCTAACTCGCTGTTGTAACTACTTAATTTGTAATATTCTGAATAAATTATACTCGGTTGTTTCGTCTCAATTATTTTAATTATAAATAAAATTTTATACCGGGCGGGATTGAAACGGGATTACGTTTTTAGTAAATAACTCGGAATTGCGGGGATATATCTTTAAAAGTCACCTCGAAAAATTAATACCGTTAGGGACAATTCTTCCGAGGAGAGGTACATTTTGACTTACCAACTTGTTTACTTGTATTTTACATTCTTATCTTTTTATTGATTTTCTCTGGTTCTAGTTTAGAATCTTATTTTGGTGGATTTTAGGAAATTTTGGGCACCTACAATGTTAAGGCTTGCGCCCTTTTTCCCAGATTTTTTGCGCTCTTTCAGTTTTCAGGTCGGGCCAGGGCCCACCCTGTCCCTATCGTGCGCACGCCTATGACAGCAATGAATATTCCATTTAGTGTACGTGGTGGTTTTCCGATATATTTTATATTCAAGATAAGTGGTAAGACTTCGGTTTTATTTGTAATACAACACAATTGTTTTGCTTCCTAGGGTGCTGAGACTGTGGGAGGAAATAAGTTCAAAAGTATGCAAGTGCTGGTCACAGACATGGGTGTTTTTGAATAAACTACCCTTAAAAACCCTTTCTGAAGAAGTCTTAAAACCTTCATAAGGAACTGAACTGCTTTTTTCTTAGATAATCTCACGAATCCACTTACAAAATTCTATCCAATTAACCGTAGGAAATTCTTAATAAATCAACTTTCTTCCTTAGGCATTTCTATTTTTTGCGAAGTTTCTTAAAATCTTCTTAATAAATCAAAAAATATCTATAGTTTTTCAATTGAAATACCCAACATTTTCCGAAGTTATTCTTTAACGTTTCCTCAGCAACCTGGAACAAATTTGCCTTAGGACCAATATTTATAGCAAATAATATTTGATTTTGATTTTAATTAACCTCGTTTAAGATTGAATTTAAAAGCGTAACAGAAATATTAGCAGTATGTTTTTTGGTATTTTATTAGGTTCATATCAGGCTTTTATTTAAGAAAGGAAATATTTAATATTTTGATTTGAATACATTTCTGGAGGCCCAACAAATAATATTGGTTGGGAAATTATTTTACTATCGATAATAAGCATATTTGGTGTCACTCAACCAAATCTAAACTTTTTAAGTAATACTCCAGTAGTTTTAAGAAAAAGTTACGAATATCTTTAGGGCACATTCCATTGAAATTTTTCAGGTGAGCCTATAAATCAATTCGCAAGACACAAATTAACTTTACCATTTTAGAGGAATCTAAAGTATTCTTAAGAAAATATGTGAGGCATACTTCCTGGAAAATCTGAAGGGATGCCTCCAAAGCAATGAGAAAGTGTACCTCTAAAATGTAAGTATTTTCAAGAATCAGTTCAGAATATATATGTCACATATTTTCTTTAAAACAGCGAATTTATTTTTATTCTATCTTAAACTTCCATAAGTTTTTCTTTAGACCTCTAAAAATGGTTTTTGTAAAGGGGAAAAATCTTTGGAAATGTCCTAAAATATAAACCATTTGAGATATATTTGTTGAGTTATGATATCAATAGATTAATGTCCGAAAATATCCAAAAAATAACAATTATTCATTACGGCTCCTAGTTTTCATCAGCTGTTTCATTTTTTGACCAAATAAGTATCCTTCTATCCACATTTTTTTAATTATCCAAAATTGGCGCTCTTTTGAAACTAATGGTTTATATATTATAAAAAATTAAAATATTTTCTTTTGGTGAAGAACATTTGAAAGAAATCGAGGAATAACAATTTTATTGAAACAGAAATTAAATTGAAGAATAACACGAGATATTAATTAATTATTATAAGATAGAACCAAGATTAACTGTGTCCAGGAAATCCACGGTTATCATGGCCTAAAAATTAGATTTTCCGCAGCACAGGAGGAAAGCCAGGAATACCAGAAGCGGTTTATTACGAAGACTAAGATATTAAGGGGAGGTTTAAGAGAAACGCTAAAATTTAGACTCAACACAGTCATTATCCCTAACAACACATAAATAAGTTTTGATAAAACTGAGATTTTAGTATTTTATGAACTTCCAAAAGAGTCCTTGATCATGAAGCAAAAGTCCTGCGATTACATCGTAGACAATTTAGGGAGAGGTGGTTCTAATTTGAGAAAATCAAATGGAATCAGTTGGTGGAAAACCGATGATGATGTATATTTGTTTGTCTATTCTTGTCCCCTACCAAGTGATAAAAAATTTGTTTGACTGTGAACTGTAATTGGTTATTAGAGGGTTCATGGGGGGGGGGGCAGCGTCATCTTTTCCCTCTACCATTGGCCAGGTATTTCAACACCCTCGCCAAGCTAGAAATTGAAAAGATGGCGCCAGCGAAAAAATTGTAAACCTTATTAGGGGCATACAGCAAATTAACCCCGTAATAACTGAACGCATGACACAAAGACTTGGGCGTGACACTACATCTTTCAAGGCAACTACGAGTCTTATATAAACGAAAGTTGAACCTCTTGAGTTTGAATCTCTGGAAGGAGTATTGGTCTCATTAACCAAGGCTCTACAATTAAGATGTTGTCACCTATAAGCCGAGGGAAGGTGGCACCTGAGAATTCCTTTTGCCCAAATGCTTGCATCATAAGTACTCCCAGGTCACTCCACTACGACGTCCAGATTGCGGGGGTTGACCGCGCGAAGAAGCTGAACGTCTATAGAACGTATCCAAAACAAAACAACTGGTTAGGCTAGGTCGTTCTTTAAAATAGCCTTTCCTCAAACATTCGACCGCCAACTGCATACAGGAATTCACATCCTTTCATTAATCGTCCTTGTTCTCTCTACACTATGTTGTGGGCCACCGTAGTGCCTAGCGGAACGGCGGGGTACAAATACATAACTTTATGTTCTCTCTTTACTCAACTTTGGAAGTTAATATTGGTTTTTAAGTTGTGGTTTCCCTTCCATTGGTTAAAATATTTACTCATAAAAAATACCATTGTTGACGTCAGCTTTAACATCACCTGGAGCACGCGCTGCAATGTATAGATATTTTCGCGAAAGCACTTGCTGCCATGTACATATTATTAATGCATACAACTAGGTGGCGAGGAAATTATGTCGTCTAATTTCTTTGGGTACACGAAGTTTAAATACGTGCCTATTTAAATATGAAACTAAAACGAGATAAGACAAATAATTCGGATATGAAATGAACGGCAAACTGAGATACGCGAGCGTATGACGTTTTATAAGGACGGATATTTATGCGCGATGTATTCCGAGTAATTATTAAGATTGGCGCTCACGTCTGTGTTTATGTAAACGATCTGGTTTTTTTTTGCTCATACTTATAGTAGCCTAACCATAACTAATTATTATGTCGGTATTGGTACTAAGAGCGCCTGGTTATGTTTCGCATTTGCTGCATGGGACTAGTAAAAATCTGGTACAAGTCTGCTTGCTACTCGTAACCTACAAACAAGGGATCCGAATCATACGGTTAACCTTTTTGAATCTTTTCGATTATTTTTTCCCGCTTCGTCTCCACGTACCATTGGGGCCTACTTCGATACCCAACTTATCAAAAATCACCGCAATCTTCAAAACCGAAACCTCAATTGTAGAAAAGTTATAAAGTTTCCGAGTAATGGGAATAAGATGAAAACGACGACCTTTATCAATCTGTTAAAAACTTATATAAAAATATGTCTGTAGTGGGAATACGTCGGAGAAGAAATATGATTTGAAACATGTTACAAATGTAACTCGCCGATCTTTGCCGGGCCCTAGATGACAAGATTTTGATTTATGCCCGGTAAGACTTTTGTTCACCATGGTCAAAAGTACAACATACCCAAATTTCAAACTTTTTCCGACTTGTATCAAGCAATTTTATGTTAAAAATATCGCATTCGATATCACCACTGGACGTTTTCTAAAAAATTAGGTAACAATTCGAAATTTAACATTTTCAAATTGATTAGCAATAGCTTTATCTTGAAAATAATCAAAGAAAAGAATGCATAGCAAGCAAAATTCCAAATTATAGGAAAGTTATTTAAATCTTTAGTCATCAGATATCGGAAATTACTCAAATATAAAAATTCCGTTTAATTATTATCACATAGAAGTAGCAAGTGGTTTACTAAACTCCACTCTTATTTAAAATGATGTAGTGGAACTGCAATCCCGGAAGTTAGGGTGTCACTCATAGACTAACATTTTTTAATAATTTGTGTAGCAGATGATAGATTCGACACTTTTTTACCTCTCTGAGGGGACAAAGTCCCCTAGGAGGGGTTATACAACCACCGTGTCTGTCGGTCTGTCTGTCAGGCCTGCGAACGCGTTCGCATTTTCGGTGCAAAGTGTAATCACTGCGTACGCGGTTTCTCGAGATCTCTGCGTTTGCAGTTTCTCGAAGGGTTGGCAAAACCACCGTGTGACGGTGAGCGTTAACGGATTCATTTGCGGTTTTATTTGGATGGTGTTTTTTCGCTCACCGTCGTGACGGTTTTGTGTATTACGTTTTTGTAATGTTTATGCGTAGGTTGTGAGTGTTGAATTTGTTGTGTTTGTGTTCTGATGGTTGTGTATGTTGAGTCTGTTGTGTTTATATGGGCGTTTTCTCTCCAACTTCTTCTTAATGACTATGGGACGGACCGAGTGCTGAGTGTAATGCTACCTCTCAACGTCCAATGGCAGGGTTTCCACCAGTTGTACACAGTATTCGTCTTAGTATCAATTTGCGATCGCATCGGGCGGGATTTGAACCCGAGACCTCCTGCTTGACAGGCGGACGTTCTACCACAGAAAGCCCCGACACTTATTGAAAATTAGACCTTCAGCTTTATCGGAAGCGTATTTAATAATGTACAAAATTTTGGTTTAATTGAAATAGAATTGAAATTGAAATTATTGCATCGAAGAAATTATAATTTAGCGTTTCTCTATTGATTAAAAACAAATGCGCAAACCAGGTTTTGAACCCAGACCATTCGGCTTGGCAGTCGAGCGCTCTACCACAGAACCACCGATAGCTACTTAGGTTCACTGAAATTAAGACGCGCATCGTAAGCATAATAGGTAATAAAGTCTTTTTTTTATTAATGAATTTATGAAGGCCTAATCTGTTTTTTTACGAATGAAATTTTAAAGGTTAAATCTTGTTTTAGCGCAGTCAGCCGAGATAAGACGGTTAAAGGGTAGTCCCTATGGGTGGTCCACTGTTAGTTTTTTGTTATTTATTTACGGGTATTATTAACGACCTATATATAGTTGTGTTAATTCAAAGACGATAATTTAACGTTTATTGCTTTAAGAGCTGGCGGTTAGTCAAGTGGCTCTCTGTGCTTTGTTGATGGTAAGGTTTTTGCTTCTTGTAAATATATTTGGTGTGGATATTTGGATATCTACGATTTCTAACGCAGTCAATGATTTCCTGGGTGTGCGAGTCATTATATGATATTGGAAATTGGATGGCATTGGTCTTTTTCATGCGGTATGTGTCACAACGTCAACTGGAAGTCTACAAGTGTTGAAATAAAATGAGCGTTAAAGATGCGGCAAGTATTTCGTAAGCGAGAAAAATACAATTACCATCTGTAGATATTTCTTTCATTAAAATTTGCTTAGTATTATATTCAACTGATAAACATGTACTGTAAAAAGGGTTAAATTCAATTGTGCATTGTTTTAGTAAGTCTAACTCGCTGTTGTAACTACTTAATTTATAATATTTAGAATAAATTAAACTCGATTGTTTCGTCACAATTATTTAAATTAAAATTAGAATTTTATACCGGGCAGGGTTTGAACCGAGAATACGTTTATCGTAAATAACTCTGAATTGCGGAGATATCTTTGGGGGTCGTATCGAGAAATTAATACCACTAGGGACCATTCTTCCGAGGAGAGGTATATTTTGGCTTGCCAACTTGTTTATTTCCAATATTGAAGAAGAAAACGGATATGTGTATGCATCTGTGGTGGTTTTGTAGTATTTCCCCATTATATATATATATATATATATATAATTGTATTTTTAATGATGTTATATATATCTAGTACCTTTCCATCTGGCAAACTACAACAGTTATCTCCAGCATGACTTACGAAAGTGAAACCCTTAAATATTAGTTTCTGAAATTGAGCCCCTTCACAGTTTGATAATTGTGGTCCATTATTGTGTTTATATTTGACTACCATGTTATTTATATTAGGATTTAGTTCAGCAGTTGAATATATTTTGATATCTTATCTCGCGACATGACCCATTTTAGACAGGATACACTGAAGGTTGGAAATATACTCGACAAAATTGCCATCGCGAGGTCTATAGTTAACGCAGTAAGTAGTATCATTCATACAAATAGTGGAAGGTTCAATACCTGTATTGTTTTTTTGTTTTAATAAAAAGATTGATTGAGACATAAAATTACAATTATTAAGAACTTCAAAACTTAGGTTGTTCTTTAAATAAAACGCTACACCACCCCCGTTACGATTAGTGGGCCCAAGGCCATAAAAGATATAGTTATGGTAGAAATCATACCTTTCGTCTTGGAACCACGTTTCCGTTAACGCGATAATGTCTGGTTTAAGTTTCAGTTTTCCGGAAATTGAGACCAATAGGTGAGAGAAGTTTGAGTTTGCACTTCTTACGTTGTTAAATAAAAGTTTAAACATTAATAAAAAATAACAAAACGAACCAAGTAGGGCATCCATTGTTCTCCTTTCTATTTTCGGGTAAATCTCTCCACATGTGTCTAAGTCAAATTTGAAGACTTCATTGGTCACGTCATTAACTGAATACAAATTTCCATGCAAAATATGTCATAGTGATTTTCCATAACTCTTACATCGATAAAATAAGATTTATAAATGTGAAATTATTCCAAGATAGTGTAATTTTACATCAAATAGATTAATAAATTATTAAAAATCAATGATATGCTAGTTTATTTAGTTTACTTCGCAGTACTTTTCAGTATTCTTTATTTTATTCCCTAAACATATTCGACCCTCGTTACCAAATAAGGTAAAATAAACCTCAACCCACTTGTCATACTGTAAGTATACCTTCTAGATTGTGGGAAGCCACAGTTTTCAGAATAATTGAGATATATCACAACGCCATAATTGATTGCATTACATCGAAGTTTCAGAAATATAAACGAGGCTCTTTTTACGGTATTTTTTAGTGTATTTACTTTGAGTAATTTTTGATTGCTAAACTAAAAAAATGTTCAGGTCTAAAGTTCAAAATAACTTTGTACAATAAATTTCAAATGAGTTGTCAGTCTTTACCACGTAATAAATTATTAGTGCATTGACGAAACATACTATCATTTAAAAACTTATGAGAATACGAAATATAATCCTATTTTTATTTAAGATGATTCGCATTATTTCTGTTTAAGGACTAATATTAGATTTATACCTTGTAATTGGACTTTGGTTTTCTTCTTTTCGGTAAAGTAATACATTTTTCTTCCTTTATTTAGTAATAATATTTATAATTTGAAGTAACAACATCAACAAAATTAACCATCTTGAACCTACATTTTCAAAATAGAATTTCCCTTTTCTCAGGAGTGCATAAATTAAATTGCAGTATCTGGGGTGAATATTCAATGAGAAAGAAACAGAAAACTCTTTAAAAAGTACCCAATTTAATCTATGCTAAAAATATTTTGCGATAAAAATTTATTTTCCCTTAGTTTCACCAGGTCAAAGTATGTCTCTACTAAATAACATTAATAAAATATTCAAGCGCGTAAATTGAAGGTATGCTTTGACCCATTCCGAGTTTCACATATAATAATATTTTAAAACCAACCTCAATAAATGTAAGGCATTCAAACTGTCGCTGGAAAAAAAATAAAAGGTTGAAAGATTTTAACAGCTCTCTTATGTTTATTATTTTTCTCAATATATATATAGGATTATTTAATAATTGACCAGGAAACAGGCTGAAAATTCATAATCAGTTTCATAATAGAAATCTGTTTTATCAGGACTTTTAGAAACGTATCAGAGATAAGTGGGTCTATCTACCGATAAGGGGGCACCTGTGGGCGGGGGAAACGGGGGTGAAACGGGCCCCTATAGGGGCCCCATTTTGCGTACATTTTCGGCGGGGTCAAAAGGTTACCTGTTTTACGAGGTTGATTTACGATGTTAGGTCAATAGGTTATCTGCCCCTATGGACACGATGCAAACAGCCGTTAAATAAGGGTGAAACAGGCCCCTATAGGGGCCCCCCTTTTGCGTACATTTTCGGCAGGTCAAAAGGGCAATAGCTGGAGGCACCCCATTTTAGGGTCAATAGATGATTTACGATGTTACCCTCATAAAACCTGGGTCAATAGGTCATCTGCCCCTATGGTGGTGACACGATGTTATGCAAACAGCTATAAACCGTTAAATAGGGTGAAACGGGCTCCTGTAGGGGTCCCATTTTGGGGCAATAGTCGGCAGGTCAATAGGTTAGATGATTTACGATGTTACCCCTGGGTCAATAGGTTATCTCCCCCTATGGCGGTGACACGACGTTATGCAAACAGCCGATCCGTCATAGTTAATATCTGGAGGCACCCCATTTTAGGTCAAAAGGTTAGCTGATTTACGATGTTATAACCCATAAAACACAGGTGTTAACCAATTTTAGATCAATAGGTTATCTGCCCCTATTCGGCGGGCGGTGTGGACTGACACGATGTTATGCAAACAGCCTACCCGTCATAGTGAATGTCGGGCCTAGGGCACCTGTCTTTTCGAGTTGGTAATAAATAGTTCAATGGGTTTTCGCCGACAAACACTTTCAAACACTTTCGGGCTCCTAAGGGTTGTAAAAGGGTACCGTAAAATAGCGGGTGGTCATCGGTAAAAGTGTTTTGGAAAAAAAGAGCAGAGTGTGTACAAATTATAAGGTTTTATTATTGCTCCCAATCGCTAGAAATTGGCTTTTTTTCCCATTCACTATAAATCGCGGCAGTTTGCCCGAATTAGTTTTATCTCTCCGAAATAATTTATGTACCCAAAATTGGACCGCCAGTTTATTATTCTTTTTAGGGGGATCTCTATGGGCGTTTAACATTACAATAAAGCTAAAGGGTCCAGTTTGGGGTACATTTGGTCCGAAATGGGGTACATAGGGGCGAAAATGGTGACTTTGGTTGTTTTTAGGGCACATTGGGTCCATTTTTGGGTACATCCGAATTTCAATTGGAAAAACGAAGAGCCGTAATTTGTTCCACCCATCCCTAAACTCCTTAAATTTATTGCTATAATTTATTTATCGCTGGCGAACCCTAGAATATAATTAATAAGGACAAGTTATTTAAATTTAATTTAGAACTTTTGTTTACATGATTACGACTAATCCGATATATAATCCGTTTAAATCGTAATTTATCTATATAATTGTAATTAATTCGACATTTTAAAGGGTTGAAACGAACTACCTTCTGCAACTTGTATAAATAATTTAAATAAAAGTTCTAACTCACGTATTTGTAGTGTCTAGCCGCAGTATCGTCTGACATACGAGGGACAGCGACAGTGGACCCAGGAACGTTATCTACACAGCTTCGGTTAGACATGATGCTCGAGAAACGGTTTGTAGTGTACTGCCGATGGATGACGGGGGTGAATGTCTTATATATATAGCGATAATAATTTGATGACTAATGGGAGAGGTGGGGGTAGAACCTTCCATACCGGAAGTTATCTTTAAACTAAATTTATCAATAAACCAAAAAACGGATTTCAACTTTATATATTTTATAAAAAAGCAAATGGCATACAAATTATTAAAATAAGCAAATAACTAAAATAAACAAATGACTAAAATATACAAAAAGAAATATTGACAAATAACTAATATATAGAAAGGAATTATTTACAAATGAAAAATACAAACGAGAAATGAAAAAAATATATACAATAATTAGAGGCTGTCGATGAGTAGTTGTTGGAGCATGTCGTGGAACAGCCCCTCTGTGTCGTATACAGCTTGGGACTGCTCCTCGCTGTCGGTGTACGCGAGACACGCTCCTACCTTCCATCGACACAACTCGCTTATTTCGAGCGAAAGTCTAAAAAAAGGTGTGGAGGTTTGTATGACGTAAATTTAAATCGTCTGAAATAACTTAAAATTACCTTTGAGCGAAGGCCACGACTTCGAGACTGGGTTGGTGGTCTGCTCCCATGAGGTTCCTTTTTAGAAAAAAAGACTAAGCAACACGGCGTTTTTTGTAAAAAAAATATATGCGTACGTTATAAGCGAGTCGCTAGGTGGGAATAACCGGAGCCTAGGGTCAATTTGGTCTAAGTCGACCGGCTCTACGGGGATTACATCCGGATATGGGGTGTCTAATAATAGAATTAAATAAAAAAAGAGACAAGGTATAAGATAAAGAATTTATTTATTTTTTATAAGAAAACACGGTTATGAAAAATGAGATCTAATAAAACCCGCAGGGTTTGCAGGTCGCTGTCGAGCTGAACCGCCGACATCGCCAATGACGGGGAGGTCGTCACCGTCAGGAACGCCCGGGCCTCAAAGAGGGCCGAAACGTCTCTGATGAGACTAAAATATATATTTTAAAATACGGAATATATTATTATCAATATTTAGGTATAAATTCAAGCTTACCCATCCCCGTCAATGACGAAACCAGGTCCGGCGGTAGGGATTACGTCGGCGGGTCGCTGGAATTGCGGGTCCG
This sequence comes from Leiobunum rupestre, assembly GCF_980474605.1. Classification (NCBI taxonomy): domain Eukaryota; kingdom Metazoa; phylum Arthropoda; class Arachnida; order Opiliones; family Sclerosomatidae; genus Leiobunum; species Leiobunum rupestre. The sequence goes on from NC_143387.1 coordinate 351,905, forward strand.
GATAACATCCTTCACCCTCCGAAGAAGAGCGACTCCAGCTACCCGCTTCAGCAGCGGCCTCCAAACCCTGCGGGTTGAACAGGTGTTCACCCTCTTGCACTAAGGCGAAGCTGAAAGTATATATATTATTATTAAAAACCCCAGCCAAAATCGAAAAAGGGTTTATTTGGGGGGAAATATCAAAATAACATTTAGAGATCACCGAACTAAAAAACTCACATGTCGACGTCCTCATCCGAGAACAGAGGCGATGGACTTCTGGATGCCATGATAGCAGAGTTGTGATGTCTTAAGGATCCAGTTCCAGGGTTTTTATACCAAAAGGACCCCCATACCCACTTTGAGGGGGACCCACCATACGTAGGGGCCATTTGGGATGTAAAAACAAAAATCTATGAGAATCCCTCGTAGTTTAAACTGAAATAGTTAAAAGGATTTATTCCACATAGTTTATGGGGCTCCATAAAAGTCTACGCGCAACAACATTCATTTATAACCATTTTTCGACAAAACGTTTGTCACCAAAAAATATCTAACACTTTGAGACGTCTTTTTTAAAAAGTTTTTGAGTATATAACTCTTTTACCATGACCATCCTTCGACGCTTAAAAACAGCTGTGAAAACAATCGCTTTTTATAAACATTTCGGTGCGTAAAAAAAGCACACTATTTTAACAATACCCGATTTGACGCGTCATGTTAAATTCAGGAGTCGCGCGTGGATCAAACTTAATTTGCATCGTAAAAAAGGTTAGGGTTGACACAAAAAAAGAGCCCCCTAAACCATTTTCCCTTCAAAGAAAAAGACCGTAGGGGCCCACATCGTTCAATTAAGACTCGAGCGGCGTGGGCCCAAAGGATTCCACACTAAGGGTTTGGTGTCTAATAAAACAGCGGCTCGTAAAAAAATTTGGGGGCCGCTCGGAGAACAAGAAGGGCACCGTCAAAAAGTTTTTTTCGTATATTCACCCCAGTTTTGTCAAAATAGTCAAAAGAGTTTTCTGCGTTTCTTTTGAAAAACAACATGTGTCAGCGATAAAAGGATGAACCGCCATAGGCCTCCCTTTTTAATTTTTTTATGGTTAGCCACTGCCTCTCGCTATCAAACAACTCTTTTTTTTGATATGAGAGTTTCGTCTGATTTGAGAAGCGTACTATATTTAGCCAAATTAATTGAGAACTTGGGCCAAGTAACCTGAGAATTTGGTCAAGTTAAGTCCTATATCAGTTATATAAAACCTGAAATTATTTATTTTTTTTGCATTCTAATTTAAACATCACTTTAAAAACCTTATGCAAGTCAGAATAGTTGTGTAGAGTACTAATAACGTAGATAAATATTTAGTGGTTCAGTTATGTGTAGGGAAGCTTGTTTGAAGATAAGTTTAAAATTAATTTGGAAAAAAACTTGAGCTTTTTAAATATATGATACAGGGTGGATACCAAAATTTCAAAATAAAATTTAATAAAAAGCTTGCTAAATGAAATTTTTTCACTTCCTAACAAAATCAATAGGTGAACACAGACTTAAAAAGATAATTTTCAACTATAGTTAACGGTAACTTCCCTTAAATTTCAAACTTAAAACACTAAAGTTTCATGCAAGCCAATAACTTGGACTTTTGAAAAATTTTCACTAAGAATCATCACATTAAATGGGAGCTACTCTGCATCGTAAAATTAAAAACTCAAGCAATTTTTTTCCCCAAATTCATTTTTAACTTATCTTAAAACACGCTTCCCTAAGTCTGACGAGCTCTGTAGGTTAATAATAAAATAGCTAAATATTTTTTGGGGGTCAATAATTTTGATTCTGAGTGAAATATTTGCATATATTACAGTATTAGTTGAAAAAATTTCATTTATGTCCATTTTAAATTTTTTGTTGTATCGCATTATAATATTTTTTGCCGCGTAAAAGAAAAATAATTTTTGTAATATATCATCTTATAAAATGTTTTGTAAAAAAATAAATATTTTTATTATCTTATAAATCAGACTCGTTATTTCTCCTTGCTCGCGTCATTTTTGTTTTTAGATTACGTAATTAATAGTTCATTGGTGCATAATAACGTAGAAAATGTTTTGGGTTCATTTGACCTGATGAAAACTTTTCATATGGTAAAGTTACTGGACTGAACTTTGACTTTTGAAAATTTTTCACTCAGAATCATCACATTAAATGGGAGCTACTCTGTATCGTAAAATTAAAAACTCAAGCAATTTTTTTCCCCAAATTCATTTTTAACTTATCTTAAAACACGCTTCCCTAAGTCTGACTAGCTCTGTAGGTTAATAATAAAATAGCTAAATATTTTTTGGGAGTCAATAATTTTGATTCTGAGTGAAATATTTGCATATATTACAGTATTAGTTTGGCTAATTAATTTTTTTTCATCTGCTACCTTACTCAATGGGTGAACATAGAATAACAAAGGTAATTTTCCACTATATTTAAAGCCAACTTCCCTTACATTTCACTATGAAAACACTGAAGCTTCTTTCAATGCGATAACTTTATTACATGCATTTTTTTGCCCAGGATTACAATTATTGAATCGAAAAAAAATATGTGACCACCTTAGAATTACCCAACACAGGTATTCAGAAGAGATGGTGTTCAATTTAAAAAAATACTTTTTTTGGATCCACCCTATATCAGTTATATAAAACCTGAAATTATGTATTTTTTTTTAATTCTAATTTAACCATCACGTTAAAAACGGTAACTTCCCTTAAATTTCAAACTGAAAACACTAAAGTTTCATCTTTGACTTTTGAAAATTTTTCACTCAGAACCATCACATTAAATGTGATCCACTCTGTATCGTAAATTTAAAAGCTCAAGCAATTTTTTTTCCCAAATTCATTTTTAACTTAGCTTAAAACAAGCTTCCCTAAGTCTGAATAGCTCTGTAGGTTAATAATAAAATAGCTAAATATTATTTGGATTCAATAATTTTGATTCTGAGTGAAATATTTGCATATATTACAGTATTAGTTTGGCTTATTTAATTTTTTTTCATCTGCTACTACACTCAATGGGTGAACATAGAATAACAAAGGTAATTTTCCACTATATTTAAAGCCAACTTCCCTTACATTTCACTATGAAAACACTGAAGCTTCTTTCAATGCGATAGCTTAATTACAGGCAATTTTTCCCCAGAATTACAATAATTGAATCGAAAAATTATCCAACTCAGCTTATCAGACTTGGGCAAAGTGGTTTTTAAGTGAGGGTGTTAAATAATAAAATATACTTCAGCTTTTGAATTAAATTTACTGTTAATATAACGGTTAATCGACGAACAGGACTTTTAACTGTTGCGTACAGCAACAATCTAGTAATTCTAACTGTAAAAGTTGGTACTGGAATTTACCTGTTAAAATTTAACAGGAATTTAACAGGAAGCTACAGTAATTTTTCACAGTGTAGCATATGAAAGTATTAATTTTCAAAAAGTGCATTTAAATTGAAGTGAGTCCTATTTTTGGATTCTCCATGTTCCTCCTTCTTTCATCCCAGCATGTATCCCCTTTTATCATGGTTTCTCTCCAAAAATCTTAAATCAGTAGGTCTCGCTCCTATTTATCTTCCACCATCCCAAATTATCAGCTTTATTATGTAATAACAAAGAACCAACTAACCTCATCGACAAGGCCATCATTTATAAAATCTCCCGTGCTTGTGGTGATAATTACATTGGGCAATGCCGTAGCCCATTTCTTCAAGGGCGTAAAGAGCCCCAAAAATATAAACAACCCGTACAATAATTCTCCCCTTAACGAACACCTTCGTGTTTTTGGGGGCCATAATGCTAGGTGGGGCTCAATAGATATACTAGCTCGACCCAAAATTATATAAAACAAATTTTAATGTACGCGAATCCATCGAAATTTAAAAAAATAAATCTGCGCAATGTTTAAACCGTGACTATGGTCCCTTTAACTTATACACGTTTTCTCCACTTTTTAAATGTTTTATGGACCTCACCCTCTCACACAGACAACAAACCAATTCCTCCTCTCGCAGAATCCACCCATTCAGACCATAGTAGCCTCGAGCGCGAACGAAGATATCGAGCCCATATAACACTTCGACGGGGGTCGACTCGCCTTTGAGAAAAAACGCTCGCGGCTAAAGAACAGTGGCATCCACTATATGTATGCATAAATATTTTTTCGTCCCAAAGTTTTACCATCGTACTGTCAGACTTGTAAAAATCCCATGAAGAAGGAGGAACAGTTCCTCCGAAACGTTCGATTTTTTAAATAAATATATTGTGAATTTTAAAAACGGTTAAAGTCTCTTTTCACTAAGTATTTTATATATTTGAATATCGGAATTGTATTTCGTTGCGTTAAAAGTAGAGTTTAGATGTATAGTCTTTTTAAGTAATACTCGTGATATAGGGTCAAGTGCCAAGCATATTTAAGTACTACAATGATATTAAATTAAAGTTTAAAAATATTTCCATTCTACGTTACTTTAACAACGAATATTCTATGACGTCAAAACACTCAAATCCATGTTTCAAATTCAAATTAACCGCGCAAAACACTTAAATCTATGTTTTCATTTGATTTTTAAATTAACCGCGACGCGCCCCCAGACCGCGTCCCCCCGAGAAATCCGCGCCTCAGACCGCGCCCCCCAGGGGAAATCAGCGCACGCGCGCCGCCCCTGGCTACGGCGAGGTGGGGAGGGCTTCGTATATCAACATATTGTGTTCAGGCCAACTTGTTCACTATGTTATATTGTTTTACTAATTTACGCGCACTGTGATTTTCGCAACTTACCATTAATATATTAGCATCTCTGTATAATGTATATAAACAAGGTATTTAACAATGCGTCGGTTAACGCCATGCAGTTACATTAACATCGCTGCAAAATATCGCGTTAATCATTCAATCAATCAGCTAAAGCACATATCGTGATGACTACATGTAAGTCGTTCCGGCTTCGTAGGTATGTCTCTTAAATAAATAACTAAATAAATAAATAAATCTAACCGTCATAAGAACATTTGTACCTACACATATTGCACTTTCATTACTTGAAACTTCAGATTAGTTAGATTGTATCGCTAATTAATCCACTGAATATTTTAGTATCCCGTTTTTGTGAATAATTCCAAACCGAGTTAGTTTTGTTTGAAGTTACGAGCAGACCTGTTTCAATAAAGTTTTAAAACGGAATTTATTTTTCCTGAGTGACAGAGAAAAGATTCGTTCATACCAAAAAAAGGTAACGTCGTCCATCGTAAGTTAATGCGAACTTGTCGTATTGTCGAAAACGTATACCGTTAAATTGTTAAAGCTCTCGTGGAGGTTTACGATAATAATATGTAATGACTAACGTAGCTAAACGATAATAGTAAGTTATGACTAACGTAGTTTAATGATAATAGTAAGTGATGACTAAACGCAAAATTTAACCATGGTTAATTTAAACTAGTAAATAGTAAGTAATATACTATAGAGACAGATACTTCATGGTTTAAAATACACTTTTATTAAAAAGAATATTGGGGAAGCTTTTTCGAGCCCACTCGTTCCTTTTCAACCCTGATAGAAATGGCTAAAAAATCCAAATACAAACAGATAGAGCGCGTAAAAAGTCATAACCTGAGCGGTGCGCGTAATCGGATAATACAGAAATATAAATTACTTGATCAAAACTTTTTACGAATAATTTTGAGAGCTTTATCTAGTGAATAAAAGTTAACCATCCCCAACCTCAAGGGTGGTATCGACTTAGATAGAAGACCCTATATATTCGCGAATTCCGACAACGACCCTAATTTCAACCTATGTTTTTTATTTTGTTTAATTATATATATTTAAAAATGAAGCTGAAACAAATTTTAAAATGACTTTGGTTTCCCATAAGACATGCTGAACACATATCAGTCGACTATAGCTATCTCAACAAGCTATACAGATGTTTCAACTCACACAGTTAACGTAACTTCAAGGCGGTGCGCGTGCGCTGATTTCCCCTGGGGGGCGCGGTCTGAGGCGCGGATTTCTCGGGGGGACGCGGTCTGGGGGCGCGTCGCGGTTAATTTAAAAATCAAATGAAAACATAGATTTAAGTGTTTTGCGCGGTTAATTTGAATTTGAAACATGGATTTGAGTGTTTTGACGTCATAGAATATTCGTTGTTAAAGTAACGTAGAATGGAAATATTTTTAAACTTTAATTTAATATCATTGTAGTACTTAAATATGCTTGGCACTTGACCCTATATCACGAGTATTACTTAAAAAGACTATACATCTAAACTCTACTTTTAACGCAACGAAATACAATTCCGATATTCAAATATATAAAATACTTAGTGAAAAGAGACTTTAACCGTTTTTAAAATTCACAATATATTTATTTAAAAAATCGAACGTTTCGGAGGAACTGTTCCTCCTTCTTCATGGGATTTTTACAAGTCTGACAGTACGATGGTAAAACTTTGGGACGAAAAAATATTTATGCATACATATAGTGGATGCCACTGTTCTTTAGCCGCGAGCGTTTTTTCTCAAAGGCGAGTCGACCCCCGTCGAAGTGTTATATGGGCTCGATATCTTCGTTCGCGCTCGAGGCTACTATGGTCTGAATGGGTGGATTCTGCGAGAGGAGGAATTGGTTTGTTGTCTGTGTGAGAGGGTGAGGTCCATAAAACATTTAAAAAGTGGAGAAAACGTGTATAAGTTAAAGGGACCATAGTCACGGTTTAAACATTGCGCAGATTTATTTTTTTAAATTTCGATGGATTCGCGTACATTAAAATTTGTTTTATATAATTTTGGGTCGAGCTAGTATATCTATTGAGCCCCACCTAGCATTATGGCCCCCAAAAACACGAAGGTGTTCGTTAAGGGGAGAATTATTGTACGGGTTGTTTATATTTTTGGGGCTCTTTACGCCCTTGAAGAAATGGGCTACGGCATTGCCCAATGTAATTATCACCACAAGCACGGGAGATTTTATAAATGATGGCCTTGTCGATGAGGTTAGTTGGTTCTTTGTTATTACATAATAAAGCTGATAATTTGGGATGGTGGAAGATAAATAGGAGCGAGACCTACTGATTTAAGATTTTTGGAGAGAAACCATGATAAAAGGGGATACATGCTGGGATGAAAGAAGGAGGAACATGGAGAATCCAAAAATAGGACTCACTTCAATTTAAATGCACTTTTTGAAAATTAATACTTTCATATGCTACACTGTGAAAAATTACTGTAGCTTCCTGTTAAATTTTAACAGGTAAATTCCAGTACCAACTTTTACAGTTAGAATTACTAGATAGTTGCTGTACGCAACAGTTAAAAGTCCTGTTCGTCGATTAACCGTTATATTAACAGTAAATTTAATTCAAAAGCTGAAGTATATTTTATTATTTAACACCCTCACTTAAAAACCACTTTGCCCAAGTCTGATAAGCTGAGTTGGATAATTTTTCGATTCAATTATTGTAATTCTGGGGAAAAATTGCCTGTAATTAAGCTATCGCATTGAAAGAAGCTTCAGTGTTTTCATAGTGAAATGTAAGGGAAGTTGGCTTTAAATATAGTGGAAAATTACCTTTGTTATTCTATGTTCACCCATTGAGTGTGGTAGCAGATGAAAAAAAATTAAATAAGCCAAACTAATACTGTAATATATGCAAATATTTCACTCAGAATCAAAATTATTGAATCCAAATAATATTTAGCTATTTTATTATTAACCTACAGAGCTATTCAGACTTAGGGAAGCTTGTTTTAAGCTAAGTTAAAAATGAATTTGGGAAAAAAAATTGCTTGAGCTTTTAAATTTACGATACAGAGTGGATCACATTTAATGTGATGGTTCTGAGTGAAAATTTTTCAAAAGTCAAAGATGAAACTTTAGTGTTTTCAGTTTGAAATTTAAGGGAAGTTACCGTTTTTAACGTGATGGTTAAATTAGAATTAAAAAAAAATACATAATTTCAGGTTTTATATAACTGATATAGGGTGGATCCAAAAAAAGTATTTTTTTAAATTGAACACCATCTCTTCTGAATACCTGTGTTGGGTAATTCTAAGGTGGTCACATATTTTTTTTCGATTCAATAATTGTAATCCTGGGCAAAAAAATGCATGTAATAAAGTTATCGCATTGAAAGAAGCTTCAGTGTTTTCATAGTGAAATGTAAGGGAAGTTGGCTTTAAATATAGTGGAAAATTACCTTTGTTATTCTATGTTCACCCATTGAGTAAGGTAGCAGATGAAAAAAAATTAATTAGCCAAACTAATACTGTAATATATGCAAATATTTCACTCAGAATCAAAATTATTGACTCCCAAAAAATATTTAGCTATTTTATTATTAACCTACAGAGCTAGTCAGACTTAGGGAAGCGTGTTTTAAGATAAGTTAAAAATGAATTTGGGGAAAAAAATTGCTTGAGTTTTTAATTTTACGATACAGAGTAGCTCCCATTTAATGTGATGATTCTGAGTGAAAAATTTTCAAAAGTCAAAGTTCAGTCCAGTAACTTTACCATATGAAAAGTTTTCATCAGGTCAAATGAACCCAAAACATTTTCTACGTTATTATGCACCAATGAACTATTAATTACGTAATCTAAAAACAAAAATGACGCGAGCAAGGAGAAATAACGAGTCTGATTTATAAGATAATAAAAATATTTATTTTTTTACAAAACATTTTATAAGATGATATATTACAAAAATTATTTTTCTTTTACGCGGCAAAAAATATTATAATGCGATACAACAAAAAATTTAAAATGGACATAAATGAAATTTTTTCAACTAATACTGTAATATATGCAAATATTTCACTCAGAATCAAAATTATTGACCCCCAAAAAATATTTAGCTATTTTATTATTAACCTACAGAGCTCGTCAGACTTAGGGAAGCGTGTTTTAAGATAAGTTAAAAATGAATTTGGGGAAAAAAATTGCTTGAGTTTTAAATTTTACGATGCAGAGTAGCTCCCATTTAATGTGATGATTCTTAGTGAAAATTTTTCAAAAGTCCAAGTTATTGGCTTGCATGAAACTTTAGTGTTTTAAGTTTGAAATTTAAGGGAAGTTACCGTTAACTATAGTTGAAAATTATCTTTTTAAGTCTGTGTTCACCTATTGATTTTGTTAGGAAGTGAAAAAATTTCATTTAGCAAGCTTTTTATTAAATTTTATTTTGAAATTTTGGTATCCACCCTGTATCATATATTTAAAAAGCTCAAGTTTTTTTCCAAATTAATTTTAAACTTATCTTCAAACAAGCTTCCCTACACATAACTGAACCACTAAATATTTATCTACGTTATTAGTACTCTACACAACTATTCTGACTTGCATAAGGTTTTTAAAGTGATGTTTAAATTAGAATGCAAAAAAAAATAAATAATTTCAGGTTTTATATAACTGATATAGGACTTAACTTGACCAAATTCTCAGGTTACTTGGCCCAAGTTCTCAATTAATTTGGCTAAATATAGTACGCTTCTCAAATCAGACGAAACTCTCATATAAAAAAAAAGAGTTGTTTGATAGCGAGAGGCAGTGGCTAACCATAAAAAAATTAAAAAGGGAGGCCTATGGCGGTTCATCCTTTTATCGCTGACACATGTTGTTTTTCAAAAGAAACGCAGAAAACTCTTTTGACTATTTTGACAAAACTGGGGTGAATATACGAAAAAAACTTTTTGACGGTGCCCTTCTTGTTCTCCGAGCGGCCCCCAAATTTTTTTACGAGCCGCTGTTTTATTAGACACCAAACCCTTAGTGTGGAATCCTTTGGGCCCACGCCGCTCGAGTCTTAATTGAACGATGTGGGCCCCTACGGTCTTTTTCTTTGAAGGGAAAATGGTTTAGGGGGCTCTTTTTTTGTGTCAACCCTAACCTTTTTTACGATGCAAATTAAGTTTGATCCACGCGCGACTCCTGAATTTAACATGACGCGTCAAATCGGGTATTGTTAAAATAGTGTGCTTTTTTTACGCACCGAAATGTTTATAAAAAGCGATTGTTTTCACAGCTGTTTTTAAGCGTCGAAGGATGGTCATGGTAAAAGAGTTATATACTCAAAAACTTTTTAAAAAAGACGTCTCAAAGTGTTAGATATTTTTTGGTGACAAACGTTTTGTCGAAAAATGGTTATAAATGAATGTTGTTGCGCGTAGACTTTTATGGAGCCCCATAAACTATGTGGAATAAATCCTTTTAACTATTTCAGTTTAAACTACGAGGGATTCTCATAGATTTTTGTTTTTACATCCCAAATGGCCCCTACGTATGGTGGGTCCCCCTCAAAGTGGGTATGGGGGTCCTTTTGGTATAAAAACCCTGGAACTGGATCCTTAAGACATCACAACTCTGCTATCATGGCATCCAGAAGTCCATCGCCTCTGTTCTCGGATGAGGACGTCGACATGTGAGTTTTTTAGTTCGGTGATCTCTAAATGTTATTTTGATATTTCCCCCCAAATAAACCCTTTTTCGATTTTGGCTGGGGTTTTTAATAATAATATATATACTTTCAGCTTCGCCTTAGTGCAAGAGGGTGAACACCTGTTCAACCCGCAGGGTTTGGAGGCCGCTGCTGAAGCGGGTAGCTGGAGTCGCTCTTCTTCGGAGGGTGAAGGATGTTATCCGGACCCGCAATTCCAGCGACCCGCCGACGTAATCCCTACCGCCGGACCTGGTTTCGTCATTGACGGGGATGGGTAAGCTTGAATTTATACCTAAATATTGATAATAATATATTCCGTATTTTAAAATATATATTTTAGTCTCATCAGAGACGTTTCGGCCCTCTTTGAGGCCCGGGCGTTCCTGACGGTGACGACCTCCCCGTCATTGGCGATGTCGGCGGTTCAGCTCGACAGCGACCTGCAAACCCTGTGGGTTTTATTAGATCTCATTTTTCATAACCGTGTTTTCTTATAAAAAATAAATAAATTCTTTATCTTATACCTTGTCTCTTTTTTTATTTAATTCTATTATTAGACACCCCATATCCGGATGTAATCCCCGTAGAGCCGGTCGACTTAGACCAAATTGACCCTAGGCTCCGGTTATTCCCACCTAGCGACTCGCTTATAACGTACGCATATATTTTTTTTACAAAAAACGCCGTGTTGCTTAGTCTTTTTTTCTAAAAAGGAACCTCATGGGAGCAGACCACCAACCCAGTCTCGAAGTCGTGGCCTTCGCTCAAAGGTAATTTTAAGTTATTTCAGACGATTTAAATTTACGTCATACAAACCTCCACACCTTTTTTTAGACTTTCGCTCGAAATAAGCGAGTTGTGTCGATGGAAGGTAGGAGCGTGTCTCGCGTACACCGACAGCGAGGAGCAGTCCCAAGCTGTATACGACACAGAGGGGCTGTTCCACGACATGCTCCAACAACTACTCATCGACAGCCTCTAATTATTGTATATATTTTTTTCATTTCTCGTTTGTATTTTTCATTTGTAAATAATTCCTTTCTATATATTAGTTATTTGTCAATATTTCTTTTTGTATATTTTAGTCATTTGTTTATTTTAGTTATTTGCTTATTTTAATAATTTGTATGCCATTTGCTTTTTTATAAAATATATAAAGTTGAAATCCGTTTTTTGGTTTATTGATAAATTTAGTTTAAAGATAACTTCCGGTATGGAAGGTTCTACCCCCACCTCTCCCATTAGTCATCAAATTATTATCGCTATATATATAAGACATTCACCCCCGTCATCCATCGGCAGTACACTACAAACCGTTTCTCGAGCATCATGTCTAACCGAAGCTGTGTAGATAACGTTCCTGGGTCCACTGTCGCTGTCCCTCGTATGTCAGACGATACTGCGGCTAGACACTACAAATACGTGAGTTAGAACTTTTATTTAAATTATTTATACAAGTTGCAGAAGGTAGTTCGTTTCAACCCTTTAAAATGTCGAATTAATTACAATTATATAGATAAATTACGATTTAAACGGATTATATATCGGATTAGTCGTAATCATGTAAACAAAAGTTCTAAATTAAATTTAAATAACTTGTCCTTATTAATTATATTCTAGGGTTCGCCAGCGATAAATAAATTATAGCAATAAATTTAAGGAGTTTAGGGATGGGTGGAACAAATTACGGCTCTTCGTTTTTCCAATTGAAATTCGGATGTACCCAAAAATGGACCCAATGTGCCCTAAAAACAACCAAAGTCACCATTTTCGCCCCTATGTACCCCATTTCGGACCAAATGTACCCCAAACTGGACCCTTTAGCTTTATTGTAATGTTAAACGCCCATAGAGATCCCCCTAAAAAGAATAATAAACTGGCGGTCCAATTTTGGGTACATAAATTATTTCGGAGAGATAAAACTAATTCGGGCAAACTGCCGCGATTTATAGTGAATGGGAAAAAAAGCCAATTTCTAGCGATTGGGAGCAATAATAAAACCTTATAATTTGTACACACTCTGCTCTTTTTTTCCAAAACACTTTTACCGATGACCACCCGCTATTTTACGGTACCCTTTTACAACCCTTAGGAGCCCGAAAGTGTTTGAAAGTGTTTGTCGGCGAAAACCCATTGAACTATTTATTACCAACTCGAAAAGACAGGTGCCCTAGGCCCGACATTCACTATGACGGGTAGGCTGTTTGCATAACATCGTGTCAGTCCACACCGCCCGCCGAATAGGGGCAGATAACCTATTGATCTAAAATTGGTTAACACCTGTGTTTTATGGGTTATAACATCGTAAATCAGCTAACCTTTTGACCTAAAATGGGGTGCCTCCAGATATTAACTATGACGGATCGGCTGTTTGCATAACGTCGTGTCACCGCCATAGGGGGAGATAACCTATTGACCCAGGGGTAACATCGTAAATCATCTAACCTATTGACCTGCCGACTATTGCCCCAAAATGGGACCCCTACAGGAGCCCGTTTCACCCTATTTAACGGTTTATAGCTGTTTGCATAACATCGTGTCACCACCATAGGGGCAGATGACCTATTGACCCAGGTTTTATGAGGGTAACATCGTAAATCATCTATTGACCCTAAAATGGGGTGCCTCCAGCTATTGCCCTTTTGACCTGCCGAAAATGTACGCAAAAGGGGGGCCCCTATAGGGGCCTGTTTCACCCTTATTTAACGGCTGTTTGCATCGTGTCCATAGGGGCAGATAACCTATTGACCTAACATCGTAAATCAACCTCGTAAAACAGGTAACCTTTTGACCCCGCCGAAAATGTACGCAAAATGGGGCCCCTATAGGGGCCCGTTTCACCCCCGTTTCCCCCGCCCGCAGGTGCCCCCTTATCGGTAGATAGACCCACTTATCTCTCGTATCCTCTAATCAAAAATGAAATGGAACAAATCATCACTTTCGTTTGGTTACCTATTAACAAGGAAAATGTAGCTTATCCATTTCTACCTTGATAAAATTAAAAAATAAGGCCCATATGCCCTTCCCAAATTCATTTAGAATATACAAAAAATATTAACTTCAAAACTTAAATTTTTCGTCTTATTCCTTCCATTTGAAATTAATCAGCGCTTGGTACTTTATTTAACATGGCATTAATATTGATTTACACAATCTTTGAATTTTATTTGGAAGGGTCATTCCATGACAAATCAACCAAATTTTGGTTTATAAGGTAATTTTGGGCGAAAAAGCCGATTTCCAATTTTTTTAATGAACTTTAAATGATTTTGGAGATATTTGATACCAAATTTGACCAAAAATTAAAAAGTTACCATGGTCTCTAAAGTAAAAAATCATATCTTTGATGTAATAGTCCGATTTTAACCAGAACAAATTTTTTATATAGACATGTTTGCGTTCTTTTCAAATAAAAATTTAGAACTTTCTTCATTGAACCGTTATTTATGAAAATTTAGATTGAATCATTTGACCTTTGACCTTTACTTGTTACTCAATTTTAAAAAAATATTTTAATACATTTTTAGTAATTCCCCATCCGTGATTTACTAGATAATGTAATTCTTTTCTACAGCACCAATTGACTAAGTAAATTCCGCAGCTCTTTCGTAAATGAAAGATATGAAAACCTTCGGGGCAAGGGGAGTCTCGAACTACCGAATGTCTTTGGTGATTTTGTATTGTATTTATCTACAACAATTACTATGAAGCGGTAGTTGATAAAAATTTCGCATGAATTCGGTGATTTAAAGGTATCCTGCATATGTCCCCGTGGTCATTCGGATTAGTATTCCTGGCCTGTAACTAAGTATCAATTATGGGTTCCATAAAACAACATGTTGCGCAAAATTAAACGCCTACTTTTAGATAATATAACTAAGATTTATGAGCGTACAATTCGAGAGCTGGTCACAGATAACGGGACCAAAGATATACAAGAAGAGTTCCACCACCTGACTATAAAGAAGGATTTGCACATAGTACTACAATGCCTTACACGCTTGAACAGAAAGGGGTAGCTGAAAGAGAAAACAAGACCATCGAGGTTTTGGCAAGATCAACCATGCACTCAAAACCAGATCTAAATCCGAAGCTTTTGTCTGAAGCGGTAAATACCATGACCTATGACCTGAACAGTACCGCACTTACTCGTACTCCTGGATTTATATTATATAAATACATTAGAATAACTTGAGATTTGGAGCATTAAACCAGACCGCGGTTTTTTCTTGGATGAGTTACTGGTAGGTTTTCCCAGAATTACAGAAACATGCCTTGTTAGTGTCATCGCAAAACGGATTCAGTTGGAACTTGGCAGTCACACCAATCTTATGTGGAAATTCGTTCATATATGTACATAAAAAGATAATAATAATGATAATAATTTATTGAAATCTTTACGAGCTAGCTAGTACAGAGATATAAGGCTTAGTTGCTACGCCACTTTTAGGCCAAGCTTTTGGCGTACATATTTAATTACATTTAGAATAAAAGAAACGTATTAATATAAGAAAAATTCAACGCGAAATAATTCAATTAAACAAGAAGTGTAAATCTGATGGAATCAATATTAGTTAGGAACCTAGTTAAAACATCTTATTTTTTATACAGTTTTATACTCGTATCATATTCATAACATGAGCTTTAGCCTCTTTTAAAAAAATGAGAGTCCGTTGCCGGTAGATATATTTAGTTTGTTAAATTTTTCCGTTGAATTACAGAACTCTGAATTAAATTTTGCGGTAGTTCGGGCATATGGCACTTCGACTATATAGTTGGTGCGTTTAAAATATTTTGAAAGTGAACTAAATTTAAAAGGGTTATATCGATTGATAGACAATTTTTTTACAACTGTATTTACAAAAAAAACTTTCAAAGCGAGAAGGAAAACACCATTTACGCTTAAATAGTTTCAATATTTTACCAAAGCCATCAGCAATTACTCTAAGGAATTCATTGAAAGCGGATTAATTCAATATTTTAATTATCTGATTTGTGTTATACAAAATCATTTACTTTATATCTAAGTGCTGGCTTTATTCTACTCTTTGTTTTTAAAGTTGGAACGAAAGATAATTAACGTTCGCCTTGCGAGTAGAAGTCTGATTGACTTGTAGGTCAATAACATTAAACCAACACTACTATTGAAATAATCTTTAAACACCTCTTCAATTATAACATTAAATTAAGCTTAAAACAACCAAAAATTGATTTTCAAAACTTATCAGTGTCGAACGATTAGTTGAAGAGCAGCTTTTATAGTTTTATTTTAAAGTCTGAATTTTATTTTTTTATTCTCTAGCTATGGCCATATAAGGCAATTTTGTAAACTACGGGAAATATCCTGGGCGCAGCAATGCTACTATTATACGGAGTGTTCCCTAAATGGTGGTTGGACCGAGCGTCTACGGGTTCAACAGATTATTTAAAGACTAAAATGTTCTACGGCATTTTGCCAATTTAGGCCATCATTTCGAAATTACGAAACAATTGATGTTTGGATGAACCCTAATATAAAATAACAGTTTAAAACCTCAACGTCAATTAACTGTTTCATTAATAGACATCGGCACGCGGCCGAAATAAAAAAAATCTTTCTCGGAGAACGCAGCTTTTTATGAATTCACGTGCTCACTACAAAATCATTTCGTTGGGACGCGAACGCGTTATTTTTCGTAACTATGGTGATAATTTATTTCTCTTAGGAAATAAGTGAAAATAAACTTTACTTAACCTTTAAAAAAATCAAATCAGATTATCGACCTGGTAACGGAAAAATAGCGCGTTCGCGTCCCAATAAAATGATTTTGTAGTGAGGTTTTCTTATTTTAAATTAGGGGTCGTCCATTTAAATTAAGGGGTCGTCCATACATCAATTGTTTCGTAACTTCGAAATGGTGTCCTAATCGAAAAAATGCCATAGAACATTTTCGTCTTAACATAATCTGTAGAACCCGTAGACGCTCGGTCCTACCGCCATTTAGGGAACACCCTGTATATAACAATGCCAACTTAAATAATTTAATCTAAAGATATATCGTTGCTTTTAAAATGATAGTAACAACGCGTGACTATGGCCATGGTGTTAAGGGCTTTTTTTACTATACGATAAACGTGGGTGACGTTGCAATTTATTTACTCTTCATGTTGTTGGTAATTTAACTTACTTTGTCAAGAGATATATATGATCAAAATAATTAAATATTTAGTTAGATTTTGATCTTGTGCTCTTCGTGTAAATAAATGGCTTTAAAAGTCGCTTGATAACTTAGGCGCCTTGGGTACTACCCTAGCTGATTATTATTTAATTTGTGGTAGGGATAATTCCGAGGGGTCCGGCATTACATAAATTTCCGTATGGGATTTGCAATCTTAAACTTATTTCAAAATTTTGAAGGTGATTTCGAGATTTAAAAGGTGATTTCAAGATTTTGAAATTGTAACAATGATTTCAGAAATCTTATTTTGAATTTTTTGGCAGTGATTTCCAGATTTAGTCGCGGTTTTCGGAATTTTAACGTGGGTTTCGGTTGTTTGGCGCGGGTTTTAGGAGTTTGACCATGATTTCCGTATTTTTTTGTGGTTTTCACACTGATTTCGGGAATTCTAAACTAACTTCGGAATTTACACATTTATTTTAAAAATTAAAGATTTTTTCGATATTTCCTCGCTTGAAACCAAAGTCACGTAATTATAACCACGCTCACAAGATCTCCTGGAAACAGGATTCGTGGCGATTTTCTCACAATTTCATAAGTCAAACTGTCATCTAAACCGACTTGAACTACGTTTTAAGGCTTAATGTGACCGTGACTTACTTGGAGATTAAATTTCAATAGGCACTTAAATAAAATGGATATATCTTTTCTATTTAGTGTTCACGCGACACGCGCGCTCACTTCATATAGTAATTTAGAATAAAAATGCTCGGGCGTTTTTATATGAGCTTGGAAAACGAAATGCACGCGCTCCTAAATTTAAACCTTAGAACGAAATGAAAGCCTGTGATTGCTTAAAGAGATAGTGTCAGAATTTTCTCCGTATATGAAGTTTTTTCATCAATTATTTAAAAATACAGTAAAGAAAAATATAGCTTTAAAACATTTGGTATAAATATAAATATTCACGATTAATTTCATATTTAAAAAAATAAAGATGGCCTAACTATTTTTATCACATACTGTCTACGTCATAGATATGTTGATATTTATTGGTTGCTACACAAATATTTATTAATATCACAGGAGCCATGTGTAAATATACCTAGTCTATTTAAATGCAGTTGTTCAACAACGTTTTTATCACTGGTTTCGTACCAATTGCACAAAACACCTATGGCTTTCTTCGGAGACAGAAGCACGTAACTTCCCTGGAAGCTCTTCTCTTTTGGAGTTTTCCCTTCTAGGTAACTAAACTGTAATATTCGCCCAATCAAGAAAGTCCGATTGTACTTGAACGTGCATAAATCCCCAATCATAAGGCTCTGAGATTTAAATGGTTTGTTTGAATAGTTTGATTTTTGTAGTGGTTGCATTATTTTCTTCCTATTTGACTCTGCGACAACTTCTTGAACCCGAACTAGTCTATCATTGGATAGTTTTTCGTTATTATTTAATAACCAGGAAGCTGTAGTTTTTCGAATAGACACAGATTTTACATCTTTCACGAATGTCGTGTTAGGCGATTTCTCGTCTAATAGCATTTTCCATTGGGAACCTCCGAGTGTGATCCGGATTTGTTGAATGACGTCACTGCTCTCTGTAGGAGATGCTCGGAGGATTCGACCTGGTAACTCCCAATGAAATACGAAACGTTTTCGGAGCACTCATTTGTTTCCCTCCGACTCTTGAGTTGGGGCAGCCGGGAGCACTCCGGGAAGGAGTACCTTGGTCAATAGTAGACGATCCTCCCTCTCGGAGTTGCACCTTTTTTCCCAATGGAATACGATTTTGATTTTGGAGCACTCTGGGAGTGCTCGGAGCTTCCCAATGGAAAACGCTATAACACGATATTTTCCTCTATGGCCGTATACGTTGGAAGAGATCCTCGATTCCATGGTTGTCGTGTCAATGTAAGTACGGGAGCAGTTGATTTTACGTTCGCACCCAGCTTCGAATTTATAGAAATTAGGTACTACATCCCCGCCCCCTTTTAAGCCTCCCTCTTAATATTTACTTACTTGTACTCCTCTTGACGAATTTCTGGCTTGGCCACTGGTTCGAGTTACATATAATACTACTTACCAATAGTTATTTCGCCACCAGTACTTGAAGGTCCAACACGTAAAAATGGTAAAGATATTTGTCCAGGGGTTTTCTTTCTATCAGAACTTCTAAAACACATTTTAGCATGACGGTAGAAATTCGAAGCACTAAATCCGCCATTTTTGGACTGAAATACTTAACACCTCTTTCCGCATCTTAAACAAACAATTCTGTACTCATTTCTTGGAAGAATATCCTAATCTGCGAGGGAATCTGACTCAGACTGTGTGTGCTGAAGTTGGTAGTCAACATATTATTTTAAGTTGAATATGTCCTGACCTTCTGGGGTTTGTTTGCTAAATATCCTTTAATTTGTTTTCGAATTTGGAATAGTTTTTTTATTTTTTGTTTTAAATTGAATTATGTGTCCTCGTTCCTATTAGGTCTTCCATGTAGTCAGTGTCGTCATTGTCAACCAGAATTACTGTTGAGATTTTTTGATTAGGAACTTCATCTTTACGAGCAGTGACAATATTTACGTGAGTGCTTCTTTTACGCTTCGTGGTAGCTTTGGCATCATGTTTAATCAAACTACTCGTTGTCACGGATCCAGAATTTTTTTAATTCCTCCACCAGTGCTTGTAAAAGGTGTTTATGACCAGGGAATAATTTATATGGCTCCGGTTGGTTGTGAAACACCCCAAACATGGAGTCACTTTTATATTGTTTTTCAACATCAAAAAGACTTCATAGTTGTTAGGTCATGTAGTTTTTGCAAAAGAACTGAGCGTTTTGTATTCTGTGTTTTCTAAACAACGGTTAAGAGCCTTGGGAAATTTTTGTAACATCGCAGTTGCCCCCGATTCGTCAAGATAGCTGGACATTTTGATTGAGATTAACTCTGACGACAAGTCTACCTCTAATTTAAACTAAGAAGGCTAAACTGACACGATTCACATGTTAAATACGCGAGATAAAAGAAAGTTAAGGTATTTTTATTTTAGCATGATTTACCAAAACAAATATGCGGCGATAAACAGCCCACTGAGCAAGGTCTAAATTAAGGGAAGCCTGTCAGTCTATCGAGATAGAGACGGAACAAATATTCAAGGTCATAAGGTATGACGATAGAAAGTGGAGTGGTGTACCTTTATATCAAGGGGTGAGACAATATACGACGGAATGTGACGAGCTTCTAGCAATTTTAAAGGGAGTTTGAGATTTTGGAAGGGATTTCGCGATTTTAAAAGATATTTCATGATTTTGGCAGCGATTTTGGGATTTTCAAAAAGATTTCGGGTATTTTAAGTGGATTTTCAAAATCAAAAAATCATATAGATTGATTTTGATATTTCAAAGAGATTTTGTAGTTTTGAAGTTGATTTCAAGATTACTAAAATCAACTTTTTAGCATGTGTAAGGGATTTTGGGGAATGTCGGAATCCTCGGATAATTTTACTTTCTACTACTTAGTTTAAGACCGAGACCAAAGCAAATCTCCACCCCTCTTATTTTTTACTTAATTTTTTAATGAGTGACAACTGATTGACAGCTCTGACAGCTTGAGTGACCGCTTGGACAATTCGATGTATTGTAGCTTAGCTCTTTTTTTGATACTCATTGTATATATTCTATTCAAAAACAGTCAGAGCCGTCAGTCGAGCTGTCAACGCTCTCATTCAATTTTGCGGGGGTCTAAATTAGCGCACGATAAAATGGAATGACTGATCTCGGCCTTTAAGACAGCAAGCTTAATTTTTGTCTACTCCATAAACACGGTTTCATCCGTAACAACGCGATTTTCTTGAAATTGAACCTTTTTCTTCTTCATAGTGAATTGGAGAAGCGTTTCGAGTGTGATGGCGACGACGGAGAGTGCCGATCCGCATAACCAGACCCAAAAAATGGGCGCCAAGAAGGTCATTTTAAGCGGTTTCGGTGGAATACGAGAAGAAGGCATATCATATAACTTGAAAAGAAATTTAGCTCTTATGGAGTATGGCTGTAGTTGTCTCGTTTCCACAAATGTGCTGGCCCTACCAAAAAAAACTGATTAGTAAAACTAAAAACAACAACTACCAAAAATTCATTTATTAACAATAATATTCCGAAATAAACTCACTACTGTTTCTAATTGCGGTTAACGGAAGTTGAGATTTTATATGTGATTTTGACTATGAATGAATTAATAATAATAATAATAAATAATAATCAGCTAGGCTATGACCCAAGGCACCACCTTAGGCCTAAGTCATCAAGCGACTTTTGAAGCCATTAATTCAGGTGGCCGGGTTACAATGCGTAGGAGGGTGGTGACAAGCCCTGCATGCCACGCGTTCGAGCCAACAGCTCCATACACTAACCCTATTAGAAACCTAAAGTGACTTTTGAATATGTTGTAAATTACTGCTACGAATCACCATCTCTATTTTTAATCTCGCTTATCAAAAATGTCAACTAAAATATTTTTTGTACATTGATTTTTACCTTAACTTGTGATAAAAGTTTTTTTTAATTTTTTCTTTAACATAAATATGCAATGTTCTAAACTAAGAGGAGGGCTCTCAAGTGTTCAATAAATGTAACATACGATCTTCTTCGTCAAATAAACTTAGTTAAAAAGTGCTTCAGTCGCCTTTAGTTTGATTCGCCCTTTAGTTAAACTTAAATGCTAATAAGGTCAGATATTCCGTCGTGCTCCGCTTCAATTACACCTATACTTAGTCGGCGGTGAGTCTTTTTTCTATTTTCCTAACAACCGAAAACTGTAACATTAGACTCCTGAAATTATTGAAAAATAACTATTTTCTGAGATACTTTTGTCTAAAACTTGAGATGAAATAAATCTTAAAATATTTTGTGTGTAACATTTGGGATGTTGTACTCAATCCGTGTCGTATCTTTTAAAAAATTAAGAACTATTGTAAATTACCAAATTTTTTAATTTGAGAATACCCCCAAATTGGTCTTTTTCAAGGCACCATTTAGATTTTTTAAATAAAATTTAAGGTATAAAATTTGTTACGACATTTATTTTAAACACTACTAGCTGTTTTTCCCACACGTAGCGACAAAATATTTCATTTCTTATACAGGAAAAAGCATGTCACAAATTAAGTGATCTGTTGTTTGGGTCTTATTGAGTCGAAAATGTCTAATGACCATGGATACCAAAATGTATAGCTTCCGAGTATTTGGCCCTCTAAAACGTCGAAAAACAGTCAAATGTTTAGTTCCTATTACTCCTTGGACCCAATTGTTTCCTTTTACTAATAATTTCTTTATTTATGGAAAATGATACGAAAACGATGACTTGTATCAGCCGCGTGACATTAATTTAGAATAAGAGTGTGTAAATTACATTTTCCGTAAAAAGGTGTTTCAGAGTGCTGTGTGTGGTTGTCTTGGAAATAACACACGTCCACTGGCCCAAAACCAGTTTATTAATTGCTTCGACCAGTTTTTTAAATAACAAAAACTGAGGCTCACTGGTCCAGTTTAAAAATTCAAGCTTTCTTCCAATTTCTACCCCGGTTTTTTCTTTCTAACACAATAAACGTCACTTTAAAGTCTATACTAAGACGAAGGGTTTACGAGGTTACCAGCACCCTTTATTAGTGGTATTAAGTTACTATGAAAAATTATATAAAACACCACGCGGCGCGATTCACGTTTCGCGCCTTCTCGAAAGCGGGCACCGGGGCATCTGTGACGGAGACTCGGCCCTCGGGAGTCGGGGACGGGGAGCCACAAAGGCATAACATTTAACAAAGCAAACGACGCAAAGTTGCCTCCAAGTGAGAATGCTCGGAGGCATTCTCACTCTTCTCAAGAGAACTCGTGAGAAGAGATTACGTCACCTCCTGTGAGAAGAACCGTCAAAATTTTGAGAAGTGAGAATTATCACTATCAAGGGAAGAATTGTTAGAATTTTGACGTGCCCCTGGCTACCGTCTGAGCGCGATGTCGGCCCCAATTCGCCTTGCTCGTGATCTAACTTTTGTGATACCAATCGTAAGTGTTGTTTATTGAAATAACAAACGTTCACTGGGCCTTGCTCTGGCCCTTCTTTATGCATTAACGTTTTTGTAGTCCCTTTGGGAAGTTAGGGGAGTCTTCGATAACGTTACATTGGTGGCAATGGTACAAAGTTACCTTGTGTTTCTTTTTTAGGCTCAGGCTTGGGCCTTGGATATTATGGTAATTTTCTTAAATATTTTTTTATTTTTCTTCTTATGAATACCCGTTTACATCCCGATCGTCTAATAGAGCGAGAGCTGTTGCGAATTTACAAACTTTATTGTCCTACGCAACCACTCCTGAACCAAGGGGACGAATTAGATCTGTTGGTTCTGGGTTATTGGTTGTTCGTAAATCTCGATTTGAGCAGCAGGAATCTGTCGAACCTCGTTTGCGATTTGGTTCTTGCCCAGATATTCCAGTGATTGTTAAGATGTCTTCTGCGGAAAAGGAGCAGACGAATGCGACGATTGGTTTTATTGACACAGAGTGTGGCCTAAAGTTAGGAAGGTTTCTTCTCCAACTTTTGATTTTTCGGGTCTGGTTACTGAATTTCCTAGGTTGTTTCTTTCGACATTGAAAAGGTTTCAGATTGCCGACGGGCTGGATCCTGGTGACTTATTAAGGGTTATTCCACTTACTCTAAAGGGTTTATGGCCGATGTTATATTTCTAAACGGTCAGTTGTCGGAACCTTTTAGTGAGGTATTTTTGTTGGACCAGGTGTTTGATGGGCTTCGGTTTGAATTAGCTAATTTTATTTCCTTCCGATTATGTAAAACTTTAAGTGACTTGGAAGGAGAGATTTCTTGTGCTAAACACCTCTTGGCACGTAAACGTGAGGTAAATGGTCATCAATCTAGTGGGTCAATGCGGTCTAATCGAAGTAGTGATCAGTTTATGGTTAAGTCTGACGAAAAGGCTTTGGTAACCTCAGATCAGAGTGGTGCCCAGAATGATAAGTTACGGGTTGTCACTTGCTTTAAATGCCATAAGGAAGGCCATTATGCCGATAAGTGTCCAGACAGGTCCAAAAACGAGTTAGGCCCGCGGGGGGGGGGGGAGAGGAAGAGACTCCATCGATCGCCATTTATATCTCCATTGATTAATATGATTCATGGTATACCTCAAAAGTGGGCATAGGCGCGGGTTGTTCTACCGAATAATGAAACTTTTTTGTTTAATTGATACGGGTTCGGATTTTTCTTATTTTTCCGAGTCTGTCTGGAATTCGTTGTTTCCTGATTGGGTTCCATCTGAAGTTTTACAGTGCGTTTCAATGGCCAATGGTCAACAATCTTCTATTTTGGACACTAATACATTTACTATTAAAATTAAAAGTCACCCTTTTACTTATGAATTTTCAGTTCTTTCGGATCTGACTCAAGATGGGATATTGGTCAAGGATTTTTGTGTAATAATGCTGCAAAAATAGATTTTGGGGCTGGAACTATTCGATTAGGTAAGCGGGAAAAATTGAATTTTTTCCTTGAATCTAATGATGATGTTCCTCTTTACCTTAATGTTGATTTCGAGCTGAGTTGGATAAGGCTATGGGACGCTTACATTTATCTGATGGCAGGATGGAGGGTTTACGAGAATGTCTGGGTAGTTATCCTAGAGTGTTTTCACCTCGACCTGGGTTAACGTCATTAGCGGAACACTTTATTAATACTGGTGGGGCTCCCCCAATAGCATCAAGGCCATATCGGGCGTCTCTTTTAAAACGGGACTTATTTAAGCGCCATATTGATCAAATGTTAGCTAATGACATTATTCGTCCGTCACTAAGTCCGTCGGCAAGTCCCGTAGTTATTGTGCCAAAGAAATAGTCACTTTATGAATGTGACTTAAATGAACCCGTTTCTTATTTTAGCCGTTCCGGTGTCGATTATCGTAAACTTCAGGGTATGGGTACGAGACCCTTTTCCTATTCCTCGGATAGATGATTTGTTTGTGTGGCAACCTAAATACATAACGTCTATTGGTTTTGGCAAATCCCGGTGGCGGAGAATAGCAGGGCGAAGACATGTTTTCCCACCTTTTGTGGAAATTATGAATTTCTGGTTATGCCATTTGGGCATGTAAATTCGCTTGCCACATTTCAGAGATTTAAGTAGGATGTTTTTCGGGATTGTCGAGATTTAGGAACGGCTGTCTACTTTGATGATGTTATGACTGGTCATCGGGACTGGGATGCCCATTTGAAAGCCTTAGATTATATGCTGGTTTAACGGTTAGATTGGACAATTGTTCCTTTGCTCGACGTGAGGCTTAAATTTTGGGTCATATTTTGAGTGAGAATGGTATCAGGGTGGATCCTATTAAGCTTGCGGCGGTACGAGATTATCCTAGACCCTAAAATGTCAAACAATTAGAAAGGTATCTGAGGATAATGGGTTGGCACCAGAAGTTTATTGAAAATTATGCGGGTATTGCTAGGTGGTTACGGACGTCGGCTCACCAGTCCGCTTTTGATAACTTAAAAACTGCCCTATTTAATGCCTTGCCTCTAGCAATTACCAGATTAGATTGCCCTTTTCGGATTACTACGGATGCTTCTGATGTTGGTGTCGGGGCTATGCTTTCACAGATGCAGGATGGTCTGGAGGTTCCAATTTCTTATATTAGTCGCGTGCTACAGGCTGCTGAGAAGAACTATTCCGCCACGGAAAAAGAATGCCTGGTGGTTGTCTGGGCTCTTAAGAATTATAGACATTTTGTAGAGGGACGGGGAATTAGTTTTTACTGACCATAGTGCGTTGCGTTGGCTGCAGAAACTGAAGGACCCCCGGGGCGGTGGGCTAGATGGGCCTTAGAGCTGCAAACGTTACATCCTTTGAATATAAGAAGGGTTGTATGCATGTGGTGGCAGTTACGTTGTCTCGCTGCCCGGTTACAACCTCGGCGACTGCTTCTGAGTCCCTGTGGTGCTATTAGACCATTTGTTACCTAAGGATGATTTAGTTCAGCCATCTACCTTCTCACGGGACGAAATTCGTCAGGGTCTGGCGGACGACCCTTGTTTCGGCGCTTTAGATTCGTCGTTTTTAAATCCAGATTCACCGAATCCGGCTGATGTTACTCTCGAGTTGAGCCATTACATCATTCGTAATGACTTGCTATATCGTCGGGTTTCACCAGATGTCTTTAGAGTGATTGTTCCTGTTGTCTTGCGAGATAGACCTTTTTGTCTTGTTACATGATCACCCTATGTCGGGTCATTTGGGCGTTAAGAAAACTTTGGAAGGTCTCAGATTGCAGTTTTGCTGGCCAGGTATGCGTTGCGATGTCGTATGTACGCTCCTTTTTAGTATGTCAGCAACGTAAGTCACGGAGCACAAAAGCTCCAGGATTATGGTGTTCTTCTGAAGTAGTTCTTCCTTGGTCTATGGTGGGGGTGGATTTGATGGGCGCACTTCCGTTAACTGCTAATAGGAATACATTTATTTTGGTTCTCACTGATTATTTTTCTAAGTGGTTTGAGATTGTTCCTTTGCGGTCAGCAACAGCCGAGACCCTGTCTGACGCGTTGTTGCATAGGGTTGTTCGACAATGGGGATGTCCTCACCGCTTACTTAGTGATAATGGACGACAGTTCATCTCAGATCTTTGGATGCATCTTTGTAAATTATGGCGTATACAATGCGTCAATGCTACTCCCTATCACCTCCTGACAAACCAGACTGTAAGGGTTAACAGAGTTATCGGTGATATGATTAGTTCATATGTAGGGAATCGACATTAAGATTGGGACTTAAATTTGTCTCTTTTTCAATTGGCTTATAATTCTGCCGCTGACGAGAGTTCGGGTGTCTCCCCTTTTTATGTTAATCATTTTCGAGAGGCCCGCATGCCGTGGATTGAACCAATGGATGATCCTAATTACTTGGTTCCTCTGTGGAGGTCCGGGTCTACATAGAGTAGTCGCCCCCAGTTCAGCGCAGCTAGAGGACATCCGCCGTACCATTAAGCTGTCTCAGGTGAAGCAGAAGCGTTACTACGACAAGTCTCGAAGTTATTGGTTCCCTGGTCTGGCGGCGAACTCATGCCGGTCTGGGGTTTAGTGCAAAGCTTGCTCCGCGGTGGGAGGGACCATTTCAGGTTGTTAGTATACGGAACCCTCTGTCTACGGCTTTGAAAGACTTGGTTCGTAATGAAGTCATGGGTGCATGGAATGTCAGTGGATTGAAATTATATTATCAAAGAAGTCCTAGGTTGCCTGTCTTTCCGGATGGAGAGGATGTTCCAGAGCCGGATGTTTTGGAAGCGGCTCTGGATGTGAGTTATCTGCCTGCTCTCTTTGGGGAGGCGGACGTGGTAGAGGAGACTTCAACAACGGCTGACCCGTTCTTGTTGCATTTTCGTTCTGGTTACACTAAAGAGGTGGTATATCGAAAAGATGGTCATAGGTTTGACGTGTATTATCGCCACTCTGACTTTTCGAAACCTTTTCGTTCACGGTCCACCCTGGGTGAGGAATTAAAAATTAGACAAAGTAGGGGTTTGGATCCTGGTTTGTCTATTGATTGCTTCCTATTTAATAAGGCTACTCCGTTGTATCGAGAACCTTATGAAGTTATACGCTTTGCGGGCCCTTTACCTTGGTAACTGTTTATATGGTTTTATTCCCCTTAAGTTTTATGTTATTTTGGTTTTATTTTCTTCTCCCTTTTAAGGATGCTTTTAATCCAGTTCCGTTTTTGAGTACCTCCATGCCCAGTTCCGTGGTTATCCGATGCCAATACCCATAGCTTTGGAAGCTAAGGTTGCACCAGCTATCAATTTATGTGCGAGGTAACCTTTGCAAGCCACCCGTCATCAGTTAAGCGATACCGAGGAAGAATGGGTTTTTCGGTGCTGGGTGTCTCTTGTGATTTGGAGGTGGTTTGGCCTGCTACAGACTACAAGTTGTCATGGATGTTAGTCGGCGAGTTTCGTGAAGAGGGACTTTTGTTAATTTTTGATCCAAAAACTCTGGCTTCGATGGGGCTTCTCGTCGATTTCCGTAAGGGACTTTATCGGCTGGACCCTATACCACTTGAACGGTTTCCGTCGGTTCCGTTTGCCTTCGCAAGTAATGCCTTGCCCCCGGTGTGTTTTCGTTGTCAGGGTCGACATGTCGTCCAGGACTGTCCGATTGTTCGCCGATGCCTACATGCACCTTCTACAACACTCCACTCTACTGCTCCTGCTGGCCGTATTTCTGAGGGGTCACAGGCCTCTGTGCCGACGGTGAGTCTTGTATCGCAGCATCGGGGTCAGTCTCCTGGTCCTCTCGAAGTGGAAGTATCTGAAGTGTTGAATCTAGACGTAGTTGTTTCGCCTCTGTCGAATTCTTCAGGTCGTCGGTCGTCAGTTTATCCTACCTCAACGAGGGGTGGGCGTGTCCCTCGCGTGTCACACGTTTCTCCAGTATGCCCGAAACGATGGTCTACTGGACGTGGCCCTCAAGGAGTCGGAGTGTGCAATAACTGGTGGCTTTACCGGGGAGTCGGTGTCCAGCTCTTTTAACCCATTAGAGTGGTGGCGCACAGGGATATGTTAGCTCCGTCCAAAGGGTCCTATCTCCAACCTCCGACTTCGGTCAGGTGTGGGCTAATGGAGAGGGGCCGGGCAAACTGGCCGCCTCGACGGATTGGGTAGCCTGCTGTGGGGCTGCGGGCCTCCGTATGAGGGCCCAGCGGACCCATCTCCCGGCATTTTGGGGTTCCAACGGGATCTCCGGTGCCAACTTAGCCGGGTTATGCGGGCTGCTGGGTGCCCGCCGTTCCCCTTTAGGAGCTCTTTCCAAAGGGCTCGGCTCCCTGCCTTTATAGGTGGGGTGTCGGCCGGAGTTGCTAGAGCATCCGTTCTTTATTCAACTGCTGTGTGCGAAGTTTCGAGCTGGTCGACCCATTGCTGCACCTTCTGCTGGGATGAGCGGCTTGCGTCGAGGGTGCGACCATCAGTAGTGGGGTTCTACTACCCATGCTGGTTTTGTCACCTGTCCGGGCTTGTGGAAGCTGGCGTAGGGCATTCTGATGATTGGTACACCGGGCTATTAATTCTGACAACATGGTCTACTGGACGTCATCTTGGTCGTCCATCTTTTGTCTTACGTTTGATCACCAGATATTGGACATAATGCTGCTATCGGCCTCCTTTTGGGCTCAAGCGGAACTTACCTTTTTTGTACTTGTTTGCTCTAATTTTTTGTTTTATGGGGGGGAAATGTAGCGGACATCGTGCATAACGGGGTTTAGTAGATTTTCTACTACGCGGGTAGTATTTCATTTATTATAGCCCCCACGAGAGTGGTCGGTCCTTGGTTCATGGGGGGTTTTCTACTATGGTGGTTAATATCTTAGTATATAGGAAATCTTGTAGAAACGTAAGGTAGATGCGTCCTGGCTACCGTCTGAGCACGATATCGGCCCCACTTCGCCTTTTTCGTGATCCAACTTTTGTGATACCAATCGTTAGTGTTGTTTATTGAAATACCAAACGTTCACTGGGCCTTTCTCTGGCTCTTCTTTATGCATTAACGTTATTTAAGTCCCTGTGGGAAGTTAGGGGAGTCTACGATAACGTTACACCTCCAAGATTTAAAGAAAAGATTGCCAGTACATCATTTGTTGCAAGCCTAGCTCTCATGTATGACATATATTTTAAACTTAGTTATCTTTCTAGAAGCTTCATAAATGATTTGTTGCTCCATGAAGCCAAAGATGAGGTTAAAAGCGCTATTTATGAAATAAGAAAGTTAAAAATTGAGATAACGCATACTCGACGGTTCGCAAATTCATGCAAGTGAGCATATCCTTGATATGCGGAAGGAAAAAAGGATCTTTGATAGTGATTTTATTAAGCATTCGGTAATCAATGCAAAAACGAACCTTATTCCCTCTATGTTGTTGATAAACCAAGACTACGGGGCTCGCCCACGGAATGGTCGAAGGTTTTATTACCTTGTTACGTAACATTTCGTGGATATGATCCTCTATTACTCGTTTTTATAGTTTTTAACGCACTTGTTCGGTTGCGCGTGGGAATACGAAATTTGGAGAGATACCCTCGTATAATTAACCGTTTGTATATTGCGTTGTGTATTTTGGGTCCTATTTTTTGAAAACATAGAGCTAAAACTAGGCAGTGGCTTATTGGAATAATTAGGCGGGTTTGACCTATTCATAGAAAAATTAGGTCCCACTGTATTAGACGAATTCTGGTGAAAATTCCGTGAAGTAGAACGCTGACTTCTATGCGAACGCATAGAATCAAACGCGCTACCCTGAGAACGACTAATATTCTTTGACCTACTGGTCTGTGATTTCTTTAATTCCGCGAGAGTCAGCTCCAAGGATTAGCAGCGCGTTCTCAGTGCAGCAAGATTAGCTGTTGGAAATGAAAGGAGGTGGGCGCGCAACTCTGGTTTGACGTTGTGCCGAATTATAGCGACAAGTTCATTATCCGGCTCGGGAGACCGTTGTTTAATCGAAATATTCGCGTTATGAAGTCCGATACGGTCTCACCTTCCTTTTGAGTCGTTTGCCGTAACTCCATTAGTCTTTGGCGATGTGTCTCGGTAGGCATATAATGATTACAAATAAGCTGAATACATTTTTCGAGCGGAGTGATCGCGTGCGGGGTAAATGATTTGTCTATACCAAGCGACCGCGCCTCCTTTAACATTAACAGCATAAAATAGAGAATTTAGTCATCAGCAATACCATAAACTCGACCATCTACCGCTGTTAAAAATTCCCGGAGATTTTTGTGGGGTTTTCCACTAAACGTTAAGTCTTTTGGTGGGTTGGGGGGTGGACGAGCTGGGGCAAATGCTTAAGCCATCATGGCCGTAAACATTCGGGGTTGAACGCCGCCATAGTTCACTCAGATTAGGTATACCACGCCAACGGCGTGTTCTCCCACCAAGGCCTACCAAGGCCGACAGACTATTAATCAGTTTACTTAAGTAATTAACCAGACCAGCGGGATTCGTACAGCGACACGGACGAAATCCTGGTCACGGCACCAGTATAACAGTTGTGCTTATCACGAAATATTGCGATTAATTAAGATAAAGTTTATATATATATATATATATAGAATGTTCCACGTGACTCCCGTTTTTTATCAAGTCGCCTATATACGACCGTAGCGACATCTGCTATCATACGTGCAGCAGACGGTGCGGCAGTTTTTTCAAAAAAAAGACTTTTGTATGAACCATCTGTTGCAACATCATTATAGGATTTTGTTCCTGTATTAGTTATGAACTTTTGGCTAAGGAACTCAATTTAGAAGATGACGATTTTCCGTTAGATATTTAGAATAAGTTCCTAAGAATAAATAAACTTAATTTTTTATATTTAGTTATTTTAGTTCAACCATGAATATATCAAGCTAGATATATTCATGGTGCAACTATTAAAAATCTTTTTGTGATACCCATGTAAACTCTAAGGTAATATTAACATATTTAAAAAATAATTTTGTGATACAGAAAAACCTCTTGCGATGTGATGCCAAAAAAACTGAGACTGTAATACCATTATTAAAGGAAACTTGAACCTTATATTGTTTCTAGAGTCTAGACCTATCCACATTCCATAAAAAATAATTTTACAATGGGACAAGTAGAAAAAACAAGGTAAGGGTCACCGGTCCTGAGGTCCAGCTTATTTTGGTAGACAATAGGGGTCACTAATCCTAAGGACTGGTTTAAAAAAATTCCTTATTTCCAGGTGTGTGGTATCGTAGTCTTTCGCCAAGCAAAGGCAGCTTCTGGATAAGCGCATCATTGCCGAGATAAATAATTAAAACAGGTTATATAGTTATGGATACAAAACTATATATGTATATAAAAACCATAATCACCAATTGATAACAGGTAACAACACTTACCCTCGAAATTAGAACTCGGTGAAGACTATTTGATTAATTAAATTAGTACTGAAGTCTGTCCGGTGGTTTACGGAATCTGGTGTATCGTCGTTGTTCTAGATCCTGGTCCGGACTCTCAGGTGAACTGTCCAGCTCCGGAACTGGTATATCCCGCTCTTTATTTGGTGTCGTTGGTTTTGGTACAGGAACCCCTGGTACATCGGTTTAGGTTTTTTGTCGCAATAGATGATCGGCATGCCGCCGCCAGGACTGGTTATTGTCGGTCAACACAGTGAAATTACGTGCGCCGCTGTCACGACTGAAAGCATCCATGTCTGACCTCGGCGTATATCTTTCGCAAGGACTGAATCGCTGACATGGAACTCTCTGTTGTGCCCTCCATAGCCATTCAAGCGTTGTTGTTGTTTCGCATACAACCGGCGTGCCGTCAAAGGAACTAGTCGAGTAAGGAACTTGCGACCCTTAATAGCTCCGCCAGTGTTATACTGGTGACCATCAAGTATTAGCCTCTCTTTGACGTGATTTACCACCAATTGCCTTCCCACTTGCCCGGTACTTCTTTCGGGCTCATTGTCGAAAATGGTTAGCACCTAAATATACGTATTTTTAATTATTGCCTCTTTATTAATATATCATTAAACGGAAGTTAATGCTATTTTCGGTAGGTGAAAGGCGACGAAGAAATAATTATAAAAAAAATGTTAGTTTTAAATGATGATGTGTAATTACTTGTTCTTCGACGTCTCCTAGAACATCTTCTGTCCTTTCACGATTACTTGCTGGTTGAATATGACCACGCTCTCGTAAAAGTCTATCGATGGCTTCGAACGTGCGTCTTTCTGGTAATCGTCTATCGTGGAATTCCTCCGAGTAAAACCACCTTGCTTCTAAACTATTACTATGGGTTCGTCCATAAAACAAATTTGTCAAAGCTGGTAACCTGTTAACGCAAAGTAATGGTTTTTCGAAGGAGCACGTTATTTCAGACTTAAAAATTTTTGGAAAATATCCCTCTGATATATTAAAGCTTATCTAAATAATTTTGTACAACTAGATTTAAATTCCTCTTCTCCGTCACTATTTTATGAACTAAAATGAACCTAAATCTCCAATATTTAGGGGTAAGGGCAAGCGAATAACGTTAAGTTCTGATGAAATAATACATAGCCAACAATATTTCTGTGGTGAATGTTCAAATGTTAGAAACAATTTTTTGGATTTTACTTTCTTCCACTACGGTTAAATGGTGAGGCGTATTTAAGGTTAATATAAGATACCTTGCACGAATTTCTGGAAGATCTACCTTCGCAACGAAGAGGATCATTTCGTAATTGAACGACGAAGCGTGGTCACTGTTGCGTGGTCCGCGCGATATCCCGACTTTTATATCTGGATTCATTTAGGAATTGGTTCGCAACCTTGATGACATCCGACAACGAATAATTTATGCCTGTAAAACTATCCATAACACGCCTAGAAAAATAGTAAATAACAATGATTTTCAGCTAAGGCACCACTTAAGGCCTTAGCCATTAAGCGACTTCTAATGCCTTAAACAAGTGACCGGGTCACAGTGCGTGGGAGGCTGGTGGCAAGCTCTTAATGACCCAGAGCCAACAGATCCCTACACTCACTATTATCGTTAACCTTTAGAATTTTTTATCGAAATTGGAGGGAACTTCCAAACTCTACGGAGGAGTCAGTGGCGTAAATAGCACCCCGCAGACCACGCGCCTCGGGGGGGGGGGGCCGAGTCGTTTTTCGCGGGGGGGGGGCGGTGCTTCTAGTAACGCTACTGGGCGGAGTTATTTAACCCAGTGCCACTAGCTTGGATCGAACCCGACTTAAATTGCTGCGAGGAAAAAGTGCTTACCACTAAGCCACCCCACGTAATCTTCGGATGGGTTCAAGAATTATTTGTAAAAGGTAATTTTAACAATTTTTGTAATTAAGTTTAATTTGTGTGTGTTTCTAGTCATTTGAAGAATAAAAAGATCCCAATTCAATAAGAAACATTAATTTAAACAACGGTGACTATTTGAAACACCTTCGATTTACGTAAAATGTAATTTACATACTTATCCTATTTTAAAACTAGAGATCGTTTTCAAATCTTTTTCGATAAAAAACAAATGCTTAGTAAGAGGAAACAAATGAGTCCAAGGAATAATAGATACTGCATATTTGCCCGTTTTTCGACGTTTTGGAGGCTAATTTTAGAGGGCCAATTACTTGGAAGCATTGCATTTTGGAAACCATGTTTATGAGACATTTTCGACTTAATGTGACCCCAAGAAGAATACACTAAATTGTATTCGTAACATCCTCTTTTTTACGATTTAACTAGTTTACTCGAGATGGATTATTTTCTGGTAAAGCAAAAAAATAACTCACCGAAATTGGATTGTTTCCTGAACAAAAAGTGGGAGCTTGGCCAAGTAAAATAAGCGCATGAATCGCGACAAATAATCCGTCTGACTCTGGTATGGATTTGCACAATAACGGCCATACCGGCGGAGTATAGTAAGTACCTCGGGTGGGCCAATCAAAGCCCGATTTGGACGAAGAACGTCAGTAGTTACAGGTTTCGCTATTATTAAGAACTTGATTAAGTCCGGTGGGGCCGTTTTCTGAAATTTTATTAAAATATATTATGTAGGGTTGCGAATGTTATGTCTATGATAAAGATAAGTATTACCGAAGAAGGAAAGTCAAACTGTTCTACGAAAGCATCATTGAATTCGTTTTTATTATTAATGGGGCTCATCATAAATATATTTAAACGGTCACTTAAGCTGTGTTGCATGACGATCAGCGAATAATTTCATAAATAAAAATCTATCAAACACTTTCGTTAGCTCATTAGTTACCCTACAAGAGTACATTATCTAATAAGCTACGTCTATAACGCCACACATGCGTTGCCAATTGAAAATCGTTGTCCACTAGGCAGTACATGTTTAAGACATTGGGGGGGGGGGGGTAAAATGTAACTACAACTAAAACTCCGTTTTGTGGATAATTGTGGTATTTCCATGCTATATGTGTGGTTTTAAGGAACTCTCATATTATAAAGCAATCATATAGTAAGGGTTTGATATAATTATTTTTATCATCATCGTTTAAAAAACCGTACAAAATATGTGTGTATAGGGGTTGTGTTCAGTAGCTGCCATAGGATAAAATTAAGCTACTAAGAAAATTTATCGATGAGCTCCGTGACGTTTGGTCCGTATAACCTTGACTTATCACGAACTTTCTAATTCGATTATGTTTTATTAATGATAATTTCATGACAAAGTACCGTAAATTGTACTTAAAACGCAGTTACGCTATATTGCTTTATAAATCTTGGCCAATCCATTCAAATAAAACGATTAAGAGGTCGCTATTCGAGAACCTTGACTTTCTACCAATGACTTGGTTGAGCATCGGATGAGTATCAAGCGTTTAGTAAGAACTCGGCGTAGTCACTAAAACTAAAAGTTTCTTAATCAACACCCTGGGCTAGAACAAACAACTTAAGGGAAGGTTCGAAATCATCCGATTAAAAAATACAACACAGTTCAAAAGCTCGGTTTTTAATAAATGTAATGGATTCATAATCCAACTATTTTTTGGATTTCGTTTGGCAAGGTTAGCGAATGTTTCTCAATGTTGTGTCTTTTTTACGGTCATTTCTAATATCTTTAAGAAGTGCGTTGCTCGATTGAACTGATGTAGAACATTTTTGTAAGCAATTAATTTTTAAAAGAAAATAATACGGAAGATTTTTTTGAAGAAATACTGTTGGTAGAATTTCAAGTTCGAAAGGGCCAGGGTTGCCCAAAATGAAGTTATCAAAATCTCTTTAAATACGGATTATTTAAAGTAGAAAACATTCAACTTACAATTTTTTTACACTAAAAGTTATAAAATTATAGGAACAACTATTATTTCCAGCTGAAAAGGTTTGTTTACCATAATTATTTGTTTATCTGTTCACTTTATTCAACTTCTAATTTTTTGAATTATCACAATTAAATGCTTTAAGTTGACAATGCAAAGGCAATATGTCAATACTGACTTCAGTTCCTTTTCCTCAGCTAATACGCTACTTTTAATATTTACTACATTATTTTATTTCATTTTGTTATTTATTAGTATTGAACAGTTTTCAGAACATCGCTAACTTTTTTGTGATAGGAAGATTACCTCGTCCAAAAACTCCTTATTTTGTAAAAGTTCGTAGTACTCGTTAATATAAGTTGTCTTGAAGACATCCTCAATGTTGTCGACGTATTTTAAAGCTACTGTCGTTAAATCTCCTTTCATATTACAAAGGTAACATTGGTGCAAAAACAAAGTGACACCCAAAAGCCAGCCAGACAACAACAATCTCCAGGAGACTCTACGATGACGTAATTCACTGACAGCTATGTTGTTCAAAAAATTCAATTAGTGCTTTTAAAGTATAAACACGTATTTCAACGACAAATCCGCAAGTTGAAACGACTTTTTATACTGAGTATGATTCGCGATTTTGCCAAGGGAAAAATTTAATTAAAGATTTAATATATTACATTTGTAAAAATATAAACATTTGCTTTGTTCAGTTACGCCAGATGACGTTACAATGATCACCACGCCTGCATATTTTGTTTTTATTGTAGGAAAACATCTAATACACTTTTATCTTAAACAGTAGACTACGAAGCAAAAGTCTAAATTTATTTGATATTTGCTTGTAGTATGGTACAAAGTAGGCATATATATGTATATAAGCCTAGCTGGTTATTATTATTAAATCCTATACTGAAATAATCACTTAAAAATGTAATTACTTCCATAGGCGTGCGCAGGCATTTCAAGCAGGTTGGGCCAGCTTATTTTTACGCCCTTTTAAGCTCTTACGCCCTCTATCTTTTTTGTGAAACTTTTTAAACACCACGGCGCTCCTGTGAAGTTCCTTTCTTTCTCAATAGATGTAGAAAGAAATTGGTATAGTAGAGTATGTGACGAAACAATAGTAGTTTTTATTTTAAACTAGACTAAAAACCAATATAGTTTACAAAATTACATTGCCGCGTGTTGCTTTAACAAAAACGTGTTCTACTTTTTAAAATTTGATATTCATAATCCCATAATATCACATTTTTACTATATTAAAAAATCCGTCAAACCCTTTATTTTATCCTTTTTAATCCAGGTATCTAGTTTTCATGTTTGATTTATTACTAGCTTTCTACCTGTAGCCTTTTTAGACGTTCCTTTTTAAAATCGTTGCCCGATTTACGTTTACGATTTAACATATTAATTTTCACGCGCTGGTTCACGAAGCAATGCGAAGGGGGTTGGGCCAAGGATAATATAGATAAAATATATATTATCTTTGGTTGGGCGATCAGTTTCGGCTCGAGTTTCGGCGGGGAAAGCACTCGCTTGCACCTTTTTGTGATAAAGCAGGATACACGAAGAAGAAAAATTGATTTTTCAGGAGGGGCCAGAACTTGTTTAATTACAACTTACAAGAAATTAGTCTGTAATTATAAAAAAGTCGGGAACCTCCCCGACAGCGTTACACTTTTTCGACTACAGTCTGCAGCCCTAGGTACTACCGAAAATGCCACAGTTTTTTGTTACAGTTTTGATTACCGTTTCCTCATACAGCTCAGTCCTACTAAAAACGCAACAATTCGTCGAAAACTTCCCAGTTTAAAATCTAGAAAACAAAATCAACGGCCGGTCCGTCGCTTGTTTAATCACTGAAGCTTAATTTTAGTCATCGCGAACTCTACTGCATGCCGCCTGCGTGGTTTTATCTCTAGTTCCCGTAGGCATATATGCTATTTGGTTTTACGTAGGATGATTCGACGAAATAAAGGCCTAAATTATTTTTAGAGTAAAATATAATAATTACAACTTGCAAAAAGTTACGTCTTTTATTTTCTAAGAAACTGAAAAATCCTCAACAGCGCGACCCTACACCGACTACAATCAGCAACCCTGCGATACTACACCGACTACAACCAATAGCCTTGGGTATAATTGTCCCTGGTATATACTACTGAAAATACCGATGTTTTGGTTGTAGTTTCCTCTTACAGCTCAATCCTACTAAAAACGCTACAATACGTCGAAACTTTCCAGTTTCAAATGTAAAAACAATTGATACCCTTAGACCGTCGCGTGTTTAGTAAATGGATATCATCGAACTACTTAAGAATTAAATAAATAATAGCATTCAAGCGAAAACAATGTATACATTAAATTAATCAAGACCTTTCTAATTAAGTTCTATGAAATTTTTCGTGACCTTTTCGGCTCACAAAAATGCCGGGGGCAATGCCCCCTGCCCTATTCCAATGCCGTTACTGACTACAGTCTATGCTTAATATGCCGTCGTCATGTATTTCGCTGTACCAAATATAGTTAAGACGTTGAACTAATACTAGTTGCTATTTAGGGCTCGTGTGAACTACATTTAGTAAACTAGCATTGAAACGGTTAAACCGTTTTTAGTAGCTAGTTTAAAATGTACTATCGAATCGCTTTCGTCAGTCGTGTGACCGTGGCTACAGAGTCCCAAAAAACATATCCTAGCTCCAAACAACTAATTTCGCGACCGTGTCCGTCAGTCGCCATTTTCACAAACAGTTTATTAAAATATGAAAACGAGTGGGAGTGAATCTAGAATATCACCAAATAAAATTTTTTTTAGCATGTTACCGATAACTATACTTTTTTACTTGTATTTTACATTCTTATCTTTTTATCGATTTTCTCTTGTTCTAGTTTAGAATCTTATTTTGGTGGATCAAAAAATATCCCTGATAACTAAAGATTTTAAAACCATCGGTATAACTAGTTATATCTAAAAGGTTTTATTGTTTATTTTATCAACGTTACTTGTGGAATCATTAAGGACTAAGTTTGAGTAGAAGAAGAAGATGCTTTCCAGGATGCGCCGGATCATGTGGCGTTTAAGACTCTTTCTGAAGTTCAGGTGGAAGAAGCACGCCGTGATTAAGGAAAGTGTCAAGAGAAATAACAGAAGTATGATCCAATTGAGTAGTCCCAATGCCTGAGGATGAAGCAGAACCATTTTGTTTCCTCTTAATTGTTGGTCCAAACAAGTGAAGATAAAATTGGATGCGGAATGGTAGGATAAAGTGGATCGAATCCCTTCATGCGATAAAACTTCCTCAAACTTGACCGTAGTCATCATTCCGTCAAAAATATCTAAAATCTGCGTGGCAGAAACAAGAAGCCATTAGTTAGTTCTCAAAATAATTGCCCAATTCGTAAAAATTGCTGAAAGCAGGCCTGAAACTAATTACTCATATTTGTTCTTATGGAATGCTGAAATAGATTCAGGAAATATTTTGTTTAAAGTTATTAACTGTAAAATATATCATTTTTACAGTATTAATAATAAAAAAAATCACGAAAATCTCCTTTTCATGTTTCGGCCATAAGGAGAGTAGCGTTACTTTTTCTAGTCGTTTAAGTGCAAATATAAAAAAATAGTAAGAGCAGCTCTATAACCTCAATCACACGTTAATATATTTTTTGGACGTTTTATAATTTAAAACGACTATATAATATTTAAAAATATTCGAATTTGTTTCGTTTTAAGTCATTGAATTTTTCCTTTTTGATCTAAGCAATTCATTTTATTTTTCATTATTAGTTAATCCTTTGTTTGAGCCCTTAAAGGGTTGGAGTGTGCAATAACTGGTGGCTATAGCGGGGAGTCGCGGTTCGGCTTTTGTTACCCAAAAGGGCGTTGGTGATCAAAAGGTTGTATATCCACATCCAACTTCGGTCAGGTACTTGTTGGAAACTGGGCTTCAACATGCCGTGGGATGGTGGGTCTCGTTATTGATGCAGTCGTCCCGTTTCCCGGCCTTTTGGAGCAACACCGGATGTCCGGTTCCAGGTGACGTGGGCTGCTGTGTGCCCGTCGTTCCCCTATAAGAGCTCTTTCTTAAGGGTGTGGTTTTGGTTACGTAGGTAGGGTTTCCGTTGGAGTTTCTATCCCACAGCTGTGCACGAAGTGCATTCTGATTTGACTACTGGTGTAGTAGGCTTTTTATTCCCTTGGAGTATCGGGATAGACATTTCTGAACACAAAAATTTGTCTGGTTTTAATAATTTCGCCATAAAAATTCTGAAATAAGTAAGTTATAATGGTTCATATAAAAATTAAATGAGGTCAAGATGTTGATTAAAAATTTCGAATTAAAGTTTAGTTACAACTCATCTTTTTTCCTCTTAGTTTCGAAGTGAACGAAATTTCTCTATTCCAGAAAGGTCATTGTGCGAAGAAAATTCGATACTTATACATTTTTTAATCTTATAACATTATTAAGCTTTAAAATATGTAATGAATTTTTGTGTCAGCCCTCGACCTGGTGTAATAAAGTTTGGCTGGTTTGACCCATATGCAATTGAAAACATAATATTATATTTATGGTCATCTTCCACTCTACACTTAATTTTGATTTCTAAGAATACTATATAGTAAGTTAGTGAGTTTATATTTTAGCTTTACATTTTATCGTTGACCAATGAAATTTGTTTAGTAAAAAAACCCGCATATGATTATGAAATAAATTGATTTTAGTTTATAATGTATATTATGTTTGGAAATAATGCACAGGTCAATATTCCATTTCATTTAAACTGCCTTAATTCTGAAAAAGTTATTTTATTGAATATGTGTTGATTAGGAATTCAATTGAAACCCTTACCATTGGCTTCGGTTAATGGGATGCAACTTATTTTAACTTGGAGAGGATCGAATTATGAACACAAATATACTTACATCATACAGTTCCGATGAAACGGGAAAGTATTTGACGAAATGGAATCTAAAATGTTACAGTCAGAAAACTAATTAATTTATGTGTAAATTCGCAGTTATAGTTTACCATTAGCCCCACTGTGAATGAACGTTAAAATAAGATTTACATACAAGAAGCATGCACCTTACT
The DNA here is from genome assembly GCF_980474605.1 of Leiobunum rupestre. Taxonomy (NCBI): domain Eukaryota; kingdom Metazoa; phylum Arthropoda; class Arachnida; order Opiliones; family Sclerosomatidae; genus Leiobunum; species Leiobunum rupestre. Next base: position 392,453 of record NC_143387.1, read on the forward strand.
ATTATTATATTTTTTATGTTATTTTCTGTTTCCAGCCTATCTTTAAAAGATTTTCTCGGGACGTGCGATATTCACAAGGGTTTAGAAGTCTGGTGGTCATTGCGATTCCAAAACCTGCTTTTTTGTTTATTATTCCGAAAGTAATTTTTGTAAAACAAATTAATTCAGATGAACCTATATATATCAAACACGCTTCTTCAATACTTATACTTTTTTATCTAAATATTAAACTTTATTGCCATTAAGTAGAGTGACCGAACTCATTTAAATAAAGTAAAAGGGATGACCATTAAAGTATTCAAATTTGGTTAAATATTGTTTTAAATACATAAATTATTTTTGTTCATCAAGTAATTGCAGTCCCTTGATATTCTACAGTCGTAACTAAATATTAACATGATTCCAAAATGTTTCTATATCTGAGAAAACAAATAAGCATGCTTTCCATAACCAAAAGAAAGTCACAGTTTAATTTATAAAAAGTTTTCTTTGGTTGTCTTATTTCTGTTAGTTTTGTCACCTTAAGATACAATTATTGTAGGGAAATGTGTAGGATTTAATTCCCAATTATTTTTCACATCCTTTAATATTCTAGACAAATCGAGATAATTGTGACATCAAACCGTCACTGTTAGCAATAAAGAAAACCTAAGACATTACACACTCCATTCATAATAGAAACGTTTTGCTTTAGAAATCATTCAAAGCTATTCATAGATGTTAGTGTTAACACCATAATTTCAGTGTACTTTATAGCCACTGAAACAAAGAAATATATAAAGGCCTAACCATAGGAAAAAGAAAATATGAGACAATTTTAAGATTTACAGAAGTTTTTTCTTATCGTTAGTTTAAATCTTTCCGTAGTAGAACTGGCAAATATAGTCCGTTTAGTTCCAGAAATTGTCTTTAAATTATTTTATTTAATATTATGGTTTTTCGAGAAACTTTCAATGTTGATCATATTTTTGATATTCTATGAAAACGACAAATCTCTAAAACCTTGGTTCTATGCATACAAGTATCTGTTGGACATTAAGTGTTTGCTGGGACAAGAAATAAATAAATAATTGAAAACATTACGTGATGTTTCGAAAATTCAGGAACACGTAGAGCCAGAACGACAAACTTGGAATTTCTTGAAAATTAACACCGTGAAATGAAACTCCTTCCTATAGATTCAATTGTTAATATATATTTTATTTAAATAAAATACTTTACGACAGAAAATAATTTGTAAACATGGAGAATGTATTGATCTTGCAAGCGAGGGACAATGACAGGTTGAAACTAAAAAGGAGGCCGGAAAATCAAAATAATTCAACGTAACAAACTTCAGCTACCAAAACCTTCTCTGTCTCTCGAATACCAAAATAACGTTTTTCTTAGACTGTGAATTTCGTTCTTTAAAAATCATCAAGTTTTGTTTTTATTGGCCGAATAAAATGTAATTATATTTGTTACTGGGATCTAAGATCTTTAAATTTATGTTAAATATGCATCAGTCTTAAATTAAACAAAATAGGGTTCATATCGTCAGAGGGTATCGTTATTTCGATACATCTATTTTTAAATTGGAAAGTAATAACACAATTTCACGCGCTTTTGTTAGGTTTAATGGTGGAAGAATAATGTGAGATTGAAACACCTGAACACCTAAATATTAGTATAAGCAAGCCACCTCTTATTGTGTTAAATTTAGGACATTAACAATTATTCAGTGAGAAGAGAACATAATAACTACTCTATTACCAATAACCTGTGCTTCTTGTTTCAATAATAAACGAAAGGAAAGATTTCAACCCACGCGGCCCTTTTAGCGGCCGTCCAAAAAATTGCTATTTGGGCCGAACGTTTCGACCCTATTAGCATCATGACTATTATAATTTTAAAATTATACATAAGACTATTTGGAAAGATTGTTATTTGGGACAACATTTTGTGAAATCTGAAAGGTCGCTCCATTTAGCAACGCCATCTTTTCGGGCCAATTATATTGAGATGAGAGGAACAGCGTATATTTATTAAGTATAATTGTACTCTCTGCGTTCAAAAAGGACCCCGCACATTTAAAAAAGGATATGTGCTCTCTGCTAATTTTGATGAAAATTTGATTTTGGGTTTTAATGGAACGGAAAATCATAAACTGTACGGTTCGACCTTTACAGGACCCCAGACTTTTACTTTAAGGCGGTGTTTTACAACCAACCGATTCACAACCGGAAAACACGTTTTTCGGACAACATCTGCTACCTCTAATCCTGACGTAACAATATATAACCGATGAGGTCCAACGAATATGCCGGTGGATAAATGTGTTGTATTTGAAGCGGATCGTAGTAGTTGTACAGATTTTATTGGCCGATATATTTAATGTTTGAATGTCGTATTTTGATTTTGTGGATTTTTGTCCTTTAACTAATGATGTATCTGAATAACTTGAAGATAAAGATGAGGTTATTTTACATTTACTAATTTCCTAACTTTCTTCGCTCAACAGCTAGTTCGTTCGTTCAGAAAGAGAGGCAGACAGAAGTGGAGACCATTGTAAAAGTGTTATACGAGGTATAGGGAGAGGTCCACAGTTGCTCGCTCACTCCCTCACCCGCTAGTTTGTTCGTTTGTTTGCTTAGCGGTTAGTTCTAAGGGTGTTTGTTCGTTCGCTCGCCAAACAGGGACAGACAGACAGATAAAACGACGAATTTTAATATTATTGGTTGTTCAAAATAGGTTCAGTATTTTTAGAGGTTATCTTAAGTGTACGTAATGTTAGCCTTATTTCCAATGGGAAATGGGGTTCTTAGTTCTGGGTCAAATTTCGGCCGTTATGACGGACTCTCGCGGCAGTAGGATTGGTCTTCAATGGCGCATCGTAAAAAGTCAATGATACGTAGCTAGTTTCTTATTGTTCTCTGCTAACGAAATATATCGTTATTTTCCCGTTGGCAATGGTGGAAAGGGTTATTTTCAAGCCCCCAAACGAATATAAGGCGTATAATCTCCGGCGTACGTCAATTTGCTATTGCACGGCTCATCGGTAATGCGTCGTTTGAAAATTATTGTTTCCTAACGTGATGTCAACGCTGCATCTACTTTTTTTTAATTCACGCGAATTATTTGTACGCACGTTTTTTATGCAAAAAATATATAAAGAAGGCGTGTACGAGATGATAAAACACGTTTCTCACTCACTCTCTCAGTCGAGCTAATATTTTGTAAACAATTAGCTGATTATATTTATTAAACTATTTCAGTGCTTGAAAACCGATTGCCAGTTTAACTACTATGTTTAAAAGAAGATCACAGCAACAACACTGTTCCATATACTGTTCTCGTATCATATGACTACTTTAATTATACTGTTCCTGTTCCTGCGGAAGTCATTACAATTCGTAAAACTTGTTATGATGGCTCTTACTGAAAACCCTAAACTTGTTGTCTCGTCTACGGGGAGTTTTCAACAGTTCGATACATCAAGTGAACTGTGGACAATATATGCGGAAGGAATGGAACCAAATTTGATAAGTCTGGTGAGTCCTCCCAAACCTACCGACAAAACGTATGATGTTATTGTCACTATTCTTAAAAACAACTTTGATCCCCCACCTTCTGAATAATCGAGCGAATCAATTTTCGACTTTTCGTAGCCGAATTTTGACGTCTGGCCCGGATTTGTAACTTCGGAACTAACGTAGACAATATTTTACGAGACCATTTAGTAGCTCTATATTAGAATGAAGCTATACATGGACGCTATCTTCTGGAATCAAGGGCAACCTTTACATAACAAAAAGCCATCGACATTGAAATCAAAGCGGAGTCAACTGCTAAGAAATTCTTGAGTCTTGATGACAAGTCCTCGAATGCAGCAGATGATCAAATCGAAGTCTATACACTTACAAAAAATGCTGTCAAAAAGCAGCAAGAAGCTGGCAGCTATTACGATACTGTTTAAGTATCAATACAAACACACTGGAAATTTTACAAAGCTACTACTTGTTTTTTCGACTAGTTCTTACTAGTTTCCTTATTATTGGTTACCGGGTTTTTTTAATTTACATTAATGTATATCAATTAACTACACGCTTGTTTTCCGACATTTCCCTACCGTTTTGCCGACGATTAGAATTTTTTTTACAGGCAACTTTCCTACTCTATATTTCACCTGAATTTCAACAGCAGACCGGTATCCCTTTTTGAGGCTCATAAGTATTATATAATATACTAGAATATCCTCGGATTAGTACAACTAACAAGGGATTGCATTTTCTGGATCCATCATCCAGCAATCCAGCTGAATCCAGAATATTTTTCGGTCTGCTGTATCCAGCGATGCGGATTCGCTAGCAATTAAATTTTTAATAATTGGCACATTATTCGTGCAACCCGAATGGTACAAAAGTGAACGTTCCCGGCTTCCCGCTTTGCTTCGGCCCTGCGTGAGACAAGACCATCAATACCATTTGTTTCTTAAGATTGTATTTCGAGAAAAGAAAAAAAAGCCTCTTGTATGTGTTTTAATAATTAATCAAATGTAGCTAGTTTCCAGTATTTACAATACAGTCTGGTTTATTTGTAACCGTCTGCCTTATTCTTCCAAGATGTGAATAAGAATCTCCTTAACTAGTAGGTGTAGATTAATACCTCCCACCAACATGCGCTACAAATAATACAAAAGTGATTGATTTAATCCTTTAAAATATATCAAGACTAATATTTTATAACTCCTACTTCTAACAAGACTTTACCATAAGAGAGTTCCCTAGGAAGGGTTTAACAAATTTTGGGTGTCAGTCGGCAAAATGTATTCACCGCGATGGCAGTTTCATGAACTTTGGAAAGGGTTTATCATGGCAAAACCCGTGTAACGGCTAAACTCTTCGTTACATCTGATATTTTTAACGTTAACGCCCACCGAAACGACGGTTTTCACTTACTAGTTAGTGTAAACCAGCTTTTGAACGATTGTATTCAAATTCGTGTTTTTGTAATGTTTTGTGTACTGTGTGTTTGTGTTCAGACATGGGTGAATGTTGTGTGTGTTCTGTATGTATGTGGCTTCTTCTCTCCAACTCATAATTTTTTATGAATATATATATATATATTATACTAGTCATTATAGGCTGGTGTCGTCCGTGCGCGTGTGCGTGTGCGTGTGCGTGTGCGTGTGCGTGTGCGTGTGCGTGTGCGTGTGCGTGTGCGTGTGCGTGTGCGTGTGCGTGTGCGTGTGCGTGTGCGTGTGCGTGTGCGTGTGCGTGTGCGTGTGCGTGTGCGTGTGCGTGTGCGTGTGCGTGTGCGTGTGCGTGTGCGTGTGCGTGTGCGTGTGCGTGTGCGTGTGCGTGTGCGTGTGCGTGTGCGTGTGCGTGTGCGTGTGCGTGTGCGTGTGCGTGTGCGTGTGCGTGTGCGTGTGCGTGTGCGTGTGCGTGTGCGTGTGCGTGTGCGTGTGCGTGTGCGTGTGCGTGTGCGTGTGCGTGTGCGTGTGCGTGTGCGTGTGCGTGTGCGTGTGCGTGTGCGTGTGCGTGTGCGTGTGCGTGTGCGTGTGCGTGTGCGTGTGCGTGTGCGTGTGCGTGTGCGTGTGCGTGTGCGTGTGCGTGTGCGTGTGCGTGTGCGTGTGCGTGTGCGTGTGCGTGTGCGTGTGCGTGTGCGTGTGCGTGTGCGTGTGCGTGTGCGTGTGCGTGTGCGTGTGCGTGTGCGTGTGCGTGTGCGTGTGCGTGTGCGTGTGCGTGTGCGTGTGCGTGTGCGTGTGTGCGTGTGTGTGTGTGTGTGTATGTGTCGTCCAAATGGTCCTATCTCCAACCGCCGACTTCGGTCAGGTTTGGGCTGGATACTGGGCTTCGGCTCGGGCTAATGGAGAGGGGCCGGGCAAACTGGCCGACTCGGAGGATTGAGTAGCCCGCTGTGGGGCTGCGTGCCTCCGTATGAGGGCACGGCGGACCCATCTACCGGCCTTTTGGAGTTCCGCCGGGATATCCGGTGCCAGCTTTGCCGGGTTATGCGGTCTGCTGTGTGCCCGCCATTCCCCTTTAGGCACTATTTACAAAGGGCTTGGCTCTCCACGTTTCTAGGTAGGGTGTCGGCTGGCGTTGCCAGAGCATCTATTCTTATTCTCACTGCTGTGTGCGAAGTGGCGAGTTGGTCGGCCCATTGCTGCACCTTCTGCTGGGTTGAGCGGCTTGCGTCGAAGGTGCGACCATCAGTAGTAGGGTTCTGCTACCCTTGCTGGTTTTGTCACTTATCCGGGCGTGTGGACGCTGGCGTAGGGCATTTGATGATGGAACTCCGGTGGTGTTGTTTAAATCTTATCGGTACACCGGGCTATAAATCTGATGCATGTCCAGTTGCCAGAATTTGGGCAGTTCAAAAGTTTATTATCGATAACTCTTAATTAGATTTTCAACCTTTTCTCTTTCCAAAAGACATATTTTCTTTATAACCCATTATTAGCCACAATGTTCCAGTATTTTCCACTGACAAAAATCCTAACAGGTGGCTTTTTAGGAACACCGATCTTTTACAGCTGAGCCAATGACTGCCACGTCTACTTATTGAAAATAAATCATATCATAGAAATACCATGGATGAATAACAGGATAGGTTTAATTTGGTCACGCAATTTAGTACAGCACGACAGCCATGTGACTCCTGTTAGTTATCCATGCAAAACTTCCGGGGAGAGTTATACTTTGGCTTTCCAACTCGTTGGGCATTTTTGATAAAAATGTTTGGTTTTTTTAAAAATATGTAAATTGTTGGATCCCCGTTGGATCCAGCTGGATTGATGTCGGTCCAGCAAAAATCCAGATGGATTGAAAATCCTGCTGGATTGCAATCCCTTCATTTAACCTACAACCAGTTTGCGCTAAAGTCGAACGATTCAAAGCAATTTATAGTGAAATCTTTCACGTTTAGTACATGGCATTCGACATACGTCAAACCACTCTTTTCCCCTTAGGTGCCCGTCTAAATTCAACGTTCGGATTAATACGCCAAAGTTAAAATTTCAGAAAGATTCCAGTATTTGGTTTTTCTGGGAGTTATAAAAAGTTTTGACTGCTTTATTTTCAATGATAAGCAAAAAAATGGTTTTGAAAAGGCTTCTTCTCCCCAGGGTGCGCCACTGCCGGTACTCCCCCACCTAAGCTTCGTACCGCCTGGATACTTAAATTAAATTCCTTGTCTAGACTGTATTTTATTTAACCATGATTTTTTCATATAAAGAAACAGTAATTAATTTAATATTCAATAATACTGCAAATTGAACTTACGAAGAATACACCGCAGGTTATTGTAATTAAAACAGCCACATTGCCGTCGAATTTCTATTAAGTTACTGATTTTTATTGAAAACGTTACAACGCCGGTTCTATTATCTCTGTGTACTGTTGAAATTACAATATCGTACTGTAATTTCCAAAAACTAGTAAATACATGTAAATTAAACAGCATATTGCTGAAAAACACCGAAAACAACTTGTTACGGTGGTTAAACCAGTATGAATAGAATTGAATTTAAAGTTAGTTCTGACAGTGATGGGACTTGGGCGCAGTCGATTCCTTCCGTCAAGCGAAAAAAATTCTATCGTCACATTCAGAAAACTTGTGCATGCGAACTATCTCATCTTAAAAACGATTGTCAAGATCACCCGATAACTTTCTATTTGAGAAAGAAGCCCTTGCTTTAATTTTTACCTCTCCGAGGGGACTTTGTACCCTAGGAGGGGTTATACAACCACCGTGTCTGTCTGTCTGTCTGTCTGTGGGTCTGTCTGTCAGGCTTGCGAACGCGTTCGCATTTTCGGGGCAAAGTGTAATCACTGCGTACGCAGTTTCTTAGAATCAGGGAAAAGGTTTTTCCAAAAGCGCCCTCTTTTTGTCATTGGGTGTAGTATAGTTTTTTAATCCGCCGGGATTCGAACCCGAGCCCCCTTGAACGACAGGTGAGCGTTCTACCGCATACAATTACGCTTCACTGAAAATTAAAAACTCTTCCGAGGAGAGGTATATTTTGGCTTGCCAACTTGTTGTTGTTACAAAGTTTTGTGAGTATATCCTGGTATGAAAATTCATATTAGTCACAGCTACACTACTTTCTCCTGAGAAGAAAATAAAAACCGCAACTGCATAGATAATTCAAAGGTGCATGGGCTCTCACTCTATGAGATCAAGTACCGACCCGGATCCCATAATGGCAACACTGTGTTAAAACTTGTTGGTACTCTGTACTGTTTTTAGCACATTAAAATGCAATTCAATTCAGAAGCCATGAGCCGTACACTTTTACCGATGCAATTCCGCCAATACCAACAGAATACATCCTGATGATCGAAGACTTACGAAAATATCCACCTCATTGCAAAGACACCGGTCAAGTTAGGCAACCTCACCTAATCTTGTAGCGAAATTCATTAGACTTATGGCTTTCAACGTCATAATTTTGAGCCATATTTTTATTCCCGAGCAATTCCATATAAAATCATTTTCACTGAGCTACAAGATGATCATCTCGGCTTTACCAAGACGAAGCGATTTGCAAGTGCTATACTCTGGTGGGCGAAACTTGATGCGGACATCGAAAATCTAGTGTCACGCTGCTCAGAATGTAAACAACGATCATCAATAGCGACCGTCAGATGATTCATTGGCCAACAACAGAAATAGCGATGGAACGAGTTCAAGTACATGGTTTTGGTTTTTTAAGATTAATTAATTTAAAAAATAAAAGATATAAATAAAAACCCGTTTACGAGATGAACTCGTACTAATCGGAAATAAGTTCAAACTGAAAAATCATAAAAACAATATGGCCCAGGCTTTAAAAAAAGGTATCATTCTCCTTTCGTATTTCTTTTTCATTTCGGGCTCCCAAGACCGCCTTATCACCCTGACCAGCAGGACGATACTTGTTAAGCTAGATATAGGGATACAAAACTATGCAATAGCTATTTCACGTACGCGTTATATTCATTTGGTTGCCTGAGAATGTCGCTTTTCACCATCGCCAACGGGGCGACAATGGTAGAGTTCATTGGCTAATAACAATAACTTACCAACAACGTATCAATGACATTAAGAGCAATAGGACTTTCACGAGAGTCTGACCTAACACCCGCTATTTGACGCACCACCAACAGAAATATCGCAACAAGAAATAAGAACCTCATTGGGGATTTCTCATTGAAAATGAGGCAAAAAAGAGCGAAGCTGTTTTTGCCACATTACGTTCACTTCAGATTACAACTAAAAATACTTTACCTAGTTTGAACAACCAATCATATTAAAATCAGAGTCGTTTGGTCTGTCTCTCTGTCTCTGTTTGGCGAACAAACGAACAAACGCACGCCCTTACAACTAACAGCTAAGTGAACGAACGAGCAGCTGTAGACCTCTCCCTAAACCCCGGGTTATTGCTAGTATAACACTCTTACAGGGTACTCCAATTCTGTCTGCCTCTCTTTCTGAACGAACAAACTAGCTGTTGAGAGAGCGAAGCAAGTGAAGCTTCTAGTAAATATAGAATCACCTCATCTTTCTGTTCGCGTTATTCAGAGACATCATTAGTTAAAAGACAAAAATCCACAAAATCAAAACGAGACGACATTCAAACATTTAATATATCGGCCAATAAAATCTGTGATCCACTACGATTTGCTTCAAATATAACAGATTCGTTTGACACCTTCGGTTATATTTTGTTACTTCGCAATCAGAGGTAGCAGATATTGTCCGAAAAACGTGTTTTCCGGTTGTGAATAGGTAGGCTGTTAAAAGCGCCTTAAATCTAATATAAAAACGTTCAAATTTTTAAATAGACTGTACTTAATCGAAGTAAAAGTTTGGAGCCCAAGTTGGCGTTGCTAAATAGGGCCCCAATTCAGATTTTTCAAAATGTTGGCCCAAATAACAATCTTCCAAAAGAGTCTTATTTGGGCAGAAATAAACAAATTTTAAAATTGTAGGCCAAATTGGCTTATAAAAGTTGTGAAGCTAAAAGGGCCGTAACTTTCGGCCCAAATACCAATTTTTTGGACGGCCGCTATAATGGAAGTTAATTTTCGGCCCATTTAGTCTGAATGCTAATCGGGCCGAAAATGTCAGCCCAAATAGCTTCGGCCTAAAAATATATTATCGAAAACGGTTTGCTTTATTTCTGGTTTACGTGTTGGTTGTAGGAAATTTATATTTATGATTGGATATTTTAGAATTATATTCAGAACGAATCCGAACAAAGTCGTCTAACATTTCTTTCTATTCGTCGTTTACTTTATGGCAATGCTCAGTAATATTTTGGGGCAATTCGTAAATGGATTCAATCTTCTTTTTAAAGATAACTTTCAAATCCTTTAGCCTTGAATTAGGTCAGTTTCAAAGTTCGTAGTGTAATACTACAACAAATTATTTGTAATTAGAGAACCGATAATATTAAGGATTATGGAATAGGTTTTTATTTTTTAATAATGGGAGAGAATAACTAATTTATCCCGCTAAAAAAGGAACCTCTCCTTTTAAAAATACCAAACCGTTCGGTATGTCTTCTGACGCGATAAAAACACCAGGTTCTTACCTTTTTCATAACCGATAGTTTTTTTTTCGGAATTATAATTTTACCATGATGTCCACGGATAGCGTCTTTTGTAATGTTTACTTAATGTTTTTTACCCATTTTTGTTCTTAAGAAATGACAACGAAAGCCTTTAAAGTTTATATTTGAATATGCTTTTATTTGGCTTTAATTAATTTTATTCCTTATTTGAATGATATATTAAATTTGAAATAAATATTTTAAAATGAATTCAGATAAGAGATTTATATTTATATCATAATAATTTAAATATTATTATAATAATTTTGAAAACGTTTATCCTGTAAACTTTTTTACGTAATCTTAAGAAAAGCGAAAATCGTGTAGGCATTTCTGAATTTCGTGCTGCTAATTTTATTAAAAAAAAGTAAAAATGGACAATCGGTGCACTTTGCGCTTATAAGTAGTAGAAAAAAGGAGAAAAGTTGAGTAAGCGATTTGATTTTTCAAAGGCTATTGACATGGTATCAACATCATTATTAATACTTTACCTTTCCCTATAGAAAGTACAAGAAGAATTTATACCCCATGAGCAAAAGTAAATCTGGGGTAAAGATCATCGATACCTTAGAAAAAAGTTATCGATTTAGAGCGGTGAAAAGCGTCTTAACCCTTTTATAAATGAATGCGGCGATTGAAGGATTTTACGGACTGAAAAATCCGAACTGGACGTAATAGTACAATCACGTTTAAGATTATGGGTTTCACATGCAGAAAGCAATATTTCGCTATCAAAAAGGCACTTTTTGTCGCAAAGTCAACATTTGGCTATCGCTGATTTGTATCACAGATCAATTTATCCCCCAGGCCATAACTAAAGACATAACGATGTCGATACCCTTTTATTACCTATGAGAAATCGATAGAAAGTTGTTTTATCTTATTTTTTCTACTACTCACCAACCCGCTTGCGTCGCCATAGAAGCAAAAGATATTCAAATTAAACAAAGCATCGAGATAGTTTCACCAACTCACCATATGAAGTTTGTTTAGCACCGCAATTCCGTGTCTGATTACCACTTTTTCAGACCTATTCATTTCTAGATTCAAAATAACCTTATATTGAAGTAGTAATCTTTTGCGGCTTTTGTTATTCAATCTCCAAACTTACCGTTTACAAAACACTGTTAATTACAAATTTTAATAATTATTATAAAATAATTAACAGTATAACAAGATTTTTAATCAACACATTATTCACTGATGATCCATTGAATATTGACTCTTCATTTGTTCCATTCTGCATTAAACAGTGATTTGACCTTTATACATATGAGTCTTCGGAAAAATGGACGTTTAACATCTTTGCTTTAAATAACGTTATAAAGAAAATTTAACTTAAACGCTTTGATCTGGAAAAATACTAAACTACTAGTAACACGAACCCAGAGATTTAATAACAATTATTAATTAAATTACCTTAGCTGAGTTATTTTCCTTAAAGCTCGCTAAGAATTCGTCTTATTTTCTCGTCAAAAATTTAATTTGGTTCATGTAGCTTTCTAATAGACTTTAATATAATGTCCGTTTTACTGTAGCACGCTTCGTGAATGTGAAATATCACGTTTCAACGACTTTTTATCCTAGCGTTCGTCACGAAGGAGTTCATTAAAAATTATCATTAACTTCATAAATTCTATAAGATTCAGTAGACTGTATAATGCGAATTTCAAGAACCGCGTGAATTATTTTGAATGCATGACGCCATACATATATTTTTCAATTAGTTAATACCATGTAATATATTTAAACTACCAAAACTTATAAAATAAATATTTCTGATAAAATTTTAAAATTGAAGGACACTCTTAATTTTTTAAGTGGTAAAATATATATTTTACCTTAAGTATTAATATCTTGACTTCTTGTTCATTTAATTTCAACTTAAAAATGAAATGAAATTTAGAGGCCGAGAAACTATACTATATTATATCGAATCACCTATATTTGTGAAGTTCTAAAACCATGAAAAAACCGAACCACGATTTTAATTTTTTAAACCAAATATAATTTATTTTTGATATTTTTGTGAAATATAGAAGGCGCATAGGATCATTGACAAATTAAATATTTATATCGCACGCTTGTCGTTATCAAGTCATAATATAGGTTAACCGGTGTTTTATTTGATTTATTACAAAGAACAAATAGCATTTTTTTAACGACGAAGGACTATGTTTTCATCTCATGATAAAATTTGGACTCAATATGACCCACAGTCACGACACTTAATTTTCGACATGCTTACTCGTTTATAGCACTTAGCAGACTAAGGACACTTTTCACAAATTTGGATGTAACAAACGGCTTAAGCACAGCTTTTAAAATCTGCTATGCTTCGCCTAGACTCATTTCGATTAGGTAAACGTCCGTTGAATATTAGACTAGGTCCTGTGTAAACGACGGAGCAGGCATCGTAAAAAAACTTTTAAGATAAAATTATTAGCTAAAAAGAAAATTTCCTTTAACACGTTCTTCATTGAATACCCCTTTAATTTTTCAAATTCGCATTATTAGCTATTCTGAAAATATCTCGGATTAGTAACAAAATTAGGAATGTTTTCAGCTTGGGTTCTTGCGTAAGGCAACTCCAAGAACTTTTTGAAAGTGTTAGAAAGATAATTAAGAAGAAACTAGTAAACGGCTACAAATTTATTAATAAACATATTGGAGACTTCATACAATAGAGACAGTTTGATATGACGTCACCTGGTCTTTTCAAGCAGTCCCTCAAACGGTGAGTACAGAAATACGTTAAAGTGCGTATATATCTTGCCATCGCGCGGTTGAAAGCGTCGATAAGTATGTTACGCAAATCGTTGACGTCATTGGGAGTTCGTTTCTCCAGCAGAAAAGTGATTTTCGACTAAAAGTTTACAATATTGTTCCGACCCGGAGAAGATCCTTGCCAGGCCGAGAAACGATAAAAGTTATTATACCTGCCAGCATTATGCAAGCCGTAGATTGCAGCAATTGACGGCAACAAGGATTTGAACAATGGAATGGCGATTGAGACGTCCGTATAATGGCCGAAGAATTTTGGCCTCGCCGTCGCCGATACAGCTCCTGACGTTGAAAGGTAGACTCCTCTTAATTATTGTGGTGTTTGAGAATAATTTCGTTAATTCCTACGCCTAGTCCCCCAAACTGTAGGTCAATTAGGGGAGTTCTGAAACGACTTAAGGCGTCCTATAAATTTACGTGTTGTAATATTTCGAAGACAGGGTTGGCCCTGCCATAAGGCGAACTTAAGAAGCTTCTACGTTATCGATACTTGTCAATGGCTATTATATTGACTGTAGCGATACCTCGATACAGTTTCAGAACAGTTCATTGTAGCACCAACATAAATTTGGGTCGTTACTATTTCGCGCTACGATATAATAAGGGCGCTTTGGGCTTTAGTAATTACAGGCATAGTTTATAAATAACACAAGCTTCAAGAACTTATAATTTCGAAGCACAAAGCTCCCTATTTATACCTTGTAGTGTCAGTCAAAATGGCAAACAAAATGTTTGACCTAATATCGTCGTTTTAAAGTGCATTTTTATAGCCGTACTTTTGTTAATTTAAAATTACAGGACACAAAGGGAACCGGTGGAGTGTCATAACTTACCGAAATGCCAATTTTTTTATTTAAATTTGGGGTTAGAGTCTAATGACAATTTCCAGAGGTTATTCAATAGTTTATGGTGAAACTGTTGTTCATGATATTTAATATGATGGGATCATAGTTGGAAATATTATACTCTAGATCCCCAATTGATATTTGGTCAACAGGGACCAATCCTGTAATGAACGGACACATTTATCATATAATGTTGGCTTCATCTACCGCTAGTGTTAAGAACAATTTAAACCGGTGGAGTAATCTATCGCTATTGGTGAGAAACAAAATCACCTGTTTGAACAGAGTATAAGCAGACGATACAGTAGATGACCCCACCATAATGATAAATGTGAGCCTCGTACTTTTCTAGAAAGTGGTCCCCGAGACCCCTAGCCATAGCAAATATTATTTGTGGTTCTAGAGTATGAGAAATTGATCTTGTACATTGCGCCTCCCGCCCTTCAAAGGGGTATATCATAGACTTTTGCTGATATTTAAATAAGTGTCCAATTGAAAATCTTAATTACAAACGTCACTGTTATTCAAAAACTTTGAAAATGTTTGTACTCGGGACCAAAATTACCAAAAGCCACATTTGACACAGTACCTAGGGCACACGAGGTCAGTGTAAACATAATAGAATTTAAAAAAAGGATCCACAATTACCACAGTAGAAGGAAAGTAAGGGTATCGGGTCGATCCCAGGATCCGGGATTTAAGGGATGAAATGGGGGAAAAATCGTCGAAAATCAATGTATTTATGATATTTCTCGCGACGATGTGTTTTTTCGTATATCAACATATTGTGTTCAGGCCCAACTTGTTTATTTATCTCCGCTTATCTCAAATTTCAAGAGTACACTTATATGGTACTTGAATGTATATCTTATCAAGTTTTATCGTACGTAATAAGATGAAATGATGTAAAAAGAGATAACCTAGGAGATAGCACGCGTGCGAGGATTACCCGGGAGGCGCTGTTAATTTGAATTTTAAAACATGGAGTGTTTTGACGTCATGGAATATACGTTGTTAAAGTGACGTAGAATGGAAATATTTTTAAACTTCATTTTATTATGTCGAGTGATTCAATACTTTAAAGAGATAAACTGTTATAAAAGACGCGTGTGGCATTGGGTAGTGGGGGTTTTTCCGGGAACTTTCCCGCATACGAGTGTGTTTACCGCGTATATTTCCGTATAAGGGCGTTTTCCGCGTAGTTTTTCCACGAATGAGCACGTTTTACGACACCGGCGCGTTTTCACGTAGTTTTCTGCATTGGGGATCTTGTTTCTTGGTATGTTGATGAAAACTGAGAAAAATTTGAGATATTCTGATTATATATTACTTTGATTGACGGGAATTCTCGTCACTGCTTATCGAACGTATAACACCTATTAAGGAAAATAAATTTTTGAGACAAGGCTGCCATCTATAGAAGCGTTTTACAGTTCATTGAAAATTTTTTTTTATCATCATCTCGTTCGTAATTGCCTTTCTATCTCTTCAATTTTAAAAGTATATTCTAATTAATTCTATATTTTTAACATTAACAAGTCTCCAAATTATACCAACTTTTAATCAATTTTCCCCAATTGTACTAATTTTTAACAGAATTTCCTAAATTATTCTAATTTTTACCATAAGCCAACTTAATTTCAAAACTATTGTCTATTTATGAAAATTGAGTTTTGTACGTATTTAAATCGTTTCATTTTTATCCCTAAAATGGGTGATTTGTAGGAAATTTATATTATTTTTATTGGCTTTACGATATTTCAAGTTAATTTATAAAATTTATAAATGAGTTTTATTAAATTAATAATTAAGTTTCGTTCGTATATTGAATCGGTATTTATTTATAATAATTTTTTCACCTAGATTAATTTTTTATCCCCCACACTCTCGATCCAGCTCCCTACTATACATGTCCATTTATAAAATAAAAATTAAACCGTCATGAATAAACCATATAAACGTAAAAGACGCGGGGGTCTTGAAGTCCAAGTTTCGTTTCCTTTGAAATATAAACAACAAGAGGAAACCCAGCAAACACAAATCGTCCCTGAGACGTTCCAGCATGGTCCATAGAGCCCAGCTTGGTCCCGTCCAAAATTCGTCCTACGGGACGAATAACGGACGTCCCATTTTAGTCCTCGTAGAACCAATTTCGTGACATCCGATATTAAGCCCAATCGACGTCGCATGGATCTCCACTATTCGTCCGAAATGTTTCGTCCATCAATGCTTTCTAGAGGTGCGTTTATCAGCAATTAATTTTAATTTGATTCACCTGTATTTGTATTTGAGCTGATAATGATTAATGGAGGAAGTAAAACGCAGGTTAGACCTTCGCCAATCATGATTGTAATTTTGTATTGTGGAAGGTATGGAGGGGTAAAGAGGAATGTATGACGGAGCCTCGTCTGCAGAGTTCGTCGTAAGTGTTGTCTGCTGTATTATTTTAAGCAGCTTATGAAGTTTACTTGGGTAAGTATGATTTTATAATCTAATTTCAAGCGTAATATTTAATCTAGTTAATCTTGAAAGCGGAATGGTAATAAAATTCATGTTTTTCTTAAATAATTTACCATATGTAAGTGAGAAATTCGTTTAATTTCGGTATTGTTTCTTGGTTTAAGACAGCGCCATGTGATGGAGGCCAAGGCCCATAATAATTGTTGCTTACCGTTATTGTATTTGAGCGGTTTTTTTAAATGTTAGCTTTTATTGACCTAATTTAGATTGTAAAAAGTCTATTGTATGTTTGTATAAACATGTATGCATGTATGTATGTTTGTATAAACATGTATGCATGTATGTATGTTTGTATAAACATGTATGCATGTATGTATGTTTGTATAAACATGTATGCATGTATGTATGTTTGTATAAACATGTATGCATGTATGTATGTTTGTATAAACATGTATGCATGTATGTATGTTTGTATAAACATGTATGTATGTATGTTTGTATAAACATGTATGTATGTATGTTTGTATAAACATGTATGTATGTATGTTTGTATAAACATGTATGTATGTATGTTTGTATAAACATGTATGTATGTATGTTTGTATAAACATGTATGTATGTATGTTTGTATAAACATGTATGTATGTATGTTTGTATAAACATGTATGTATGTATGTTTGTATAAACATGTATGTATGTATGTTTGTATAAACATGTATGTATGTATGTTTGTATAAACATGTATGTATGTATGTTTGTATAAACATGTATGTATGTATGTTTGTATAAACATGTATGTATGTATGTTTGTATAAACATGTATGTATGTATGTTTGTATAAACATGTATGTATGTATGTTTGTATAAACATGTATGTATGTATGTTTGTATAAACATGTATGTATGTATGTTTGTACAAACATGTATGTATGTATGTTTGTACAAACATTTATGTATGTATGTTTGTACAAACATGTATGCATGTATGTATAAACATGTATGCATGTTTGTATGTTTGTATGTTTGTATAAACATGTATGCATGTATGTATAAACATGTATGCATGTATGTATGTATGTTTGTATACACATGTATGCATGTATGTATGTATGTTTGTATAAACATGTATGCATGTATGTATGTATGTATGTTTGTATAAATATGTATGCATGTATGTATGTATGTTTGTATAAACATGTATGCATGTATGTATGTATGTTTGTATAAACATGTATGCATGTATGTATGTTTGTATAAACATGTATGCATGTATGTATGTTTGTATAAACATGTATGCATGTATGTATGTTTGTATAAACATGTATGCATGTATGTATGTTTGTATAAACATGTATGCATGCATGTATGTTTGTATAAACATGTATGCATGTATGTATGTTTGTATAAACATGTATGCATGTATGTATGTTTGTATAAACATGTATGCATGTATGTATGTTTGTATAAACATGTATGCATGTATGTATGTTTGTATAAACATGTATGCATGTATGTATGTTTGTATAAACATGTATGCATGTATGTATAAACATGTATGCATGTATGTATGTTTGTATAAACATGTATGCATGTATGTATGTTTGTATAAACATGTATGCATGTATGTATGTTTGTATAAACATGTATGCATGTATGTATGTTTGTATAAACATGTATGTATGTATGTATGTATGTTTGTATAAACATGTATGTATGTATGTATGTATGTATGTGTGTATAAACATGTATGTATGTATGTATGTGTGTATAAACATGTATGTATGTATGTATGTTTGTATAAACATGTATGTGTGTATGTATGTTTGTATAAACATGTATGTATGTATGTATGTATGTTTGTTTGTATAAACATGTATGTATGTATGTATGTATGTTTGTATAAACATGTATGTATGTATGTATGTTTGTATAAACATGTATGTATGTATGTATGTATGTTTGTTTGTATAAATATGTGTGTTGGTATAAACTGCTCTTCAACTTTTCATTGTTACTACCACACATTCTACAGGCGTTTAATAGCTCTGATTTTCAATCTCTCTGCCATTTTGAAAAAGTCTATATCTTAAGTTAAATTCTGTATGCTCAAAAATTAAAAACTAAACAAAAGTATCATCTAATAACTTTGGTATTCGTGTAATCTTGACTTAAGGAAGCGAGTTGTAATATTATTAAATCTAAAACAATTAAATTTGTAACTTTACTTGTCATAATATGAAAAAATTACTTGGTTTTCAAATGTAGTCTCATGTATTCCAATAATTTGCCTCAAAATTTCTTATTTCTCCCATGACATTTTACAGACAATTACTTGATCACCTTGCCCTTGTTTTTTTAAGGACAAGGCGTATGTTTATTTTGGCTTTGTTAAGTAACAATTATGCTAAAATCTTGGAAGATAAATTGTAAATTAATTCTTCCTTAAAGTACCCAAGCTACATTTAGGAAGTAATTTTTGTTATTATTATTATTACTGTACATGCACATATTAGAGGAAGTAAAACGCATGTTAGATCGACCTTCGCCAATTTTTATTGTCATTTTGTATTGTGGAAGGGGAAAGAAAGGAAAGGACTAGTTATCTTCTCTTTTGCGTCCTCTGCTGAAACGTCGTTTTTGTTAATTAAGCTCTGTTATTGACCTAATTATTAAATTTTTGATAATGACTATTTCTGTTTACAATTTACAAAAATGATTTAGTATTATAGAATATGAAAAAAAGTAAATATTTTAAATTAAGTTGACGTATTTCTAAACCCAATTATTATCCTTAGACAGCAAAGTTTGTTGAACAAACACATACCATGCTTTCCAATATAGACCAAGGCTTATTGTAATTTCTATAGCCTTTTATTCAGTGTATATTAATTTCAGTAATCTATTGTAATTAGATAATTCTTTTGATTTTAGAAAAGTACAGTGGCTATAAAGCTTTGAGACAATGTCTGAAAGGCGTCCTTGGAGAAAAGTAGTAAGATCAATTTCAACGCAAGATGTTTCTGGAAATGAAATCCTATCCATTCAAATGAGAAAACGTAAACGTCCATCAAAATGCAAAGCATCAGGTATGGCAGTTATTACAACACTATAGCTTTCAGGGGGGGGTGGAAGCGTGGAAATCTGAAAGGAGGGTTGATCCGTAAAATACTGATCGGAACTTTGGGATCGGGCCCACACACTAAATTTGAGGGAAATATAAATACAAATTTAACCGTGCCGTATGTGTTTCAAATTTATTTGTTCAGGATCCTTATAGTCGGAATTGTTACAAGTGTAGGTAAATGAAATCAAGTTAAAAGTAACCACCTATGGACTGCATTGTAAAGGATGATAAAATTACCTAATAAATAGATTAGTCCATTATGAAAAGGGATTATAAAACTAAACCCTAAACCAATTTGAAGAAAAAACTTACTATTAGCTCGTACCCATAGGTCTTCGAGCAAACAAAAAGACGCAAAATACTGACCAAATACATCTTCGAGTGAAAACTAAATTAAATTAAATAAAATAGCGAAAAATTCCAACGGTAGACAGGTTTCGTCCTATTTGGGACTTTTCAGTACCGTGCGTGAAATCTGGCTTGCGACTATAACACCGAATAGAGAAACTAAGCCTAAATATTAAAAATTTCAAAATTAGTTGCATAGCAACGGTAAGACGAATAGGGGGAGAGTGGTGGAGATTAGTATATACGGAATGTTAAGAAATTCTTAGTTTATTTTGTTCATACTCTTTGGTATCAAAATCAAATCAATCACAAGTTTTTATCAGTCCCGAATATTGGTAAATGTTCTTACCTAATAGGAAAAAACAAGATGATCACTACCTGAAAGTTACAGGGTCATGATACAGTATGTTTTTCATCAGAGAACCAGATTTTGGAGGAATGTAGGTTTATCTCTAGAGTTATTCCATAAAATAGTGGAAAGGATTAATAAGAAACTCAAATGGCAAAAAAAAGTTTTTTACAACCCGTAAAATACCCGGGTATTTAAAACGCAGGGTAAATACACAAAATATATAAATACCCAGGTATTTTTTAACACCATGAAGTTCTTTGGTTTTTTTTAAATGATTTAATTGAAATAACCCACAAACCCATCAAATTACGCTCATATAAAATTTTAATTATAGGGAACCATCACTCCCTAGCTTTGGCCATGGCCACCATTGTGGTTAGACATTTTTTATCATTAGGATAAAGCATGGTTGAAATAGTTGGACATCCTACTGTTAACTCTCTAAACCCGATACTAAGATATTAACACTCTCTGCTGAAATTTTGTAAAAACACACAAAAATGACAAAATAATAAAAAAAAACATAAAAACCTTAACTTTGGGTATTTACCCAGGCATGGGTAAATACCTATTTAAAAGTACCCTACCCACTGGGTATTTACTTGACTTACATCACCGTTCATTTTGTTTAACTTAGCAAGTGTGTTTCAATGAAAATAATATTCCAATTAACTATTTTAAAACAGTGAAAAATATACTACAATTATAACTTAAACTTCACAACTTAAAAAGGGAAACTGCTCTGTAATGTATAAAAAATTAACGAAATTAGAAATTTGTATATTTACTCAGATGCGCATTTAAACCAATTGTGCCTAAAATTTATACCAAAGCTCGTAATTACCTAATCAAAGGCATATATTGTACAATTTGTACTGGGGTGGAAAAGGTTTCTGTCTCTTACAAGAATTATTATGTTAAATCTGTGGAATTTTTCAATATTAAAAAACTTTTATCTAGAATCATAAAAATTGATAGTTTTTCCTAGTAGTTGAATTACTAGGCGCAGTGATGACACTCTCAAAAAGTCTTGTGCCTGTTGTGGGCAGAGTAAAAAAACCTTTTTTTCATTTCATAGATGTACAACATATGTTAATGTAACTAGTAAAACGCCACCTGAAAAATAACTTAGTTCTTGAGATTGAACATTTTTTGCGTGCATAATACAATTAATAGATAATGGTTAAACTTAAAAATTTGTGTTTATAGGTAACATTGTTGTTGCACCTTTAGTCAGAAGTGTTGAAACTCTCATTCATCCAGTTAGCATTGACAGCACATATATAGAGGATCAATTACAGTGCCAGCCTAGCACTTTCAGTGGGGAGGAAGAGGTACAGTCAGTAGGATGGAAAGTTAAATTAGGGGTTCCAATATACTTTTTGTTTTTCTGCTATAATCTTGATTTACATTCTATTTATGCTAGAATTTATGCATTGATCTTGCATATAATTTGTGATTTAACAAATAAAATGCTTTACCTTAATTATTATAAGGGATGCACTGATATATCGGCCGATATATGGACCTATTTTTCTAATATCGGTATCGGCCAATATCGGCTTTGTTTAAGCATGTAAGGGACAACTTTAACTTTGGCAATAATTAACAAAATTATTTGTATTCAAAACCCTTTTAATATCTCTCACAAATTTCCTGGTCTGAGTGTTGTCTCTAGAGGAGGCCTTCTTGGACGGGGGAACTTAGTCTGCTCTTCTGCATACCTCCCATTTCCAACTGCTCCCAAACAGACCGACTCTCTGCTATTTATAGCTAATAGGTGGCTACCTGTAGCGCCCCCAGTGGCCAGTGGTGGGGAATTTGGCCTCTGGCCAAATTAGGCCTTACAAGCAAATACTGGTATTCGAAAAATATTTGCAGGAAAAACATTTAAAAATTATGAAATACTCGATTGACTAGCTAAGGATAATATTTTATTGCCACAACCTGACATTTCCCTTTAAAAAGGCAAGTTCTTCAACAAGGCTTGGCTTAAGTCAATTTCTTAATTTTGTAACTTTCCGGTTGTACTAAACAGCCTTTCACCATCAATTACAATGCCACCATTCGAAAACATTGCTTGTCCTGGGGATTAGAGGTCTGAGAATTTTTCGCCATTAAGCGTGTAAGACCAAAGAACGTTTGCCCGTGCCACGTACGCCAGACTTCAGAAGCTAGAACATTTTTTTAGACAGGTAGTTTCGAGTTTAAACAAATAAAATCAACTATATTCGATTTGTGATAGATAATATGTATCAAATAAAATGAAAAGAAACCTATTTGGATATTCTCTTGCAAACTTTTTTAATGTAAAATTAGAATAAAATGGTATGACAGTGCACTGAACCGTCTTTTACAATGATTTTATGATATACACTATACTGTCATGATAGATGACTTTTTTTTTAATATTGGCTGTACCTATATCGGTGCATCCCTAATTATTATGTATATTGTTGCTGAAATTTAACTTTAAGTATTGTGCAATACGTAAAGTTTTATTCTATTACACTATTTCGCCTTCCTAGCGGGGGGGGGGGGGCAAGGAAGTAGTAGGAAGGCTTGTAGAAGCTAGTCTGTGTAGTCTAAGTGCTCCCTACCAAACAAGAGGTGTTATACTCCCTTTAAGCAACTATTAATTGAGCTACTTTATGTCAATTTAGAAGCAACTATTTCTAAGCAATAAATGCTTAGGCTACTTTATGGCGATTTATAAGCAATTAAAGATTGAGCTACTTTTGAGCAATTTATGAAAAACTTTCTGCCAGATACGCCTATTATTAAGCAACTACTTTATATGATTTAATAACAATTTTTACACAACTTAAAGTGACTCAACCGTTGAGCTTTTATTGAAGAACAGTTGCTCAACCATTGCTCAATATTATCTTTCCTTTCTAGGCAGCTCCGCATACAACGTTTTTAGCAATTTACTGCCCATTGCACAGAGCAATTTTAAGACAATTTTTAAGCCTTCGATTTTCAGTAAAGCAAATTTGCTGAAACGTAACTATACAAATTTGCTGAAATGTAACTATACATATTTCTTTATTAGTTGTCTAATTTACTGGCTTATAAACTCGAAGTTGCAAAGGTGCAAGGAATCCAGCCTTGCAGTAATGGTGATCATTTCTTTTGGCTAGTAGATTATGATATAAAGCAGAAGAAGCTAAAGGTATTTTTCATTTACCGCTTTCATAAATGACCTATCAAATTTTAATTCTATTTTATTGAAGCCAGGAAAATAACATTCGTAGATGGTGACAAAATAATTTTTTGCTGCACTTCTTGTGAAAAATTGTTGTTCAGTTTATCGGATTCCATTCAAGAAACTTACCTAGGTAATCTCTCATTTTATTTTATGTTATAAATATTCTAGCTTTGATTATAAGACCAATATAGTTTAAGTGTAAGAATACTAAATTTTAAACACTATATTAAGAGTCCTAGTTACCAGAAATACATTATAAATATCTTCTCGTAGATAAAAGTATCCTTTTGTTATTTGCTGGAAACTGTCTGCATTTTTTAAATTGCTTGTGCTTTTTCAAAGCACTTGGTCATTTTGTTTTGGTAAAACAAAATGTGCAGGGGAAGAATAGTAAAGGGAGGATAATTATAGTGACTTTCTATAACTATTAATTAAGTCAGGAAAACATGGTTTATAAATGAAGATTTGAATAAATACCACTGGGAATGTTTCAGTGGCGATGATCGCTTTTTTTCCAATGGGGGCCGAAGCTCACTAATAAACTTGGAATGCGGCTGCTGGCAACACTTTCTTGCTACGGATGCCTAAAAGTAAATGGCCTTTAACATTGGCGGTTTTACTAAAGGGGGAAAAGCCCTCATTGATTATTCCCAATGGGGGCTTCAGCCCCTCCGCCCCCATGGGATCGGCGCCACAAAAAGGTGAAATCCTTTATCCTGATTACTATACAGGGTCTTTTTTTTTGCTCGGAAAAGTGTTTTTTTTTCAAAAACTATTTATAGTACCGATTTCAAATTTGGAAGGTCAATTCTCTATACCGGGGGACATCAGTTTGAGAAATTTGAGCGTTTTCGGTAATGTTTTTCACCAATTTTGAAAAATTATTTTTCGACCACTAGGTGCGAGATAAAAAATTTCTATTATAAAGTTGTAGGCCGTCATCGAAAACCCTTAAAAATTGTTCACTCGACGAAAAACAACTTATTTATCAGTGAAAATTCGAGCTTGAAAAATTTACAAGTTGGTGAAGCCAAATTACGATTGTTTGAAACGATAATTGAAAAGGGAACAAGTCTAATACAAACGTAGTAGAGTTTTCACACTTGAAAAAAATGTACACGTTTGGTTTTTAAATGCAGATATTTTATTCACATAAATTTTTACAAAACATTTTCAATAATATCACCATTGGCTGCAACACAGGTTTGTGCGCGGACAATTAAGTTCTCAAACGCTTTCTCTACCATTTCTGGTGTGACGTCTCGGCAAGCACTGATTATTCGTCTAATGAGTTCCTCCCTAGTTTCAATGGGCGTGGCGTATACCTTTGCTTTAACGAATCCCCAGAGAAAATAATCCAGCGGTGTTAGGTCAGGTGACCTTGCTGGCCAATGCACTGGACCATTTCTCCCTATCCACCTTTCAGGAAACTCGTTGTTGAGGTGCTCAGTTACTTGCCGGGAAAAATGCGGAGGGGCGCCATCTTGCTGAAACCACAACTGACGTCTTTCAGCCAATGGAAGGCCGTCGATTGCGTCACTCAGTTCGTTCTGTAGAAAATGTAAATACCTTTGGCCGTTGAGGTTCGTCGGCAGGAAAAAGGGACCAATCAAACGGTTTCCAACAAGTCCAACCCAAACATTGACCCGTTCAAATTGAACCTGGTGATGATATTCAAAACCCCAATGTGGGTTGATGTCAGACCAAAGATGGCTGTTTTGATGATTAAAGGGCCCATCTCTAGAAAATGACGCTTCGTCGGAGAACAAAACATGGCGCAAAAATTGTCTATCTTCTTGGACAGCATTTAGTAACCAGTTGCTAAATTCAAAACGTCTTTGATGGTCTCCGTCAATTAGTCCTTGGTGGAGCGTAGCTCTGTATGGGTGATAGCGATTCTTACGAAGAATTTTCCACACACGATTTGCAGAACAACCCAAATCAGCAGCGGCGTTAGCGCAACTGTGACGAGGATATGCCACAAAGTACGCGAGCACATTGTTCTCGAAGTCTAAATCCGGTTGACCCAATCCGCGAAACCTAGGTTGCAAGTGACCAAATTGATTGAAATCGTGAATTGCTCGTCTTACTGTATTTACAGATGGTGCTCCATTTGGATGTCTTTCTGCGAAGATTTCAGTCACTCTTCTAAGGTTTTGCGCTGCTTCTCCATAGTAAATGGCAACTATCTCGGTACGCTCAGCTACTGAATAACGAGGCATTGTTCGAAATATTATCAAACACTGATAATAATCTCCCAAAGTTTTCCTTTAAATACCCAATGCATGTTTAGGATTGACCTATAGCCTCGTGTTTTTTAAATCCGGTCGTTTTTTTAACCAAAGTTTCAACTGGATTAGGTAATTCGGTTTCAATTATCGTTTCAAACAATCGTAATTTGGCTTCACCAACTTGTAAATTTTTCAAGCTCGAATTTTCACTGATAAATAAATTGTTTTTCGTCGAGTGAACAATTTTTAAGGGTTTTCGATGACGGCCTACAACTTTATAATAGAAATTTTTTATCTCGCACCTAGTGGTCGAAAAATAATTTTTCAAAATTGGTGAAAAACATTACCGAAAACGCTCAAATTTCTCAAACTGATGTCCCCCGGTATAGAGAATTGACCTTCCAAATTTGAAATCGGTACTATAAATAGTTTTTGAAAAAAAAAACACTTTTCCGAGCAAAAAAAGACCCTGTATAAACTGCAGATGTTCCTCTTTAATCTTTTTGAAATTCATTGGGATTTTTCCAAAATGTGCAAATTTGTTTAACAGAAATGAAATAATTCTGAAAGTTGCATTTGCTAATTTTTATAAGGTACACCAATAGTCTATAATTAGTTTGTCCTTAATTAATATAATGACTTTCATGGAGTAATTTTATATTAGGAATTTATGATGAAGTCTTAGGGCTTTTAATAGCATAACGTGTTAATGTCTACCAAAAGTTAATATGATATTGTTACAATATAAACATGCTAGATGGATTTTAAATTAACATTATTGAAATAATTTGAGTCATGATGTTTTTTACTGTCAGACCGTTTTAATTTAGAAATTGAAATAGGATTTTAATAATTAAAGGTCCACCAGCATGAGTAGCTCCTCCCTTTCTGTAACTCATGATAGCAGATACAGTCAACATGGACTAATTAATGTATACACAGGGACGGTCCGCACAACGCCACTCTCTCATAAAATCGGCGACTAAGTCTTGTTAATGCTGTTCCCTCTTTTCCTCCCCCCTTAAGCAAAGTTAGCCGAGTCAAAACGCTATCAAACGGAAAAACGATGCTGCCCTCTATCTGCAAGTCTTGGAGTCTATCGATGTTGGCGTCTGCTTATGATTTGAAAAACAAACGGTTTTTTTCGTTCATTTGAATAAGGTGTATGATTTAAGAGCTTTAATTTATTTAAGTAGTTTTACAAATTAATTATGAGGAAAAAGCTGTGTGTTTACCCTTCGTGTAAAAGTGATTCGAAGTATTGTCATAAAGAACACACGAAAGATTTCTTTATACCTTTCCTATTCATATTTTTCTAAGCCTTGTCCAAAAAAATCTTTGATTTACCATTATCGGAATCACTTAAATCCACTTTTTTAATTTTCTTTTGGTCTGGAGAAATTGAGAATAACGTCTCGAATGTATGGGCCGAAAAATTAATATCAATCAATTTAATTGTTAATATAAATGAATTCATTTACCAAACGCACGTGGAGCTTACAACATCGCCGGCAAGGCGACTGCTTTTTTTTTTGTACCCTTAAACCTTTCCTCCCGTTTCCATCCCCCTTGACTCAGTTTGTCGTTAGTTCGCACAATCGCCGCTCGAGGGCACATTTAGCAATCGCTAGCCGCTAAATTTCCTATGCGGACCGTCCCTGTGTATACATTAATTAGTCCATGCAGTCAATATGTTGCGATTTTCCACATCTATCTCTGGAGCTCATGCGTTAAGAGTAGTAAAATTTAAACCTGTTGTTTTTTGTGTTTCGGTACAAAAAGAATTATAGATATTTCCTCTTGCATTTTCCAAAAATTTCATTTATGCATATCTATATGTTTCTCAAGTCATGTAGCAACCACAGTAAGGTTTCTAGAAGCCAAACACTATGGATATTGATTGCTTATTTAAGTACATTTTTAAATTGATTTTTACTTTAAGCATTAAATAATTTACAGAGTTTATCAGGAAGTTTCCTTTTTGTATTCACTCACAATGTGCCAAGTTCTTCTTAGATGATTTTTTTACACAAGAAATTATGGAAGGTAGGCATTGTTTTCAATCAAAATTTGAACAAATTTGGGTTCATTAATTTCATTAGATGTCAGTCAAAAATGCACCTCTCGCATGAAGGTATTAGTGAATATTTGGTAATTGTAAGGACAGAAAAGGGTCACTGATATACTGAATAAATATTAGACCGCCAATAGAAACTTTAAATATAGGAGTGAATATTGGATAAATAAATGAAAAGGGTCTCTGTTACACCAAATAAATAATAAAACTTGAGCTCACCAAATAGAAGAAAGTAAATATATTAAAGTAATTTTAAAAATCTAAATGGATCTGTTTCTTACAAAAAGAAAGTAAAAGGTATATTGTTAACCTATATTAACTTCCTTGAGTTGCACACAAATGATCCAAAAGTCATCAAAAAATTTACATAATTTCATATGATAATTTCGTAAATTTTGAAATACTTTTTTGTCCCAATTTAAGAATTTAATTGTTTCCTAAATGTTACCATTTTTGGTAAATAATGGTCACTCATATAGATTTTGAAGATTACATCATAATACAACCTAAATGGTGTGATGAATTTTGATTTGTTATGCATTAGCCAAACAATTGGAAGCATCAGACAAAATTATAATAATTAAAAATTAGCTAGGCTAATACCCAAGGCTGCGCTCCCATCTAGGTAATATAGGCAATTGCCCGCACGTAACGAAGGCCCAAGTCAGTTTTCGACTTTTAATGTCTCATTCACCAGTGACCGGGTTACAATGCGTTGGAAGGTGGTAGCAAACCCTTCATACCACGCAAGTTAGCCAACAGCTCCATACACTAACTATTACCGTTAACCTTGGCAAGTTAATATGGAAAGGGGAAACAATATCTCTGGGGTAAAACCCCTTTAACCAGTGTGGTGATAACTTTGCAAAGTGGTTTTGGATTTTCACCCAGTGCCACAAGCTCTGATCGAACCCGGCTCCTCTAGCTACGAGGCAAACCAGAATTATTGGAAGGTACACCTTACTATTTACAAAGATTACCCATACACAAAAGCTGGGGTAAGAAGTGAAACACATTCATGGTAAGCCATCAGGTATTGTGGGAATACCACGACTCATTTGTATTGGCAAGGTAAGAACATATTACGCCACTTTGTTAAATGTAATTTGAATTACAATTAATTAATATTTTTAGGAGCTCATTTCATGCATATTATGAAATTCTTATTGCTCGCTTTGAAAGGTGTAACAGTTACCAAAACATTAGGAAAATTATATCTTATTTTCAATTAAAAGCGAGCTGGACACATTTTCTTTCTTTGCTGGATATAAATTACAAAGATGGTTTTAAATGCAGCATATGCTTGGAAAAGCCAGACATTATTTTATGTGATGGCACCACATTAGGTTTTAAAAGAAAGTTTTTGTCTTGGGAGTACGACAAAATAGAAAATCAAGAGATAAGAACTGCACAATATACTAAGTAAGAATTAGTACTTTTCACCTTTTTAAATTCAATAACCTCTAGTTAAAGTTATATAAACCGCTTATTTAAAACTAATTAATGTGCCCCTATACATAATCTTTTAAATTTAAGTACTAGTGAAAGCAGTTAAAACATAGTAAGTCTTCTAACCGAATAAGGTAAATGTATAGTTTTCGCCTGTTCCAAGATTTTGTGGCAGAGTAGTATAGGTCATTTTAATAAAACTTTGCGCTGTTGTAATAAAAAGTAGAAAAATATTGTTGGAATTGTATAATACTCAACCTGTTCTAAGATTACAACGATACTTTTTACCCTTAACAAAAAAAAATCCAATTACTCTTTTTGACTTCTGCTTTTATGGGGAGTAGAAATTGTTTTTTTAAATTAGTGAACTTAAACGAAATTTCATAGTGTTAAGTAATTATCTTCAGACTGCAAAAAGGAACTACTGCTGTAGTGTTTTAAGACCCTTGGTATTACACTAACTTGACCCTATAATCAAAAAAATAAAAGCTTAATTAAAATAAATCCTTTTAAGTGCGATACACTGATTTAAAAAAGAGCCTCTATTTTAATTAAATTAGCAAATAAGAGTAAGTGATTATACTACACTTAATAACCTAACCACCGGTAATAAGACCTTATAAGTTGCACTTAGGGCTGTAGTGGTGTCTCATTATTATACGTGATATTTACATTTGATTTAAAGGTTATTAAGTTCACTACTACTTCTTTTACTTAATTAGTGTTTGAAAGGAAGCTGCTCTGCAACTTTGTGTCTTCAAAAGACATAACAAAACTGGAGTTTCAAAATTTAATTGACAAGCTAAAATCCGAGGACACAGATGCTTCAAAAACTTTGGCATCTCTGCTGAATTCTATTGTTAAAAATTATGAAAACCCTTGTTGCCCCAAAAACTACAAGGCTTTTTTAGAATTTTTATCAAAGAATTCAGCAGTATGCGCAACATTTCCCTCTTCAGTCCAATTTAATAACTTGTTGGATAAACTTAATAATGATTTTGCAATTAGGCAACACCCTGAAGAGTTGAAAATTTTGTCACATGAATGCCCTGTCCTTTTTAATTTAATTTGTAGTGAAAATTTGGAAACACTTCCTCAAAATTTAAAAGAAATAACCAGGGCTATTTCTGATGTATCAAAAGCTTGCTTTCCTCATTCCATTTTAAATGAAACTGATTTTGTCTCAGTTGATGATTTATCAGAAGAAACAGATAGACTGGCTTGCTTCCCAGCAATTTCCAAAAAATCTAAAAGTGGCATTTATGTCGCTGACAAATCAACAGATGACAAGTTTTGTGAAAAAGACTTTTCGGGGAAGCATGCAATCCTAACCCCAGGAATTTTCACCATATATTGCGAGCATGGTAATTTCATTGATTACTTTCACACTTAAGTGGCTTCTAAAACATTTTAGTGCCAGCGAATTTTAGCTCTTGATTAGCAATCGGAATATTTGTTACTAAATTTAAGCAGCATAAGACTAAAAAGCGTGTCAACTCTATTTGTGCCTTCTAAAAAATTTACTGAGAGCTCGTCTCACCAAAAACCACATATCCTACTAAATGGAATAGTACTAGCAACAATATTTTTTGTCTTTAGCCTGACATGCTTTTTTTTAGTTTTACTTACCCTCAGAAATACGTTCTAAAATCTCACTTCCATGGTGGCGTTAGAGTGGTAAAAATTTCAGATTTGTATGACATTTTTCTTGGTTCGGGACAAGCTCTCATTAAACAAGATACCGTTCTTGCACACTTTGGATCTTATATGTTGCTTTTGATGTTGGCAATATAATTGAAGTAAAATTTATTTAGGGGTTTGATATGGTTTTCAAGCCATGCACAAGTCAGAGTCGGTCAACATACCATTCACTATTTTGAGAACACGATTCAATGAAAGTAAGATTTTAAATTAGTTTTTCTTAGACATTTTCTTTTACCATTTATGTGCTTGCCAGTAAATGAATGTACCATCACAGTTTTTCTACCTACACTACTTAACAAAGCCCATGCATACTTAAAATATTTAATTTCCTTGTGAAAGACAATAGAGGAACTATTCATTCTTTGTGTTTTAGCAGTTGAGAATCATTTTCTAGTTTCGGTTACCTTATAGCGTACTCTTAGTGTGTACTTTTTCCCCACTACCTCCCTAACTTCCTATCTTTGGCTAGTGCAAGGCATCCCTTGAGAGCTGTAAAATCGATTTTCACAATGAAATTTCAAATGAGAAAGAAGTTCCACAAAACGTTTATTCCTTTAAATAACATCCATAAATATTATAAAATTACATGTATCAAACAATTG
Organism: Leiobunum rupestre; assembly: GCF_980474605.1. Classification (NCBI taxonomy): domain Eukaryota; kingdom Metazoa; phylum Arthropoda; class Arachnida; order Opiliones; family Sclerosomatidae; genus Leiobunum; species Leiobunum rupestre. Next base: position 424,219 of record NC_143387.1, read on the forward strand.
CATTTCAAATTTTCAATACTTTTGTTTATTTTTTTTATTTTTAGGTCCAAGAGTTATTGTATATGACTTTGCTTGTGGGCTACAGCAATATTGTTTAAATAGGGATCCGGTTTTTTTCAAAAACACTAAGTTTCTAATTGATAGACTTCATTGGAAGAACCATTCTGGTAGCTTGTATGAATAAAAAAAAAACACACATTTAATATTGAAAATATTATTTTAGGGTGCTCTATTGGTTTTTGTTTAGAGACATATGTACAATATTGCTCTCTAAACACCCAAATAAATGAGCAGGTGAATTCATCTCTAAAAAAAAATAAAACATATATTGACATTCATGAATGAGAAAAATTTCATGTCTCATTGCAAACTCTAACTTTTTTCGTACAATAGGAAAAAGCTACTAAAAATCAATGAAAGTAAGTTTTTCCATTTTTGTCGATGATATTATTATTTTACAACTTAGCGTTAATAGAGTAATATTGGCTTGATGTAGTTCAGCCCCACCAGCTACTAATTTAGAAGAGTGGAACATCATATAGAAGAGTGGAACCAATTCCCCAGAACATCTGAAATTATTAATATTGTGGTGACGTTTAACTGCTTGGTTGTAAACCCATTGTCAATTCCATCCTATGAAAAAACTGCTTTTTTCTTTCAGAGTTTAATCACTTTTCTTTTATTTTTAATTACTATAAATACAGCCCAAATACCATAAAAAAGTATTGGGAAAATTCCTAAATAATCCCAGTTCCTCCCATACATTTTGTGTATAATATTCAAGGAATACAATCCAAAAACCCGTTTGCATTAAGTCAAGTGTTCAACCCTTGAATTAAATGTATTATTTAACTTTCATACTTTAACATTATTACTGTTAAAGGAAAAATAAATTGAATTTTAGTTTTTAAACAATAAATTCTCCAAATTAAAGAGGTCTGTTATGTAATGCCCTAAACTTTTTAAACAAGTCCTTCATGCCACACTTTCTAGCTGACAGCTCCCTACACTAACTATTACCATTTACCTCGTTTTTATGGGAAATAGAAACCGAAATTCTCAGGGGAAAACTCATTAACCAGTGGAAAGGGAACTTGCAAGCTTAAGCTCCTTAAATTTGATAGCGCTATCAATCATAATGTCCTGGTCTGAAATCAAATAAAAATAACTAGGCAAAAATTAATCAGTCCTCAAAGGCTAATACACTTAAATTTGTTATTGAAATGCTAAAATTCAGGCGCAGCAACTTCCTACATTTCCTCTACAGAAATTATCAACATTAATCTTGCAATACATAATTATGTAAAGTAAAATTTCATGTGACAACAGTTTCTAATTTGCAGGTGTTTAGAAGATTAGGTTTCATATTCAGTCAAAAGGGAGAAATAGAAGGAAGACAAAAGAATAACAAGAGGTATTTCTTAACTTTTCATATATGTCTATTGATATTCATAACATATTATTCAAGTAGTAACCACGTCTGTTTCAGTGAGGTGATGGGGGCGTTATTATAAAATATGTTACCATAATCGAAGACGGATTGGACAAGAGCATCGTATACAATATTTAGTGTATGTTTATTCAGACTATTTAGAAATGAATGTATATTCAATATGACTAATCCAGTTAAATCGGTCATCAAGGTATATACCCAAGTATTTGAAAGTGGCGACTCTTTTAATTCCTATATTCGGTAACTCTGTTATGTTGATTGTTGCTTATCTTTTCTTTTTATTTGGGGAAAATATCATAAGGGTAGATTTTTTTGTATTAAGCATTCATCCTTTAGAATCCAAAATATCCTGTAATTTTATAATATCCATCTCTAAATTGTTCATGGCTTGATAAAGGTGCTCGTTGGCATTTATTAGTGCGTCATCATCTGCATATTCAATTAGCGTAAATGCATTGAGAACTTTATGATTGTCGCTGGTATATATATTGAAGAGTAGGGGTCTAAGCACACTTCCCGTGCGACCCCGCCTTGACGGCCAACGGTTCACTGTTTGAACCATTGACTGTCACAGCTTGCGTGCAATTCTTAAGGTATGAGTTGAACCATTGTAGCGATATTGGATTTAAGCCTTTCTTTTCTTCTCTAATATTTCGAGCAGTAAATCGTGATTGATGCTGTCAAAAGCTTTAGACATGTCTAAAAAAGCAACCGCAACATATTTTCCTGTCTCCAGAAATTGTATTATCCTATCGTGTAGATTTAATATGCTTGATTGCGTCGAATGTCCTGGTAGGAACCCAGATTGCATTTTATAGAACATGTTATTCACAATACCGTAATCCATGAGTTGCTCATAGGCGCTTCTCTCTAGGGTTTTGGATAGTGACTGAAGGATCGAGATTCCTCTATAGTTGCTTGGATTGTTATGGTCACCTGCTTTGAATATTGGTATAACTTTTGCCTCTTTCTATCTTGATGGAAAAAGTCCAGTTTGGAGTGAGTTGTTTATAATACGAGTCAGTGCTGGGGCAATTATGATTGCTATGCCTTTAATTAGTGAAACTGGTAGCCCATCTGTGCCTGTGGCTTTACTTGATGATAGAGTTTTGACCATTTTAGATACTGTTTCTTCACTGACGTCTTAAAACGAGAATTTATTGTTATTATTCGCAGTTAGGATTAATGGATTAATATTAGAAGATTGTGGGTTAGTTGCTTGATTATTTATGAAATGTTCATTAATGTGCATTGCTATATCCTTTGGATTGTTAATTATAGTGTTGTTGATTTGAAGTGAGGTTACTTGGGAGATTCTTGGTTTGAGATAAGGTTTGAGTATACTTTCCAGATTTTTGTGGTACTTCCTGTATTCTTTAGTTGCTTTTTGAAGTAATTATTATTTTCCTGTTCTATCAAATTATTTATTCGGTTGTGTAGTGATTTGTATTGCTCATTAAGTCCTGGATTCCTATGGGATTTTCTTTCTAAAACATCCCGTGTGTGCATCAGGTGTTTGATTGCATTTGTCAGCCATGGGGGTGTTTTTGCAGTTTTCCAAATATTTTTCATGGTTCGTATTTTCCACTTAAATTTATCAAGTGAGTTTCTTAGAGATTTTACAAACTGATCTATGTTCAAGTCTCGATAGTCTCTTATTTTTGCCATAATTTTGGTATTTTTGGGTAATATTTTTTCCTTAGGCAATATATTATATCGTGATCTGAGCACAGGGTTTTGTAACCGTTTGAGACAACCTAATCGTATCCAATTGAGGATGCCACACGATTAGGCTAAACCGTCACAAGTTAGGGTTCGGGCCAGGCAAGTTTTATGTAATAATTGTGACACGGATTGAAATCAGAAATATAATCTTTACTTGTGCAGAAATGTTTACATAAATTATCAACAACTTACAATAAAAGATAACCCTCCTTGGTTGGCTGTCATCTCTCTTCGAATATTTTTAGAAAAAAAACTAAGAAAAAACTATATTGTTACCGTAGAACTAAGGTGATCAGTCGTCTTGACGAGAAAAAAAAGAACTCTGATAATCAAAAACTGCAGCCGCGAGTCTAACTTTTTTTTGTCCTACCGCCGCTTTTTGTAATTTTTCGCAGCGCCAGGATTCGCCCTGGCGGTAAAAAAAACTAAGTCAGAATGTAAACGTTCTGGTCGCCATCTGGGGACCAGACCGGTTACAGTATAATACCAATTTCTATTATTCTATGTGGGTGTGATACATATATATGATCTATAATGTTGCTGTTTCGGATGTAATCCTTGTCGGAGACTCAATTAATTGTCTATATGTTGAAAAATAATTTTGTAGTGTTTAGGTTTTGGGCTCAAGAGGTTTTTTTAGGTCACTATTAAAGTCTCCAATTAAAATTGTTTCCATACTTGACTTGTCATTGGAAAGGGATAAGAGTTTTTTAAGGTTGTAAGTCACTATCTCAGAATTCTGAGATAGACCAGGAGGATAATAACAGACTCCTCACAATCATATAAATCATATTATGTGTTACAAATATAAATGGACATTGATCTTGATGGAGCTGTTTTTTTGTTAATTAATAATCATAATAATCTGTGAGGATAAAATCCAAGGCACCACTGTCAATGCTGGTTTCCAGGCTACAATGCGTAGGAGGATGGTGGAAAGTCATTCATGCCACAGCTCTTTACACTTACTTTTACTGTTAACCTCTAAGTTTTTATGGGAAGGGGAAATCAAAGGAAAACCGCTTTGGACAGTGGGGAGACAACTTCCAAACTCAACACAGAAGCTGTGTTGCCTGATTTTAACTCAGTACAAGCTGGGATCAAACCTGGCTCCTTTTTCTGCGAAGCAAAAACGCTAACCACACTGGAGAAAGGAAAACGCTCGAAAAACGGGCGCTAAACATGAGTACAAATTTAGCCTTGTGGAAGCTATGGAGGGGTAAAGGTGAATATTTGAAGAATGGTTGTCTGCACAGTTTGGTGAAGTGTCGTCTGCTGTATTTTCTTTAATCTTCTTACGTCGTTTTCTCATTGTAAGTATGATTTTATTATCAAATTTCAAGCGTAATACTTAATCTAATTAATTTTGGATGCGGAAGGGTATTATAATAGATATATTATTTTACATTAATTCACCTTTTATAAGTGAGCAATTTGCTTAATTTCGGTAATATTTCAATCAGCGTCATGTGTTTAAGACCAAGGCCCAACATAATTGTTGATTACATTTGGTAGCCGTATATGATTATTTAGATGGATGAATGTACATTTACATTACCTTATTATTTTAAGCGGCTTAAGAGGTTTTCTTCAATTTCTTGTCTATTTTCCGTTAACTCAACAAATTTCGAATGTAATTTACATTCTGTTTTGGTCTTATAATTCCTCTATTTGGTGTATTATCCCGCTCAGTTCCAAGAAAATATAGTTAATTTCACTCCTCTCATCAAACAGGTCAACAAACGTAGAAAACTGAATGAGTTCTTTAAAACCACTGAAAACCTAAATTAATTCCGTAATTTTACCTTTATAATCAACAAAATAAATTCCAGAACTACCAATATAATATAAATTTCTTAAAATTCAACGTAAAACCGTAGATTTATTAGCCCAGAATACATGCTTTTTACACTAATTCACATTTGCTTGTATCAGTTTGTTGAGATTTTAAGATATCAAAAGACAACTCGGCTCTTTTCTCTATTAATGTAATAATAATAATAATAATACTCAGCTAGGCTAATACCCCGAGTCACCACTTTAGGGAGCGGTCATCTCTAAGGTCCGCTCAAATTCGTCCAAAATAGACACTCCTCTCTTCCGCTCATTTAATTAACCTAAAATTTAGCTTCTTGATCACTCACTCATAATAACTAAGTATAGCGCACAGTGTTTCAAAGAGCCCAAATTTTGACCAAAATTCTAAAATGGTCCGTTACAAATAATATGTAAATTTTTATAAGAAGGAAATAATGGAGAGTGATGCAGCACCAAAAGTTTTTATCTGCGACTCCTAACGGTGAAGTTACTTTCTCTGGAGGAGCACAGGGTTCTCGTGGGTGTCATTCGATAGATCTTAGCGAAATTAGAAAGTGGAAAAAAATTTACAATCCTACGTTATTTCAAATAATAGTTAACACTAGTTTAAGGGTTGGAAACAGCCATTTTGGAGCATGTTAACAAGCGATTTAATCCGAGAGACTGGTGTAGATAACTACAATTTTTTCAACGTTTATTAGTAAATGTTACAATTAGTCCATTTAGTAATTTTTTTAAGTGTCCGGCTGTAATATTAAAATATACTAGTCTTTGGTTAAAGCAAACTTGAACGGAACTAGTATTTTAGTGAGTGAGAAAAACACAGTTTTCTTGACATTGTTTCTTTCGCTGCCGACCAACAGCCAGATGTAAATATGTTGTTCAGTATATGTATATTCAAACTAATTATGTTTCAGACTGGTTGCCTTTATTCATGCAATAATTTATAAACGTAACATTTATCTTAGCAACCTTTGGAGAAAGTTGGGTTTTAAAATTTGGAGAATATTAGCGAAAAGGTCGGCTAAAACCACCATATTTGGCTATAAATTTTATTAGCCGGCAATTAAAGGAATGTTTGAAAAGTTGGATAAAACTAATTTACAGATGGAAATTAAAAGAAAAAGGTTTCAATGTTTTTAAACATATTTTACCTTTTTAATGAAAGACTATTCCCAAAAAAGAAAACGGGGATAAAATAATTTACTTAAATTTCATAATTTTAAATGTTACAAATTTATCTTTATCGATAAATATTGGTTTTTGTTTGAAAGGTTTTAAAGCAAGTGGCGGCTCGACCTGGATTCCTTAAAATCAAAAGGCAGTACTAATTGGTACCGCTCGCGTTCATTGGATACCCAGCAAACACAAAAGACCCCAAAGACGTACCAAATAGACCCAAACCTCCCTCGCTGGCCCCATCCAAAATAGGATTTATATATATATACCTGGAATATCCAAAACAACGGATGAATTCCCTTGTATCACGAGATATCCATATGATATTCAGATTTCTCGGTCAAATCTCGAATACCCTGAAAACCTCTCTGGGATATCAAAAAAAAACATTTTCCCCTCAGCGCCCCGACTCGTTTGTGGCGTTATTTATAACTAATTAAGGTTAATGAAAAAAAATAAAAATAAAATTTAGTCAAAAATAATTATTTTTATTCTAATTTAATTTTTATCATTTTAAGTAAATTAATTGTAACGGTTTTTTATTTTTCTCTCAACTTATTTTTTTATTAATTATTAAATGCGCTAGATGGCACGGTTGGTATATTATCTATTGTGAAGAAAGGGTGGATTCTCAAGAAGAAAACCCACTTCACAAAAGAATATATTTTTCTTATAACGCCATTTTTATGTGTGTTCGACTGTTCGGCGGCTCCAAGATTTCTTCGATCTTTATTATCTCCGAAAACACTAAACTTCACCAGGTAAGATTATTTCCAATATTTTATAGCCTAAATTACTTTTAGTAGCTATTATTAAGCCAATTTGAATATATTTGACTGGTGATTTACTTTAAATATTATCCCAAAAACCACCTTTTTTCGTTTGAGCACGCGGTTTTGTCCAAGGCCCGCATCGCGGTGCAAAAGAAAGCAGGGGCTGCCTCGTTGGTCCGCGCTGCTGTTACCTGCTACTACAGTATCCTAGATAACCGATAATTTCTTTAGTCAGGTTATAAAAATTAATGTGATTGCTCGATTGTAACTGGATGTAGGTGGAATTAATGCCGCGTATTAGCGGTCAGTTAAGCTAATTAAATTTTTCAAAATTTATTCATTTTAGTTTGAAGTTGATTATTGCTTATAATCTCAACCAAATTAAGGTGGTTCATTATTTAGTTTTATGTGAGTGTTCGAGTTAATTAATTTGTTAAAAATAAACATGTACATAGCAAAACATTTTCTATATTTGTATTGTGTTGATATTAGAATGCCAAAAGGAAGATACAAACCATTAGCTGCATTATCAATAAGACAACGAGCTAGGCTAATTAATGCCGTTACAAGCGAAACCCAAGATCATTTTTTGGAATACAATGATGTTTTAAATGAGGAATTGAGGTCTAATGAAGATTCTAACAACTCTTTAGAAATAGTTAGTGATGTTGAGGAAATAAATGGGTCAATTGCTGAGGAAGACAATATTATTAATGAAACTGGACCAGAGACCAATGAAATTCAAATAGAAAATGGCGCAACAAGTGATATAGATTTTCCAACTAACAATAGCGAAGAATTTCTCGATCGCAATTGTGATTCGGATCATATAAGAGCAAGCCTAGCAGGATGGGTGACTAGCTTTGGAATCAGCAAAAATTCAGCAAATGCATTGCTTAAAATCTTGAAAAAGCATGAATGTCTCAAAGATCTTCCCGTCGATTCGCGAACATTATTGAAAACACCTAGATCTTCTGTAGTAGAGCAAATGCCTCCTGGTCATTACTTTCATTTCGGACTTGAAGCCGGCATTCGTTACGCTGTCAGTGGTGAACGTGATCAAGCCTTAACAGTACCAATCTACAAAATTTTAATTAACGTAGATGGCCTGCCATTAGGGAAGAGTACCACTAGCAATGTTTGGCCCATTTTAGGTTCAATTTCGTCAATAGCCAAATCAAAGCCATTTCTCATAGGAATATATCATGGTTTTAGTAAACCTAAATGTTCTGATCAGTATCTTTCTTCATTTGTAACTGAAGCCTCATTATTAGTAGAAGATGGTCTTATACTGAATGGTGTACACAAATCTGTTAAAATGTTTGGGTTCATTTGCGACACTCCGGCAAGGGCTTTTATACGTAAAGTTAAAGCCCATAATGGTTATGAAGGTTGTGATAAGTGCACCCAGCCAGGGATAAGGTGTAGAAATAGGCACTGTTTCCCCCAAGTTGAAGTGGAGTTACGAACAGACGTTAATTTTAGAAATAAATCTTATCCTGGGCACCATCATGGAACCAGTATATTGGAGAAGCTAACTAACATAGATATAGTAGATGACTTTCCGTTAGATTATATGCATCTCGTCTGTTTAGGAGTAGTTAAGAAAACGCTTAAGTTATGGATGGGGGCAGAGGGTAAAAATGCTCTTTTTAAATTTAGGCCGGATGAGGTATTGGAAGTGTCTACCCGCTTAGAAAATTTAGCACCGATAATGTGTTCGGAATTTGTTAGGAAACCTCGTACTTTGAAAGACCTTGATAGATATAAGGCCACGGAGTTTCGCCAATTTCTGTTATTTTCTGGCCTTGTTGTGTTGAAAAATATTCTCCCTAAAGATCATTATGAATTGTTTAGAAATTTAAATGTGGCAATCCGCCTTCTAGCTACACCAGAACAAACGGTTGATAAAATTGAGTTTGCCCAAAAATTACTGAAGTATTTTGTGCAAAAGTATGGTATTCTTTATGGCAAACATTTAATTTCTTACAACGTACATGGCTTATTACATTTATCTAGAGATTGCTTAAAGTATGGGCATTTGGATTCGTTCAGCGCGTTTCAGTTTGAAAATTATCTTTACAAGTTAAAAAATAAAATTGCCAACACTGGCCATCCGTTACAACAGGCTATTAATCGAATAAGTGAAGAGAGACAATCCGAGCGTGTGATAGAAAATAAAACTGAAAGGTCACTTCACATGGAACATGAAGATGGACCACTTCTCCAAGGGTGTACTGGCCCTCAATACCGCAAAGTTATTTTGCCAGATTTCCGGTTATCAACGAAGGCACGAGATCACTGTTGTATCCTTAATGATTCATCGATTGTGGTCATTGAAAACATTGTTACCTCTGAAAACAACCCGTCAAAAGTATTTATAGTGGGAAGGAAGCTCATGAACGTTTCTGACCATTTCATTTCTCCGTGCCAATCGTCAGAAGTTGGTATTTACCGTGCTACGAAATTATCTACCTTAATGAAATGGCCTCTCCATCAAGTTAAAGCAAAAGCCATTAAATATCCTATAAATACAACAAATGCGTACGTTGTTATGCGACTTCTTCACTAACCGAACTGAAAAAGAGGTAGGGCGTACTTTTGAATAATATAGCTTTTAAATCCTGTACGTACGTCTAATCTGAATTTATTTTGAAATAATTTGTTGTAAAAAAATTTATCGTAGATGTATACGTTGAAAAATTGCATTCAGCTTTCTTAAACTAATTTCTTAGTTTTTATATTCTAATTTCTTTTAAGCACAAGTGTGCTTTTGTACTTTGAACACATGCTTGTCCCTATAACCGCACATGCTTTTGTTAATTCCGATGCACTATATTGAAATGTGTTATAATTAGTTTCATTAACATAAATACATTTGCATTGCAGATTAAATGGGTGAAGATTATAAAATTGTAGAGTTTTCACATGGAGGAGTGGCTGTAATACCTGATACATGGGTTTATAAAGAAGAAACTAGAACAAAATGTTATTGGCCTGGCGACAAAGTTGGGACTCGCTTTGCAAAAAGACGAACTCCACCCGGAATTGAAGATTGGGAAAACTACGAAATCACCATAATTTTTAGTTGTGGTAAAAATGTTTAAAAAATTGAAATCAAAATATTACGATACGAATATCAGGACTGACATTAATATTAACAACATTATCTAATTTCAGAATCTTTTGAAGAAGCATGGAGGAAGATGGTAAGATATGTTAGAGACACGGATGTTTCAACAAGTGAACGGGAGACTGGACCTGGTAAAAGAAGGAAAAAGTCCAAAACGATCCACAGTCCAAAACGAATTGAATCAGACAGCGAATCATCAGAGAATAATATGGAAAATGACTCGCCTAACAAAGTTCCCGAACTTCCAGTGTTAAAAACAGTTCATCCTTCCCTCGAAAAAACTAGTAAAGATCTGTTATTTAAAAAATATATATATATATTCTTTAACTTAATTAGTAACACATTTTTTAGATGTTACACAAGTCAACTACTTGACAAATGGATCGAAACACAAATCAAAGAGATTTTTGTCTTCCGAGTTTTCAAATGGTAATTACGTTAATAAAAAGGTTTATCATATTTACATTGAACTTTAAAATTATAATTTATAATTTGTAAAGATCCTGTGGAAACTCAAAGACCAAGAAAAGCGTTGAAAAATCCCGAAGAGTCATCTCCATTATATCGGAAAGAGTCCTATGCACCTAAAGAAAATAGCACCAACACAGCCTTTACAATGAATTTTTATAACTTGGACGAAGGTAATTTTTCTATAAAAAAATTAGAGGTAATATTTTAAAGATTGAAAATGGTGATATTTTAGACTCTGTCGAGTCGACTAATGTAGTTGTTGGACCTCGAGAAAAAATTACACCTGGAAGACAAAGAGAAAAACCTTAAGTGCTATCAAGAACATCTAGCAATGAATTCGGAAAAGATAAATCTGCTTCAAGTTTCAGAGGTATAATTTATTTAAAATAAAATTTCATAATCACTCTGAAAATCTATTACAACCTATTTACTATTACAGATGAAGTTAATGGATCAAACCGAATGGTTTCTGTTAGTGAATGTACGTAACGGTTGCTGCTCTAATAGGCATTTCAATAAAATCCCCATTAAAGTCAAATGTCAACCATGCGCTACGACGACTGGACGTAGAACGTGTTTGTCTATGGCTTTTCTTTTATCGCCTCTCAGAAAGAGGAGTCAGGTTCGATTCCAGCTTGTGGCACTGGGTGAAAATCCCGAACCACTCCTGCGTAATTTGCAAGTTACCTCCCCACTGGTTAACGGGCTTTTCCATGCGAGATCTTGGGTTTTCTTTCCCATAAAAACTTGCTGAGGTTATAGTAATAGAAAGTGTAGGGAGCTGATGGTTAGCTCGCATGGCATGTAGAGCCTGCCTTCACCCTCCTACACAATATAAACCGGTCACTAGATGACTTAGGCCTGTAGTGGTGACTTGGGTATTAGCGTAGCTGTTTATTATTAGAAACACATTGTTCTAATTTCATAATTACTACTAATTTTGTAACAATTAATTTTATGTTTTTAAATAGCATGGCTTCGGAATTTATCTAGGAATCAAGAGTTGCTGAAATCCAACCAAAGACTGATTTTGGAAATATTAGACACAGTTCTGAGCAATACAAGCAACTCCAGCCAACATGTTGTTTCGGGAGTCGAAACTGAACAACTTAAAGAAATTTTTGGTTTTCCACTGAAGGAAGACAGTGCACTAGATTTATTAGAAGATTATCTGACTACTTATGAAAATGCCAACAAATTAGTAAGTAAATATTTAATTTCGATTTTCTCCTTAGAGTCGAGGTACAATTTTGTTTAAATTTCAGAGAAGCTATCTAAAACAATTTGGAGGAGTAACTCTTTATGATTCAGTGAAAAGACTTCTGAAAGACGTTTTTCTCGATGAGTTCGCAAAGAATTTCAGCTGGGAAGGCAGAAAAGGAAAAAAAAAACTAAACAATTTAAAGCTAATGAAAATTATAACTGGTGAGATAAATGTTTAGCAAATCTTTTATAGCGTAAATGATTTATAAACTGCTTAGTTGTATATGTATTTAAATGGAGTTATTTTTTGTTTTAATCTTTCTTCATTAGATACTGTACGAAGTTCTAAAAACTTTAAAGATGCAACGATAGTGGAGGTTGAGAAGCAGATTAAGTCATGGTTCAACCATGCTTCAGACAGAACCAAATCAAAGGCTGAAACAATTCTAAAAAAAAATTTGTAACATACATTTTTAGACTTCTACTATGAAATAAAAATTTTAATTCAAATTATTCTGATTGGTTTCTTTGTTTATGGACGAATAATATATGATGGAAAAAAGGGGGGAGGTGAGTGGGCACGTATCCCCCTGGCTACGCCACTGCCTTTGTCATATGCTATGAATGTCCCAGTTTTCCCTTTTAAATATCCATCGAATATCTGGTGAATATTTTTAAGTACCCTAAGATGTTCTCTGGACATACTCGTCTAAAACAGTTGGCTTCAAATATTCGGCTGGATGTTCCCAGAATATTTCTAGCATTCAAATAGAACGTAATGAAAGTCCCGTGAAAGTCCATGGAATATCTGTAGAATTTCTTGACCGGCGTTTTATAGATATATTAGGGATCAAGAAACTGATGACATTTGGTCACCCGAGGAACATCCCATATTGTTCAATTGAGTTTTTTTGGATATCCTACGGATATAATGAATCCCCCGAACTGAACTCCGGGGAATGTCTTGGGGGCCTTTTGTGTTTGCTGGGTAGTTTGAAAATTGGTCAATAACATAATAACAGTAATTTTAAACATTCGGTTTTTACACGGGATATATATTTTAGTTTAAAGTCCACTAAATAAAGTATAAGTTATCTAATTATAATACTCTACAATGTCTTAGTGCGACATTATCATTTCGCTATTTTTAATTTTTTTAGCTTCCATTGCCATGGGGTGGCGGAGTGGTTAGCACTTTCGCCTCGCAGCAAGAGGAGCCAGGTTCGATCCCAGCCTGTGGCACTGGGTGAAAACTCGGAACAACTCCTTCTGCGTTTGAGTTTGCAAGTTCTTTCCCCACTGGTTTAAGGGGTTTTCCTCCGAGCTCTTTGGTTTCCCTTTCCATCAAAACTTGTTAACGGTAATAATTAGTGTAGGGAGCTGTTGGCTTGCGTGGCATGCAGGGCTTGCCACCACCCTCCTTCGCATTGTAACCCAGCCACCTGAATTAAAGGCTTCAAAAGTCGCTTGATGACTTAGACCCTAAGGTGGTGCCTTGGGTATTAGACTAGCTGATTATTATTACAACGCTCTCCACGAAAAACGCATTTATAAAAAAAATTTGATAGATTCATGGCCATCTCTAATAACTAGATTATTTTCATAATACAGGTGGCTATGATAGAGCTGGCCGTTGATATTATACACGGTTTTAAATTGGTATCAAAATTTATCAAAGGGCTGACCACTTCCTAAACTTCTGTACACTGATTATATGAAATTGAGTACAGATTTTGACAATGCTAATTCTGTAATCAGTTTCGTAATCCCTTTAGTACTGTCAAAGCTACAAGTTTGTACACAGATTGAGGAGAGTTATTAGCCTCTCAGTATTTATCTGAGAATTAAATCTTTTTTATGTACTCGCGATAACTGGTGCAATTAGATTAAGTTCATATTGTTTCTAATATAATTTTGTGTGCAAATTAATTTGATCAAGTGGTAACACTAATTTGCGCAACGATAGAACTATTCTGCTACAATTATTTTTAGCCAAATTTTTGCCAGGAATTTAATTATTAATTTTCTAAATTTGAAATCTTATTTTCTCCAAAGGTTGCGAAGGGAAACTTAAAAAAATTATTAAATGGACTAATTGTAACGTTAACTAATAAAAAATTGTAGTTATCTACATGCGTCTCTCGGAATAATTCAGTGTTAACATGCTCCAAAATGGCTTTTTCAAACCCTTTAACTAGTTGCAACTGTTGTTTGAAATAAAGTACGACTGAGACTTCTTTTCCACATTCTAATTTCGCATAGATCTATCGAATGACACCCACAAGAACCCTGTGCTCCTTCAGCGAAAGTAACTTCACTGCTAGGGGTCGCAGATAAAAACTTTTGGTGCTGCGTCACTCTCCATTATTTCCTTATTATAAAAATGTACAAATTATTTGTAACAGACCATTTTGGAATTTTGGCCAAAATTTGGGCTCTTTGAAACACTGTGGAGCGGAAACAAGGTTTGAGTTTGATCATGCGCGGAAGATCTAAAAACATGGATTTCCGGCTCACTTGGAAAGGGGTTATACGGGGGCGCTTTTTTCTCTCTCCTCAAACGGAGAGAGTGGCCGAATGCTCTGCCTCTATCCTCTCAATTATTTGAAGTTACCACTAATTCTGACTCCAAATGCTCCAAACCTCTATAGTGCTATTGAAGTAAGAGGATTTAAAGTGATATTTAAATACTTTTTGATTTAAAACGCTATTTGAAATAGAAGGATTTAAAATACTATTTGAGTAAGGCTTGTATAGACTCACTCAAAAGTTCCAACCTACATTGTTTCAATTCATTGAACCACCTTTCATAGTCTTTGGTTGAACGTTAATTAAATATTAACAAAAAAAGTTGTTAATATTGGAGAAAAATGGCCAAGTTTATTGGTAATTTAATAATAATAATAATCAACTAGGCCTGAGTGAAGGTTATTGTTCTGATTTACCCAGATTTTACTCAAAATATTTCCAATAAATAAGTATACGAAATTTGGAATTTTGAACTTATTTTGAGTGGATGAAGTTCAATAATTTGATTAAAACTCAATGAAAAGCAAAATGCATGAGGAATTATTTTTACACAGCCTATAGCTTCAGAAGATTCTATAAATAGAAAAATTACTTTTTAAAAGAAATGTATTTTAAAGATCAGCCTAAGAGTTTCTGAAATTGGAAATAATTTTTGTTAAATTTGGAAACTGAGCAAGGTATGTGTGGCCCAATAACCTTCAAATTGAGTCACTTTAAACATCATTCTGCTAATTAGATTGAAAGTTAAATTAATCGAAAGATAGAAATAACTGCAAAATGGGATCCATTTATTATCTGATTTAAAAACATAATGCGGATGTAAAGTGTCCGCCAGTCTGGCAGTATGTTTAAACTGATGGATGGGGGGGAGGGTGGTCATCAACCAGTGAGGAGTGAACTATATTAATAATCAGCTAGGCTAATACCCAAGGCACCACCCTAGGCTCAAGTCATCGAGCGACTTTTATTGTCCTTAATTCAGGTGGTGGAAAACCCTTCATGCTACGCAAGCAAGCAGCTCCCTACACTATGACCGTTAACCTCCACAAGTTTTTATGGAAAGGGGAAACCAAAGAACTTGGGGAAAACCTCTTTAACCAGAGGAGAGAGAACTTTTAAACTCTACGCAGGAGTTTTTCCGAGTTTTCACCCAATGCCACAAGCTGGGAGCGAACCTGGCTCCTCTTGCTTCAAGGCACAAGTGCTAACCACTCTGAAACCCCACTTGTAAACCCAATCACTTGTACTGCAGTTTAAGGAATTTGAAGTATGAAACTGCATTTTCAAAATTCTTCTGTATAAAAGCCATTAAGCTAGTTAAAAGTTTTAAGGCCCTTAATCAAAAGCTATTTGATAGTAGTGAATAGTGCTGTAACTTGTATACCTTTTTAGTGAAGTAGTTAAAAAAGTATGAATACGTTGCTGAATAAAATTGCAGTAAAAATCTGTGCGTTAAGCTTAAGGAAAAAACTTGTTTAAAACAAAAAAGTATTTTTAGGCACTTTCTTTGAACATGCCATCCCTGTCCCCAAATAGCTGAAAATATATTGACAATCATTGACTGTGGACCCTTTTGTAAATGTTTAAAACTTAAAAGGTGTTCCAATAAAAAGCATTTTATTATTATTGACTAATTTGCTTTAAGGTTTAAAAATTTTCCCTTAACCAAAAAAGGGAACACATCTGGTAATTTCATATAATCTGCTCTAGGTATATATTTTAACTTTAAATAAAAAAAATCTATCAAAAGTATATTTGAAATTTATTAAACTATACTTTAATTTAGTGGAACTTATGGCCCTTAAATCTGCCAAAGTGAACGAACTTAATAATCAGATTTGTACTTTTGAAGATCATCATTGTTGATGTTTTTTATTCCGAAATTGATTGCATTTGACCAATACATGTGGCTGTACTCTTTAAGGAACGTTTTCCTTTTTCATTTAGAAAAATAATCAGCGCTTTCAGTAGTGAAAAACAAGGAAGAGGGGGAGGGCACGTACGGAAAATGCCCTTTTTATTAAAGTTATTGTTCAGTGTTAACTTATTTTCATTTACCCTTAGATAAATTTACACTTGAAGCCGATAATGACTATATTCATCAGGCCATTAAATCATTAACCAAAGCATTATCATGGCCATTTTTGTATACAGTTGCTTTGCCATCTCAAACATTCCTACACCCCTGATATTACTTAATAAAGTTATCACTTGGAAGAAGTTGGTTTTCTTGTGAAACATTTGCATTGTGATGCTGTTATAGCTGGTACCATTTTGAAACCTCATGAGCAGTGGACCTAATATATTGTTCATTTTCTTAAAGGATTATTTTCATTTAAAAAAGTCTAAAGAATGAAAGCTTAAGCAAGTTGGCTGCTGGTCAGACTGTTGCTACAGAATTAAAATAGATTTCTGTCTTTTGGATAATGGAATCAGCTTGGCTACTATTAATAAGAAACTGTCCCACTAAATGTGATAGTTACCTTGGTAGCAAAAATTAAGAATCAAAAGTAAAAAAGCAATAGTTTCACAACAATTTTTATAACTTTTTTGTACGAAGTTCTGTACGGGTTCTTGGTACTGAGGAATAAACAACCTTTATATGCATACGCATTCCAAATTGACTAAAGTGGATTTGTCTCGTACTGATATTTACACTTTTTTCACTAAAACCTCTAATTTTGTATGCTCTGAGGAAATAAGAAGTATATCAATGTTTTATTAAATCTCACATGAAATATTCAACTTTTGAAAATCAAATGTAATACGTTATGGATTTTAACTCCCAGAGCCAGTGCCTAAATTAAGAGCAAGAACAATTTAAAAACTAACTTCTATTAAGTTCTTCTGGAATTAAACATGCCTTCACCAAGTTAAGCCTGTTCCTAATCAATGTGTGTTTATGTTGATAAAGAGAGTAAGTTCAGTACACTAAAATTACTTGAGGTCTCGGCTGAGATGTTATTTAGTGCTTCTTTAGTGCGACTGAACATGACAATTATCCCTTACCAAAAAATAAGTTGGCTAAAAACCACTTATTACAACTTGTATTTCAACTTGGTTTTCAGTTTGTATTTGGGACAAATGCCTACTTAAAAATAACTTAAATCCTTTTTATTAATCAACTTATTTCCAACTAAACCAGAATCAACATTTACATTTAACTACTTAAAAGCAACTTAAATCCTACTAGGGAAACATCTAAAAACCAACTTAAAAATATTATGTAATTTCCTGACTACTAAAAACCAACTAATTATAAACTTAGCAAAAGCAGTATTTTCCTACCAACTGAATAACAACTTATTACCCCTTTAATAGTAACTTGAAATATGCTGACAACTTGAGCCTACTTAATACCAACTCAATATCAACTAAAAATGTGTATACAAACTAAATACAAACTGAAATCCAACTTATTTTTTGGTAAGGGATAAGCCATCTTTTTCAAAGTAGACTTATTTATGATTGACTTATTTTACAAGATTTTATTTTTTCAGCTGTTCCTGTGAAAAGTGGATTTCATGCTGTGCCTTTTGGTAATAATTTCTTAATTATGTGTAATATTACACTGTTTACTTACTGTTAAGTTCATGACTCCACATGCTTCCTCCATGCAATGACGCTACCTTAGTCAAAATTGTGTAATAATTTGGGAAGGGCTCAAGATTGCTTGGAATAGGGGCCCCATTTAAATTATCTGTCATCTTCATTTGTACAGAGGCAGAATTCAGTTCTTGCCCTTCAAAGTGATATGACAGCCATGTAGTTTTATCCCAATTCCAAACATAGGCAAGTTTACCTATATACCTATTTTCTACACATATTCCCTTAATTAGTTGTAGCACATATATTTAACCATCGGTATTAACCAAGTGCTTCTACTGCCTTACAAATTAAGAGAAATTCCAATGGACTACTTGTTGTAGGACTACCTATAGCTAAGATATCAAACTGGCCATCGCTAACCAAAAGTTGTTTTATCTGTAAATATCTTTGATTTAAAGATAATATAACCACTAGTATTTGTGTCACCCTTGATGGTTCCAACAGTGGCTGCTTCCTACTACGGTTTTTGATATTTTTAGCTTTTGTTTAAGTTGTTTGTTGTGATCAAGGGATGCCATAAAATTGACGAGGTTTTACATTTAAGAACGTGTTGGAGGTTATATTTTCTTCAAGATAATTTTTTTGCATGACTCCATACTTTTCATATCGTAAGCAAATATAAATAGGCTGTATAATTTACATCAATGTGAAAACATATTAATAGAAAATGTGCATATCCAGAAAAGCCTGTTAACAATTGGGCTGGGATATACCCTGAACCAATTCTATTGTCATTAATAGTTAATTATATCTTATAGGTAGTATTTGTGATAAAGTTAGACAAAATGGTGGCCATAGCTTGAAGATGTGACAGGGATGGCAGTAACCGTGATTATGTCAAGAGACTACTCCCTATAACAGAAAGACTCCAATTTAATATAAATTAATTACCTTTTGTGAATAGTTTAAAAATTGTTGGTGTAAAATTATGGAATAACTTTGGTGAAATTTAATAATAATCATATGCATTTTCATATTAACATTTTCCTGTATAAACAATTTAAATTTTATCTTTTAATTCAGAACGCCATTGTAAAATGTATTACTTTACCCCAATAAAGTTATTATTACTAAGATAAATAAATTTTTTTACTCTTCAATATGTAGACAATTTTTACTGAAAGTATCTAATTTTTGTGTATCATCCAATTTTAACCAAAAAAGTAGTAAATTTTTTCCCCTAGGTTGTTATGGTGGGCATAGAATTTGGAAAAATAAAATTATAATTAATAGCATTTTCAGGTTCAAAGGTCAATCATTTTAAACCCAAGGTTAAATATTTTAAGATTATTATCCTGTTAAGGGGGAACATTACAAATGTATAGTAATAATTTCTGCTGCTAGATGAAGTCAATGTAATGGTCAAGGTCAAATTTCGTACACACCCCCTTACCAAAAAATAAGTTGGATTTCAGTTTGTATTTAGTTGGTATACACATTATTAGTTGGTATTAAGTAGGCTCAAGTTGTCAGCATATTTCAAGTTACTATTAAAGGGGTAATAAGTTGTTATTCAGTTGGTAGGAAAATACTTCTTTTGCTAAGTTTGTAATTAGTTGGTTTTTAGTAGTCAGGAAGTTACATTTTATTTTTAAGTTGCTTTTAAGTAGTTAAATGTAAATGTTGATTCTGGTTTAGTTGGAAATAAGTTGATTAATAAAGAGGATTTAAGTTATTTTTAGCAGGCATTTGTCCCAAATACAAACTGAAAACCAAGTTGAAATACAAGTTGTCGTAAGTGGTTTTTAGCCAACTTATTTTTTTGTAAGGGATAGATAGGCTTTGCATTATGATAAATTAAATAATTTGTTGACTTATTTTTAGGTATTTTTTCTGTGGGCAAATCACTTTATACCATCCTAGATTTATATTTAACGTAGATCTTAATTTATAATTGAAATAAACTTTAAGTCACGATTTAATGAAGCAGTAGGCCTGGAGTCCCTTACCAAAAAATAAGTTGGCTTTTAGTTTATATTTAGTTGGTATACCCATTTTAGTTGGTTTTAAGTTGTCAGCATTTTTCCATTAAACTAGTTAAAGGGGTAAAAAGTGGATATTAAGTTGGCAGTATGGTTTTAGTTGGTAATAAATTGTTTTTATGTATGGTTTTAGTTAGTATTTGTCCCAAATACCAACTTAAAACCAAGTTCCTAGACTACTTAATTTTTGGTAAGGGCCGGTTGTATGAAAAAGTGTAAAAGGTGGGAAACAAAATTTTAATCGGGATGTAAGCAAAGACCTTTCCCTTACCAAAAAATAAGTTGTCTAAAAACTACTTAAACTTGGTTTTTAGTTGGTATTTAGCTGGTATTTGAGAC
Source organism: Leiobunum rupestre (assembly GCF_980474605.1). Lineage (NCBI taxonomy): Eukaryota > Metazoa > Arthropoda > Arachnida > Opiliones > Sclerosomatidae > Leiobunum > Leiobunum rupestre. The sequence goes on from NC_143387.1 coordinate 444,433, forward strand.
AAATACCACCTAAAACCAACTCTGATTTCGCTAAATGGAGCCAACTTGAAACCAACTTAAAAATATTATGTAATTTTCTGACTACTAATTACCAACTGAAAATCAACTAAAATGTGAAAACCAACTTATATTTGATAAAATAACTCACTAAAACTACACAAGACAAAATGAAGTGATCTATTAACTATAGGCAGAATGTATTTATTCTCACATTTCTAAGTAAAAACATTATTATCAAAAAAGTTTTTAAATGATCAAAATATAAAATTTTTATTTAAATATGTTGCACAAAATTGCAGAGGCAGATGTTTAGTTGATTATAAAAAAACTTATTTTTGGCTGGTGACCTTGGCCAATAATCTGAAATGTAAAAAGGAAATAATGAAGACAGTAAACTGTAAACATACTAGATGACAATATCTATATAGAGAGAAAGCTATTACCCTCACCATGCAATGTACTATGGGCTTAAGAGATTTTTAACTGCTCTCCAACTCTCTTTTAATCTAGGTCTAGTTTAGTGAGCACAATACTTCAATTATGAAGTCTTAATTTTCCTTAAAGAATATTTAGGTCATCACATGTTTACATTTCAGAGAGAAAAATGTGGTGGTAAAAAATAGTTATTAATAGCCGCAAGTATTTTATGGCTCAGCAAGATGATCAAATTTCTAGAAAAATCTGCAAAACAATTCGCTTTGCAAAATAGGAATTATTCGTATGAAATTTATCATAACAAAGTCCAAATTTGACTTATTAAATTAGGTTTTCAATACCCTTTTCTTTAACTTTAACCATCAAACTACTTTGCCAAATACTCTTTCGCTGTATTGCATCCAAACATATATTATTGTTATTAATTATAACCATTACACTAACTCTTGGTTTGAAAAATTATAAAAATTAGTACTCTGGGGAAATTCAGTGCCAGGTGTTAACAAACCAGTTGCTGTTACCTTTAAGACAAAAGCTCTACTAACTGTCTAACTCTATCACTTAGTCAGAATTTTAAGGTGCATACAATAGACAGTAAAATAAAAAACAGGATAATCATCCAAAGGAAGGATTTATTAATGAAAAGTGGTGACATTAATATCGCACTATTTTTAAATCATCCCAAAGTTAAAAATGTGCCACATGAATTTAGCTGTTAGATCTCGTTTTTTCTTAGCCAATTAGATAATTCTTTAAACTTTTTTTAAAAATCAATTTGGTTTAAGGTCTATGTACTGGGATTGTTGAATTATCCACTATCACAGCTACAAATTATTTGAGTAAAAACTATTGCGCTATACCATCATCAGGGTCATAAAATGCTTCCAAATAACAAATATAGTATTCTGACACAACTATACTATTAGCTAGTTTGTTAGTAAATCAAGGGTTTAACCATCCAGTTAGGCAGAGAAGTGCGAATTACAAGAAACTTGGCGGCTATAGACAGTAAAATAATTTCCCTCTGCCTGGGTTTTTAGAAGTTGAGGGTAACAACAGGGGCAAAATACCATAACGTTTCAGGGCTACCATTACTTCAAATATTCTTGGTGGGAATTTCTTGCTCTGACTTATTTTATAAAACGATTGATTTAATTTAATAATTTACATTTTAACTATGAAATATACCAATAAGGTAAAATTTATGATATAACAAGTTTTGCTATGCATTCTGTAAATATTAACTTCGTACCAATCCATTCTGTTAGATGGCACCATGTGCTTTATGATGTCACTACGTAAAAAAACAAACCAATCTGGATATTTCTGTAGTGACTTAAAATTTCACCCCTATATATTTTACGGTCTATACTTAGAATTGTTGCAAAAATTGTCAATTTTTGGAATGAGTTACTTTTTGGAAGTTTTTTTTAGACCCAAAGAATGTTTTATGCAAAAAATTATTTCAACTTCTTTAAACTTGTAGATGGCGGTAGACTATTGTAACTTAACTATCAAATTACTAACCAAAATAATTTTTTGTACAAAAATTGGCCAAAAATGACTTACCTTCAGCACCAATTAGTTTTTCTTGGTACTACTGTAGGATTCGTAGTTTGAATTTTATCCTTGCAAATGGAAAAATAATTAAGAAATTACATCTAAACAATTTTGGTTTATTTTTATTTATATTTTGCAATATTACTTTTTCTAATTCACCTGAAGGTACAACGGTTTTGGTTTCTGATTTTTCCTATAACAAAAATTATCTTAAGGAAATAGTTACAGTAGTGTTGTAGGGAAAATAGCTCCAACTCCTCTGGACTAGGGATGCACCGATATATCGGTAACCGATATATCGGCTGATATATCGGCTAATTTTGCAAATATCGGTATCGGCCAATATCGGCTTAAGCGAGGCCGATATAAGCCGATATTTCTGGTATTAGAAAAACATTGTCTGGTGTTTCTTTTTGATCGCTGTTGTAGGAAATAATTATTCGCGTCCAAAACGGTCAGGAATCATAAGTGGTTTTTAGACTCCAAAAGCCTTAGATCATATCATTTTTTAACAGGTGGTTACGAGAGTAAACAAAAAAGCATAATATTGTGATAGGTAACTTTGTTAATATCGGCCGATATATCGGCTGTACCCATATCGGTGCATCCCTACTCTGGACTATTATAGTTTTGCCACTTTGAATTTGTTCCCCAATTAAACTTCACTTTGATGAATTACCAGCTATGCACCTAAAATTTATTGTTTAGCAGACAAATAGAAATTTCACATGGAATTTAGTTTGTCGAAGTTTTTTTTCCAGGATTATTGTATGGATATAAACTTAATGAATAGTTTAATTTTAAGATCTGAAAGTCTGGTTTATGTAAATATTTTATATATTTGAACTTTAAGTGTGTTCTAAACTGATTTGTACCATACCACAACATTCTTAAATTGAAATTGCATTCTTTGCTGTAACATGATCAAGCAAAGTTTCTGCCACCGCTGATGACCAAACTAGCACTTCAAAAATGAAAGTTATCAAAATTCATAAATTTTGCTCCCAAAAACTTATGGTTGACTTAATTATTGATTTATTATTAGGCTTAGTAAATAAATGCTACCGTTTGGTTTAAGAGTTAGAATTTTCCCCAAAACTCAAGAGTACTCCGCGCAATTAAAGTCAGCTGTGGCAGAAGTCCCTAACAAAAACCTAAAATTTAGGTTTTCGCAATTTTCACTTTACCTTTTTTTCTAAATAACTTTTGTATATTTCTCTTAATTCTTTTTGGCAAAATACATGCCCATCTTTGCCTAAAAAAACATTCGTTTTACTGAAAATTCTTTATTAATTCTCGTACAATAAATCACCTGGATTGGTGACTGAATGATATGGTGTATCATCTGGCCACCAATATGGTTTCATTTCTTCATCGAATTGTCCATTTTCTGGCAAAAATAATTTGGTTAATTTACGTATAAACGTGAAATAGTCATATTTTACATGAATCTAGAAAAAAATGGTTTCATTTCCCTCTCATTTCTAGAGCAAGCACCTCTGTTATTGGAAATTGCATGATTACGGATAAATTATTGTGATTGATTTGTCTTAGAGGAAGAAATAAGTGACAAAACCACAATTAAGGTTATTTCATTTAGCTGGCATATCCTGGGTCCCCTAGCTGTTTTTTTTGTTCTAACAAGTGGGGGTAGATAAAACAAGGAGTAAAAACTAGTTAAATTTCCACTTAAACCTGGGTTTTTTTTTTAATTTTAAAAATGAAATAAGCTTAAATGGATTCACCGGAGTTAGAATTTTACTAGTTTTTCGCGCTTGTTTCCAGAATATGATTTGGTTGTATCTGCATGTGGTAAATCCGGACTGAATTTTTAAATGCTGTTGTGGCCCTTTAAGGTAAAAATAATTTCCCTTTTACAATATATATTTCATTGAATTTTAGGATATGATTCGCCTAAAAAGTTAATGCAAGAATGTATTTATTTATACTCAGGGAGAATGAATATGTCGAGACTATTGACGGACACGTTGAGGCCCTAACACGTCACGCTAAGGGGTGGGGGGGGGGAGAAAAAAGGAGGCGGTCTTATTTTTTTGCGTCCTCGCAGCAGCGTTAATCGCGTCAAAAAACGTAATTTTTAAGAACCAATGAGATTGCAGTATTTGATTTTATTAAAACAGAGGAGCATCCCGGGGGCCCCAATAGGTGGAATTGGAGAAAGGCTAAAAATAATTTCGACATATTCATTCTCTCTGAGTATAAATAAATACATTCTTGGTTAATGCATAACAATGAAATTGGATTTTCCAACTTAAGTGACCATGGTTTTCGAACCTGCCAATATGTCTTTGCTCATAGGGGAGATGCATGGGGTCAGCCCAAACCAATTGGTGGGGACCGTATCACAATCTATCAATTGGCGCTTACAAGTTTAAATTCCAAAAATCCAGGTTTTTTTTTATCTGGACACCCATTTCAAAATTACAGATTACCCTCAATAATCCTTGTTAACATTTTAAACCAAATTTCAAGTAACAAAACCAATACTACAAGAAATATGCATTTCAATATTTTAAAGTGTATACTTACTCTTATAAGGTTCATTAAGATGGGTTATTTCTTCCCTTAAATCTAACATGTACATGGAATTTGGGTCGATTTGACACGTTTGTACTTCTGAAACATCTAAAATACAAATTATTATAATATAATACTCAGCAAATAGGCTGGTTTCACTTTTAACAAATTAAAACCAACTGATGGGGATATAATTACAGCTAAGATCTTAGTCTTTATATTATAATGGGGCTGAGTGCTCTGAAAAAGCCTTAGCTTATAACGTTGTTTTGCACTTCAAGAGCAATAAAAGCAGCCCAAAGAAAAACGCCATTAATTATAGGCCTACAATGATTCTCAAATTGCTTACAGAGTAAAAAATTTAGAGGACACCATTTAATGTAAGATATTTTAAACCAAATCATTTGTCAATCGTATTAATTTTAAGTTTTTTAGTAGTAGAAAACTACTTTGATTTGTAGAGGTAAACAATCCGATTATATTATAATAACTACTATAACGGTAACTTTAGTTTAAAATTTGCTTAGCATCAACCCTAATTAAAAAATTAAATATGCTAACACTTTAAGTCACAGCACTTGTGTACATTCTCTCAAGTGCGAATATACCTCACTAGCAGAGTAGTGTTACTTCAAAATAATGACTTTCTATTATGTATGTTTTGGCACATAATTTTGGAAAGAAAATGTAAAACATTTAGGATAAGTCTGGAAGAGAAATTTTGGTTAAAATGTAAACCAGCCAACCCTAACTTCTGGACTGAAATATCTACATACTCTTTTACCCCCATCCATAAATATTGATCACTAGTAGCGGCTACAGCCATACTACCTATAAAGTCTACCCTGGAAATTTCTTCACCAAAACGGGTCCCCTCCCAAAGTATGCAAGCCATGAATATAGGAAAATAAAGGAATCTATGAGATCTGTTGCTTACTGGTATCCTGGTGGGATTTTTTTAAGCCCAGGTTTACTCCTGCTTTGAAATTTTTTTTAATTTCTTCTACTTGTTCTTCTGGAACACCTTCTGAGTAATACAAGAGCTTTTTATTTCTGATTGTCATAAAAATTGATGGCATGCCAACATCAGATCGCAATTCACTAACCTTGGAAAGATTATACTTAAATTTTTTGAATTTCAATTTAGACTTATAAAATGCACATATTCACAATAACAAAGTGTGTTCATTGATTAGGATATTTATACAAGCTCAGGGCTAGGCTATTAATAAAGGATTTGATAGTTTAAACCATACAAGATTTGAATTTAGAAGGGTTTTCATGGGGTCTTAATTAGGTGGTTTAGATTTTATTGAGCACATAGAAGTTAAACTCCCATGTAGTATCATTTGTCTTATACCAGGGGTGTCAGACTGTCATGAACTTTAAAGATAAACTTGCTTATCAATAAAAAGAAACTATGTATAAACTAGTGATCATAAAAATTGAAAACCAATTTTACGTAGTGAAAACTGAAGTATTTTATTCAAAATACGTGACATACCTAGTTTCGGAACCCTTTGGTTCCTTCATCAGGCGTGATACTGAAGAAAATTTTAGAGGGGGTTACAGATAATTTTTTTAATCGGGGCATACAATATGATCAAAATAAAAATCAAATATAATAACAATTACAGTTAAAAAATAGTATATAAAGCAATCAAAACTGCCTAGTCCATCATCTCTATTATAAAGGCGTCTTTAATTTTTTTAAGATCTAATATTTCAAGGGATTCCCTCGTGTTTAATTAAAAATAATTGTCTATTTTACATAATTTTGGTACCATCAAAAACTATAAAACTAGTTGTATCACATATTTTAAATAAAATACTTCAGTTTTCTTTACATAACAGTGCTTTTTAACTTTTATGATTACTAGTTTTAATACGTAGGGGGTAAGTATCCTCTATTTTATGTACATACAAACTAGTTGAACGTCCAATTATGGTGGCACAAATGTTGAACTTTATGAAGGACTTTTGTCAAAAACTCAAAATTTTATTTAATGCAGAGTACAGTAAAATCAGCTTTTTTCTTAAAGTAGAATGACTGTTTTTAAAGTTACACCCAAAAAGAATTTTGCTACATAAAGATCAAACATTCATCTGCTGCTTGAAATAGTTTTGGTGAATTTTAGTTAATTATATAATGAGATGTCCCATCATAACTTGAGGCTAGTTTTGCTTGAATCGACATTCTTTAACCACCAGCGGTTTATCTTTATTACCTTACAACTAATTAACTGTTGAGTTCACAATTTGGAAAACTATTATCGTTACTAGTGCAATAGAGAAAATAAAAGAGTTCTACTTAGAATAGAACTAAAGAATACAACTGCCACAGTACTCTTCCCCGTAAGCGCCTATTTTGTGTGTAAAATAACAAAAACTTAGAAATTTTCTAAAACTGTTAGTAATTTCCTTAAAATAAATTTTTAAATTAGTAATTTTCACCCAAAATTCTTAAATTGCGGAAATAAAATTGGTAAATTACTGATTTGCTTCATTAGTAAACTGTACATTTATAGGGCGTGCGCAAAATATTTGGTTACAAAAAATAATTCAATCAAATCGAATAGAGCATGAAAATATTCCTGAATGTTTGATTTTCCTGATCAAATAGTCGAATATTTGAAAAGGGGGGGAGGGTTTAAAATATTTGGTATTTTAAATTGTTGGGATTTTTTCATTATGGTTGAGATTCAAGGCCATCAAAGGAGAACCTGATGTAATTTTCCAAAATATGACCAGGGGTGTGGAGCTACAATTGTTAAAAATAATGTAACTGTATTCAAATGGCTGTAAGTGTACACAATCAGCTGTCAGGTCTCTAGACATGTATTGCCTCAATTATTTATATTTAGCCTAGGCGTGTTTTGTAAGTTCCTAGAAGCGTAAAATAAAACTAACTAAAACAATCTCAAACCTCATGCTGCGAGAACGATTTAAGCAAACGTAGTGGTTGAAAGATCACATGGTGTATACTATTTTGATGATTTCATTTGAATGGTAAGCCAGAGTTTACTAAATTGTTAAATTGAAACTATTGCATAATGTAACAAATCGATTACTTTTTGGGGTATAATATAGTAAACAATGCATTTGATCATAAGTTAATAATGCATTATACACTTATGCTTTTACTTAGCAAAACTCTCCATTGAAGTAACACAGTTGATGGTTTTGGAAATTAAAGAACTAAAGACGTCAAGAAGAGGCTAGACTCAAGTGGCAGTCAGAAGATAACTAATTGTTAACTTTAGATTTTAGTTAGTTAGATCTAATTTAAGAAAAAAACATTAAATACAATTTGTGGTTTCAATTAAGTACAAAAAAATCAGACAATTAGAATTTACAAGAAGCTTATCTAAAATTGTTTAATGGTTCTTAGGATTTTTTGCACTAAAAACCAAGGAGATGCGGAGAAGGGGGAGGGGGGACTGAGGCCTCCGATCACCAGACCCTGGATTTACTGTCTCCTCATCTCAACTTTATTACTACACCCAGTAGTGGCCTAAGAGTGCAAGGCGTTGATTTTTTCCCAAAAAAACCCACAGAATCCTCAAAAAGTACAAAAGAGTAATCTTCAAAAAAAGTAAAAATTTACCTTTTAATTTTGAAATTTATTTACAAATTTTATCCATTTAAAGCCCGTAATATAATGAAAAAACTTCCCAAATTCTAAGAAACCTGAAAATCTGATATCTAACAAAAGCTTTTAAATTCAAGAAATTAAAAAACAATCAAGAGTCACACCAAAACATTATGGGGAAAGTATTAAAAAACAAGTTGGCAAGCCAAAATATACCTCTCCTCGGAAGAATTGTCCCTAGTGGTATTAATTTCTCGAGATAACCCTTAAAGATATATCTCCGCAATTTAGAGTTTTTTGTTAAAAATATTAACCCATTTCTATCCCGCCCGGTATAAAATTTTAATTATAATAAAAATAATTGAGACGAAACGACCAATTTTAATTTATTCAGAATATCATAAGTTAAGTAGTTACAACAGTAAGTTAGACGTACAATAACAATGCACAATTGAATTAAACCCTTTTACAGAACAAGTTTATCAGTTAAATATAATACGAAGCAAATTTTAATGAAAGAAATATCTACAGAGGCTTTTTGGAATTACTCACTTACGAAATACTTGCCTCATCTTTAACGCTCATTTTATTTCAACACTCGCCCTTGATGAAGATACCGTAGATATCTGGTAGTGGACGACTCGTTCACTTCCTGTTGACGTTGTGACGCATACCACATGAAAAAGACCAATGCCGTCCAATTTCCAATATCATATAATGACTCGCACACCCAAGAAATCATTGACTGCGTTAGAAATCGTAGATATCCAAATATCCACACCAAATGTATTTACAAGAAGCAAAAACCTTGCCATCAACAAAGCACAGAGAGCCACTTGACTAACCGCCAGCTTTTAAAGTAATTAACGTTAAATTATCTCCTTTGAATTAACAGAACTATATATAGGTCGTTAAGAAAGTGGACCACCCACAGGGTCTACCCTTTAACCCTCTAATCTCGGCTGACTGCGCTAAAACAAGATTTAACCTTTAAAAAATACCAGATTAGGCCTTCATAAATTCATTAATAAAAAAAGACTTTATTACCTATTATGCTTACGATGCCTGTCTTAATTTCAGTGAATCTAAGCAGCTATCGGTGGTTCTGTGGTAGAGCGCTCGACTGCCAAGCCGAATGGTCTGGGTTCGAAACCTGGGTGGCGCATTTGTTTTTAATCAATAGAGAAACGCTAAATTAGAATTTCTTCGATGCAATAATTTCAATTTCAATTCTATTTCAATTAAACCAAAATTTCGTACTCTATTAAATACGCTTCCGATAAAGCTGAAGGTCTAATTTTCAATAAGGCGTAACAAGTGTCGGTGGTTCTGTGGTAGAACGTCCGCCTGTCAATCAGGAGGTCTCGGGTTCAAATCCCGCCCGATGCGATCGCAAATTGATACTAAGACGAATACCGTGTACAACTGGTGGAAACCCTGCCATTGGACGTTGAGAGGTAGCATTACACTCAGCACTCGGTCCGTCCCAAAGTCATTAAGAAGAAGTTGGAGAGAAAACGCCCATATAAACACAACAGACTCAACATGCACATCCATCAGAACACAAACACAACAAATTCAACACTCACAACCTACGCATAAACATTACAAAAACCGTAATACACCAAACCGTCACGACGGTGAGCGAAAAAACACCATCCAAACCAAACCGCAAATGCATCCGTTAACGCTCACCGTCACACGGTTGTTTTGCCAACCCTTTGAGAAACTGCGTACGCAGTGATTACACTTTGCACCGAAAATGCGAACGCGTTCGCAGTCCTGACAGACAGACACACCCACAGACCCACCCACAGACCCACAGACAGACACGGAGAGGTAAAAAGGGAAGGACCAAAATATTAGACAGCTGAAAATCATTACCACAGAAATGAACCAATACAAACAGCTTTGCTAATTTTTAGAAAACATACCAAAGGTTATCAGCAAAAGAATCATTACCAAAACAATGTGAAACAAAATGTTTTGTACCCATAAAAACCACTTATTCTTTAAAATTGGAAAAAGAAAATATTTTGTTGAACTACAAATTAAATTTCCTTTTTAGCTTTTCTTAAAGGGACTTTCAAGAGACCCTCTAGTCAATTTAAAATACGTCATTCGGTCGCCGTTCGTTGTGAAGCCAAAGTTACGACCGAATGACGTATTTCAAATCGACTAGGTCTTTCTTGAAAGTCCCTTTAATAAAGAGCAACTCTAGAGTTAAAAAACCAGTGGAAAAATATTTTTGAATAGGCGCTTAAATAAATCATCCTCCAAGGAAATCGCCAAGAAGTAGTATTTCTGAGAGCCAGGACCAACAAGGAATTATTTTAGAGTGCATGTTGAAATAATGAAAACTTTTCACCTGTAAACAGAACGTCATGTTTTTCCCAAGCATTAATACGTCAAAAAAGCTACCTGGTTAAAATGGAACGCTTGTTGCTGCTGTAAAGGTGAAAAATTTCCATTATTTTAACGAGCACTATATAAATAGTGACTTGCAGGTCCTGGCTCTTGGAAATAATACTTCTGGGCGATGTTTTTATTGGTATGGGGTTTCACGTGAAACCCCATACCAATAAAAACATCTTTTAATTCAAGAACTAAAAATATTATATTGCAATATTAGCAATTTCTACTAAAAACCCTCTGTGGAAGTTGAATAATATTACTAAAATAATATTAAAATCTAGGTTAACGGTAGAGGTGAGAGATCCAATATTTTAAACTATATTTAGACACCCAGAGGTCACATGAACACTAATTTCTAAAATTAATTTCGGAAAACGATATTTATCTTGTAAAAATTTTATTATTTTTCAATAAGATGTTAGCTTGGCTATTTTATAGTTTTATAGGCCAAGGCCATTTTTAATATTTTCAGCAATTATTAAATGTCACATAACTCAAGAACCATTCATTGGTGTGAACATGTTTTTGGAAATTGGCTTTTTCGCAAAAATTAACCTCCAGAACAAATTTTGAACAAAATCTGAGGGGGAAGTTGGACAAGCTGTGGGTATTTGCCATAGACTGACCCTAATAAGAAAATTAGATTATTATTGGTATGTGGAGAGGGGCCAAGACTGCTATTATATTTCATTGTACTAAAAATGTACAATCCCAGTTATACCTAAGGCACCACCATCAGCCAAAGCCAGCTAGAAAATCTCTGTACAATTGAAGTTAAAAATTTTCCTTAATGACAATGTGAGTTGTTAAAATTGAGTGACAAATGGTGACTAAAATAGCTAAAATAGGAAAATTAAAATGTTAGCCGGGATCAGCTCTTAATCCTTAGCGGGATAGTTAACTTCCTGATTGAAGCTTGATACAACCAATTTAATAACCCTTTTTTGCTCTTACAGTTAGGCAGGGCCTATCATTCGGGATGTCATTTTGGACAGTTCAAAAATTGAGTTTATATAATCTATGGGAAACTACAGGTATTAACTCATTTTTCTCCCAGAGTTAAGCAAGTCCGGGGTATGGCAAAGGCCATATCTTTATCCCCCAATCGGCAAGGTTAATTTTTTTAGGGGGGTTGGGAGTTCTAAAAAATCCTTAAAATAGGCCCTGAAGTTAGGTGAATTGTTTAAAATAAATAAAAAAATACCTAAGTTAATTTTAGCCAGTACACTTGGTAGCAACAAACACACACCTACACAATTAACCCCAAGTTACAGGTTAAAAAGTAGTGATGAGCAGCGCAATTAACTCCAGAGAGCTTTGGCATCAGAGTATTCTACTTTAATTTCTACAATGCACTGGCGACTTTAAGACACTCTTTTTCGCGCCTTTTTTACCCCTGTTTTATGTGCCCCCCCCTGCTCGTTCGGCATTACCTACACCCTCGGTGGGAAGTCTAGGCTTGGCTCAATTGGCTCATTGGTCGGCGGCAAATACGGAGAATGGGGACTACAGGGGGAAAAGAAAACTAAAAAAACTCGCCCAGCAAATAACAAAATACCCCAAAAAAGGGGGTTAAGCAATTCCATCTTGAGAAAGAATAAAACAGTATGAAAGTAAAATAAAATTATTCTATTGAAGTCAAATATATAAAAGAACATACCTATATACACGAACCTATCTACGAAAAAATATTATTTAAAATTCATGTGTATACAATCATTTTAACTATGGTGAACTTAACTATTTATATTGCGAGTTTAACTTTAATAAAAGCATATAATAACATAAGTATGATTGCGTAATAGGAATTTGCGGAAACAGCAACTTTCGCCTTCTTTCTCTCTTGGTCGGCGAAATTACCGCCAAGTTAGTTTGATTGCTATACGAGTTGCTATAAGTACGAACTAAAACGTGTTTCGGTCTCAAATTCGTAAATTAATAACTGATATAATTAAAAAATTCAATAGGCAAATAAGTTGTCAGTCCTTAGACACGTAATGATTTAAATAGTCATTGGCGAAACAAACTATCATCAAAAACAATTGCGCTGGGAGCATAGGGAGTGTCATACTTTAAATTATGTTACTTATGATATAGCGTCTGTCATTTTTAACAATATTGAATATTTTTTCGATTCTATCTTTCTTTCAAAATATAAAATTTCACAAATGAATTGAAGTTTCGACGTCAACACCTACCGGGCTTCTAAAGTTTTTCGTTGTTAATTTCTTTGAAACGTCATCTCAAACTGCCAATCAGTGGCGTAGTTAAAGGGTTTTCGTGTCACATTTACGCTACCTTATAAGATTTAAATAAAGGGGAATAAGTCTTTGAACACTAAATAATTCATTTATACGTATGGTATGGTAAAAATGTACTAGACGTTCGCATTAATTAATTTTAGGTATTTTGTATAAACATTTATCCAAATGAGTTCATTAATAACCTGACTTCTGAGGCCAAGCGTTTCCATTTTGAATTGTAGTTTTGACTTTGGCGTAATGTGTTTCCCCTTAAGTCTCAGCCTATGGCCTAGATAGAAATTTGGTAAATTTGCTAAATTCGAATACTACGAGCTATGTCGTATTTCGTCTTGATTTAGGTCAAAAAATAATAATAATCAGCTAGGCTAATACCCGAGGGTTCAAGCATCAGTCGGGTGCTCAAAAACGAAAACTTTTTAAATTTAAATCAATGTCGAAGAAACCATCTTACACTTCAAACTTGGATTAATCCAAGCAATTTGAACTGTACAAAATCTACTATTCCCAGTGGCGGCGCCAGGAATTTTCGCGAGGGTAGGCAAACCAAATAAATGGGCCCCCGACCCGGGACCCCCCTTTTCTCAACGAAATGCTTCAATAAAATAAAGTAGTGATGTACATCACGAACAAAAAAGTTTTAACAACAGTAAAACGAGTCAAAATATAACAGAACTGGTTTAATTTACTAGGAGATACCTCAAAAATTTCTAAATACATTATCGACAATTGTTTCATTGTTATTTATAAATAATTTTATCTCTTGGGACAATTTTGAGACCCTTTCTAGATCAATATTGGGCCTCTTACAGGATGATTTTGGGGCCCCTTAAAATTTTAAGGTAGGGAGTGGCCTACCTGGCCTACCCCCTAGCGGCGCCACTGACTATTCCAAACGAAGATAAATGGGTAATTGGGTAAATGTCCCACACGAAATACTACACGTTATTGGCCTGCACTTACAAATAAATTAAAATATTCTTCTCAAACATGGTTCAAGGCTATAATTTCAACTTTAATACAATTATACACCGACGAAAAATATTTAAAATCAACTATATGAGAAGAATGCTTAACCAATCTTTCCATATTATCGATTGGGTATAACATCGCTAAAAATATTCATTATGACGATATAATCAATTAACTTGCTGAAATAAAAGCCAGAAAATTGCAATTAAAATAGTAACATTAAGTCTTTTATTAAAAATGTATTTGTTTTTTTCTAGTCAATAAAAACGTACTATACAGGGTGGCTTTATTTGATCGGCCCAGGCATTTTTCTCAAAAACTATACTTTCTAGAAATATGAAATTTTCAGTATGTACACTCTCGGGGGAGATCGTTGTTATTTGTAAATTCCAGAAAAATCGTGAAATTTTTAACTATTTTAGAAGTGTAAGGTATAGATAAATAATATATTGTATTTTTTTGTTTCTTCCTTTCAATTGACGGCTTTTAAAATTCAATTTGCGCGTGAAAATACCTCTACATGTTATGATCAAAAAAGCGCGCAAAGAAGGCTGTAGTGTCGCGCGCTAAAACGTCATTTCAAAATACGTCAATTATATTTTTGGAATTTGTGGCTTTTTTTCAAATCGTTTGACGTTACAGTTCTAGCTTTATAATTATTAGGAATTTTATTTTAATGAAAGATTTTTGTGATAAAACTACTAAAGCATTTATTAAATTTCTTTAACGATTCTGTTTGATTTATTCCAATGCAAGCTTCACATGATATAGGTCTCCCGACTCCCGTGCATTTAAAAACGATTAATTGATATCGTTTTTCGAATTTGAGTTTTTGTGCGCGGCACTACCTTAACATTAAGAGTTTTAGCTGGCTTATTTACGTGCTTTTATATCCTAACACGGCGGCGTAGTTTCAATTGCATAAATAATTTTAAGATTTATCAATACCGTATTTTTAAATTGTGTTAGACTTCACACATTTATGCACCGGAACAGTAAAAATATGGGGCGACAGGACGGGTTCGAAAAGAGAGTGGGCCCAGGTTTTGGGACCCATTTCCCAAGTTTCTCCTCTAATAACGATTTTTCTTGGAGCCCGAAAATATGGTTTTACCAAGACTACCGAAATGGAAAGTTTCTAGCGGCCCAACCAATAACCACCCCTCACCCAAAATAAAAACAAAATAACGTTCGCTGAACTTCGCTCAGCTGAAAAACGAAGTTAATCCGCGTTCGGCTCCAAATGAACAAAGTCCGTACTTTAAAAACGGGAGGTTTCAAGGTCATTTGAAGCGCTTAGAAGCTGACGTTTGTCCCCCCCCCCCGGTCGGTGAGAGAAACCTTAACGTTAATGTAGTGGTGATTTCTCGTCCCCAAACAAAGGGATATATACTGTCTATGGTTCGCAGTGGCGTCGCTAGGCTGTTTTAGGCGGCGTTGTAATATTTCAAAGGCGCCACCTAAAATTTCTTATAAACGCCTCTACTTATAGATATCAAACCACGTGGGTTAGCATAAGTCTATAATATTTTTCATAAGTTTTTCACTTTGGGGAATATTTTACTAGTAACGGAGTGACGTAATCACAAGAACAAAATCTCCCCCTAGGGAGGCTCTGTCAGAGGCTACGTGTTACGCGTTAGCAAGAGGAGACAAAACGGCGACGAAGCCCGTAATGCAGTCTGTCCTGTCGCTCTCAATAAAACGTTTGCACGTGAAGAAGTGTCACACTTAAGTAACAATATTATACACTTATGGTAGTAGCAGGTAAGACAAATTTTTTGATTAAATACTTTCCCCCGGAATAGGCTGTTAAAGGGAAACTACATAAAAAATAAATAACATATATATAAGCTGTTGTTCTAACGTGTTGTTTCCTTATTCCGCGCCGAATATAGCGGCTTTCTGTTTATAGCCCTAGTTTTTAGAAGAGAACGTTCTTTGTTTGCCATTACTCTATTAAAATGGAAAAATCTCCCCCTGAGTCAGAGGATGACAATTTTCCAATAATTTTCAATTAATCATTTTTTAAAGTAGTTAGTTTTTATAAAATTACGATGAGCATTAAAGCAAATTGTATGTTTTGTCCCAGTACGCTCTCTCGGCTCAAACAAATGCAACATCAAATCTTCTTAATCATTTGAGATTAAGTGTTAAAGGCTATGGCCAATTAAAAAATAAATTGGTGGTTTCGTTTAAGGCAATGTTCATATTCCCAGGAGAAATAGACTGACAGATAATCATTTCGACCAATGATTGATGGAGTATTTTGAATTTTAAAATACTAAAATAAAGTATTTAGCATTTTATTTTAAATACCGAAAACGAAATATTTTACCCAATATATCGGACAGCGCATTTTCCCCAAAATCAATTTCACTTAGAATTTTGACATTTTCAAGAAAGATGAACTAGACAGCAATTAAAGCACGCTCTGCTGTGGAATAAAGCGGCATACTTGTCTTTATTGAGTAAATTGAGAGTATAATTTAAAACACAAAGGGTTACGATTTTTATACGGAATCGAAACCGGATCTTTGTTCAAAGCATTAAAATTAAAACCTATCTAGACACTAGTAGCTATACCGGAGTCATTTTGTCAAATCTATTTTGTATCGCAGCAAAGGGAAACACACGTACAACTCTTTCGAGGTATTTATTAAAATGGTATTGCCTCCTCCTACCAACTGGTTTTTCTTCATGATCTTGTAGGCTCGTATATATTTATATACAGGGTGTTTTGAATTGCTCTGACTGCGCATTTTTTTCAGAAACTGCAAGAGATAGAGTTCCGAAATTTTCTGGGTATTATTTCTAGTGTAGGGTCGCTTTAAATCTTAAATTTCAGAAAAATCTGAAATAATTTAGGGTTTTAGTAAAAAATATTTTTTCACCGGTAGGTGCTAGAAAACACGTTTCAATGATAAAGTTCTAGAGTGCTGTCGAAAATGTTCAAAGAAATTGGTTTTATTGGAAAAGAAAACTTTTTCACGAAGATATGAGCTGATGAAAAAAAAACAAGCTGTCCGTGGGGGCCAATAGCCTTTGCATTTTTGTACGTAAATGAAAGAAATGACTGAAAGATTTAATTGAACATTTTATTCGAATAAACATAAGAAATTAACATCCTCCTACCAACTTGTTTTTCTTCATGACCTCGTAGGCTCGTATATATTTATAAACAGGGTGTTTTGAATTGCTCTGACTGCGCAATTTTTTCAGAAACGGCAAGAGATATAGTTCCGAAATTTTCTGGGTATTATTTCTAGTACAGGATCGCTTTAAATCCTAAATTTCAGAAAAATCTGAAATAATTTAGGGTTTTAGTAAAAATATTTTTTCACCGGTAGGTGCTAGAAAACACGTTTCAATGAGAAAGTTCTAGAGTGCTGTCGAAAATGTTCCAAGAAATTGGTTTTATTGGAAAAGAAAACTTTTTCACGAAGATATGAGCTGATGAAAAAAAAACAAGCTGTCCATGGGGGCCAATAGCCTTTGCATTTTTGTACGTAAATGAAAGAAATGACTGAAAGATTTAATTGAACATTTTATTCGAATAAACATAAGAAATTTACAAGTGAGGTTCTATGATACCTCCGTTTGCCGCGATACATGTTTGGGCACGATGAAGCATGTTATGAAAACGAGCGTCTTATCATATCAGGAGTGACAAGTTCGAAGGCTGCAATGATTCGGTGATGCAAATCTTCGATTTTCTCAACGGGCGTCACGTAAACCTTTGCTTTGATGAACCCCCACAAGAAAAAGTCCATCGGCATACAGTTGTATTCATTTAAAAAGGTACGCTTGACAAAGGGTCTCGTACCCGAAAGCTAGGGGAAACTTTTGAATATTTTTTTTAAATATCATGAAGTATCAGTATTTAATTAATAACCTGCTATGTTAGGGCACGGCCAACTTTGACACACGTGCTATAGTGGCCAACCCATTCACCGAAATTCCGTGAACAAGGATTTTCCCGCTATAAACCATGCTATAAACTATCGGCGTTCAGCGCCACACTCGTTTTTATATTGACTTAAATGCAAACACTATTCTAAAAATAATTTTCCACTGGGGGCGCTCAGAGCCGAGATATATTTTTGTTCGTAAGGTCACATAAAAACTTCAACGAATGGGCTGGCCGCTATTGCCCGAGTGTCAAAGTTGGCCGTGGTTAGGGTATAAAAGTAGCTAAGGTAACATAATAAAGGATGTATGTGCGAGGCGCCGCTTCAAAATTTCCCGCAAAAAATAGTGTACCATCTGTCGTTAAAATGTTTATAGATCGCCAATCTTAACTTAAGGAAAAACTCGAGTTTAAGTGATAGTCAAAATGTCCCCCATCCAGTGGCGTAGCCAAGATTTTGTTTCGGGGGGGGGGTGGCACGCCATTTTAAAAAAAAGTTAAATATTTGTAAGTACGACCATACGTTTCGGGGGGGGGGCATATATTCCACCGCCTTAAACTGGGGGGGGGTCACCCAGTCTCCCACCTAAAGAACGTTCCTACAGTGGTTTGCTACCATTTAAGTTTAACAGGTAAATTTCATGCTTCAGGGAATTGCTTATTATTGTGCAACTTTTTGAAATATACGAAATAGAATTAAACAGGCTTTACATTCTTTTCATATATCAAATTTAATTGGAATACGAAAAAATACATCAAATTGCTAAACTAAACTTCATAAGTATACTATAAGTATTTTTAAGGTTTTAATAGGATAAACATTTATGTTTTATTGTACTTAAGGGTTGGTTGATGTAAATCAACTGCATTATTTTAAAAAATCGATTGTAATGACAAAATTTATCTAAAAATAGTTTGCGAGAATGTCCACTCAAACTAAATTACATTTAATATTTCAAACAAAAATATTTAAAAATTAAATTAAATGTAATTAAAAAAATCTGATTTAAAGTTAAAAAAAATCAACAACCTTGTGGCCATTTAATTCTATAAAACATTTCTAAGAAGTTAATAGAACACACGAATTTTCCTTTTACCTAATTAATGTAATTATGTCAAATATTTGTTTGAAACACTTTGTAATCCGTCTAGTTGCCGAAATAAAGTCAAAATTACACCAGCAAAATGTTTTGTAAATAATTATAGAAAAGCTAGTGCTGTTCTTTGAAAAAAGCCATGAAACCTTTTACTGAAACAACGCTAACCGCTAGTTTCAGTGTTACTTTCCACTATTTCAGTTTATTATCTTGAACTTGAAAAAACACTTATTTAAAAAGCAACCTTCCTAAAAATGGAGTCATAGAAAATATTTGTATTGGTGGATAATTACACCTTATAATATTATATTTGGCACTTTAAAAAAAAATAAGCTAAGGGCAGTAATATTAAGTTAAAACAAATTTCAGATCACACTGTACAACCTTTCAAAACACTAATAAATTACACAAACAGTTTCTCTACAGTAAAAATAGTCCACTAGCCTGATAACTAACAAAGTCATCATGCTAGAAAAATATTAAATTGAAATACATTGCAGCAATCTTCATCTAGATGAAAAATAAGTAACTTGGTGAAATGTGGCCTCTGTATAGCTTAATTCTTAACTTCAACAGATCTAATAAGAATGAAAAAAAAATTAAAACTAACACTTCATTATCTTCTGTATTTATTAATTAATAATAAATGAGATAATCTGGTTTATTTTAACAAGTTAAATGCGTAGATTGGCTTTGCTTTTTTGCATGGTATAATGAAAAATAAAATTTATTTAAAAATAAAATGTTTTGGTTGAACTGTTCCTTATCTCATTCTTCAGGGAAATATACGTGTCTTATTCCCCAAAGAAGGACTAACTGTTCCTCCAAAACATTTAATTTTTAAATTAACTTTATTATTAATTTAAACGATTGTTATTTCCTGATTATTTTTTTCATTAACATGCCTCTTGATTAATTCATCAAAACCATAAACGCTCAATATGCAACGATTTAAAAACAAGGGATTTCATAAAAACATTTAATATCAGAAGTAAATGAAACAAAGTTATTGGAGAGGGCAAAAGTTTCCTTAAAGTGGAGTGATGAAAATCTATGGGAATCACACCCTCTTCAGTTCCTGCCCAAAATTGCACCAGGGAATTCTGGGTATCTACATTCAATTTACAGATGTCATCACCTACTAGTCGCTAGATGCCAATAGTGAAGCTATGATGGCGCGAAACTTAAAACTTAGACTGAACGGATACCCCACATGGAAAATGCACATAGTATGAGAGATATAGCGGTGTAATAACTTAGGATTAACTAAAAAAAATTAACCGAAGGACAACAATTAAAATGAAAACATATTTAATGCAAGGGTTGTGTTCTTAAAGGGTAGGGTTGCCGTTTAGATCCGGAACTGAACCAAAATTCCCGGTTGGGTTCCAGTTCCATGAAATGGGAACCAAAGTCACTTCTGTTCAGTTCCGGTTCTATGTAGAACCGAACCGGAACCAAAGGAGAACCGAACCGAATACTTTTCGAATACTATTACTTATGAAAATGCCTCGAAAAAGAATAAATAAAAAACTGATAACAGTGACAAGTGACAAGGACTATTATGTCTATTGTCTCAATTGGAAGGAAAAACCATTGTATTTAGAAATCACCTAATTTAGTTTTGTCCAAACTATTGCTTTTTATTTCCAAATATGTGGAAATAAGCAAAAATAGCTTCGCCACCTGCGTGATCTAGTTTTACTTTTAGTTTTCAACATTCTGCTGGACCAGGGTCCGAAAATGAGTTCCTATAATATTAGGTTTTAATTTTCTCTAATTTTATTAAACCAGTTAT
The DNA here is from genome assembly GCF_980474605.1 of Leiobunum rupestre. Taxonomy (NCBI): domain Eukaryota; kingdom Metazoa; phylum Arthropoda; class Arachnida; order Opiliones; family Sclerosomatidae; genus Leiobunum; species Leiobunum rupestre. The sequence continues at coordinate 465,011 of NC_143387.1, forward strand.
GATATATTCAGTTGATTTATTTATCCATGGCTAACAAGTGGCAATTCCATTTCCAATTACAATAATTCTTAAAATTCAATTTAGTTATTTGACTCACAGCAACTGTATCATCGTTTGCCATCGTGGTTCACCAAGGCCCAGTTATTAGGTTAAGTACATTAGCTAATAGTTACAATAGAAATTCGTCCTCAAAACCACGCTCTGCTACCACTTGTCAGGTTAGCCATGGATAAATAAATCAACTGAATATATCATACCTGGTTTAATAAAATTAGAGAAAATTAAAACATAATTTACAAGAGGAATGTTAACCTGCAGCTATGCCATCATGAGTAAGGAGAGGGAGTGAACTCAGCAGTTAGCTAGCAGGGTAATGATGTAATGATCGGAAGCACCGCCTAGTGGCGGTAGCATTAATTAACCCCAGTAGCATAAAACAGTCGGGCCGACGGAATTAAAAAGGGTCGGCTGGCTTGCTATTCGCACAGTCGGTCCATTGAAGTCGATGTCCTCGGCAATGGCTACCCTATGGACGGTCGAAAAACAGTCGGGTCGACTGCCAGCCGACTAAATTTTGGCTATCCATATAGTGAACGAATAAGAGTCGGATAGGACACGTTCTAGACTTTTAGCCGACTCGAAAACGACTACCCATTTGGTAGTCGGCTAAGAAACGGTTACGAAGACTATTCGACTCGTAGCCGACTCGAAAACGACTACCCATTTAGCAGTAGGCTGAGAAACGGTAATGAAACCTAAATGACTGGCAGCCGACTAAATTATGGCTATCCATATAGTGAACGAATAAGAGTCGGATAGGACACGTTCTAGACTTTTAGCCGACACGAAAACGACTACCCATTTGGTAGTCGGCTAAGAAACGGTTACGAAGACTATTCGACTCGTAGCCGACTAGAAAACGACTACCCATTTAGCAGTAGGCTGAGAAACGGTAATGAAACCTAAATGACTCCTAGCAGACTAAAAAACGACTACACATTTAGCAGTAGGCTGAGAAACGGTCATGAAGCCTAATCGACTCCTCGCCGACTGAAAAACGACTACCCAGTTAGCAGTAGGCTTAGAAACGATAAAATGTGAAAAATAATAAAATTAATACACCAGTATTTTCATTCAAAATGGTTTATTGTTTTATGTACAAACACTTAATTCTCTTTAACTTTTTCCCTATTTTTCCTTCCTCCATAGCGATCTTTTGCATGCTTGATCCAATCTCGAATATGCTGCTCAATCTCAAAATCCGTAGCTCTAATGCATTTAGAGTTGGATCGAACAGCATCTAAGGAAAAATACAAAAAAATAACCATTCATTAGTAGTTTGAAAACAAAAGGATTGCTTTAATTAGTGACTAAAAACCCAAAGTTTTTTTAGAAGTAATAAATGTTTTACTTCTCAATAATTTTTTAAAAGCATGTATATGTAAAACCTTCAATGCAAATATAATCGGCTAGGGTTAACCAACCATTAGCATTTCTATCAAATATTATATTTTAGAACTAGAGTTTGTGCTAGCGCGATCGGACTCAAAATCGGTTCGTCTTTATCCAGTTTTTTTATTCAAAGTTCTGGCAGCAATAAGAGTAGAGAGTGGTTTTATTTAAAGGCTAATTGTGGCAAAAACTGCTTTTAAAATATTTTTGACTATTAGGCCATTTTATCAATTTTATGGTTTTTAAAATAAAAAGTTTTGTTAACATCAGCCCGGTAGTGTTAATTAAAAGGACAAATATAAAATATTAAATCTAAATAACATACCTTTCATTGATTTAAGTAGTTTCAAATTTTTCAAAGCGCACTTTCCATTGGCTCCAATCCAATTTATTTTCAATGAAAGATCGTGTCCAATTACTTCCTTTAAAATCCTTCTGGTTGTGTTTTTGGAATTGTTTCCACCCCAGGATGACAGCTTACGCACCTATAATTTTAAAGTAAGTTAAGAATATTATTTTAAAGCAATAAAATTATAGTCGACTTACTAGTTTTGTTAAATTTTCTGGTTCATCCAATCTTTCTTCTAGATCTTTTACGTCCTCTATCGTTTTTAAGGGCAACGTTACAAATGGAACTTCTTCAACCTCTAGTTGGTGGTTGCCAGATAAAGCAGTGGAAATTTTATTACATATAGCTGTTAAATGCTCAACTTGTTGTTTCATATCTTGAAGTTGGTAGATGACCTTTTTTCGAAACTCTGAAAAAGCTTATTAGAAATAATCCAGCACAAAAAATTATAATGAAATCTTACTCAATTATTTATTTCTCAAGCTAAACGAATTAAAGTTTACTCACTTTCTTATCACTTCCGTCCATAGGGTTTCGCAAAAAAAATAAGACCACCAGAGCAGAATAGTAACTAAAAAAAATAAAATGACCATGGTTGTTTAGCCCTTTAGATATAGAAGTAGGTGAGGTTAATTTCTACTACACTATTAGGCTAAAAGTAATATTTTGACTTAAATTTCAGTCTCCAAACACGAAAGAAATCTATAGCAATATAAGAAAGCGACCAAGCGAAAACGGCCGACAGACCAGTAGACCACTTCCATTAACTAAAACAGGGTGGGACTAGTAAATTTAATATTGAATTTGGTTTGTGGAAAGAGTAGAAAAAATGTCTGGCAGCCTCATTGGTCGCGCTATGCATTGAGCATGCCTAGAAAAAATGTCTGGCAGCCTCATTGGTCGCGCTATGCAATGAGCATTCCTAGAGCATACTCGGGTAACTCGGCGTATAAGAGTACAATAAATTTCTAAGACGAAGTACTTACTAATCTAATTTTAACCTTACCGAAAACAGATAACTGCTTTTTAAACTAAATTCAATTATTTATTTTAAAACAAATGATTAAAATAAATAAGGACTAACAATAAAAGGCTACTTTTAAGTTAGGCAAGACTCCACGAGGTATTAAGGCTTAGATTAAAGCCCACAAGATAAAACCTATCAGATTAAATATAGGATTAGGATTATATAAAATATCTTATTCTTACCTTTAACAATTCGATTTCGCCTTGTTCGTATCCAGATAACAGCAATAATTTTGAAGATTTAAAAAAAATACACGAGCGACTAAAAAGGCTTAACGATCCGTTTTTCGAAAATTTACGTTGAAGTGAGGTAAAACCGACTCGAAGTCTCGAATGTGTAAAGAAAGACCGAGGAAATGCAGCGAATGGGGGGGAGGGGAGGGGGGTGGACAAGATAAGCATGTGACAGGGCTACCTGATTATTTCAAGAAAAAAGGATAAATAATAATAAAAATAGTCAATTTAAAGCAAAATCCACATATCTTTTGAACTGGCATATTGATTTAAATATTCTAAATAATAATCAATTCTTAAGGTACACTCATTTTAGAACGTGTTTATCTAGGCGAGCATTTACCATCAAGGACTGCAGTTTTCGCTCTAGATCATAGGTCTATAATAAACTTAAATAACTCTTTAATGCAAAACCACGTAATTCAAGTTACGTGGGCTTATCTTTCAGCCAACGATGAGCTCTAAGACTAATTTAAATACGCTTTGCAAAGTACTTTAGTTAGTCAATTGGTATGCCTAAAAGAAAGCAAAATTAAGAAAAAATTTAAATTTTCCCCACATTGGTGGAGGGGAACCATTTAGTGATCTCTTTCTTTTTTTTTAAACCGACAATAAAATATTTAAAACATTTTTTTTTAAATTTGTAAATGCATTAGCATATTCAAATTATATAAGATTTAATTCATGAAGCGTAACAACGGAAAAGAGAAGCAAAACGCCAAGGGTGTTCTGCGATTTCTACTGTAAGACGAGGGGCAAAGTCACTACGGGGTCTCCGTAGTAAAATCAGACAGGCATAATTTGTACTGACGCTTTTCAGTCGTGGCCTGACCGTCGGGCCGACATTCAAGTAAGGGTCGGTTTGTGTAGACGTTTAACAATCGGGGCTCGGCCGTCGGCCCGACAGTCGGGTAAGGGTCGACCTTCGACTTCACGCCAATTTTTGGTCTTTCTCCGACTCAATGCCGACTTCGACTGTTATCCGTCTGAGTCGACTCTCAGCCGACTGCAAAACGGACCCCTAATGTTACTGGGGAAGTTAGTAAACAAGGTATGCCTATGTGATAAGTCCAAAATAGACTCCATATTTTAACAATTTCGGTTCTCGGTTCCTACTATTATTTAGACTTGGTTACAATTTATCTTGATCAGTTCTCAGTTCGGTTCCTTCAAGAACCGAAACCAAACCGAACCGCGGCAACCCTATTAAAGGGTAAGACAAGTTGCGATGCAGGTGGATCATATCTTACAGATAAATACTGCATATCTGCAGATGCAATTTTTAACTTTGAGATCGACTTACATTGCCATTTAAGCTAAAAGAAACCAGTTTCAATAATCATTACGAAGATAACATGGCACTAAAAACATATTGCTATAGGGTGATAATTATTCTTGTGCAAGATGCCAACTATGAGCGTGTAAAGTTGTCAATACTCTTGTAATTCAAAAATTCTGTTATTGAAATTGGCTTTGTGAAAGTATCAGCAAAAGGTGTGAAACCTTAAATTTTTTTGTTGTTTCTTCTTGTTGTATTGGTATAAATACAATTGGCAATGTGCCAAAAAAATTTTTTGGTTCAAGATGTGTTTTATTTTTTTTAAAATTGAGTTAACTTGTTCATTTATTTGTGTGTTGATCCCTTGAAATTGGTGGTATTTGTCAAGACAAAACCCAACTGTGCACCCTGAAAAGTAAAAAAAGTTCTGCAACACTAGTTTTTAAAACCATTTTAAACATATCATGCAGTTTGTACCTGTATGATTTTTCCAATGCAATCTATCAATCAGAAACTTTGTATTTTGAAAATACATTGGATCTCTATTTAAGGCATATTTGTGCAGTCCACAAGCAAAGTCATACACAAGCACACTTGGGCCTAGAAGGTTTCACCAGTATGTAGAATTAGAATAAAATTAAGGCACAAACAATAGAAAATGCAAGAACCACAAATTAAAAAGACTTTATTATTTCCCTTTAAATTACCTTTTTTTCTCAGTTTGTAATTACCGGTAAAGTCATATTTGATTCAGTATCTAGTCTAAGCAATTGAGCCAGAAACTAAAAGGGCAATTAAAGTAGCGTGAGGAAAAATACAAGGCAAATGTTCATACCTTTACCATTGTAGGCACTTATAACGTAAATCTGCCAAATTTCCCTTCTTTCAAACAACACCACTTTAGTTGCCCTTTAATCTATACGGCTAATTTTAGAAAAAAACTTCAATTTTAAATATATGTAGCAAGATTGTATTATTTATACTTATAAAGGAAATCAGTATGTTGGTTTAATGCACAAGAACCGAACTACCATTGTATTTTATTGTAAATCAAATTGAGACTCAAAAGTTTTAAGGAAAACAAGCTAATGGCTGATTTTACTGATTTTAAAGAGCTTGTGAGGTGGATTGAAAATGATTGTTTCAATATATTCACCATCTTTACGTTTAAATAAATGCAGCACTTCTGAGAAACTTAAAGGGTTCCATTAGCTTTGTAAGGGGATGACAGTGGGGGGGGGAATGGCACTTTTCTTTTAGCGCAGAAAGGAGAAAGATTTTTGATATTTCAATATCGGTCGCAACGGAGGGAGTTTTTGTCACCATGGCCTAGTTTCGTTTTATTGGAATTTAATAAGAATTATATGGAATGTTGTTCTTGTTCAACGAATTGTATTAGTGATTGATTTATTTTCTTTTATGTATTTTATTCTTACCATTAATTTCATCGCTCAACATTGTTAAAACCGAAAGTTTTATACCCGACTTACGAACTCGCGGATGAATACTACGCGGTCATCGTAAATTCGTTTACCACGACATGCCCTCTAGTGGTGCTAATTGAAATCAAAATCTGGACTGACTAGGGGGAAAGCAAGTTTCTTCCAGTAACGCTGCTGGAACCCTTTAAAAGCAAATACAGAAAATAAAGCTTTTTCTTCTTTATTTTTAAATAGGCTTACTGTTCAAGTTCTTTAATTATTTTGATATTTGCAATGAACAAATAAATCATTATGATATAAGAATAAAATGAAAAATGTATCATACATTGCTGAAACATTGTCTTTAGTATGGTAAAGGGAATATTGACTGACTCCGCTCTCTCCATCGCTTGGAATCCATAACAAATACCTTAAAATATTAATTAATCAATTAATTTTGATTCTAATGTATATACGTAAAAATAGTTTTAAAATAACCTTCAGAGTCATTTCTTTAAAAAATAAAGAGAAGTTTGTAATTTCTAAACCTAAGCAAAAGTTCATAAAACTAAACCAGATATATAAAAAATTATTGTAAAACCTAAAACTGTTATGTCTTACCATGTTCACAATAAATGGTGAATATTCCAGGAAGTAGCGTAGTGTGTTTTCCAGCAAAGGCTTTTTCACATGTTTTTTCTTCATTTTTATTGTTCATATCCATGCGAAAAAGTCCTCTGTTGCGATTTTTTTTTAAAGCTGGATAGCACATTAGACTATCTACAGGCTGTTCGTCAATCTGGCTTTCGATGGAAAGATTTTCATATGGATTTTCTGGGAAACACTCTTTGCTTTTTGTGACCAGAATGTTCAACAATGGAGCAAGGAAACAAGGCAAATCATCTGAGGCCAGGTTATTAAGCAAATCAAAGAGAAGTGGAAACTCCATTGATAATATCTTATATTTATCTGGTGACTGCCTGATTTTCAAACCACACTCAAGTTCTTTTAAAAGAGTGTATAAAGGTACTGAAAATGGAACAGTTGCACAAATAGCTGAATCTCTTGATAAGAAATAAATAAAATCTTTAAAAACTGCAGGGCAAACTCGCCAAGCTAAATCATCAGTAGCCAATGATTCTATCAAATCGTGAATGGCAGTCCCAGCTTCGGTTTTTTCATCTTTTAGACTACAAAGCAGTGTCTCAAAATTAGTTTTGCTTATTTTGGTAGACGCAAAATCTGCTAAATTCTTCCTTGTAGTTGCACTTTTTATTAGTAGCCTGTCCTTGTAACTAATAAAAATTGAAATAAAACCAAAAGTCAGTGTGATAAAACAGCTCAATTCTTAATTTATTATTACCCATTAAAGCTGGTTTACCCTAGGGCAAAAACGCCACAGCGGTGACCGTCAACGTAAAAATATTGTATTAGGCCTTACGGGAATTTTTCGCGTCGACGTTCACCGTTGTGGAGTTTTTGCCTTAGTGAAAAACAGCCATTAAGGTAAAAATTAAGGAAGGCTTCCTATTAAATATCAATTTAATTATATATTTGCAGTATGTGTTTAGTGTAGATGAGAAAATTACCATTCTCAAGTTTTAAACATAATAAAAAATGTTTTTAACATAATCTGTTTTCCCTATTTAAGTATTTAAAAATAAAGCATTATTCATGAACATGTATATATACACATTAAAAGAGTTCAAACAAGAGTTTATAAAAATTAACCCATATTTTTGTAATTAAAATTAAATTTAATGAGAATATTTACAGTCAATACTATGTTTGCAAAGGAAAAAAGCATATTAAAATAAAAGTCTTTAAGGGCTATCACTTTAAATGGAAGCTGTTTGCCTGAGTGCAAATATGGACGAAAAGATGTGAGTAGTGGGGCCATGGCTATTTGTGACATGTGTCTAGTATGTGTTGACATAAGCCTCTGAAGCAAAAGCTTTTATTGCTGTAGAGTTTGTAGATTTAGTATAAAACAATCCACAAAGGTGACTAAGGAATCTGGCAGTTTCATCAGCTCAAACTAACACAAATTGAAGTATTAGTTCAACAAGTAAATAAAGATTAGTGCCCTTGTGGAGATCATATAAAAATAATTATTGCTGAAATTGAAGCAATTAAGGAGAACATGACTGTTCTTACCAAGAGCATGGATCATATTATAAAGGAGACTTAATTTAGGCGAGATTAAACAAGTAATCAAACTTAATAAAACTGACAGTTTTACTACAAGAAAATAGTAACCTAAGCCCAGTAAGTACTGTTTCACAATTACTACATATCTCAAATAGACTCAACGTGCTAAAACGAGAAACAACAAACATACATTCATTGCGCCACAACTCCATACGAATCTTGTCGCAGAAATACCGTATAGGAATAGTCAAGAGAGGCTTTTTACTGAAGTAAAAAGGGAATATTAGAATAAGACAGTTAAAAGGAAAAAAGCCAAAACAAAATACACTCTGTAAGAGAAAACAGTTGAAGGTGGGTAGAATGCCAGATGTACTAGTTAATGGCAGAAGAATAAAACCCACCAAGGAGACAGATGAATACTACATCGGAATAGTACAGGAATTACAACAAGGAACCTGTCTCTATCAGACAAGCATGAAGTTGAGCAATTGTGGCCAATCGGAATGACCTATGCAATCAGAAAAATCCATAGTCTAAATGATTACATTACAGCAGTTAAGCAAAACATTATACTTTTTTTTAACTCAAATGGAACATGATCTCCAAAATCACCTGTGGGTCTAGGGGGTGAGGTTACAAACATTAACATAATAGCATGAGACAAAGCAATCAAAATATAAAACTATCTTTAGAGTTAGTCATTGGCGAAACGGACTATATCGTCCAATATTAACGCCAATATATTGGCCAAAAATAGCTAGCCAATATATCGGCTGTACCCATATCGGTGCATCCGTATTTGCATATACCTAGCCTAAAGACAATCATACAGTATTCACCAGATGATAGCTGATGCTACTCTAGTACTTTTAAAAATCATAAATATACGAATATACCATAAAGAATAAAACAATTAAGTAACCAATATTGTACTGGTGTTCTCCGACCGCACAACTTAATTTTGTGTACAGTAAAAAACGGTCCATAAATCCTAAAAAGTTAGAAACTACTGAAAAACAACAGAGGAATCCTTTGTAAAAAAACATTCAAGATACATTAAACCAATAGGTTGAGGGCATTGAAGATGTTGACTTAAGGCTCAATATTCTAAATTCTACTATAACAAATGCACTGGAAATGCATGCTTCTTATGTAACCAGGAAGATAAGTGTGACAAATACCCCCCATGGCTAAGCTGCAAAATTAAACACCTAATGCATCTACGTGATCTATACCATAGGAAAAGTAGAGTTCCTGGTCAAAGTCACTTTGATGTTCAATATAAGGAGTGTAGAAACCAAGTAACTAAGCAAATCCGAGGAGAGAAAAGAAATTACTTTCAAAACACTAAAAACTACTATGTCTATTTAAACCCATAGAGCCCTTTTCACTGATGCAAGTGTATATGATTAATGGAGAGGACTTATATACAGTATACATTGAAGCTAGATGCTATTCGCAAGTGCGTCTTCATCTTTCAGAAATTTTCCTGACCTTAATGGGTTCAGTTTAAAATTCCCTAACCATAATGGGTTCAGTTTTAAATTCCCTGACCATAAATTGGCCCATTTTCAAATTCCCTGACTTTTCCAGGTTGTGTACAAACCCTGTCGCGACTTGGGTATTAGCCTAGCTAACAATAATAATTAAATACATTCTTAGTTGTACAAACCTTGTGTGAGGAATATTGCTAATTTCAGATGAAATATTCACGGGTTTCAAACTTAGGAACTTCCTTTTAAAGCCCAATGTTGTACCATCACAAAGTATAATTTTTGGGTTTTCGAGGCAGGTGTTGCATTTGAATCCATTAGCATAGTTAATGCTGAGTAAACTGAGAAAATGATTCCAACTAGCTTTTAGTTGTGCATATGAAATCAATTTTCTTATATTTTGGTATGAATGACCTCTTTGGAATCTAGCAACTACACTTTCATAAAATGCATGAAATGACATCCTTTGGATACAAAAAATTACAATTAATGAAGTGAATCTTAGTAGAACAAACAAATGAAACAAAATTCTTAAATTTGTAACTTAGACAATTTTTGGTTTAAAAAAAGAAAAAGAGAAGAGGGAACGCGATTCACAAAATTTATTTTTAGACGAAAGATAAATAGTTTTACCTTCCAAAAACAAAAGCATCATGGTACTCCCAAAGTATCTGATGACTAACCATGTAGTGTCCCATGTTTAAAGCACCAACTTCAACACCATCAAAGTCTACTGAACTGTTACACATTGGATCAGTGCAGATGCAATGAAAGACTGAAAATGTAACTTAACATTACAATTTTAATACCATTCATAGTAAATTGAGATATAGTGCTACTAGCTGATCTGTCTTTGATTTGAAACACTTTTTAGCTAAAACATCTAAAATTCAAAGCAGGACCACTCATAATATACAACATAGTTTGCTTGAACTTCTACTGTTTTACCTCAAACAATATATTACAGCGAATTTACTTAAATTTTTAGGTATAATAACATCTTTCTTGTAATATAGTAAATATTTCATTATTTTGACTGACTGAGCCCAAACTAAACAAAAATTGGTCTACATGGGTTATTTTCTAACTTAAATTAGCTCTAGCAGTCTAGTATTGATTCTTAAAAAAATCCATGTAAATCAAAAAAATTAAAAATTTACCTTGGCATTTCACTATAGAAGATCTTAAGAAGAGAGGAACAACTCGTTTTTCAATCTTTTCCTTAGGCAACAGTGCATCACAGGCTAGACAGTTTGTTGGTACATCAACAACATATATGTTGTTTAAAAAATTTGATGAATTACAAAAGTAACTATAATCATCTTGGGAAATGACCCTAATTTCTGACATTGCATCTGCGCTGTAAGGAATTTTTTCTTTTGATATTGGTACTAGGGATCTTTTAGTGTTTATATTATTTTTCAATGATTTTCTATACAATATTTCTTCAACTAAAAGTTTTTCTTCGTAATCTGTTGGAAATTCTTGGATTTTTTTGATATGCTCACACGAGTATACGCCAAATTTGCATGAAATACACTCAAGCATGACTCTACAATCTTCGTTTGGTTCCAAAATTGCACTAGCAATGGCAATTCCATAATTATTTTTGCCAGGCACACAAATTCCATCAAGGGCTTCCACATAGCTAACACTACCCTGAAAACACCAACATATAATGTACTTTGAAGGTAATATAAGGTTTCCACTAGCCACAATGGAGATCAGAACATCAGAAGGGGCGCTGGTTTCTTAAATAGCTAGTGGAATGGTGGAAACCTTTAAACATATAAGGGTTCATAGAGCTATTGGCAAACCGATTTCCCTGATAATACAGGTTTTCCCACTGATATTTTCATGATTTTTCCAGCTACAAGATAAAATAAATCTAAGATTCAAAGAGTAACTCATTTGATGATTGTCATTTAAGTTAAATTGGTTCAATATTATCATATTAAAGAAGAAATAAAGTCAAATCTTTAATAAGAAAACTTATTGATTCATTAGCGCAAACTTTCGGAACCATCATTAATTTCCCTGATTTTTACAAAAACAATTCCCTGAATTTTCTGTTACCAATCAAATTCCCTGTCATTTCCAGGTTTCCAAGGTCTGCATGAACCCTGTACATGTAGTTAGAAAAAATTCTTAACTTACAAAAGCCTAAATTTCATTTCCACTAAAATCTAAAACAGGAAATATTTACAACATCAATAATTAATCTACATTCTAAAGAAAAAATTATAATTAGGCTAACCCAAAACCAAAAAACTTTCCCATACATGTTATAGTGCATTTTATGAAAGACCACATAATTTATAAATTTTACTAAATTAAATAGATTGTAGGGGATGAGATTTTAGTCGGTTCGGGGAAATATGAAGAACTGGGTCAAGCTAGGTTTATTGAGTAGGCATACAAAGTAATAAGATTTTTATACTTTCCACTGAAACTAATACTTCAACTTCAAAACAGAATAACATGTAATATTATTTGCTTTCATGGATAAAGCTACCTTAAATTGGACTAAAATTTTTGAACACTTCAGAAAATAAACAGTATATTTTCCAAATCTAGAATAATTTTGTGAGTTGCATAGTGGTAGCCCCTGGATTTCTCTATTGCCAATTTATCTTTCGCGCTTACCTAAGTTACCTTAAAACCAAAAAATGTAAATGTAACCATACCTTCTAATATTTCTTGTGTGAAATACTCATCTAGGAAAAACCTTGCACAATTTGCATGGTGGCAGAAATTGCTTTTTCTCATGAACTCTGTATGTAGTAAAATAAGGTTGAATTTAGCTAACTCAATGCTTCCAGGGGTAAAACTAAATTCAACATTACCATCAAAGGTTTCTTTTATCGTTGTTGATAAGTTTATAAAAAAATTATCACAAGCTACACAACAATAAATAATTTTGGCAACATCTGTAAATACTTTCTTCTTTGGTTTAATAAAAATAATTTTTTTTTCCTGTTACAAATAAAAGGAAAATTGTGATTGAAATTGTAAACACAACTGAATATCTATGTCAATTAAGCGGAAATTACACTTATTCTTCAAAAAGTAACCAGTAATTGTAGTAAAATACGATTCCCCTATATTTATGTATATGATTTTGACTTTTCTTAACGTAGTCTTTTAATTTTTACCTTATTTGTTTTATGTGGACAATGTGTAAAGTGCGTAAATTGAAATTTTAAGTCTTAATGTCTTTAAACCGATGAAAACATTTCAAATTGGCACCATTTCTTTAAATCCATTGGTTCTCGAGATACACTTCGAAAAAACTTGAACCGAGTTGTCAATTTCTAAAGACCCTCTACCAGATGGTTATACCTAGCAAATTTTGATACTCTAGTGTAACGCAGATGGCGTGTAGCTAGATTAGTCAAGTTATTCTTAGATTACTTCTGATTATGTTATTATTGCGCCATTGTCACCCCCACCCTTTAACTTGCAAGACAGTTTGTGCCACTCATGTGCTTCTCCACACATGGCATTTAATCTTGTGGGGAAAGTTTCCCCTCTACTGCTGCAGTAATTAGTTGTCATTCCACATTTTCCAAAGAAGTTTAAATAGGAGATTCCTTTAAGGGTAGAGTTCACTTTTTTTACATAAAACTTTAGATAAAGCGATATTTGGGAAAAATCAATTAGTGTTGTAAATAAAAATAAATAGTTAATAATCTACTTTAATTTTTTTCTGTTCCATGTTGAAGTCCAACATCCAAAAACAAGTTCCTCTTTCATCACATGGCTGAATACCCCGCACTTTTGATACTTCGAGTTGGTACACAAACGTATCAGATAGCTATCAATAGTGTAAAAATACGCATCCATAAAGTAAATCAAAAGCAGAAATTTATGTTCTATCCCTATTCAAAATCTCCTTACATAACCAAAATTATAAATGCCATCTATGTAACCAACTTTTCTTTTTATTAATTGAATTAAATGAATTAATATAATTAACTAAACAATTTGTGTGCGAAAAATAAATTATTAGTGGTAATCAAATTGGAGGTTTTTAAATTTATTTTGTAGATATATTTGTTCACCGTCGAGTCTACAGTGACCCTTTTCCCCATAGCATAGCTCCACATTTTGCCTTAGCAGCACTGTATTTTGTTTATATTTTTAGTGTATTCTTATGTATGCACCTAAGACTAGATGATTATATCCTAGGTAGCGCCATTTCGTTTTCGGAATTCTTCGTAATCGAAAAGGCACAAATTTAATTGCAACAATAGCGCCAAAGATAATTCTTTGATAGCGCTTGGCCTTTTCTTAGAGTACCTTTTCAATTATAAATGTTTAATTTCCGATCCATGGTAAATTTTACAATTATAAAATAAAAATATCAAAGGAACTGATACTTCATGGTTTAGTAACGAATTAACGGCTGACGAAGGACCTCGGTCCGAAAGCTCCTAGAAAATAAATAAATATTTTAAACCATGAAGTATCATATCCCTCACCAAAAAATAAGTTGGCTAAAAACCACTTAGGACAACTTGTATTTCAACTTGGTTTTCAGTTTGTATTTGGGACAAATGCCTACTTAAAAATAACTTAAATCCTCTTTATTAATCAACTTATTTCCAACTAAACCAGAATCAACATTTACATTTAACTACTTAAAAGCAACTTAAAAATAATATGTAACTTCCTGACTACTTAAAACCAACTTAAAAATAATATGTAACTTCCTGACTACTTAAAAGCAACTTAAAAATATTATGTAATTTCCTGACTACTAAAAACCAAATAATTATAAACTTAGCAAAAGCAGTATTTTCCTACCAACTGAATAACAACTTATTACCCATTTAATAGTAACTTGAAATATGCTGACAACTTGAGCCTACTTAATACCAACTCAATATCAACTAATAATGTGTATACAAACTAAATACAAACTGAAATCCAACTTATTTTTTGGTAAGGGCAGTTCCTTTGATATTTTTATTTTATAATAGTACCTTTTCAATTTGAAAATGAATTTAGATCATAAATATGGCAAAGTTACATCTTCCAAAAGTTTCAAAACGAAAAGCAGGACAAGAGTCCCGAAATGGCACTGCGGTAGCTATTTTGAAGCTCGGTTTACAGAGGTTTTCCCCCATTGTCAACCCCCTCGATGGTGAACGTTTCGTTGCGGACCTCTCCCAGTGGTTTTCTCTATTTCCTCCATACTCTTTGTACAACTAAATACTAACTTAAAACCTACTTAAAAACCACTTAATACCAACTAGAAGTAGAATTAAAACCAACTCTGATTTCGCTTAAAGCCAACTAATTACCAACTTAAAAATAATATGCAATTTTCTGACTACTAAAAACCAATTAATTAGCAACTTAAAAAAATAAGTATACTCCGGCCAACTTAAAACCAACTTATTACCCCTTTAACTAGTTTCTTGAAATATGCTGGCAACTTGAGCCTACTTGAAACCAACTTAATATCAACTAAAATGTGTCAACCAACTTAAAATCAACTAAAATGTGTAAACCAACTTAATATCAAATAAAAAAACAACTTATTTTTTGGTAAGGGTGCATCTAATGGCTTATTTGGTTTATTTTGAAAGATATGATAAAATTTTCTATTAGCTGGCCAAGTTGTACAAAAAAGTCCAACGAGGACATCTTGTAGCAAACTGGCAGAAGCATAGTAAAGAAAATCTATCTTTGCTTCAAAGTCATAATTTGGTCAAATATCGTGGAACACAATTAAAAGCATAGAACTAAAATTATTAAATCAAACCTCCTCTTCTCCAGTGAAAGTAAGTGATTCATCCTCAGCAGTAGAATCAACGTTTCTGGTAAGTTCACTATTAGAATTAATACTGTCTTCTAAAACCGAAACTCTTCCAGTAATAATATTACTGCTGCTACTAGTGGCTATACACATAGGATTTTCTGTAACGGACATAAACATAAAAGTTTAATTAATAACTAAATGTAATTGAAAATAAAATTAGCAAGATTAAGCGTTTACCCCAGGGGCATACTAAGTTCACCCTTTATACAACTTCAACACATTTCTGTTCATCAAGTTGCATTGCCCTTTAAAAATTTGAAATGCACCAAAATCAGATGCACACATTTCAATGCTTGGTAAAATATAACAGAAATATTTTACCTTCCAGCTATGCTTTACCAAGCTGAATTTGACATTTCAAAGTTAAGGATGTAGCATTTTAAATATTTCCTCGTAGCTCAACCAATGAGTATGGATGAATCCATAGGCTCTTAAGTGGCTATAAAAGCAAAAAGAAGGGTTTTGTAGTTGGTCATATTTAAAATAAAATAGACAAAACACAAATAAATGCGAAAGTGACGAGTTTTATTTCAATAAAAACAGACTAGTTTCGGCACAACATTGTGCCCAAACTATAGTCGGTTTTTATTGGAATAAAACTCGTCACTTTCGCATTTATTTGTGTTTTGTCTATTTTATTTTAAATCATGCGCGTAAGGTGTTTCAAAATGTTACTTTTTTTCTAGTTTGTCATACTAACAAGGATGTACCCAGAACTACCCAGGGCGCATCCAGGATTTAACATGCACCTTATTACCTCCATCTCCTCCCATTAAGTCCCTTCAAACCCCCCTTAAATACTAGTATCATCATAGGAATTAAGGGGCGATGCAGGTCGTGATTCAAGAAGATCATATCTTTTAGATAAAAACTGCATGCGCGCATCCACCTAGGGATATGGGCATCACAGCTACAAATTTTATCTATAAGATATTATTCTCCTGCACCACAATTTGCCTTGCCCTTTAACGCAAATCTAAACCCTATAACTGTGGAGAAAAAAATTAAAAACCTTGCTGCATTTTTAAGAAGCAGTTTTATTTTTGTAATTTAATTGTGACGGACTCCATTGTAAACTAGAGCTTTATTGATCTGAATTGGAATATCCATTCAAAGCTTTATTATTATTATTATTATTATTATTAGAAAAGAGGCAAAATTTTAGAGTGTTGGTAAATATAAAAAATTAATTTGTGTTGTAAAAAGTGAGACGAATAAATAAAAGTACAAAAAGTTGCTAACTAGTGCGACAAAAATAGAAAAGGACAAAGAAACTATAATACTTAAGAGTTTGGAATGCAAACCTAATATTTGATGTTTTGATTCTTTTGAAGCGTCATATGGTTGTTTTCTTTTTCTAAAATGAGCTGATGTTATTTTATGACCAGAAGCATCTACTTTTGATACAGAGCCTGTAACTTTTCTCCAAGGAGTTCTTTCAGACATTCTTAGAAAAGATATTGGTAATTCAACTTAAAACATTGCTATAAAGTTATTAAGTTAGAAGAATATGCTCTAAATTCAGAAGTAGCGCTATGAATTTTTCAAATGTTACTTATGGCGCCCTATAGCCATTAGAAATTTCATCAGGTTTCATTTTAAAAATTAACTTTCAGCCCAAATTAACCTTAATTATGATTTATATATATATATTTATTTCATTTTTTGCTACTCTAACTATTTTTGGTGTATTTTGGTAAATATAAAAAATACAGCCTCAGCCTACACTCAGCGCCGCCACTTACTAAAATACCAGTAATTAATGTACCCAAAGCTAAATGGTAAATTTTGTTCATAGGAACACGGGACATTGATTGGGTCTACATTAATGTAGGACCAATAGACAATTAACACTCTGATACCTCAACAATGCGCATTTAGATAAAAGAGTCATTCTACTCACTTTTAGAAATTAAATTTTGAAATCACTGTTCAAAATGAATTCACATCAAATAGATAACCGAATTAAATCCACTGTGAAAAATTGTAATAGTCTTAATACAGCTTTCTCACCGTGCAATTTCATTAAAGCGCTACAAAATGGCTTGGGGTAGTTATCATCTCAGCTTCTGCAAATAAAGTTTTTATTCTTAAATTGGCAGGATTACTGCAGAAATAATTTAACAGAAGAAGTACAATAAAACTAGATTCTATCAATTCATGCTTTGCTAAGTGAAAACTGACATTAAATTTCATCATTGCATTATTAGTAAAATAAATCAATGCTGTGATTGAATGGTCAGACACTTACCAAAACCCCCCAGAAAATACTACTAATAAAAAATCCTGGATTTTTAAAAATTTGAAAAAATTTTACCAAAAAAACGGGTGTCCCATCCCTAGCATTTTAGTCTTTATAAATTTCCACTGCAATATAAGAATCTAAGTTATACTACCAGACAAGTAATATTCTTAGCCAAATTATGAAATATTTATTTTAAAACACATAGTGTCAATGCCAATGAACTTATTTTCTGGAGAAAAAAAATGTATATTAAAGGCGTCCAAAATTGAACAACAAAATGTTTTTCTAAGTACTTAAAATATTTAATGTTTAATACATTTTCTTTCATGGCGGTATAGGCTATATAGTCTTAAAACATTTCCTTATAACTTAATAATGTATAATTACACACTATGACCTTCACTTACAAAAATAAATTACTTTACTTTTTAGAGTGTATTTGCTATATAATAATAATAAGCTTTATTTGTCCTTTAGACAAAAGGGCCGGATATCCCTGTTCATCAGTTTTATTATGAACTGAATTAATTCAGATTTAAAACTATTTACGTTTTCTTTGGTTTTGAGGGCTAGTGGTAAGTCGTTCCAAGCTTTTTCCATTTATATTGTACACTATTATTTGCTTTACCTTTTATATTTAACCCATGCATGATATTCTCTGTCATGGCTATGAGCTAATTAAGGTTTAATAAAAATATTTAACACTTATTCTGGAAAGTTTCCTTAGAATACTCTATACATAAAAGTTAAGAGATTCAAAGTATATCTCTGTTTTAGAGTAAGCCACCACAATTTATTTAGGCATTCCTTGCTGAATCGTATTTTCTTTTATGTAGTATAATTTTAGCACAGCGGTTTGGAAAGATTTGTAGTTTTTAAAAGACAATTTGTGTACATGTTGTAGAAGATTGATCCATAATCAAAGATACAGTACCGCCTAGAACAAAGTTCACTAAGCAAGCGCTCGCTTAAAGCGAAGCGGGGGTCTGTCAGCAGCCCTAGCTCATGTTTCCCCCCCCCCCATAAGCGCCGCTTTAAGCAAGCGCAGTGAACTTTGTTATTGGCGGTACTGTAGGTTGGAATAATACATTTTATAACTGAGCGCCTAACTCCATTTTGAGATTACACAGTAACTGGTATATATTCCATATTCTTGTGTTCAGTTTTGTAACTATATAGTCTACGTGAGGTTCCCAAGATAATCTATCATCCAGGCTAGTATATCCCCAGTTATTCAACTATATCAACTCTATATTAATATAGAGGGTTCCCAAATCAGTGATCCCCTTAAGTTGGTCTTTCATATTTGGGGGCGAAAATAGCATAAATACAGTTTTTTTTGGGCAAATCTGAACCATCACCTTCAAACCATGTTAAACCTTTTTAGAAACACATTATTGGCTAACTAGGCCATTTTGAGACAGGATATGCACTCTACTAACTCGAACATGATGGTTCTGAATCTCTGGGTTATTTAGTTGCTATGATATTCATTCGCCAAAATGTATTAATAAAAATAATTGCAAAAAATAGTAAACAGAAAAGCATTATAAACCACTTAAATTTTTGTGTAGACTCTCTTGGGTATAAAGAACATTATTAGACAGGGATACACATCCTCAATCAAATTACTTAGGCTCAAAAACATGAATATCAGTTTTCAATACAGTACTCAAATGCAGGGATTTACTAAACTTTGACTAGGTTCATACAATATTACTGATAAGAGTTTTTTTGTAGTTGTAGATGAAATGCCCTTAGCAAATCTGGAGGATGTGGAAATAACCACCCAGTTTTACCCTCTGTTTGTTTCAATGATTACTAATTAAAAAGTTATACCCTCAAATAGATCACTTAAATGTTTTGAATACTTTAAAGCAAGCATCTATCATGAAGAAGTACACACAGCTATCAGTGAAAAGAGTGTGCCACCCTAACACCAGTAGCTTGATAATATTAATTTTTCTACAATATTAAACTGCTCCTAATTGCAACAACGTTTTAATTCATATTGTGTAAAACTGACAGTGGGATTTAATATTATTTGTTTTTACACGTTTCAAATGATTTTTGGCAGAGTATGGAAGCAAATTACAAAAGTGCAAAACTCATTATATGCATTAGACCTGCTAGCATTTGATTTCGATTTCTTCATATTGTACTCTCCAAACTCATACTGAAAAATAAATGGGGGAGCCAATGCTTTTGTTTGGTAGGGTGCGCTTAGACTATACCATCTAGCTTCTACAAGCCTTCCTATTACTTCCTTGCCCCCCGCTAGGAAGGCTTGTGGAAGCTAGTCAGTAGAGTGTAAGCGCACCCTACCAAAC
Organism: Leiobunum rupestre; assembly: GCF_980474605.1. Classification (NCBI taxonomy): domain Eukaryota; kingdom Metazoa; phylum Arthropoda; class Arachnida; order Opiliones; family Sclerosomatidae; genus Leiobunum; species Leiobunum rupestre. The sequence continues at coordinate 484,821 of NC_143387.1, forward strand.
AAGAGGAGTTATTCTCCCTTCAAGGAGATAGTTATTTAAAAATAGCCCAAAGGCTATACCAGTGCCCCCCCACCCCATTATTTATAATCATCAGGGAGCTATTAAAAGGCCTATCAGTGGCCTACCTTAAGCCACGATAAGTGCTAATTGAGTCAACTTTTTATGATTGTTTCTATTGCATTTTACGCTATGTTTTTACAGATTGGCATAATTTAAATTAAATTAAACTTATTTCTAAATATTTTGTATATTTAAACAATGCATCAAAAATTTCAAAAGGTAAAATTTGCGATATTTTTAAAAGGGCCTACCAGAGACATACCGTCCATTAATCAATTATTTTCCCATTTTAAACAAATTTTAGCTATTTAAGAAAGGGCCTACCAGTGACCTACCTCCCATTAATAGATTATTTTACCATTCCAAACAAATTTTCGCTATTTAAGGGCCTACGATGTTATTCAAATAGAGTAATGGCAGTGCTACGTCACACGATGTCACCCATGCTTTTTCCTATTCATAAAAAATTTGCGCCCACAATGGCGGCCATGACCAAAGCTACGGAGTGCTACTACTCTATAGGATTTCAAATATACTTCAATTCTAAAATATTTGAAATTTGTATTTTAATTTTGCACTGCTGAGCTCCGCAAGGAGCCGCTCTGTTCAAAAAGAGAGTAGTTTCAACTACAGCAATAAAAACCTGCAAACCTTTATTAATTAAGAATAAACATTACTCTCAAACTTTGTAGATAAAACCAAAGAAATTAAAGAAACATCTTAAGCCATATAAAATAATGCAATACTAAAGTAAATAGTTAAAAGTAAATACTATTCTTACAAAACGAACATTTAACCATCTAAATGAATCATTCCACGATAATATACAACAAAATAACCACAAAGCAGCATTTCTTATTTTGGGCCTTGGTCTTAAAAACATGGTGCTGAATGAAACGAAGAAATATTACCGAAATTAAGCAAATTGCTCACTTATAAAAGGTGAATTAAAGTAAAATAATATATCTATTATAATACCCTTCCGCATCCAAAATTAATTAGATTAAGTATTACGCTTGAAATTTGATAATAAAATCATACTTACAATGAGAAAACGACGTTAGAAGATTAAAGAAAATACAGCAGACGACACTTCACCAAACTGTGCAGACAACCATTCTTCAAATATTCACCTTTACCCCTCCATAGCTTCCACAAGGCTAAATTTGTACTCATGTTTAGCGCCCGTTTTTCGAGCGTTTTCCTTTCTCCCACACTGACCACCCCACTTCAACTTAAACTATTGTAAACTTTTAAATTGTGTATTGGTATATAACAAAACAGAAATTACTTATTTCTAATGCTTAAGTTTTTTCATTTTTAGGTAAATCAAGTATCACTGAAGATTAGACTGCTGAAATTGAAACATTTGTCACATTCTTGAGGTTCTTTTTGAAATTTGCATTCAATTTCAAGATGGGTACATTTGAAGCCCACCTGCTTATGAATTTAAATTAAAAAAATTGTCAGAACTATTTTTCTTGTCAATCTTTTTTGGAAATGAAGTCTGCTGATAGTTCTTAAAGCGTGCACTTAGTTTTGTTTTAATTGTTCAAGGCCGTTCATTTGACCAGTGCAAATTAGTTTATTTACCCAAAAAAAGGCCTTAATTAAGGCTTGAAAATAATAAAAATAATCAATCAGAAGTTCCTAATAACTGTAACATTGTCACTGTACAATGCTTTAGTAACATTTTTTATGATAGAATTGGTTGTCAACAAATGCTATAATTCTTAATATGGTATAATTACTGTAAAAATTGTATGAAATAGAAATCTTCACAAAATGTGAAGAGATATTGATAAGAGTACATTTCTTCGGACTTCATCTTTATTCTTTTATTAGGATTGTTTTACAATCTTAAAATTTTCTATCCAAAATTTAACTACTAATATATAATTGGTCATTTAAATAAAATGAGAAGGGCAGTTTGATACCAAATTTAAAAATTAATTTGGCAGTGGTTGAAATATTTAAACTTTTGGAAAGATAATTGTTTTACATAAAAACCCTTGTTAAAGAAATTTTTGTACAAGAAATAGTTGAAAGCATTTTAATGTGATTTTAGTATTTATTCAAAACAGTAAAACCTGAAATAACTACAAAAAATTTGTATTTTTAAATATAATTTTGTTATTTTAGTTTAAGAAATAGTGGAAAGCATTTATGTGTGATTTTAGTGTTTCATAATTTCTTCAAGACAGTAAATTCGGAAATACATAGTAAAGGACATCGCACTTCTTCTATGGGATTTGGCTTTCGACCGATTTTTTCAAATTGAAACATGTTGTTGGGCTTGATAAAAGGAGCAAAATTGTCCATTTCTTTTTTCCCTAGCTCCTATAGTTTGGCCAGTAGCAGCGGTCAAAAGTGGACGAAACTTAGTGTAGTCTATTTGTTAAAAGAAGTCTCGGCCCATCGCTTAGCCACGGCCCACTGCGCATGCGCTCGCGTTCTCTCGCCCCATAGCGGCCCGCTCAATCAGCCCAAAATAGAGAATGCCATTTGTGGCCGCTACGTAGGCTGGAGCGCTATAACCTGACCCCTCTTTAACATTGAATCCTACGGAGATATGTTGTTTTTTGATTTATTATGAAAAAGATTAAGAATTAATAGGCATTTTCAAGGAAATGAAAGGTAAATCAACTCTTTTTATACGTTTTAATCACTTTTTCAAAATTTTTACGTTTGTTTTTCCCGCCGAAAATAATATTTTTAAATCACCAGATGTCAGATGCTCTCGCTACTGAGTCAGCTGTTACAGTTGACAACACGTCCATGAAAAAGACTGCTTGGATAATCACAATTAACGCTTGTAGCTAAGCCAATAGCAAATATTTTAATAACTGGGAAATGGAAAGTAAGTTATTATTTAAATATTTACAATCCATAATATGGAGAAGTTTAAACAAAGTTATTATTTATCTGTTTCCAGGAATGACTGCCGTAAATGTTGTATTGGACATTCCACATTTGGAGAAACTTTATCGTTTGAGGCTTAAAGCTAAGTTCTTTAAGTTTCTCGTAACAAGCTGAAATTTAACCGTGTTATATTATCAACTAAAGGTGGAATTATTTTGTCACAGATAAATTTGCAGAAGTTGAAGCACGAGTGTCATTGCAATCACACTGTAAAAGAGGACATTTAGAAAGCTTCGGCAAATTGTTACAAATTCCAGGAGTTTCTCGTAAATATGGAATCGCTCCCTCTATGAAGGTCAAAACAATTGAGATAATCAAACAAACTTCTGCTTTGGATATTTTAAACCACCTCTGTCTGATAGTTAAATTAAATCAAGGAGCGGAGAGTAGTAAATCCCAATTCGAAATTTGATTCGTTTAATCAATAAATCTAATATTTGTTTGAATTTGGTTACTTGATTTTAAGAGGCAAGAAAATGACTAAACATTATTTACATTTTTGAGGGACTACTAATTTTTAATTTCAGGTCAGTATATCCCACCCTCAAGGGTCTACAGACGCCAGTGCATTTATAACCAAATTGTTTACAGGTTCTTTGAAAATGTCAAGCCCCACAATTGTCTGTTAGAGATGAATTCTGTACCTTTATCTGTGTCACTAAAGTGTAAACTGCATACTACACTTAATGCTGATGTGTCATTTATTTTGTAATTATCACGTGATGTGATATGATTTTCAGCCATCTTTCTCACAGAATTTCATCACTTTTTTAGATTTGCAATAAGGAACGCAAAAGCATTTTAATCTAGTTAAGTAAGGGTAACTAAATTGTTGAATAAAAATTATTTAATTTCTAATTACCTGTAAACTGTATTATTACGTTTCAATAGTTTGTATAATCTAGTGAATCCATTGACTTATTGATAAATGAAATTCAAAACCATATAAATATATGTTGGAACTTATTCTTAAAAGGGTTTCAAACAATGTAAATCTTAGAACATGTTTATAATAAAAATGAACAAATTCCACCTAAATAAACATTTTATTTTCTTTAGAAGATAATGAAAATTATATAGTTATATCAGAAATTCATGTATTTCTGGTTATATGTATGGAAAAATGGCTACAAGACAAGGTAAAAGTTGTAAATAAAACTAACTAGGGTTAACTTTCTTGCTAAACAATTTGAAAAAAACTGAATTATAACCTAATTTTTTAAGTTATAAATGGAAATATAACTTTCAATTACAAAATAAAAATGAAAAAAATTAGCTTTAAGAATATTTAGGTACTTTTTAGCAGCACGTACTCATCAGTTGTTGAGTTTCCCACCATAGAGTATGATGTTAAATCGGTTGTAAATAGACGCGTTTTTAGGGTTGGGACGAAGCGCTCCCGGCGGACGACGATGACACTAATCGCTAAACTTTTGATTCGCGCCAATACATGGATTTGAAATTCTTTGAGCGGGCCGCTATGAGGCGAGAGAACGCGAGCGCATGCGCAGTGGGCCGTGGCTTAGCGCTCTATGTTTGCGCGTCGGTAGTCCGGGCTCACTATCAATAGAGTTTTCTTGCCGAAATTCCGGGTGCTTCCCAAAACCGAGCGTCGTATTTGGTTTCGTTCTGTTCGTACGACGTTCTGATCGCACGATGAACAAACTCAGTAGATAAATAGTTAAGTATTGATTCTTAACTATCGTGTGACCGTGACTTTAACCGACTATGTGCTGTATCGATAAATAAGTGTTCGATCTGTTGTTGAGTGACTGTTTCTTACCTATGAGCGAGTGTTGAATGTGGGATTCAACGAAACGGTTAATCATATATATTCTGATTTCTTTAGTATTTCTTTTATTTTATTATTGCTCATAAAATATTGAATAGTGATTAATTCCACGTACGAAAATTCATCGAATAATAAGTTGCGAGAAAAGAAATAATGAAGTAGAGGTGTAAAAATCTTGGCAAGAAAACTATATTGATAGTGAGCCCGGACTAGCGACGCGCGAGCGTAGAGCGCTAACCGATGGGCCGTGACTCCTTTTAACAAATAGACTATACTAAGCTTTGTCCACTTTTGACCGCTGATTCTGGATAAACTATAGGAGTTAGGGAAAAATGGCAATAGACAATTTTGCTCCTTTGATCAAGCTTAGCAACATGTTTCATTTTGAAAAAAATCTGTCGAAAGCCAAATCCCATAGAAGAAGTGCGATGTCCTTATTTAAAATAAAAGACTTAAAAAAAATTGTATTTTGAAATGTAATTTTGTTATAAAAATATTGTGTAAGCATTTCATTTTAAGACAGTCAAACCAGAAGCAGAAATATATAGTTTCTAAAATAATTATTATTCAAAGAATACACTATTTTAATTGGTAAAAATTTCAAATAAGTAGTATTTTGATGTGTAAATCAACTTCTCATTTGCAAAAACAAAAAGTCTAAAACATATGGTTGGGCTGGCTGGTTTAATAAAATGATTTTAAAAAATATTTGATTTAAATCATCTAATGTATTTCAATGAAGGATTTAAAAAAGCAAAAAATAAGTTCTGTAACAATTACATTATAATATGATATGATTAAACAATGTTTTGTGTAAAGATTTCAGATAAGTTGGGTTATTTTTGACTCCTTGGTAGTTTATTATTATTTGTAACATAATGAAGCAAACCCTCAGAGTGAAAGAAGGTGGATTAGTGCGAAACTAGCCTCACAACATAGTATTATATCTTATTATAAACTTAGTCACAAAATATTTAAAGTCCTAGAGGAAGAATTGATCTTTAATGTCCATTTTACCTTACTTTTTAACGTTTGATCAATGTTCCATCTCGATCAATGTTCCATTTATAGTAAGTAATTTGACATTTTTATAATGAAGTAAGTATACAATATTTGACACCATGCAGTCATCACAGGCACTCTCACTTAAATCAATAAACTATTATATCGATACACATGAAATGCTGAAGGTTCTGTTGCCGCCGTGATATGAATGAACCCTGAGAAACAGCATCTCATGGGTGTAGGAACGTGTGGGGGGGGGGGGGCAAAGGCGGTTTATCCACTTAAACAAGAAAATCTCAACCAGCTGGAGTTTTAGCTTGTACTTAAATAAAGAATGTATTTACTCATAGTCAGGGAGAATGAATATGTCGGGAGTAATCGGCTTTTTTTTAGGTTGAGTACCAGAACTGGACCTCGAATGAGTAATTGGAGAATAATATAAATAGTTTAGAGTCTAAAAAAGTAGAAATAAAAATTTAATCTGCTAGAAAATAGCATTTAAAAATTGGACAAACGCCTGTAAATTTGTCCTTCACGCATTGCATAGGCGTGTATGGTGAAGCTCGCCACCAGTGTTTAGTTTAGTACTGCCTTTGCTATAGGACCCCTGTAAAGGTGTCACTTTTGCGAATGAATGAATGAATGAATATTTATTTTCAATTTAAAATACAAATCCCTTTTATAACAGGGAGGAAACCATTTACTGGATTCGCGGGGAAAAACATAAAACGAAATACGTTAGCACTTTAAATACAAATATAAAATGCGCCAAAAATAAAAACAATGAAATTAAATTAAAAATTGAAAAATTTAAAAAATTAAACATTTTAAAGGATGATATATACAACTAATATACCGAATTTCGCTGCTCAAGGAGAAGTTGACATACACGTACTTATAGCGAAATTTCGCGTTTTAGGAAAACGATAGATACGACTGCGGTTATTTCAGCATGATTTCAGCTCATCTATAAATTATTAATTTGTATTGCGAAAGAAATAATTTATTTTTTTTAATTAAAATTTTATAATATCAAGGAATTATAACTATTGACTCAACAGAACCAAATATAAAACAAATTACTTCTAGCTTGTCAACAAATAAGGTATTTAATCAAATTCCCGCCAAATCGTAGATTTCCCTAAATATGAAATAAAGCCGTAATTCACTTAGTTTAGCGTTCATAAACGAAAACTTAAGTCGCTTTGATGAAGTAGTTAAATTTATGTACAAAGAAAAGCATTTAATCGTCAAATTGAGTTTGAGCGCGATCCTCAAAATTTGAAATGTCGGCGGGAAATTTGAATTCGGGAAGTTGAATGTGTTTAAAAACAATGATTAACGAGTGCAATTGGAAACATTTTTAGCTATTTCTCTAAATTACACTCCAACTGAGGTTAATATCGGGAAAATTAAATTAAATCTGCAACTAATGGAGCCCTAGGATCTCTAATTATCTTAGTAAATAGGGTTAGTTGGAAACCCTTTCTATCGTTTCCGTAAACACGCGCAATTTTGCCCTTTCCAATGGGGAAAACAATTCTTTGGAAAATTTCGCCCTTTTCGATGGTAATAAATTTCTGTGGAAAATTTAAAATTCCTTTAGTTTGCCGCACTAAATAATAAAATAATATAAATAGTTTAGAGTCTAAAAAAGTAGAAATAAAAAATAATCTGCTAGAAAATAGCATTTAAAAATTGGACAAACGCCTGTAATTTCGTTCTTCACGCATTGCATAGGCGTGTCGAGTGAAGTTCGCCCCCAGTGTTTAGTTTAGTACTGCCTTCGCTATAGGACTCCTGTAAAGGTGTCACTTTTGCCGAATTTCGCTGCTCGAGGAGAAGTTGACATACGTACATGTCCCTTATGTGAAATTTCGCGTAGTTAATGAAAAATACGACTGTCGCTATTTCAGCTCATTTACAAATTATTAATTTGAATTGCGAAATAAATAATTTAAGTTTTTTAAGAAATTAAAATTATAAAATATCATGGAATTAGTAAACGACTACGATGTTTTCGTTTGTAGGGCTTAATGTGAAATGAAAATTTACCTTTTGTAGTTGATTCATAACGAGTGTAAAAACCCAAAATGGTTATTAAATTAATGAAGAATTGTGTGAACTTAAACTTGGAATAACTTCAAAAGATGATTACGTTTCATATCAGAGGTAAATAACGAAATATTTCATTAATAATTATACGCACACGCAGTTTCCAAGTCATACCAAGCTCATTCAATTAGAAATTAAACTTTGTTGTTTACCAATATTCAATATGCCCTATAAATCACATGTAGTCATTTACTTAACGCGTTTTATATAATTATATTAACTTCATAAGTTAATTAGTTAAATTATTTATATTTATCAATATAATACCAACTATAAAATCGGGCCATTTTGAAAGTTGTCTAGCGTTTTTCTTAAACTTGGAATTTCACCGAAAGTACGTTTATGTGAACTTCTCCTCGAGCAGAGAAATTCGGCAGGTGTGAGACCTTTACAGGAATCCTATAGCGAAGGCAGTACTAAACTAAACACTGGTGGCGAGCTTCACTCAACTTGCCTATGCAAGGCGTGAAGGACAAATTTACAGGCGTTTGTCCAATTTTTAAATGCTATTTTCTAGCAGATTAAAATTTTTATTTCTACTTTTTTAGACTCAACTATTTATATTATTTTATTATTTAGTGCTGGAAACTAAAGGAATTTTAAATTTTCCACATAAATTTATTACCATCGAAAAGGGCGAAATTTCGCGTTTTACGGAAACGATAGTAAATGTTTCCAACTAATCCAATTTCCTAAGGTAATTAGAGATCCTAAGACTCTATTAATTGCAGATTTAATCTAATCCGCGAAACTGAAATTTTGAAAATATACGAATATTAGTTTTCCCGCGCTTTTTTAGGTATTTATTCAGATTACTCTTGTTCACACTTAGCGCGTCTAAGCCTTGGATACCTACAATTTCAAAATAGGTTGGCGAAGTTTTCCAATGCCAACAAACTTTTAGTTTGGAAAACTGCGAAAAACATCCCAAACTTTAATATTTAAGCAAGAAATAAATTATATTCTTATATGTTCTTATAAGATTAAAATAATACAATTGAACATGTACTGGTTAACTATTGTTTAAACGCCAAAATACAAAATTTATTTCATTTGGTAAATTCATCTGCTATTATAGCCAAGCCCAGAAGACCGGCGTACTTATCATGCTTCTGATTCCAGATTACAAGTCTTCATACTTTTATCGCAAAAGCTATGAAACTAAATAAATTTTAAATCACCTAACACAAATGTTAAAGGCTAAGAGTATACGTATAGTGTATGTTTTTAATACCAAGTTACTAACTTAGAATACTTAATATAAATATTAATTATTTGTCAAAATTAGTATCTGGAATTTAACATTTTCAATCAAAGGTTCAATTTTTATCAAAATTAAATAAATATTAATTTTTATTTTTTTAATATTTTAGTATCATATTATAGTGATATTATTTCATAATAAATGATATATAATGATGTCATATGATGATAAGTTTAGTTTGGCGCTCTAATACTAGTTCTAAGATAACTTCATAACAAGACCACTAAAATATAGTTTGAATACCTTAAACGTAAGATTAGATTAATAAAATACTAGTTTTTAAGTAGGCACCGGTCCGTTTTCTTTAATTAAATACCTTTTCTTAAAATGAGTTAATTCCGTTTTATTATCCCAGAGCGCTCTCTGGTCCACTTTACAATATCCACTAATTTATTTCAAGAGAGCATAGTAGTGAAGAGGCTTCGTAGCGTTCTGAGTGCAGTAAATGGAAATCGTTATAAAAATGGTACAATCATGTTTTAATTTTAATTATTTTATTTGTTTATCCCTTGCACTATGGCTTTCAAAGCTAAGTGTTATATATAGTCTTTGCTTCCAATTAAGTAAACTTGCAGACAAATATTTAATGAGTGTAACATGATTGATAGAGTACGAGCGAATGCGATGGACGCGCAGCGCCTCTAGGGGCGAGCTCACGCGTAACTTGGTTAAAAGTTTTTACCCGCCCCCATTGAAATGAATGTTAAGTTGGCGATAATTAAACGTTAATTAACCTACCAAATGATATAAGAAATATTGAACTGACAATTTTTCCCGTTTATATGAACTTAAATGTAATATACAATCGTCTTGAAAAATCGTTTATCGTTATATAACATTCAAAATTAATATTTTTCCCGCGCCATGTAGATAATCGAACATCTGCTCGTCTAGGTAAAGTTTGCGTTGTCAACCCAGCAAATGAAAGGCAATTAATCTTGCCCGGTACTTAGCCTCGGTTTAATCTGCCGCGTATTTTCAAACAGAAAAACCCGAACGCCCCTTGTAATAAGAAACAAATAACGAAATACGTTCTAAGTCCATTTAACGCCAAAAATCCCACGTATTTCGTTATTTGTTTCGTATTACAATTAGCGTTCGCCATCATTTAAAGATAGTTCTCGGGTTTTTGAGTTTCAAAATACGCGGTAGATTAAACCTAGCCTTAAGTCTGGGCAAGAGTCACCGCCTTAAAATTTTCGTCTACTTTAAAGATATATTGTGAACGAACCAATGAATGAAAAGTTATGAAGCTAGCTTTTAAATAAACCATGAAACTTATTTCAAGTTATATTTATAATTCACTGATGACAAAATTCGCGAAAAGTATCAATATCGTTCCGAATTTCAACGTACTTTCTAAAATCTCATTTTGCTTTCTAATACGCGCGTTGACAACGTAAACTTTACCAAAACGAGCAGATGTTCGATTATCTATATGGCGCGTTAAAAATATTATTTTTGACCGTTATAAAGCGATAAAGGATTTTTCAAGACGATTTTATATAAGATTTAAGTTCATATAAACGAAAAAAAATGTCAGTGGAATATTTCGTATACCATTTGGTAGGTTAATTAATGTTTAATCATCACCAACTTTACATTAATTTCAATGGGGGCGGGTAAAAACTTTTAACCAAGTTACAAGTGATCTCACCACGAGAGGCGTTGCGGGTCATTTTCGTTTGAAACCGTCAAAGCGCATGGTTAACAGCTTTTTTCGGCCGACGAAGGCCATATTCCTCTTTCCAGGTGTCGGAATTCTTCTAAACTAGTAGAACTATCAAACTTCCGGCCTTAATCTTTATGTGACCTCTAAATACTAACAAGGCTAAGTAGTGCTAACAGAATCATCTATATAGCTGAATCAAAGTTCACAGTAAACCAAAAGTCGGCAACCCCTAGTCCCCTACTACCAGTTTAACCCACTTCAACTTAAGAAATCGCCTATCAAAAGAAAAGAAAGTAAAGAATCCGTAAGTGTTGTAATTGTTTTCAGGTGACATCAGTTATTTAATTTTTAATACAATCCAATATAGTTATCCTTGCCAAGGTTGAACAATTTTTTGCTGCTATTGCATAAAAAAATCATTAATCGATGGCTTGGATAGTGGATGGTTTCTCCGTATCTATTTTATTAGAATATTTGAAATGCTTTTAATAAAATCAAATATATAGGGTGAACCTGGAGTAGATAAATTTTTCTTGGCTTACCTTTAACTCTGTAGCACTCCAGGAATTTTTTCACGGGTAGGCTCAATTAGGATATTTGCTTCTGCTGCTCTGCTTCCAGTCGTAGAAGTAATGATGCTATGTTTTAGTCTCTTGTTAGTTTGTGTAAACTTAAAGGTTATGAGCCGGTACTGGGATATGATAGTATTGGCGAAACTTTTCAGCTTCGTTCCAAATTAAGTCGAACCTTACAGAACTTCTAATGCCTTCTAAACTAGCTACTGTGTTTTCGCAAATAGCAATAGCTTCCGTTAAAAAGACTCTAGAACTTTGCAAGTATTCTGATAGAGAGCTCTATCTCACTGAAGATGACTAGTTCAAACTGCATATCAAGACAAAATGTAAACATATCTGTGCTTAGTTGTGGGAGGAAACCGTTTCTGTGAGGTTTCACAACCTGTGTCCTGTGTAATGGTCCCCTCTTCACCTGAGATGGAAAACACCCAAGAATATGGGTAATTGGCTTTCCTTGTCGAATCAAAGGTGTTTTCCAGGAGTGAAGAGGTGCGAGTGGACACAAGTATGGCTACAAACTACATTGAAACAGGATATAGTTGGAAAATTTTGAAGTACACGTTGTGAAACTATTTTAAGAAGCGCTTTGCAGTGGTCCCTCTAATAACGTTAGCAAATCCACTTATAAAAATAAAGCTTTGAAGGACGGGGCGGATCCATGAGGGATCAAAATGATTTTCTAGAAAATAGTTTAAGATTTCTCAAATTCTCATTAATTTATAAGTTATTGGTTCAATAATTAGAAGTCCGGGTAGACACATTTCAACATTTAGGGAGCCCCAAAGTAGGCCCAAAGTTTTCAATGTAGGCAAGTGCCTACTTGAGCCTACTGCTGGCGGCGCTACTGATTTAACTTCCCCTATAAAAAGACTAGTTTTCCCTGATATATTGAACCAAAAATTTGTGAATAGGATTCTACGTGATAACAAATCTTTTTTACTTTACATAAACAAATTAATTACCCCAATATAAAAATTAATAATAGCGAACAACATATATTTTAATTATTTATCCTTATTGACATGATTTATCTACCTGGTGTTTTTCTAAGAGTAAGGGGTCTTAATGAGTAGAAATTGTCTAAAGCGATTTGAGTCTGAGACTCCCAAAAAATACTTAAATTTATAATGGAATCGGGTAGCAAAGTTTTGATACAGGGACTTTATGAATGTTTACCCTATAGGGATTAGTGTAGGAAATTTCAATACCTCAGTGCCTTAATCTCGATTGGCAATTTCTACTGGCTACTCTGAGCACTCCAAAATTCATCACAGATTCATCGATCTGGGGAAAAAGCTACTCTTAATTTTCCAGTGGCGTGTAAAATCTTAGAGCGAATGCTCCCAGAGTGACAGAGAGCAGCCAGTGGAAATCGTTAAATGATAATATATGGTAATCTCGGGAGAATATGGATAATGCACATGGATTTCCTCACAAATTTGATTCCAATTCGGTAATGTCAAATACATTTCCTATAGGTATATGGTTACTGTAGGAATCCAATGGGTCCCATTGGAGTTCATAAATGAAATGTATTGTAATTTCTATTGGAAATGGTCCAACAACATAATAGGTTTCCTATATGAATATTTTCCAATTTGATTCCAATGGTTTTTTCTATGAGGGTCTCATGATGTTTTTTCTTCTTCTAATAGTTCCATTATGAGCTCATCAAAACGGGCAAAACAACAAAGAATTAGCTGCAGATTCAAACTCATTGAGCAGTATGTAAGTCCCAAGGAAATAGATAATTATCATTAAAGGTTGACAAATAAATAACAGTAAACATGCATGATTCTTAAAAAAAATATTTAAAGGGCAACGCAACTTAGTTGAAGTGGAGTGTTTCTAGGGAGCGTAGTACACAACAAAGGCAAGGAAAAAAGAAAATGCAACGTGTGTTGCCACACTTCCACCCACCAAGCTAAATTGCCCTTTAAAGTATAGTATGCTGAGACTTTGTAAGCAGATAAAAAAAAATAGCTTTGAAATCAAGGTTATTTTTTAATAGGTTGTAAACTAAAGTTTTAAAGTTACCTTAGTTAAATTTAATTAGCTCTTGTCAGGGCTGTATTTACTTGATTGAAGGCCCCTGGGCAAAGCAATGCATGGGGCCCTTGTGTAAAATAGTAATTCTATAAAAAGATTACTCACGAGTACTACTTAATCAATTTTTAAGAAGTTAAGTCTATAAACCAAACAATTCTTCACGACTACTACTGTACTTCAGTTAAGATTAAATAAAAAATGAAGTTTAGAACTTTCTAGTAATAATGTCAATTACGTAATGATTATTCAGATTGAAAATGAGGCCCTAGAGCAGTGCCCTTTTTACCCAATGGGAAATACTGCACTGATTCTTGTAATTTGGTTGACTCTGGAGTAATTTTAAAATCTTACCATTATAGGCTGGCGATTTGTACAGAGAGGCGAAAGTGCCGTCTCTGTTTATAACAGTGAAAAAGGGGAAACTTACATTCAAGGCACATGGGATGAATGAAAATTATTTAGATGAAATAAAAAAATTATTTCTGAACTCAATCAAATTAAATTGCAATAAAGATAGTGCTAATGGTTGTGAGTATTTAAATAATTTGATTACACGTAAAGTATAAATTAAAGATAACTGAAAATAAGCAGGGATAAATACTTGGTATAGGGTAATAGCACTCTGTAGCTTTGGCCATGGCCGCAATTTTTGTCACAAATTTTTTATCTATAGGATAGAGCATGGGTGACGTACTAGGACGTCACAGTGCCATTACTCTATAGCCTTGCATTGTTTCGAATAAAAGCCACATCTCTTATCTTTCCCCAGCTAAAGGGGAAGAAAACCACAAAGGAATGACACACACAGCTTGCGTTCCCATTGGCAGTCTTGCTCTAACGGGGAAAAAAAATACTATGTTTCATTGGTTAACAAAACCTCTGATACATTAAAATGCCAATGAATTAAAAATAAACCTACGAAACTAAATGTAATTGTGATAAAAAATACATAGGGGAGACAAAGAGATTGGTAAAAAACGACAAAATAAACATAAAAATAGTATTAAAAAGGGGAATGAACAAAATGGTTTAGCAATGCATATTGTATAAGTTAGACAAAAACTGTATTATTAATATTGTAAGAGGGATGTAAGTCGCAAGTTGATTTGGCCCTCTAACCAAAAATACTAAAAACAAAAAATAAAATAAATTTGAATTTGAAAGGAGAAAAAATCATAAATTGATTGAAATTTCGCAAAGGTTTTATGTCAAGAGTCAAGCTGATACAAGCAATGTTTTAAGGAAGCAGTATATATAAGGGATTAGGGCAATTAAATTTGGACAATGGAGCTGTAAATATATCTGGCTGGGGAGGTTTTAAAATGAAAACATTAAAAAAAAATATATATAAAATTACGAAAAATAAATTAAAAATAACACCAGGGGTAATTTTGTATAATCTTTTGTTGTAGAATTTTAATTTTTTTGTAATCCTATTGTATATTTTATTAGTTATACATGAAAGAATGATTTTAATCCATGATGAATCAGTTCTTTTATTAATTTTTTAAATTATACAGCCTAGGTCTCTACCTGCATATGCAGCCGGCAGAGAATATCTACCAAATGACACAACAGAGGCATGCAGACATTGTAGTTGCATGTGCATATTCTCAGTTTACATTAATTAGTTCTTGGCTGTTGTATGGAAGAAAAATCCACAGGGATGGAAAAATAATTATTTTTTAGTTAATATTATTTGTACAAAGCTATATAGTCAATAGATAAGATTACATAGCATTAGCAATATAAAATAAATCTTTTTAATAGAAAATATTTAATGGTTAAGGTTTGTGGTATTATTTCCGCAAATCCTGCCTTGATTTCTCATCAAATTTCAGTTTTACCCCAACCAAAGGAAGCATACATTGCAGATATAAGGGAAGCAGTTTCAAAGGCAGTAAAACCCTATAAAAGTAAGGCTTTTTTTTAATAATTTCATAAAATAAAGTACAGGCCTAAAGTATAGACCCATGATGAAAGTTGGGGGGCCGAAAATTAAAATTTTTACCTGGCAACTCAGCATTTGGACGGAACATCCGTTTCCTTACTCCCGCCTGTATATTTCAATGGCGGTCACATGGTTCAAAACGTCAAAACAGGATGTTCCGTCCAGAGGTCTCACTTAAGCCTCGTCTGCGGCCCCTCTTTTTTTATGGGTTCATTAGTGTCTGTACATAAATTTTCCATTTCAAATAATGAGGGCTTAGACCTGACAAAAATGAAACACTGCATGTAAATTCTTGGAAATATTTAGATTTGTGTTCCAAATTTTTTCAGATTTCTCTAATATTAGCATCCAAAGCAAATTATTTACTTTTTGCTTTTCTGTGCTCGTTATTATTAACCATTTTAGTGTTGATGGGAGGTGGTAGAGATTTGTCATCTCCTTTTTCATATGAATCGTGGCACCATTGGTTTTTACTGGCACAAATTTCATTTCCGCATTACTGATTTGGTACTGTTACTGAAATGTTATTTTACATTTTAAATACAAAAGCTATAGTGCCTGAATCTTTTTTTGATTCTAAATCTTTTTCTATAGTTTCTTTTGTTTTATGTGATGTGCACGGCTTAGATTTCAGCCATCTGCTTCTGTGTAGACTTCTGTCTTAAAAAGAAGTATCGAGGCAAGACTATTCAGATTTTCTCGGACAGTAAGGCTGCCCTTAAGGCTCTCAGTTTAGTATTACTTCTAAGCTCGTTCTTAGCAGTTTGGATCTCCTTTCGGAACTGGGCACCCATAATAGGGTTCAACTATATTGGGTGCCTGGTCATAAGGGGCATCATGGCAATGAGATGGCCGACACTCTGGCCAAGGAGGGTGCGGAGGCTAGGTTCTTAGGTGCTGAACCTGCTATTCCGATACCCAATGGCCTGGTTCGCAGCCATGTGCATGGCGCTATGACTGAGAGGCAGGTCAGGCTTTGGCTTGAGACGGAGGGTGAGAGGCAGGCCAAGGAATTTATTCCTTCTATGAATAGAGCAACTGAGTTGCTTTCGCTCTCTAAGAGTAGTATAAGGGTGGTTACGGGCCTACTTTTAGGTCACTGCCAGCTTAATAGACATCTGCATCTGATTGGTATCAGTGAGAGTCCTTTGTGCAGGGCATGCCTTGCAGAGGAGGAAACTTCCTCTCATGTCCTTTGTGTCTGTGATTCTTACGTAGCTCAAAGGTTTGAGTACCTTGGTATGCATAGGTTGGAAACGAGCGATATTTCCAACAATCCCGGCAAAGCATATCTTGCGCTTCATTTCTAAGACTGGGCTTTTCCATGTTTAATTGGCTGGGGCTGCACAATGGACCTCTGGTCGAAGTGCTAGGTTGGGTCTAACCCAACCACCCAAGTTTACTAATAATAATAATGTGATGTGCACACTCAAACTTCTATTTCACCTTTTTCTTTTAAAATGTTTAATTTCCATGCACACGTGATTTAGGTACACTTAACATATTAGTATTGTTGAAGTTTCAAGTTTATTTACCCGGAAAAAAGGCAATAATGTCC
Organism: Leiobunum rupestre; assembly: GCF_980474605.1. Lineage (NCBI taxonomy): Eukaryota > Metazoa > Arthropoda > Arachnida > Opiliones > Sclerosomatidae > Leiobunum > Leiobunum rupestre. Next base: position 501,784 of record NC_143387.1, read on the forward strand.
ATCACACCAGGTTTTGTACAGAAAATATACAATTATATACAGGAATATTCACAATATATAAAAGATTATAAAGAGCATGATAGAAGTAATAAGAGTTTTTCATGATCAAGAGAGCAATGCAGTATGTCACGCTGAAGCTTTGGGCAGAGCAGTACAGATGCAAAGAGAAGAGAAGGAGATCATCAGCGAAGAGCTTATGCGCAGCTTCATTAACAAAGAGCACAAAGAGCAGTGGCCCTGAGAACTGAACCCTGAGGCACCGCCGAAGCAACAGGATGCCAACAAGATTGAGCCCCCTCAAGGACGACATAAGTTTATCTTAGTAAGAGCCTATGCAGCAGGTACTCTTCAGTTTAGATTCTATGTGGTGGTTACTCTTCAGTTTGAAAATTCTGGTATCGGGTACCAAGGGAAGCTGCCAGGCGCTTTTTTTATCACTTCATATAGGGTGTTTGTTATACAACTGGATTGCTTTTGATTCAGACTTAGAGGGACCTTATAGTAAACTATATGGTATTGAGAATGTATCCATTCAGTCATCATGCTTCATAGGTGGTGGTTTTGCTAATCTTATGCAGAGATTATACGCTAGCTATTGTTAATATCTTATGCAGGGATTACTCTAGCTGTTGTTAAAAGCTAAATTATTTTAGCTGGCGTAATTTGTTGCTCTGTTTTTTATAGAAGGATATGACTCCATCTGTACCAGATGTTGAGAAAGTTGACTGTAATGAGGTGAGGTGTTAACATGTGATAGTAAATTTATCAGATTTCAAATAATCATTTCGTCACTTAGGTCAATTTAATATGAACTAAATTAGTTGTACCCAACTAAATCCTAGTAAATTATGACCATCATACTAAAAATTAAGAAAATTTGTTTAACAGGCTCATTATTAAATTTTGCTTCACTTTACATTGGTATAATTGTGTGTGGGTATTTGACTCATGGACAAATCAACACAAGGACGTTTCAGCTCTGCTGAAAGATAAAAACGTTTGTTAGCATCCCTGTACCGGCTAGAAAATGCGTTACTACATCTGCACGAAAGTGAACCAAATTCGGTGGTTTATAAAATGACGTAGCCTTGGTTAACTTTCGAGCATGCTCAGTTTTTGTTATGCATATTTTTCCCAGTAGAAGGATGCTAACAAACGTTTTTGCACTATTGAATTCCTTAGTAACCATAGGATTATCAAAAAATATAACAAAGAAACATGGAGGGCTGTAATGCATTTTTTCCCTTCTATTTTTTAAGTTGTCTCACATACTCAGTAAAACCAGCTGACTCATTATATAATAAAGTGTAATTTAAATCATGTTACTTATATAGCTTGATAAATTAAGTGATAACTAATTGTTTTTTAGTCCTAACTTTTTCCAACAAATTAGGAAGTATATTAAAATTGTTAAATAGGAACTCATGCCTGTTTTACTTCAAATTAGGTTAGATAAACGTGTTTAAACCCTCTGGACTTCTACAAATTAAAAAATCTATCACTGACAGGTTTTACTGTGCAAGATATGCTTAGGTTTGTAGAAACAGGAATGAATTCCGGTCATAGATATAGATTAGTTGTAATTTTCCCCCAAAAAGACAGTTTACCGCTTTATCTCCTTAACTAGCAATGAGAGCCTTTCCCACTAAAAGCACAATATATAATAATAGTTTTAAATCATGAATAGAAAGCTTACTAAAAAAAAAGAGAAATACAGGATTACTGAGAAAAACACTTGTCTCAGTGAAATAGAACCGGTACTGTTAAAAGGAAACCAGATGAGCATGATCCAGCTATGAAAAGAAAAAGGAACATGAATACAAAATGACATATAGAGTTCAGACAATAATAGAAGATGAAGGGAGATAGTAGTTATTTACGTACTTATTCAAGCCGACACTTGAAGGCCGAGGCAGATGATTTAACTTAAACCCCGGAGAGAAGCTGATTCCACAGGTTTACCACACATTGGGTGAAGAAAACCCGCCTACATAGACCGATACTCCTCTTCTTCACAACCGCGGAGGTCTTGCAGCCAAGACGTCAGGGGTATTATTCCCACAATACAGCACCAGAAATTTAGTGTGGTTGAAGCCCATGACGTTAGAGGAGGCCCAGGGACCCAGAGCGTCCAAGTTCCCTTGTAACATCGGCTAGGGAAGAAATTTTGTGCTCCAGTTTATTGTCATTGGCAAACAGTTTGAGAAAAGACCCCATAATTACCAGCGGGAGATTACTTATGAATATAACAAAAAGGTTGGTGTTAATACTAACCCCTGCGGTATCCCACCAGTGACTTCACACCAACCAGAACAGGCACCTCCCACTTAAAAATCAAGGGACAAGTTTTCTAATAAGTAGGGAATGCAGGACAGTATCAAAAACCTTTTGGAGGTCAAGGTATCCACAGAATCCCCATTGTCCAAGCATTTAGTTACCTCCTTCAATGTAGCTAGCACGTTAGTGGAACATGACCATTGTAAGAGGAAGCCATCCTTATCTATGGAAAAAAGGAACGACTAGTCTGAGAAGAGACCAGTGTGTCACTAACATTGGTTTTTAATTCTCTGAAACTGGCATATGAGCAAGAACTGTAAGATTTACGGATGGCAAGAATATTTGCCCATTTCCATAGTTTGGGGTGTCGGCTGTTTAAAATATAAAATTTAAATGAGAGTAAAGGGGAAGCTAAAATTGTAGAACCTTCACGTAGCAATCAGGGATGTAGTCTCCTTGTAGCCCAATTACACTGTAAAAAATAAATATTAAGAATTGTTGCAAAATCTAGTTTAAATATTATTTTTAAGTATTTTAAATGCCGAGAAAAATTCAAAACAATTTGCAAAAATGTATCTAGATAAATTATGCACTGCCATGTAATCTTTAAACAACAATTTGGTGATATTGCATATCTTGTGCAGATCTATCTTTTTTAAATTCCATAACTTACTCGTGAACAGTGGAGATGTTATTGAAATTTTGTGGTTATTTCTGACTAATATGCTGTACTTATATTTTATTAAGGAAATGGGATTTTTTTTGAAAACGAAAATCAACCTGAATGGTGGCCAGTGGAAGAACCATACCATTCTCTAAATAACTCGAATCCTGGTAGATTAAAAATATATGATAATTGCAAAATATATTAATTAAAAAATATTCTTCCATAGATGGACACAGATATAAGGAGGAAAATTTCAGAAAAATTTATTCAAAATATTTGGAGCACCAGAAAAATCAAACGGTTATTATTACTACCTCAGTTAATTATTACTGTAATATTTTAATGAGGCCAAAAAAATTTATTTTACCAAAGATCATTGATATCTAGGGTGCTATTTTAACAGGTGATAATATTTGTTAATGAGCATCCGTTTATATATTTATGCATATGAATATTAATATATACTCGATTTGTTGAGTGCACTAGAGTATGCAAAAACACAATTTTTTGGTTTTTATAGAAAATATGGCATACAACATTTTAATTTTACAATTTTTTTTCTGATTTTACAGGCTGATAAAGAAAGATATGAGGAGGTGATAGAATCGGAGGAACAAATGGTGATTGAATTAATTCATTCATTATTAAAAAGAATTCAACTCATGTATGATACAGTATTTAAGATTTTTTTAAATGTACGACTAGCTTCACTTTCCATAAACTATATGTATAAGTGCCTTAACAAATCTTTTAAAATGGTGATTTCATATTCTTTTACCATTTTCAATACTAATTAAGCAAACTTAAATTGCAATAACTTAACCTGTTCATAATTTTTTTAAAAAGTTATATAGAGGCAAAATTTTAAGCGGTGTGGGGGCGCTACAAACCCCAGCTCCACCTCTGCTACAAAATCAAGGGGCTAACCACTTTTGAAATCAGGTGTCAACATTATCTATTTATTAAATAAAAACAACTGATTAGGTTGATTTGAAGAATTTTTTATAAATGCCAATTAAAATTCATAGTAGTTAACAATAATTTTAACTCTCTTAAATTAACTGAAAGGGATTTTTTTGGCTCTCTGGTCAACATAAAAAAACTTAAATCTTACGCAGTCCCATTCTTGCTGGATGGAGTTGATCTCGGTGATGCCGTAGCTGCTGAAAGCATTGTCCACTGATCACTGACACTGCGCGAAGTACTTTTGACACAGTGACATTGATTCAACTCCATAGTGGGCGAGTACCGAATCACCAAAACTTATTTAGTAGAGCTGGCATACATGAATGAGAGCACTCTCCGAAGGTCATTCATCAGGGACTGTTCTGCGGAAAACGTGTATTCGCGTTTTAAAGCATGCAAACCACTGGTCAAGAGACCTACGGAGTTCATGAATTTTTCGACGATGGGATGGGAAAGATAGTTTTTGCAACTTTGGGAAATACCAGAGAGCCTAGAACTTTTGTCGGTTGCCAGAGAGCTTATTTGGGTAAAACCCGGGGAAAGAGAGCCAATACCAAAGAGGACATTCATAAAGTTTTAGAGAGAGTATATTTGCCAATATATAATTTTTCCCAAATTTTCGCTTATATTGGGGGTGCCAAATTTCTACTTGCCCCAGGCTCAATTGTTGCTATCTATGGCCTTGTTTCTGAGATGATGAAAATAAAGTTTATGCTCATGTATATGAACCCTGTTTAAAGGGAATATAAAGTTTTCAGAATTTGGGGCTAAAACACTTGCAGACTTTCTTATGTGAGAAGCCACTAGAACAGCACCTTAGTTTTTATGGCTAATACCACTTTGACAGGTGGAAGATATGGCTTTAGGTTGAACTTAAAATGCCACTGTTTATTGATTTTGAATTTATTTTTTCATAGGACGAAAAAGAAATTGCCAAAGATTCTGTATTGAATTCTGATACGTCATTTTCTACTGTTGAGAATTTTCAAGAGCTTGAACAAATAATCCCAAAGATTGTAGATGTAAATACTATTCTAAATAGTGACGTTTTCAACAGTGGTATTGACCATTCAGCAGAAGACAGAGCAGTCACACCAAACACTTATAAAAGGAAAATAGATGGTATGTGTATTATTTAAATTTATTTAGTGTAGTCAGCTGTATGAAATTTTGGGTGTGGATTTCCCAAGAAGCCTTTTAGTTCAAGAAGTTTATTTCACACTATATGGGTATGCCATGGAACCAATAATTTTGATAATTTATCAAATACTTTGTCTTCCGTATTCTAGTATGAATTTATTCATATTGAACCATAAATATAGATAGTTTATTTCCCGATATAACATTTGCAGCAATAACATTATCACAATATTGAGGTGAATCCTGCTCTTTAAAAGAAATATCATATTGAAATGATAACTTATATCATAGTTTCTCTTTTGACAGTAATTTAAATGTTCTTGACTGCTGTAATAGCCCAAATCGGTTGAAATTTCTATAGTTGGTAAATCATTACCAATAAAGGAGACTTAGTTTAAAAAAGGAAAATCTTCCTTACCCATACCTGATAATATTTTAATTTAAATGCTTAGAGTTAAAAACTTCAACCTAAATATTACTAAATACTCTTTGGAAAGTATTGAAAAAAAAACATACTATTTTGTGTACCCATATTTAAAGAGGCACAACAGAATTGTTTAAATATCACAAGCTCCTGCATTAGGCTTCATAAATGAACCTGAAACAATTCAAAATTATGAAGGAAGGAGCTAGCGCCAGTGGTGCATAAACTGCCACCCATGCCTTTTGGCTTGAGCTTCCTTAAAGGGGTCCATCACAGGGATGGGGGTGAAGACGAATGGGTGATTAGCACTACTTTCTTTGGTGAACGTAGCCAAAAAAAGAATGGCATTTAAGACTACCAGCTCCAAATTCCTACGGTGGATTTTGGGAAAACATTAAAACAAAAATACGAACCATTTCCTTTACTACCCCTCATCCCTGTGATGGACCCCATTAAGAACCCCCTGACCTTGAACCAGGCTGGAACTAATCTCTGGGCCCCTCTATATTTAGGACAGTTTGATAGATAATATTGGAATGTTTGAAACGTTAGTGCAATGTCTTAGGGCTATATTTAGGCCTTTGATTTTCTCTTGATGCAGAGTTTGGTACATCAATTTGTGGCAACTAGGAGCAACAAACACAGCCCCCACACAAGGAGAACGCAACCCGTCAAGAGTAGTACTTTTTCTCGTGTACAGTTTTCATTGGTTAGGCGCTTTAGCTCCTGCTGCCGTCGGAAGGGGAAAATTCTGAAAATTATCTTCCCCCTTTCCGTAAAACGTTCGGCGTTAAGGCTAGTCCAATGAAAATTGTACACAACACTGCGTTAGCGTGTTTAAAGGCTAGCGGCGTTCTCCTTGTGTTTGTTGCTCCTAGGTGGCAAGTAGTTCTTATTGGCCAAATCTGGTTTAAGAATAACAGTTTTTGGAGGTAGTATGGGGTATGTAGCATTTAACAATAGCCATTTGTTATAGAAAAATATAGAACATAATTTAAAAATTTAAACCAGTGTTGTTTAATCCAGCTTGTCTTGTTACACGAATACCGGATAAGTCAACATTTTTGCTTTGTTAGGTATACCTTTAAGGTAGCCAGCTCACTTGTGTTCATTGAATAAATGCCTAAGAACTAGTCATGGAATATTTTTAATGAATCAGGGATAATTTAATCCAAATGTAGATTAGAATTAGATTTTGGTGGAAGCCCCACAATACACATCATTTCCACACATAAGTTTATATAGCAGTACGAAAAGCTGTTACTGATAAAAATAGTTGAGGAATTGATGACATAATTCATTTTATAAATAAAACATTTAGGGTAGTAGCATTTGCCTCTTTAATTACATACGTAGCTTCCCGGCCTACTCAAAGTATTGTAGTTAATGTATTGTTATTTCAGTTACAGGTTCAAGCAGCTCAAAACCATCTCAATTTACACCTGCAACCGTGAGTTTTTGTAATATCTGTACTGTCATTACATTTTTTAATTTTTAGATACATATATCATTATTAAAATGGACATAATTACAAATGAATTTTTTTTAATGTTATATTAAATTAACCTGAAGTTCTTCTCTTATAACCCCATTGATATACCTTGAAAATTTGAACCTTTTAAACTAAGGAACCACCCAACAATAAACTAGGCTCAGATATAAAAAAAATCATTCTGGTGTCTCTTAAATACAGTTGTATTTGCCTCTTTCCATTGAAATGATATGGAATCTCATTGCAATATTTTATGTATAATATCAATTAACAGACGAATTTTGCAATTATGTCTAGCATTTGTTCTATGCTTTAAATTCTATTCAAAATGCTTAGAGAACTAATTTATAAAACTGAACATTAACAAATGTTTGATTGGAATATGTAGAAATTTTGTATTTTATTGATAGGGGTCTTATGGAGGTCCCGTAAATAGATTTCTAATAGTAATAATATAATCTATAAATATAGAGGTTAAAGAACATTTCCACACTTTTTTTCAAGAGGACATTGAAATTATTGAATGTTTAGCCAATGATTTTAAAACATTTGAGAATTAAAATAATCTGTTTAAAGAGAGGCTAGTGTAAAACTTTTTTAACATTTAAAATTTGTTTTAATAGATGCATTAAACCAACCTGACCCATTTTTTTTTATCTCATACCCATTATATGGCCCCTAGTTATTGACAGTTGGAAAACCGGATTATTCATCTGAAATCCCAATTTATCTTATCATTACAGTACGGCCTAGCGCTTAGTGAACTTTGTTCTAGGCCGTACTGTACTTAAACAGGGTGTTCATAAAAAAACGCTCCAGTGCTTACATTTAAAAATAGTTTTGTGGTCACATAGCTTCTTACATCAGGGGTCATTGGACATGTCTTCAAAATATCTCAAACCATTAGATTAATTTTATCAATAATATAATTATATAATTTATTTCAGGTGGAAACTCGCATGAAGCAACCTTTAGTGGTTTTTCTTCAGAAAGACACGAAAAAGTAATTAATTGGGTTCTGCTTTTTTTGTATTGTTTTAAATAAATTAAGATTTTGTATAAATCTTTTATTACTCTTTGTATGTATCCTATAAACTTTGAATTCACATTTTTCTTTGTTGTTCTTATTACCAATATAACACAAAGTTAAACAACACACAACTCCTTGGTATTGCCCCAGATAAACTATACTTACCCAATGGCCAATAATCAATTTACAAAATTGACAAGAAACCCTTGGCAGAATGAAATGGACAGCTCAATTTAGATGCTGTTAATGATGTTGTAGAGATCTGGAACATGTGGTAATTAACTTCGAAATCAATTTTCTTTTTTAAGGCCATGAAGAGTCTACTCAGTAACTGCTCATTTTTCACGAATCTTATTTGTTATTTCAACTCTAACCAGTAATTATCACCTTATGTTTACCCTATTTTGCATCACTGTTCTATAGCCTCACCATCTCATTCGCATTATTACCCCATTCTATATTTCTCATAAATAACAGTATGATTTTATTCAAGCTCTTAGTAATCTGTAAACCTCAAATTAAATATATAAATTAATAGGTCAGTGCAGCCATAATGTTTTTCGTTGTATGTGTTTAACTATTTGCCCCGGCGCATTCATAACCTGAATTTGAAAGAAAAAACTCCCTTAATCAGGGAATCAACATTTAAATTTTTGGCCTTATTTTGTTAAACAAGACTTTCATGCCACCACGTGAGCTAAACGACAGCTCCCTAATCTGACATTTTCTAAAAATAAAAACGGCAGATTCCAAATAATTTTTTTATCACAGATTCGGTATCAAACGTCATCTTGACTAAGTCAGGATTCATACAATTTGCAGCCAAAAGGTATCCCTGATTTTTTCAGGTTTTTTTACTAAAATTTCCCATGTAATTCCAGGTAGAAAATCTTATAATAAAAGATAAACAAATTGGGAATTTAGCTTTTATCTATATAGGACTAGTGCAAACATTCTCAACCCTGACAAATTTATCTAAATTCTCTGATATGTAGTAAATATATAGTTTTCCTGATATCTCCTGGTGATTATTTAATTCCCTGATTTTTCCAGGTATTGTATGAACTCTGCTAGGCCTATACGATAATTCTAATTTTTACTGATTTAATTGACTATAATGTATTAAGTCATAATGGCATTAACCAGCATTTTCAATTGCCACCCACCATTATCAATAAGTATTTGTATGTGCTTAACATTTTGAAATTTTAAATGCATATAGCGCCTGTTTTGCAAAGTTATCATTCCCCTCAAGAAAACAGCATTGTAAACTTGAATTTTCCCATTTGATAAATTAAAATCTTCATCATCTGTTTGGGAATTTTTTTGTCTACATCATTCCTCATTTGTCTTATATAGACTGCATCTGTATACTACAATGTTATCTCCAGGGCATAGTCCCGTACGTGAAATTATTATTGTTTGTTGAAGCACAGAATTTTTTAAAATGACTTCATCTTGAAAAAGAAGATTGGAGATGAAAATGGTACTTTACAAGATAAAAACTCAACAATTTTGTTTTGGTAAGAGACAAGCTAAATATAAATAAAAGGGTAGTTTCTAATGCCTGTCATGTCCATCAGTGATGGCAGAAGGGTACAAACAAGCAAACTATCTAGTAGCATGGCCAACTCAAAGTTGGTTTGCCAAAACATTGTGTATTCATAATTCACCAAAAATAGCTCAAATTTATTTTCTTATACCCATGTCGAAACCAGTAACTCTGCGTCTGTCCACCTGTACCCTGCTTTACAAAATAATAACCAATTAAGTTTCCTCCTTGGGAGTGTACTGGGGGGGGGGGGGGCGATATTAACATTTCACTTGAATCAGAGGAGCATAATAATATAAAAAAGAGCTATAACATACTCACGAGCTCCTGCCTAATCTATTGCATTGTCAATTTCTGCTCCCGATGGCATTCTAGGGGGTATAATGTACCTCTGTTTCCTCTATTCCATCACCACTGATGTCAACTTGTAATTTCCAATTTTTTAATTTGGTCCTTAAACCGAAAAGGTTGGGCACTCCTGGTTTAAGGACCTATAAATAGCCAAAACCGCCATAAAACCTGAAGTAAAAGTTAGTTTGGCGAAATTGCTTGTGTGGTTTTAATAAGTGTCATCAAATCGACAAAATGTTTTTTTTTAAAAAGTTGCTGTTAAAAATATTTCAATGCCAAATTAATATTTATCACATGGACATTATGACTTTATATAAAAGTAAGCAAAAAGATGTTTTTAAGGAAAATTGTCAGCCTATAAAATTGAATGTAAATACCACGAACTGTTTATAATATTGTACACTATTTACTAATTTATTAATTTAAATAGGTAGAGACCCTTTTGTAAATCAGTGTACCACACTGAAAAGGATATCTCTGAATAAAAAGCTATTATTATTATTATTATTATTAATGTACAGGTTTTTCACACTAGCTCTAGAAATAAAAAAATCCACTAAAATTAATGTTCTTTCCTAGAGTTAAAAAAAAAGAAAAGTAGTTACTTTCTGATACTTTATTGAATCATATATCAGTTTAATGTGTACAATATCTCAGCTAATAATTACTTGAAAACACAACCTAGAATGTTCCAAATTTCAACACCCAATGAAACAACTACTAAACTAGGTGCCCCACTTCACAATGGCCTTGAGACTTCTTTTATAATTCAACCTGTATCATGTCAAAGAATCTTTTAGGTGGCAAATCAAATCACAACATTGTAAGTTTTGATGCAATCGTAACATACTTTTTAGATACATTATAATAATATACCATTCTAAAGGTAAAAGGTTCCTTAAAAAGGGCACTATTTTTTAATGGGAATAGTTTTTCAAAGACATAAAAAATAAATAAATTAACCACAAAAATTTTAATCATACATAAAAATTTTGGAGAACTGTTTATGGATATTATTCACAGCTATAAAACTATTAAAGGGGGAAGTCAGCAATAACGAAAGAAATAAGACGTTCATACAACACTCCCGAATTCTTCAACAATTAAGTTATTAAACCACGGTTTTTTGCATAATTTTTTTCAAACCTTAACTAGTCAATGATTGAAGATTTACATTCGAAATCCTTTTTAATATTTAATTATAAATAATATACTATATTATTTGGAAACTGTCGGATTTTAAATTTTTGTGACTAGTGGAGTCATTTTTAAAGTTAAAACTGCTCTCGATAGGCTTGACATAAATCTAATTAAGATTAAAAAGGCAACGCTAGCCCAAGGAACTAATTTTATATTAAATTAAAACTAAAATTTTTTATTAGTTTCTCCTAACTAACATGCGCGCGCAGTCACTACAGTCTTTGTGAGCGATTTTCTTGAAATATAGCAATATTAAATGTAATGCACTATATAAATTTATTTCAGCTCAAAGGCCGCGCTTTATAAAAACCAAATCTCAACAGTACAGTGAATCTAACCAAATCACGTGAAATTGAAATAAAAATATTTTCACGCAACACCCGCAAGAGACGTGGTTCTCTTATTTTTTCCTCGAAACACAAAACCACTTAATTACTTCCGCTTTAATGTGCAAAAATTATTTATTTTTTGGGTTAATGTCGGATAAAACAAAATGAACGGAATATTTCTTATCCAAATTAACACCAAGTTCTACACATATTATTCACCCCAAAAATCAACATCAAAATTTTTGTGAATTCAACAACCAGTTGAATATGCTTCTACATTCTTTCATGCTGTGGAACAAAGGAACGTCAGATAAAGAGAAGTGGGGAATTGTATATACACTCAAAAGTTAAAATTTATCTATAGTTATAATTTCATTGTTCAGTCAATGGCATAAACCAATAATATAAATAATACACAAGCTTCTCTAGATTATCAATGATTAGTTCATCTAACACATTTATTCAAAAGACTCCATTTACATAGTCAATTTCCCAAGGACTTGATATCCTGAACTTCAAGGCATAAAATCGATATTATCCCTTGATCTCTAAAAGAAATAAGAATAAGATACAAGTAAAATTTTACAATCTAACTGTAATATGAAATGTAGGAAGCTGTTGATCAGCCAGTACACGTAACAGTAACATAGGGGCCAAACGACCTCAGATTGGGGTAGTGCACTGGGCATGAAGGTGAGGTGGCCAATTGGTTCGTACATAGTGATAACTTAGGTATTATTTACTGAACTGTGTGTTTAGTAAGAACGCCAAATTTATTTTACTCTACTGTCTTCCACTGACCTTTATGCCCCTATTTGGAATGCTCCCCACTGCCCCATTTGGAGAGGTGGGAAAATATTTTAAGAGAGTTCCAATCGCCAATGTAATACAAACAAAATATACTTTTTGCTCGTTTCTGGGAAGATGTCAGATGGCCTTCCATTGGGAATATGTATTAACATATATGCGGGTATATGCGAATGTATGAATGTGTGTGTTTGCATATTGAATTGAATAGATTTTTATGTGCCATAAAACAGTACAGAAAGTTGCACCAGCAAGTTATAACACAGGGTGATCATATCGTAGCATATGGATTTCAAAGAGGATGTGTGTATTAAACGGTAAACAGAAGTCGAATTGTAGCTCCGCTTACACAAGCTGTTGTCAATTATTTTTATCATAAGTGGTAGTACTCTTAAGTACCCAAGACACGCTGTTCTCACACTTTTCGTGACGTCAGCACGTGAGGTGGTTCAGGGGGCCTTTGCAAGCGCAAAAAAACCCCGAGAGAATCTAAGAGAGTAAGATTTGAATTTTATTTCTGCTAGTGGCGTCCACTAGTGTGCCAAACGGGAATTAACGGGGCATAAAAATATCATTGGGTTAGGCCGTTTCTCTTGTATAGGAGATTTTGAGGGAAAGAATATTCAAAACTATCCCCCTCTCCGCGAATCGAGCCGAGCCTCGGGAATCGAGACGTTCGGTTTTTTTCCTCTTCGGTTTTATAGTAACCGAGCACTAAAGAGTGAGCCTACCGCAGCAATGGTTAGAATTCATTTTAGTAGCAGGTAGAGGTATTACTATTTTAGAGAGAAAGAGTTTGGCACACGGACAAGCATAACCCCCATAGAACCCGTTCGAACTTGGGTACTTAGAGTAATACCACTTATGTTTTTCTATTAAAGGTATATCTCATTAGTCATATATCAACTTAATAATTTAAAATAAAAATTAACATAAAATTTCTTCATTAAAATTACATATTAGATAGAATTATATTCTTATTTAAGAGCTTGCACTTTAGAAACAAATTATTATATTTACTAAAAATGGTGGTAATTGTAAAATTTCGGAACAATCTACTTTGATTTAAAATAAGAGCTTCATTTACTGAATAATTTATTTATTTATATAAACACATGTGTATATACATAACTTGTGTTTACATATACATACATGCATATATAAACATATATTTTTTTACATACATACATACATACATACATACATATATACAAGACTGATCTATTTTAATCATGAAAAAAAAAGGTAACGCAAGGTTGTATTTGATGTCAAGTAGCGTGATATGTGTTGCAGGCTTTCCTTTAACAAGAATTATGAACAGGCCCATATAGAACTAGTCCATATTTCTAATTTATGACCTTGCCCATGGTTTGATTTCACTAAGTTCATGGGCTGAGACATTAGGACGTAGTGTTGTTCAGAGGACCCTGCGAATTTTAACCTTAAGTTTTTGGCCAGATACATATATATATATATATATATATATATATATATATATATATATATATATATATATATATATATATATGTATGTATGCATGTGTTTTTATACATACACATATATATATATATATGCATGTATATATACATATATATATATGTATGTATGTATAAAAACATATATATATAACTGGCTGATATATATATATATATCAGCCAGTTTCCGTACTTTGCTCACAAGCCATGGTATTTGATTACATTATGCAGGACCACTTATTTAATTGGTTTAGGCGCTTTCTACCGGAAACCCTACACGGTTTTGTCAAAGGTAGATCTGTTGAAACAAATTTGCTATCTTTTGTAAACTATGTTGAGCCTATCGTAGCTAATCAAGGCCAAGTCGACACCATATACATTGATTTATCAAAAGCGTTTGATCGGGTTTCTCACCTATCAGCATATAGGATATCCAGTACCATTCTTGACTGGTGTTGTGATTATCTTAAAGAACACCACAACTATATTAAGTGTATTAATGGAGATATATCAAACATTTCATTTCAGGTGATTTGTGGTATTCCACAGGGCAATACATGTAACTCAAATAGTTTAAAGTTAGAGAAGGTTTTCAAAAAGGTTAATTATCTTAATAATAACTGTTTCCTAAACATTATAAAACATAAAAATAAACTCCATGGTAATTTGTCTAATAAAAAATGATATAAAATTTATACACAGGTTAGTTAATAAGAAAATTCCTATACTTCAAATACACCACCCGCAATGAAACGAATAATGTTAAACCTAAACAAATATTGTGCTGACAATAATTTATTTTGTAAAAACTACCTCTCTTCAAAATCTTTAAAAATTACAAATATTCATTTTAGTTTTTTATAAATGTTTTCTAAAACGATAACTTTATCCTATGTATTTAACTTTAATAATAATATAACACTTGAAAAATTTGTCCATTGTATACTACATGCATGACTAGTGTTCGCAAACTGCATGTAGCTGGTACTTTTGTACGGTTTTGGTGAACAATAAATTCTATTATATTCTATACATACTCATACATATATGTTTAAAACGTGGGTCCGTTTTAGTAAAATTTCACTTGTTCTAACACTTGATTTGTAAAGTGGCGGTTAAATGGGCCATCCCTTCCAAAGTAACACTCGTCGGACGCCATGATCAAACAGAGGAAATATTCATTAGCATCCGCCATGGTACTGAACCAGTTACCAAAATCCAACCTAAGGCTCTGATCACCATCGTTAAGTGCTTGGTGGAGCGTGGCACGGAATGCGTCAAATTTATGGTGGTTAAGGACACTCCAAACATAATATTTTGACAAGTCCAAATCGGAGTATGCCATTCTTATACTTGCTCAAGGGTAAGCACCAAAGTAGGCGATGACTGTGTCTTCCGTATTAGTGTTATGACGTCCAGGTCCGCGGAATCTGGGATTCACATTTCCGTCTCCTTCGAAGTCAGCAACAGCTCAGAGATTCGTACTTTTTTTACCGGTTAGGTAGAGATAATGTTTTTCAAACAAAGCGGCGGCA
Organism: Leiobunum rupestre; assembly: GCF_980474605.1. Classification (NCBI taxonomy): domain Eukaryota; kingdom Metazoa; phylum Arthropoda; class Arachnida; order Opiliones; family Sclerosomatidae; genus Leiobunum; species Leiobunum rupestre. The sequence goes on from NC_143387.1 coordinate 517,030, forward strand.
CTTTAAATACTTAAACCGACCCACATTTTAAACGAATCAGAAATGCAAAAAAAAGCTTTCGGAAACTCAAGTTTGCATAAATTAGACATTTTGTAGACCCTAAAAACTACTTTTTATTGTTTAATAAAAAACATCAACTTTTTGTCCCTAGAAAACGTGTGCGGGGTGTCCTACTGTAATTCCTTATAAAATTGCACTATTGTAAAGGTAAAACAATGATTTGGCTCAAAACATGTTCATTTTTCACAGACAATCATTACAATAGCGTGAGGCGTAAAAACATTTGGGTAGTACCTCCTTGTTATTTTTCATAACCTATTATTTCAGTGACAAAATGTACGATTTTGACCACACAAACTCCATTAAATGTTTTCGAGTATGCTCTACAAGTTTACAACTTACTCATTGAAACGTTTCGTCTACTACCTAGCGTTCAAAAACTACAAATTCTAAAACCGTGACAAATTTCACGATTTTTCTGAAATTCACAAATAACAACGATCTCCACCGAGAGAGTACATTCCGAAAATTTCACATTTCTAGAAGGTATAGTTTTAGAGAAAATGCCTGGGCCGTTCAAATGAAGACACCCTTTATACATGTTTATACATACATACATGTTTATACATACATACATACATGTTTATACAAACATACATACATACATGTTTATACAAACATACATACATACATGTTTATACAAACATACATACATACATGTTTATACAAACATACATACATACATGTTTATACAAACATACATACATACATGTTTATACAAACATACATACATACATGTTTATACAAACATACATACATACATGTTTATACAAACATACATACATACAGGTTTATACAAACATACATACATACATACATACATACAGGTTTATACATACATACATACATGTTTATACAAACATACATACATACATACATGTTTATACAAACATACATACATACATGTTTATACAAACATACATACATACATGTTTATACAAACATACATACATACATGTTTATACAAACATACATACATACATACATGTTTATACAAACATACATACATACATACATGTTTATACAAACATACATACATACATACATGTTTATACAAACATACATACATACATACATGTTTATACAAACATACATACATACATACATGTTTATACAAACATACATACATACATGATTATACAAACACACATACATACACGTTTATACAAACATACATACATACATGTTTATACAAACATACATACATACATGTTTATACAAACATACATACATACATACATGTTTATACAAACATACATACCTACAGGTTTATACAAACATACATACCTACAGGTTTATACAAACATACATACATACAGGTTTATACAAACATACATACATACAGGTTTATACAAACATACATACATACAGGTTTATACAAACATACATACATACAGGTTTATACATACATACATACATACAGGTTTATACAAACATACATACATACAGGTTTATACAAACATACATACATACAGGTTTATACAAACATACATACATACATACATACATGTTTATACAAACATACATACATACATACATGTTTATACAAACATACATACATACATACATGTTTATACAAACAAACATACATACATACATGTTTATACAAACATACATACATACATACATGTTTATACAAACATACATACATACATGTTTATACAAACATACATACAGGTTTATACAAACATACATGCATACAGGTTTATACAAACATACATGCATACAGGTTTATACAAACATACAGGTTTATACAAACATACATACATACAGGTTTATACAAACATACATACATACAGGTTTATACAAACATACATACATACAGGTTTATACAAACATACATACATACAGGTTTATACAAACATACATACATACAGGTTTATACAAACATACATACATACAGGTTTATACAAACATACATACATACAGGTTTATACAAACATACATACATACATGCATACAGGTTTATACATACATACATATATACATGTTTCTACAAACATACATACATACATACATGTTTCTACAAACATACATACATACATACATGTTTATACATACATACATACATACATGTTTATACAAACATACATACATACATATATGTTTATACAAACATACATACATACATATATGTTTATACAAACATACATACATACATACATGTTTATACAAACATACATACATACATACATGCTTATACAAACATACATACATACATACATGTTTATAAAAACATACATACATACATACATGTTTATAAAAACATACATACATACATACATGTTTATACAAACATACATACATACATACATGTTTATACAAACATACATACATACATACATGTTTATACAAACACACTTGTTTAAACAAACACACTATAGTACACACAATAGACATTTTACAATCTAAATTAGGTTTATTAAAGCTAACATTTAAAAAAAACGCTCAAATACAATAACGGTAAGCCACAATTATTATGGGCCTTGGCCTCCATCACATGGCGCTGTCTTAAACCAAGAAACAATACCGAAATTAAACGAATTTCTCACTTACATATGGTAAATTATTTAAGAAAAACGTGAATTTTATTACCATTCCGCTTTCAAGATTAACTAGATTAAATATTACGCTTGAAATTAGATTATAAAATCATACTTACCCAAGTAAACTTCATAAGCTGCTTAAAATAATACAGCAGACAACACTTACGACGAACTCTGCAGACGAGGCTCCGTCATACATTCCCCTTGACCCCTCCATAGCTTCCACAATACAAAATTACAATCATGATTGGCGAAGGTCTAACCTGCGTTTTACTTCCTCGATTAATGAACCACAAAATATTAATTTTATTATGAATATTATTATTTAAATTTATGAGTTTATTTAACGTGAATTAATGAAATTACGTGTTAAATCAAAACTACTTAATTATTTAATTAATTTTATCTGTTCTTAATTTTTATATTTTTTTATATTATTATTTTCTTAATTTTTATTTCCATTATTTTCATTTGATGAATTATTTCTACAATCACAGCCAATAACTGCGAAAAAGCTGATCTAAGTTGGCCGCGCTAAAGTCCTTTTAAAATATCTGGTAGCCCAGTTTGTAGTTTCTTTTGTACGACGCCATTACTCGGTAGTTTGGAATCGGTCACCATAAAGTCCATAATGCGTTCTACACAAACGTTAAAGATTATAACATAGTAATCTCTAGTATTAAAAAACTGTTGGATGTTTTTAATGATTTTAACTCGATTTTTTTAATGTGTCTTTTACAGAGGAAGGAAGAAAATATGTTTGATCAAAGTCTATTCATTTTGGACCTGTACAAGTTTCAATTTAACTTTTTAAGTTTATTAATCATTACTCTCACTGAGTGGTTCGCCTAAAGCTTTATTTCATACTGTTATATTTTATATATTGAATTTGGAATTATAAAAGTAAGATTTGCGTTGAATTCTCCGAAAGTTAGGGAAGGTTCGCTGTTTTTAAAGTTAATTTTGGACCTGTACATGTTTCAATTTAACTTTTTAAGTTTATTATTCATTACTCTCACTGAGTGGTTCGCCTAAGGCTTTATTTCATTTTGTTTTATTTTATATATTGAATTTGGAATTCCAAAAGTCAGATTTGCGTTGAATTCTCCGAATGTTAGGAGAGGTTCGCTGTTTTTAAAGTTCATTTTGGACCTGTACATTTTTCAATTTAACTTTTTAAGTTTATTATTCATTACTCTCACTGAACGGTTCGCCTAAAGCTTCATTTTATACTGTGATATTTTATAGACTTAAATTGTAATTCCAAAAGTAAGATTTGGATAGATATTAAAATTAAGCTTCAGAAAGAGTAATTTCTAGAGTACATTTTTAATCCGATAGTCTTAATTTTTTTAAGGAATAGTATTAAATGGCTTATTTTATTTTGCTTCTGATTTAAAAATTAATTTTATGGTTTTTTTTTACATTTGCATAAGGAAGGTTATTTAATTTTTTAATAGTTTAGTTCAAAATTTATTTTGTTATATAAAAATTAAATAACTATATAAGTTTTGTAATTTATATGTTAACTGCTAATACTTGCAGAATTCGTGTTATTACAATCAAATTGTACACTTGTTGCTGGATTTTTTCCATTGTCTTGTATTTTATTGTTTTGAATAAAATTTTAATATCAAGTTTGGCTTTTTAAATTATTTGTTCAGAATACGATATCCAATGAACGTCCTAGTTTCATCCCTATTGAGCCATGATTGAAACATATTAAAGGCCTAAAGACATCTCTAGGTTTTATAGAAAAACATAGAGCGGACGACCGCCGTAATCGCCGTTGGACGTCCGAAAACTCGTCCCCGGGACGTACTACGGCTATAGGCAAACCGGACATTTGGACGTCCTTTAACGTCAACCCCGGATTTTAGGATGTCCTACGGACGAAGGCAAGATCCGAGTGTGACGTCTATCGGATGTCCATAGGACGTGTTTGTGCTTGCTGGGAAGGGTCTCTCTGGTGACCTAACTTTTAAAATTGCTGGACGTTTTATATTTATTGTGTTCTGTTACTTATAGTCATATGGATTTCCATTCATTCGAGGAAGTTAGTGAAATAGTGGAAGAGTATAATAGGACGTGGTTAGATATACAAGAAATAAAAGAGCATTTGGACGAAATGGAAAAGCATTTAAAAAGTTAGAAGAAGCTTGTCAAAGGGAAATTGTACTGAGAAATAAAGTTAAAGATACAAAACCAAATACAATTGGATTGAAAATATTGCAAGATAGTTGGAAGGGAGCAGATAAGTAAAGGGATAATATTGTATGTCATTGATTGGCTTAAGACCTGTTAAATAAAATATAAAATAAAATAAAATGTTAAATAAAATGTTAAATAAAATATGAAATAAAATATGAAATAAAATAAAATGTAAAATAAAATGTTAAATAAAATGTTCAATAAAATATGAAATAAAATGTAATGTAAAATAAAATGTTAAATAAAATATGAAGTAAAATAAAATGAAATAAAATAAAAAAAATTTAAAAATATAGAAATATTAAAATTACTAATTTTTAAAAGAATTTCCTAAATTATTCTAATTTTTATCATAAGCCAACTTAATTTTAAAACTATTGTCTATTTATGAAAATTGAGTTTTGTAGATATTTTGAATCGTTTCATTTTTATCCCTTAAATGGATGATTTGTAATAAATTTATATTATTTTTATCGGCTTTACGATATTTCAAGTTAATTTCTAAAATTTATAAATGAATTTAATTAAATTAATAATTAAGTTTCGTTCGTATATTGAATCTATATTAATTATACTAATTTTTTCACCTAGACTAATTTTTTATCCCCCCCACTCTCGATCCAGCTCCCAACTATACGTGTTCATTTATAAAATCAAAATTGAACCGTCATGAATAATCCATATAAACGTAAAAGACGCGGGCGTCTTGAAGTCCAAGTTTCGTTTCCACTGAAATAGAAACCACAAGAGGAAAGGGTCTTTCTGGTGACCTAACTTTTAACATTGCTGGACGTTTCATATTTATTGTGTTCTGTTACTTATAGTCATATGGATTTCCATTCATTCGAGGAAGTTAGTGAAATAGTGGAAGAGTATAATAGGACGTGGTTAGATATACAAGAAATAAAAGAGCATTTGGACGAAATGGAAAAGCATTTAAAAAGTTAGAAGAAGCTTGTCAAAGGGAAATTGTACTGAGAAATAAAGTTAAAGATACAAAACCAAATACAATTGGATTGAAAATATTGCAAGATAGTTGGAAGGGAGCAGATAAGTAAAGGGATAATATTGTATGTCATTGATTGGCTTAAGACCTGTTAAATAAAATATGAAATAAAATAAAATGTTAAATAAAATGTTAAATAAAATATGAAATAAAATATGAAATAAAATGTTAAATAAAATGTTAAATAAAATATGAAATAAAATGTAATGTAAAATAAAATGTTAAATAAAATATGAAGTAAAATAAAATGAAATAAAATAAAAAAAATTTAAAAATATAGAAATATCAAAATATAAAAACATAAAAATATTAAAATATTAAAATTACTAATTTTTAAAAGAATTTCCTAAATTATTCTAATTTTTATCATAAGCCAACTTAATTTTAAAACTATTGTCTCTTTATGAAAATTGAGTTTTGTAGATATTTTGAATCGTTTCATTTTTATCCCTTAAATGGATGATTTGTAATAAATTTATATTATTTTTATCGGCTTTACGATATTTCAAGTTAATTTCTAAAATTTATAAATGAATTTAATTAAATTAATAATTAAGTTTCGTTCGTATATTGAATCTATATTAATTATACTAATTTTTTCACCTAGACTAATTTTTTATCCCCCCCACTCTCGATCCAGCTCCCAACTATACGTGTTCATTTATAAAATCAAAATTGAACCGTCATGAATAATCCATATAAACGTAAAAGACGCGGGCGTCTTGAAGTCCGAGTTTCGTTTCCACTGAAATAGAAACCACAAGAGGAAAGGGTCTTCATGGTGACCTAACTTTTAACATTGCTGGACGTTTCATATTTATTGTGTTCTGTTACTTATAGTCATATGGATTTCCATTCATTCGAGGAAGTTAGTGAAATAGTGGAAGAGTATAATAGGACGTGGTTAGATATACAAGAAATAAAAGAGCATTTGGACGAAATGGAAAAGCATTTAAAAAGTGGGAATTGAAGTTAGAAGAAGCTTGTCAAAGGGAAATTTTACTGAGAAATAAAGTTAAAGATATAAACCAAATACAATTGGATTGAAAATATTGCAAGATAGTTGGAAGGGAGCAGAGAAGTAAAGGGATAATATTGTATGTCATTGATTGGCTTAAGACCTGTTAAATAAAATATAAAATAAAATATGAAAAAATATAAAATATGAAATAAAATAAAAAAAATATAAAATAATATATAAAAATATAGAAATATAAAAATATAAAAACATAAAAATATAAAAATATTAAAATTACTAATTTTAATCCCTGGTTAAAAGTTATTATAACTGGGGATATTTTGTTAAAAGTTAGTATAATTTGGGAGATTCTTTTAAAAAACTGCATAGTTTTGGTTGTTTTCAATCAAAAATAGAAAATTAAAGCCTGCTTTTTGATTTTGGATACCTCGGATCTTAATAACAACGCTAATCACTTGCATCTTGTAAAGAACAGTAACCTGAAATTAGAATTAAAATTTGCAAAACCGTTACCGGAGCCGATTCCCATTCTAATTTACGCTGAGTTTCAAAATTTGAATGAAACTGATAAAAATCGAACCGTGATTTTCGATTACAGTAATTAATGGATTCGCTACAGATAACTAAAATTCTTGAAAAAGATGTAAGTACTAAAAGTATATTTCGAGGCGTGTTCGTGGCTGACAAGCTACCTACATATGTAAAATACCGATACGAGTGCTTGACCTGGAGAACACTGAGTTCTAATATATTTTTCTAAACATAATAGTGAATTCATGGATTCCTTTGGAAACCCGCCAGATTATTTTAAATTTAATGACTTTATATCTAATCAATTACAGAGTAATTCTAGTAATACGTGTGGAGCATTCTGTATCTATTTTGCTATAAACAGGTGTAAAGTAATAGAAATGTTAACATTGTGTCTAGGTTTAAGAAAGAAAGAAATGTAAACGATAAAATGATTAAAGAGTTTTTGTGCAAAATGTATTCAATAAAATAATTTTTTACAATTTATAGCAATAACAGTTTATATATATACATAAATACAAGCATTCATTATCATTTTGCAATATCTTTATGACCGTGCGCTAAGGTACGAACCCCGCAGGGTAGAATATATCTCTTATCATCATTTGGTGATAAGCAAAGTTTTCTAGTATTTAAAGTAAATAGCTCATTCTTGAAACTAGCTATACGCATCATCTCGGCTGACATGGTTTCTTGATTAAAAAGACAACGTTCATAGTCTTCGTGGCGGGTGACGTTCCTAATCACGTTCATGGCAACGCCCTTACAAACCTTTTTATGATTTAAAATTTTCTCTAAAGATTTCCCCAATCGCAACTCCTAATAGAATAAAGCTTTGGACGAAGTCCTACAAAGCTTTGAATTAACTGATTAGAATGAAGGAAATGCGAAGGTGGATAAACAGAGAAGTCAAAGCGGTTTTTATGAACTTCAAAGTCTTTATAAACATCATCCGTCTTAATGTTGTACGTTAATCTGTCTGTAAATATTTTATATATTAGTACTATTTAAATAAAAAATTCATATTAAATTAAATTACCAGTGTCTGTTAATAATAGTGATGCATTGCTCCCGTACGTATTTTTTATGAATCCGTAATGGAACCGATACATAAGCTCCTTGGATAAATCTAGGTTGGTGAATCTGGTAAATATAGGCCGGTTAAGAACGATTGTAGCTCTCTTCTTATGAGCGCCGGCTAAATCTTCATTAAAGACGGTAAAATGTTCAAACTGCGGGGAACTTGTAACTTTTAACATTCTTTCTGGCTTATGAATCAACTCGAAATTTATATGCTTCCGTAGATTTTCCATGGTTTTTCTAAAGAATTAAATGAAGTAAGGGGAAAAACAGCAATAAATTATTTAAATTGATTTACCCGAAAACAGAGTTAACCATAAGTTTCCAGAAACTCTTTTCAAATGAGCTCTTGGATAATTTCCTCTGTTCAGTGTTGAATATAACATATTTTTCCAACCATTTTCCTTGAGTGAAGGTTAGAGCTCAATGAACCTTGGTTATTTTCAAACCTAATTCTACATAATATTTTAAATTGCGGTAATGTACTATGTATTTCTCTTTATTGTTTAAATTAGGAAGAAGTTTTGGTAGACTTTGATTCTCCTTAATATTTAATTTTCCTAAGAGATCTTTGGAGTATGGAGATAGCATATCATATGTAATAACTTTAGATTCCGCCGCTACTGGGAGATCGTTATGTAAGTCATGCAACTCTGGAGGATATTCAAGATCCACCTGCAAAGGAAACAATTCTTTAAAATTATAATTCAATTTTTATAGCACTTGTTATTTACCTCTAAAATGTATCCGTTTTCAACGTTATTGGGAATACTCAGAATATTTTCACCGAGTGTTTGCAAATCATCCTCATGAACCCACTGGAAGTCGCCTAGCGGTAGTGGTTCACACATAACAGCACCGTACAAATTATTCGCATCTTCGAGAGCGTCGAGGCTATCACTTAGAAATCGATAAAAGTCTAAAAACCTAAATATCCCTAAAAACAATAAAATTAATATTATGGTTAAATTCACAATGAAATATATTTACCTAGTTTCAGAGAAATATAATTTTTGCTAGTGGAAGGAATACAGTCGAGTGTCTGGTCCTTAAAATGACCAATCTCCTGACATATGAGATGTAAATCGTATCTACGCAGATTTATTATTGATATTATTTTACTAAATTTACCTGCTTAGGTTATGAAGGAAAACAGGGATAAATTCGAGAACTTTCTTTTGAAGATTACAGAGGTTATGCGCTGGTCCCCTATATTTCCAGTGAAATGACAATGATCGCGAACCGCGGGCATATTTCCCTGGTTAAGCTGCTTCTGACAAATGTAGCAATGTGTAGCAGCTTGAAACTGTTCCTCATCCACCGGGGTAATAATCATTGGTACATTTGTCTCAATGAGTTCCATCAACTCCTTTTCTAATTCCAAAATAGACACTAGAAATCTTTGAGTTGCATCTTGTCCTCAATAGGAATCAGTTCGGACAGGTACACCTATTAGTATCCTATTATAATTTATCTGTTAAACAAAATTTTGCAAAATAACTTACCGTTAGGTCCTACAAGTACCCAAGAATACGCGCAACTGATATGCATGTTTACTTTGCTGGTATTTGTATCGGGATCTAGATCACATCCTTGAACTCTCGGCAGTATCGCTTCAAAATCAGCGTAAAATACGTACTGCACCTAATAATTTCAACGTCATTTCATTAATAGTTAATTATAATACTTTTAATACTTCTTCAATATGGGCATCACGTCGCTGTTCAGCGTTATTACCGCCAAATCGATGAAGACACATTCTAATAAAGAAAATAATTAGAATATCGGAAACTAAAATATTGGAAACTAAACTACCTGCAATAATAACTTGTACTTCTATTTTTTGTTAAATGCTGTAACAGTTTTCCTAGGTCTCGTATTAGACAGTCATGCCTATTCCCATCATCAATATCTTAAGTTTCATCGGTGATGTATAGTAAATCAACCTTCCTTTCCTTAGCACATTTGTTGACACTTACGTAAAGAGCGAAAAGCCAAACAGAGATATTGATAAATTATTCATTAACTCAATTTTTTTAAGTTCCGTTGAGTTTAATTTGAAAGGAAAAGATATGATACTAGTAATAAGTTCATTTTCGTAAGGTGTATATTTGGAAACACGGTTATGGTTTTGACCCCAAGCAACAGGGTGAAGTTTACCTATAATTGACCATAGAAAACATTTTTCATCATTTTCATTTCTAATATTAAGAATCGGGTGACGTTGAGATAGCTCTTCGGGTAGTTCCATATACGATGAGCCATGTAACGCTTGGTAAGATGCTACATTTAATTATACGTATAGAATATGGTCTATCAACCAACCCGATCCCATAAAAAAATATATATAAAATTTTTTAGTTTTATATATAAATGTCTAAAATTTTAGTACATACCTGTTGCTTCAAAGTTTTCTTCTGCTGACTGTATTGTTTCAATGCAGTCATTCAGCTGGTTTTCAATTGCATCGGTCGTTAATGTTGTCTGCATAATGCTCCGGAAATAGGGTATCACTTCCACACTTTGCTCTTCACCTCCCAAAGGTCTCATATAAACCGATCTTACGAGTAAGAACCACTTAATTCCACGATTACTAGCATGTCTTTCCATTAGAAATTTACGAAAAGTAGCTCGATAACGTCCAATAAACATAGCCGCATCAATGTCATAGTCCTCGGCATTGTAACGGATAGACGCTAGCGTGTCATTTAAGGCCTGGACCATACTTGGAGGTGCTGGCGACGTTTCATCAAGTATTGGTCAGGCAGGAACAGGTGATGGTGTTGGGCTGTTGGGTAAAGCTGATGCAGATGGTTGGATAGATTTCAGTTGAATGGCTTGAAGCAGACTAGGTGACAGTGTGGTGTTCGGGAAGATGTTGACGAACGTTGCATTGGTGACGGTGTGCGAGACAGGTCCATAGGTTCAGAAGGGCCAGGCGCATTAAAGTCGTGAGTTCGTTGATGGCACTTAAAATACTCTAATCTAGTAGACCGTTCACCGCATATTTCGCAGACGAACTTATGTCTATCACTATGTACTTCTCTTACATGCCGATTTAAATTTGACTTAATAGAAAAACCTTTCGCGCATGTAGGGCAAATATGCTGGGCTTTAGGCATCTTGTATATAGCTGATGCAGTTAACCATAGAATGATGACCGCTGCGCTCTACAATTCCTTTTGTAGCAGGTTCAATTATCACTTACGTACTTGATAAAATTAAAATGAAATTTCAAAATATTTCCATTCTACGTTGCTTTAACAGCCACTTCAGTATGTAGGCACTTAATGATACTAAAATGGAGCTCAAAATAACACTTCAAAACACTAGTGACATTTGTCAAATATTCCCTAACGTAGTTAAAAAATAAAGTATTTCATATCGCTATTTAAAACACTTGACATAAAGATAAGCAGATATAATAATTATTAATTTAATTAAACTCATTTATAAATTTTATAAATTAACTTGAAATATCGTAAATCTGATAAAAAATAATATAAATTTAATACAAATCACCCATTTTAGGGATAAAATGAAACGATTCAAAATATCTACAAAACTAAATTTTCATAAATAGACAATAGTTTTAAAATTAAGTTGGCTTATGGTAAAAATTAGTATAATTGGGGAAAATTGGTTAAAAGTTGGTATAATTTGGAGACTTGTTAATGTTAAAAATATAGAATTAATTAGAATATACTTTTAAAATTGAAGAGATAGAAAGGCAAATACGAGATGATGATTTCAAAAAAATAGATTTTTCAATGAACTGTAAAACGCTTCTATAGATGGCAGCCTTGTCTCAAAAATTTATTTTCCTTAAAAGGTGTTATACATTCGATAAGCAGTGACGAGAATTCCCGTCAATCAGCGTAATATTTTATCAGTATATCTAAAAATTTATCTCAGTTTTCATCAACATACCAAGAAACAAGATCCCCAATGCGGAAAACTACGTGAAAACGCGCCGGTGTCGAAAAAAGTGCTCATTCGCGGAAAAACTACGCGGAAAACGCCCTTATACGTAAATAAACGCGGTAAACGCACTCGTATGCGGGAAAGTTCCCGGAAAAACCAACACTACCCAATGCCACACGCGTCTTATATAACAGTTTATATCTTTAAAGTAGTGAATTACTCGACATAATAAAATGAAGTTTAAAAATATTTCCATTCTACGTCACTTTAACAACGAATATTCCATGACATCAAATCACTCCATGTTTTAAATTCAAATTAACCGCGCCTTCCGGGTAATCCTCGCACGCGTGCTATCTCCTAGGTTATCTCTTTTTACATCATTTCATCTTATTACGTACGATAAAACTTGATAAGATATACGTTCAAGTACCATATAATTGTACTCTTAAAATTTGAGATAAGCGGAGATAAATAAACAAGTTGGACCTGAACACAATATGTTGATATACGAAAAAACACATTGCCGCGAGAAATATCATAAATACATTGACTTTTCGACGATTTTACCCCCATCTCACCCCTCAAATCCCGGATCCTGACGATTCCGATCCTGGGATCGACCCTATACCCTTACTTTCCTTCTACTTACCACTTCTCACTCTAGTTGTAATTTAAAATCAGTATTTACCATAAGCCATTTGTATCTTTTCACCTCTAGCTGTTGCCTGCCGAAGCAAAGCTGCCTATGAAGCTCTAAAAGAATTCAAAAAATTTAATTTACCTTCTTGGCGCACTATTCAAAGAAAAACGTCTAAAAACTTAGATAAACAAGGAGTCAATTATGATGCTACGATTTACTTAGAAGAGAACAGGTCACTTTGGGACTTAAGGATCCTAAAGCAGATGGCATATTACTGCTGGATGAATTGAAGGTGACAGCCAAAGTTGTATGGAACAGTCGGAACCATGAATTAGTTGGACTTGCAATGCCAGTTGAAGAGTACAGCTATTAAGAAGATTTATATAAAGAAGTGAACATTGATAAAAACATTTCAAAGGCGAATTATATGCTTCAGTTTTTGTGGCGTGACCTGACAGGTAATTATGTTATAATTGGTCCTTATTTCTCAACTGTTTCCGCTGCTGAATCACATTTTACTTACGCTTGCCTTAATCAAGTGTTAAAAGCCTTTCAGTTTAATGGTTTAACCGTCTCTGCAGTAATTTGTGATGGTGCGAGTGCTTATGTTTCTGTTATAAGACAAACGGTTAGACAACATGGAATCTTTAGTCACAAAAAAGGTGATGCAATTCGTTTCGAATTTGAACCCAAATTTACTAATCCTTATCGAATGGGAAGGTGCATTAACTGGATTATCTGTCCGTCACACCAGGTTTGTAATTTTGTAAGTTACCTTTTGGGTATATTGTCGCGCTACCTAGAGAATAGGCGGACAGACAACCAAACAATAAAATAAGAAGTCAGAAATGTAGCGAGCAGGAACAAAAGGAACAAGGTCGCTCGGCCACTATAAAAGCGGGGTCCCTCTCCAAGAGCGGGACGTTCTCCCGGCGTAGGCCGAAGAAGGGACTAAAAGCTGCACAAACTCGGCCCTTCCGACGAGGCGACCTAACCTCCTGCTGCTAAAAGCTCGAGACGGTCGTCTAGGTAATATGCGCGGGGACAGAGACTGGAAAAGTCCGGCCCCGTGTGAAAAGCCTCCTACGTCGTGAGACTATCCCCGACGGTGACCCGCCGCTCGCCATCGCTTCGCGTCTATCCGCCTTCTGCTGGCTAGTTACGCATTATATTGTACTTGTGAATTTGTATGAATAAAATAGTCTTAACTTAGAAACATTTGTCGTTACTCAAACTCCTACCGTAACAACTGGTGGAGTGCGCCGGCTCGCGCCCATTCCTCGATCGCATGAGCTATACCTCCGACACGGCAATATATTTTGCTGATCTCGTCGATCCAACTGCCGACTCCATAGCCATGAATTACACATTTGCTGATCTCGTCGATCCAGCTGCTGACCCCATAGCCGTGACTTACACTTTTGCTGATCTCGTCGATCCAGCTACCGACTCCACAGTCGTGAACTCCGAGCGATTCACCGTCGATCTTGTCGATTCGGCTCCTGAACCAGCCTACCGCCACTCTCGCCGCATTCTACGTCTCCCACCCGAGTTTGGTCTACTTCCGGTAGTTTCTTTTTCTAAACCCAATTCGCCAGATTTTATCGCTGCGCCTTTACCTGACCGACGTCTTCCCGCCACCATGGCCACCCAAAATGATCTGACAGCGGCTATGGCCCAGCTACTGGGAGCCATTAGCCTTCGCCAACATTTGCCACATTTCAGTTCGGAGTCTCAGGATGTCATGGGCTGGCTAGCACTCTACAACCAAAGTACGACCGGTCAGTCGGATGTCGAGAAGATATCCTGCCTGTCGTCAGTGTTGAAAGGGAAGGCCCTGGACTGATATTCCATCCAGCTCCGGAGCAATACTTCTCACTACACCTGGGCTGACTGGGAGATGGCGCTTACAACTGAATTTGGGCACTCCCAACGCTCAATCTTTAACGAGCTACTGTCACGACACCAAAAATCAGGTGAAGATTCGATCACCTACTATAGGGATACTATGAAGCTCTGTTCTCTAGTCAACAACACCATAGCAGAAACAGAGAAGATTAACTACTTATTGAACGGCCTAACGCCCGGATTACGAGAGAAAATGGTGCTCATGGGCCCGAACACCACCGCCGAATTCCTGGAGAAACTTCAACTGCTAGCTTCCTTCACCAACCCTCCGCATAAGTGTACCACTGGTACTAACAGAGTACTTGAACTTCTCACCACCACTCTGTCTAGCAAAACCGCCATGAAATCCGAGACAGAGACTACCGTGCCTCTACTGTCCCACCCCTCTCGAACGGACGAACTACAATCCCTTCGCCGTCTGATAGAAGACCTTCAAAAGGACGTGCAAGAACTGAAAAATTCTAACCGACCCAGGCCTTGAAGGAATCTTCATTTGCGAATACGCCCGCCGGATGGTGGAATCTCTTCCACTAACTTTCACCGACGGAGTAGATTTACAACACCAAATACTGCAGTATATCACCGAATAATGTTATTATTGTAAATATTTCAGTTTTCATTTACTTTTGTATATATTTTTTTATTTTTATGTTTTTTCTTAAAATTATCGCCGGGGACGGCTCTACTCATGCGGGGGAGCTGTCGCGCTAGCTAGAGAATAGGCGGACAGACAACCAAACAATAAAATTAGAAGTCAGAAATGTAGCGAGCAGGAACAAAAGGACCAAGGTCGCTCGGCCACTATAAAAGCGGGGTCCCTCTCCAAGATCGGGACGTTCTCCCGGCGTAGGCCGAAGAAGGGACGAAAAGCTGCACAAGCTCGGCCCTCCGGCGAGGCGACCTAACCTCCTGCTGCTAAAAGCTCGAGACGGTCGTCTAGGTAATAAGCGCGGGGACAGAGACTGGAAAAGTCCGGCCCCGTGTGAAAAGCCTCCTACGTCGTGAGACTATCCCCGACGGTGACCCGCCGCTCGCCATCGCTTCACGTCTATCCGCCTTCTGCTGGCTAGTTACGCATTATATTGTACTTGTGAATTTGTATGAATAAAATTGTCTTAACTTAGAAACATTTGTCGATACTCAAACTCCTACCGTAACAATATTCTGGGTGCCACTAACTTAATCGTATAATTTATAGTTGAAAAACTAAATGAATGCATTATTTTCCACTGATCCTGAAAGGTCCAAAAAATTTCTTAACGAAGATGGCTCAGTTAAATGGAAGCAAATTGCGAATTTAAAAGAACGAGATGATAAGAGACGAAATATGGGAATTCCTAGGCTGGTTCCAAAGCTCTTGAAAAGTTACGTGGACCGAGATAGTTGGTCGAAACTTAATGTCAAACCAGCCAGATTTTTCCAAGTATGTGGCTTGTATAATTGTCTAAATTAAACAAACCTATACAATTTTATTAAAAAAATTTAGCGAAATTATCTTAAGTCTGCCATTTATGAATATGCAAACCCAGAAACAGAGCCACCGAGTAAAAGGCCAGAGGAACCAGCTTCCAATATTTCAGATGATAAGGCAGAAGCAATGGCAACATACAAGTATTTAATAGCATGTCATTTACTTTTTGAAATGGGCATGCTCTCCAAAGAAAAGGTTGAAAAATTGTCAAGCTCTGAAATTAGCAACCTTGAACTAGGACTTAAATATTTCTCAGACTGGCTGAAGTATTTAATTAGTAAAAATTTTTGGCATACTTATTCACATAAATAGTGCAGAACACAGTAGTGTATCCAGGATTTTGTTTCGGGAGGGTGGCACAGAACACAATTAAAAAAATAAAATAAAATAAAAGTTTATTTCAACAGAGAGCCTCTAGTGTCTAAAATGTGAGAAAGCTTAAATATACATCTACCAAGGATAATTCAGTTAGGTTGCTAGATTAATTGAAAATGTGACCACTTAACTTTAATTGCACGTGCATTGTTAAAATGAATTTTAAATGTTATTAAATTACATATTTAAAACACCATTAAAACAATTTTGTGCAATTTAATTCTTATGGTTCGTACAATAATTATAACAAGGATGCTAAACGCCACTAATAGCATTTCATTAAATAGACCAAGATGCAGATTTCAACATAAATAATCCCCGCCAAAAAGTTGGCAGGTGAGTCTATAAGGTTAAATAAAAAATTATTTTTCCATTAGTTCGAATCACATTAAATAGGTGTTTCAATGAAAAATTATCTCTCTGCTTTGCCCCCTACAAAAGCGTGGTGGGAAAATATAGACATAAGGCGACTGAACTTCGCATGCGTCTTTGACGTTTCAGGGGATGATGGGATGCCGACGCCTGAGAACAAAATCCACGTAACTATATCAGGGTTGCCACAAAATTTTGAGATTCAAATTCCCTTACTATTCCCTGTTATCCTTGACCATTTTAAGAGATTTTCCCTGACATTTTAAAGCCAAATTTTTATTTTATATTTGACTTTTATCAGAAGTTAATAAATTTTAATGAACTTATATTTCAGTGAAAAGGTTAATGTCATGTTTAAAAATATAGCCAAACTTTCAAGGAAATAAATGATAATCATAGAATTTGTCATAGATCTGGTCTAAAAATAACCTTAAAAAAGTGAAATATAAAATTTGATTCCCTGACTTTTCCCTGACTTGTTACAAATTCTAAAAATTCCCTGACTTTTTAGGTCTATTCTTAAATTCCCTGACTTTTCCCTGACGTGTGGCCAGGGGCGTAGGAACCAGGGGGGGGCAGGGGGGGCAATGCCCTTCCCTTGAACTTTGTTGGGGGGGCAACTAATTTTATTGACCCCTCCAACGTTTTGGTCTGTTGAAATCTTCAAAAGTCTCAAATGCTCATTTTAAACGCATATAAAGCTTATAGAACCACAACTGTGTTTAATTTTCAGTCTTTTCCCACCAATTCACATAGAAGTAAAAATTACACATGCATTCGGAGAAGCAACACTCCATTAAAAATTGAAAACCATTCTTTAGACCCCTTTTCGTTTCTCTTTGCTCCCTCCAACTTTTAGAACGTTCTTACGCCCCTGCGTGTGGCAACCCTGTATATAAACAAATCTTAAAAAGATACGTGGATTTTGCTCTCAGGCCACGCGGCGTCGGAGCTTGAATTAATAATAGAAGCCAGCCTTGCCGCCTCGGCTTAACAGGTCTTTTCCTGTGTTTACTATTTACCTGTTTTAAAGTCCAAAAGGTAAAAATATTTTTTATTTAATGACTTGCTATATAATGCTTATTACTTACGTGATTTCGACCTAACCCACTCATCTCTTATCATATTTTCTTTAGGAAACTAGTGAAAGCTTATATTGTTTGAAGTTATTGTATTGCTAAAGCAATTTGAAATACAACAATTAATACCTCTCGGTCTATATTTTTTTATCCATCTTAAAAACAAACTTAATCGCCCCACAATAATAAAAACGCTAGGTCTAGGCACTTCGACTGCTTTGTAAAGTAAGTAAACAACGAAAGAGTCACGATATTACCGTCTGGTAGCCCTAGCAAAAATATGAGCTAATAAAAATCCAAAGACTGAATATGAGTTTAGCGTGGTATGTCCCGTTGCCTAACGTATAACACTTCCATGTCGGAAAAGCAGTCATATTTTTTATTGAAACACCTAATGCAGACTTGGGGATTATTAAAAATAATGGTTTATGGATTGAAAGAGCTAACTGAGGAGTTTTCTCGGTTTATGGAGAAGATGGTTACTATTTATGCTCCCTTCGTATAAATAGAACTCCTGTAGAAACTCTATTTTCTCAAATCAAATACAATGCCTGAGGAAAGGTTTCTAGCATAAATTACAGTACAGCACGTAAAAATTTATTGACCAAAGTGGATGTGAAAGTTCATTACAGTGGAAAAGACTACAGAGATGTACCTTTATATGTCAAAGATTAAATTGCTGCAAAATATGACAAGCAATGATTTTTAAATTTTTTAATAATTCATTAATATAAAAGTGATTTCAAGTAAAAATATATTGAGCTTTTTATTCAAAATTACTTTTTTATATACTATGCAAATGTAAACTTTAAAATGTCACCAATCACTCTTAAAATGTCACCACTCACTCTTAAAATGTCACCTCTCACTTCAGAAACTCTTCAAGCTATCTAATTCAAATTATATTCTGTTAAATGTTGAGGCATTCTTCTAAGTCTTTTCGGTGACATTTCTTGTATTGCCCTATCAGTAGCAATTTCAAACTTAATTTTCTTCATTTCACATTTGCTTTTGGATAATGACTTTTTATCATGATTTCCACTAGACTGAAGAACTTTACCCTGATTATCATCAAGTGTTTCGGAGATTACCGTGACTTTCTCTTCATTTTCTTCTACTGTTTCACCCTTAGTAGTTTCAAACTTAACTTTCTTCTTCCGTGTACCCTCCTTTTTGGAAAATGAATTTCGGGGTTTCTTTCAAACAAGTAGGTTGCAAAGAATATGAAACCTTTAACGTTGGACTAATAAATTCAATTTGAGTTACTTCATACTGACTAGATTGTGATGGTTTTGAGCCTATTTCAATTGCTTTGGTTTTATTAGATGGCTTCATCTGCCTCCCCATAGGCCCAGAATTATTTTGAGATTTAGATTTCTTTGGTAGACACTTGTTGGATTTTGAGCCTGAGCCTTTGGAAAGTACATATAGTTCAGTGGCACCACCAGGATTGTTTCCCACGTAGGCACTACAACTTGGGGCCCCCTCTTGCTCACCAATTTTAAATACATTTACTTCAACCATAAGTAACATAATAAACATAAGTATGACACTACCTATTTACCTAATGCATTTTTTAAATAAAAGTCTGTTTCGCCATAGACAATGTAAATTATCATGTCACTTAAGACTAATAACTCTCGGCGAATTGCTCTTAGTCTTTGGAAATCGCCGAGTGATACTGCCAAGGTTCATTAAAAATTGAAATGCTTTCAAAAATGTAAATAACGCTTACTTTGTGTGAAAATATTTATGCGTTATCATATGATGAAAATAACTATTACAAACATTAAACATTTGCTAGTTATTTCAGAGAGCTTACCCGTAGACCACTCTGCAATGTCGAACGGTTCTCTCCCACCTTTACGGGCACTACGAGCTAACCATCTAATTGTACCATTATTGAGTAAACGCAATATTTCTTGCCCCGAACCCCAATCCTCATATAGGGCGGGCACAAAAGAGAAAGTGAGTCACCCTTTTTTCTTGGAAATAATACACCACATATCTACATCTCTGCTACTAACGGTCATTTCATAATAGTCGTCAAAATATAGCAAAGAGAACTATATACAAGCCTTAAATCTAGTCACAAGATAGCATGTTTTTAGTTTATTTTTATTCCTGTCGCACCTGTGCGATTTCGTTTTTCATCTAGCCATGCGCGTAACTCCCCCTCAGTGGCAGGAGAAGTGACGGCCGCGTAAAGCAGTAGCACCCGTTGCGTTTTTTCTTACGCCAAACCTGACTGAAGTCAGAGGTGGAGAAAGGACCATCTGATCAGAGCTAACATCTTCCTGTGCGCCACCGCCCTTATGGGTTGCAAGAGCCGGACCCCGACTCCCCGGTAAAGCCACCAGTGACTGCACACTCTGAACCATTTAGGGCCTGAGCTTCGGTTCAGGCTAACGGATAGGGTCCAGGCAAACTGGCCGCCTCGGCGGATTGGGAAGCCTGCTGTGGGTCGGCGAGCCTCCATATGCCAGCACGGCGATTCTGTTTCCCGGTCTTTTTGGCTGCTGTGTGCTCGTCGTTCCCCTTTAGAAGCTCTCTCCAAAGGGTTTGACTCCTTACCTACGTAGGTAGGGTGTCGGCTGGAGTTGCTACAGCATCCACTTTTAATCCCACTGCTGCGTGCGAAGTGGGGATTGGTCCCACCATTGCTGCACCTTCTCCTGGGTTGAGTGGCTTGCGTCTAAGGTGTGACCATCAGTAGTAGGGTTCTGAAACTAAATGCTGGATTTGTCACCTGTCCGGGCTTGGGGACGCTGGCGTAGGGCACTATGATGATAGGCCTCCGGTGGTATGGTCTTTGTTACTAGGTACATCGGGCTATAAATTCTGACACACCCCCTGGTATTTAACAATGGGTATTATCCTTTTTAAATGGAGTAAATATAAACCCATAAAATATGTGACTTAGTTAATAGTTACAAGTTTGAAAATTTTCAGCAATTTCTCTATTAATTCGGCTACGGAAAATTTACCAATATGAAAAAATAGGGGCCCCTCTAGTTTTCCACGTAGGCACGTGCCTACTCGTGCCTATTGCTGGCAGCGCAACTGATATAGTTCATTCCGGAGTCCTGTACCTCCTTTCGATTTCATATTGATTCTTTCTTTTTCCTCTGCGTCTCTTGCTGTAATGAAGTCATTAGATGAGGCATGCATAAACTTTCTCTGAATTTCCGTAAAAAATGGCAAAGCCAGCTCTTCACTCAACTCCGCATAAACACAATCAAGAAAAATTTCCTTTAAATCGTCAGAATGCTTCTCTATTTCAACACTAAGAACCTTGAAACCAAATTTCAATAACCCTTACAGTCATGAATAGCAAAGTTCCGAAGTGGTAATTGTCAGATGTCAAATAATGTGGCCAAAAGTGGTAAATACCGACATGGCGAATAATATTTTTAGTGGTTAATATGCCAAATATCAAATACCAAAGAAAAAAATATTTTTGCTATTTTAGACAAATATACTGGATTAGGACCCGTTCCAGAGACGAAAAACTTTCGTAAAGTTACGAAAAAGGGGGCGTGTCTAGTAGAAATACGAAACTTTTTCAAAAACGCGTTCCAGAGACGTTTTACCGAGACAAAAAGTCTAGTATCTTCTACGACAGCTCAGGGTTATTAATTATTCGTTTATAAAGGCGAGATCACTGAAGTTAAATTTCCTTTTCAGTCCGAACAAGAGAGTTGTGTATGGCCACCAGAATTTTATTGGTATTGTCCAAATTACTCAAAAAGGAGAGAGAAAATTGAAGATGTTGAGCTACCATTTCGTTTAGAATCATTTTCTAAAGCCCATTCAATCGTTCTTGATTATTTACTACCGACAGGGCAACGTTGTCTAATGTTTCAGCGTTGCTAGTAGCAATGGGTTCGGAGGACACAGGTAATGTTTGATGTTTCTTATGGCTTCTTTTATCACCTTTAACACGTATACCAAATTATTACTTATATGTAAATTTATGTCAATCTGTTTTTCCGGGAATGTAGGAAAAGAGCAACGTTAACAATACCACTTTTGAAATTTCTCCTACCGTTGGCCTAGGCGGATCTAGAAGTGGTTTTTCAGCCCTGGCATCTATTTAAAAATGTAACTGAGCTATATCTGCTAGCATGGATTAAATAATCCATGCTGCTAGTAAGTAATATAACTAAACTGATTTTTTCTAATTATACCCATTTCAATGATTTCATTGGCAATATTTTGCTTTGTCAATCTTTGTTTTATTTAATTGTGTTCTCATCAATATGGGAAGCTCAATTAAATTAAAATATTGATAACCTCTACTTTCTAGAAATATTTTGCCGTCTCTTTGAAGCCAAATGAAAGGGAGCACTACCATCCACGCTCGGTGGAGTACTCGTAGGAGTAATGTGTAAACACCGCGCACTTGGCATACCAATAAAAACACCACTTGTTCTGGCTAGTGGTGGACTTTCCTGATCCTTATGATATCTTGGCCCTTCACTATTCTCATAACTCTGTTGACCAAACATATTCTAGCTCAGCCACAATTTCTTCCCTTTCCTTCAACCTTGGTTAAACTTCTTTGCATTTTGCACTCCTCCTTTGCTTGCCCAATTTTTGAAACAATTTCGCGTAAAACTTATGAATAATAAATGTAAATGCTATATAAAAACAAATGTAAATAATAACAAAATTTGAAAATATGTAAATAAAGTTTAATAAATATAGTAAAATAACTGAAAGTCGAAAGTGGAAAATTGCCACTGTTTACATGAAATAAATAACAAGTCAAAGCTAAGGCTTAACTAAGCGCTTGAAGAAACCCGCTTCCCACCGATATTTTCCGGCGTTTCTATTGGCTATGGCGGGGGGCGGAGCTTATTAAAAAAAGGCGCAAGATACGAGAGCGGGAGTTTACGAATTCTTGAAAAGTTGTCTCTGGAACGCGTTTAAGATACGAGAGTTCGGGTTTCGTAGATTTGTTCTCGTAACTTTTTAACTTACGAGAGTTTTGAAAATGTCTCTGGAACGGGCCCTAAGTTGCCATGTTTTGGGCTAGAAACTCAATTACAACACAATCTAGTGGTTTCTTTTCGTCATTTCTCAACCATTTCCCATATTTTGGTTTATTTACATCATTAAATGCATTTACTGATTAATAGTCATTTTTTGCCATATTTGCCACTTTTAACCTCCGACATGGACTTTATCCTAAAAAGTGACATTTAGGTAACACTGTTGTATTATTCATTTACTTTGAGAATGTTGTGACCATGCTTGTTGATTCAATCATAGTTTAGAGTAGTATAAATTAATTGGCTAGGTTTTAGGAAATAGCGGTTGAGGATGTTATTTGGTATAAATAATCCACCACTATCTCTAATTTTTATACCAGAAAAAATAATTTCTAACTTTTCCTCTGAATTTCTTCTCAGGTTCATAACGGCATCATACAATTTCTCTGCTTTGTATATTTGCTCCTCAGTTGCACACGATATTTGCCCAATTTTATCCTCCTTTTAGCTACCCGTCAAATTCCCCCCATTCAACCTCCCCCAATCTTTAACAGTGATCTTTTATACAGATCAGGATCATCAATCTAAAAAAAGAAGTCAACCATTTCATGAAATAATTAAGCTCTATAAACCAACCTTTTCGTTAGATGCTGTGCCTTTCGCAGCTTCTTCTCTACGGTTTTGGCAAAATATGCTGATAATTGTTTCTCCATAAGTTTGCAATAAATGCAAAAACATTTCTTCAGTAAAAACATTTTCTGTGGGAAGCGTCTTTGAAAAACACTCAGAAAATGCAAATCTGTTTTCCAATATGACTTGTGGCCATTGTGCCGCTGTACAAAGATTACGGGCCTTTGTGTTGTCATTACTGGAGTGAAGTGATGGCTTATTTTTCGCGTTAAATCCAAAAAATGGTATTTAATTTTTTCATAATTATTATAAAATCGTTATTATATTGAATTATTTGGTGTAATGAAACAACGTTGCTTTCATTACCAAAATAATTTTTCAAAATGAAACTAAGACCTCCGTCCGTTTCCGCCATGCTTTTCAGAGCAAGTTAAATCAAGTGGCCAAATCGAAAACTAAATTCCGATCCTGCATTTCCAAAATTATAGTTTGCCGTGGGTTTGAAATATTTAATTTAACTTACATTTTGGGGTAGTCAACATTAATTGCTGACTATGGCCGGGCACGGAAGATTCATTGGAAGTCGAAGATTCGTTGGCAGCTCGGTTGGGAGTCCAAGCTTCATTGGAATGCGGTCCTTCTTCGTCTTCACTTTGATTGGTATTTTTCTCAATAACAATATCGCTGTCGCAGTCTGAAAAATTATTTCAATTAAATTATATTTAGGCACTAAGAACAACAATTTTAAAACTTACTGTCAATGTCTATAGCCTCGCTTTCAAGGCCATCTTCCTGCGCTCTGGCTATTGGCCGTGAGCCCAGAATCTCGTTCATTTCGTCGTAGTATTTGAAACACGAAATGAACACGCCTCCGGAACCCGATTTGGACCTCTTACATTTTTCTTTGACAAAATCCGCCTTCAATTTTTTCCATGTGTTGCTTATTTGTTTCCAATCTTTATTTTTAAACCCTAGCTTTTTAAACTCTTTTTCAATATTTTTGAAAACATCAGCATTTTTTTGCCGTTTCCCGTCTAAAATACTTAAAAGTTTCTTTTCCTTAACTACGTTTATTAAGGCTTTAATTTCCGCATCGTTAAATCTTTTGGAGACGGTCGTACCCTCTTCGTCACTCGACATCTTCAAATAATAACTATAGAAAGAGTGTGGCACTGACCATTCAATGTTTCAGGGTTTTTTTGGGGGGAAATTTACGGAAAAACCTCTACGAAGCGTTCGACAGCGTCTTTATGGCGATTTCGGGTCGCTCCTATTGTAAAAATCTACCTCATGCTGTCGCATCGTTCGGACCCCCAAGAGATCGCTCTTTCTATCGAACTTTTGCGTTTACATAGCGAACCTAAAAAACATCGCTCCCTTTATCGCGTAAAGTGCGACCATGTAAACCCCCTCTATATCACTTTTGATACAACTCATTTTTAAAATAAAATCAACTAAGACACAGTTTGAAATATTTCGATTGCGCGCTACGCACGTTTCGACTTGATCCCACGAGTCTTCGTCAGGCACTTAAAATTATAATATTTATTTCTTAGCAATCTATCTATCATCGCGACAGCGGAACGAAAAAAACTCAATTACAATTATAAAGGAAAGTAATACAATATTTACGCGTAAGGCGAGCGGTGAAGTTTATAAAAGGGATTTCTAAGGGGATACACGAAGGTGTAGCGAACCATCTCCACAGTTAATTTGTTTTTCAATATCATAATTTCAATGGATTCACGCATGTTTAGCATAAACCTATTTTTTGCACTTTTTATGAGTGTGACATCCCTAGTATTGAACGTATGACCTTGCTGGTTGGCATGGTCTTTTCAGCCTAATATCGGCTTCGTGTTCTTTAATATGTGTCCTAAGATTCCGGCGAGTTTGACCAATGTATGCCATACCGCATATACATTATAATTTGTATACCCCGGTCTTACCACTTTATCTTAAAGTTAAGGTAAAATTTTATTATTTTCCCTATCGGCTGAAATATAGACACTTCTCCATTTTTGCTGAAAATGTGGCTTATTTTTTCGCTAGTATCTGTGTATGGCAAAACTATAATATTTTAATCTTTTAAAACAGAGGATTTTAATTTGGTGCCATTGAATAAAATTTTTTTATTAAAGGATAAATCATATCCCCTATCTTAAGCTACTTTTTTAATGAAATTAATTTCATGGGAGAGAGCTACGTTTTTGTTACAAATTATATAGGCACGTTCGAAAAAACGATAGAAAGCTGATTTTTTGTGTGAAACAGCGTGTGCGGATTTGCTGTGAGGGGGTGCTAAAATTGTGAACGGTTTGTGATACACCGAAGTAGCGAGAACGTTAGGCCTTTTTTCTACTAGTATATCTAGGAAAGGCAATTTGTTGTCGATTTCAGCTTCACACGTCCATTGAATTTTGTTATTAATGGAATTAAAACATAACATAAAAACAGCTTAACCCGCTTTACTATGTTCCCATTTTGAAAGAACGTCACCAACAAAGCGTTGCCAAAAATTAATTTTATATGGGGCTATTATCTAGAGCTTGGATTTGAAAATCATCCATAAAAAGGTCACATAAAAACGGAGACAAGCTAGAGACCATCGCGAGACCATCGTTTTGGACGAAGAATTCCCCATTTACCACAAAAATATAATTAGACGCGGCAATACGCGTAAGATTGATAATGTCTATAATCTCGAGAACATTTGTGGTTTACGATCGCAGCCTTGATTCGTTCACTGAAGCCGATGTAAAGAAGGAAACAACATCGAACCTTACAAGTAATTAACCCGCATTATCGACCGATTGTTGCAGTTTTGTTAACAGTCCACAATAATGTTTTACCTTATGTTGATGTTGAGCGGTCAAATACCCAAAGCGTCGGACAATATACTTTGCGATTAGTTATGTAAATGTATTTAGATTGGGAACAATAGGTCTAAATTTAAGCTCTTCGTTTGTGAATTTTAGATGAGAGGTAAAATCTTGGAGCGATGTAGGTAGAAGGTATAAGATTTGCCTCTACTTCGTCAGTTAGGAAATAAGTCTTTAACTACACTTTTTAATTGGTTGTGAAGATTATGTGTTGGATCTTTATTAATTTTACTGTACGTGCCTTCTGCAAGGGTCTTCGTCTTTGCCATATCGTAGTCTACTTTATATATAACTACCACACAGCCGCCTTTATCCGCTTAACAGATAATAATAGAATTGTCGTTCTTTAGTTTAATTAATTCATTACGTTCCAATGTTGTAAGATTTGGTTTAATAAATGTTTCTTTGCTAATAAATTTGGAGCATTTTCCTGTAATAGTATCCTTTTGCCCTGATCGTTGATGCCCCGTAGGCCACTTTCAATGGATACAATGTAGTCCTCCTTTGTAACTAAACTTTTGTGGAAACAACAAAATTAGGTCTATGGCTAAGAAAACTTGTCTGGATATTATTGAGCGCTAATTTGAAGTAGTTAACAACTTTTTGGTCATATGGTGTAGTGATATTAAATGTTTGTGGGCAAACCTTGGTATTTCTTTAAAACAGTGTTTGAAATTTCTTATCTAACTTGCCTTTGTATCGATCGATGTATGCCTGGTCTCGAACCCATAGGTGTTTGGAGTACCATATTTTGGTCCGATCGTACACTTCTGGATGCTCTATTTTGAGATGTGCTATGTACACTTGGCTTTTTTACATGGCTTCCTTTGTATTTTACATTACTATCCTGGAAGTTTGGTTACATTTCATATTGATAAAACTAGGAATTACCTTAGCGGTTTTGCACTTCTTTAAAAATAGTAGTTGAAGTAATTGAATCTGGAGTTTGGTCTTAGATTTCAGAAAGCTACGCCACGATTTAAAACACATGTTAATTCTTTTGTCGCGATTATTGAAGCTGACCATGCCAACCATACTTTCAATACTAGGGATGTCACACTCATCAAAAGTGCAAAAATATAGATTTAAGCTAAACATGCGTGAATCCAATGAAATTTAAAAATTAAAAAAAAGTAAATAGACAAATTAAGCGTGAAGATGTTCCACTACACCATCGTGTATCCCTTAAAAATTCCTTTTATAAACTTCCCCGCTCGCCTTCTGCGTTTATATTGTATTGCTTTCCTTTTTAATTGTCATTGTGTTTTTTTCGTTCCGCTGTCGCGATGATAGATAGATTGCTAAGAAATAAATATTATAATTTTTAGTGCCTGACGAAGACTCGTGGGATCGAGTCGAAACGTGCGTAGCGCGCAAACGAAATATTTCAAATTTTGCCATAGTTGATTTTATTTTGAAACTTATTAGTTTGAAATTATCGACTAATCGACGATTTTCCCATCTTTACTCTTTACATTTCAGCATAAAGTTTCCTCCACGATCGGCTGACTTATCTTTGTTCCAAAATTTAATCTTTCTAGCCCGCAACCAGGTCTGAACGCAAGATAAATTCGATTGTTGTTTAAATAATGGGGGTAATTTTTTATGAATGATAACTTTAATTATCGAAATAAACACGTTAAAAAGACCCTTGTATTATAATGATTGATTAATAGTGATTTTTTCTGTAATTTGTTAAAATGTTCTTTGGAAAGTGGAGAGAGTTTTCAAGGGAGGTATTTCCCAGTTTTTAAAGAATATTATTAACTTATAAGTCAATTACCACCACTTGGAATCATCGCAAAGAAGATTTTAGCGCAATTTTTCAGCCTCGGTTCGATAACGGCGAACGTGTTTTAAAAAATAACGCATGGCGTGCTTTTGAAATATACGTCAAGAATCTGGAAAATGAATAGCTAGCGGTGTAATTGAAGCTGGCCGTTGTTGTGAGATTCAGTTTACGCAGAAGGCCAAGAAAATAAAGTATGCGGAGTGTTATTCTCAGTTACGTATAAAATGTGTCAAAGTTTTGGAGTACCTAAACTGGGCACTCGAAGAGGACCATGAATGGAATGTTTCTGTCACTTGGATGGTTGTGTTGCTGTCGGCCAATGTTCGGCAGTATCGAAATGTCTACAAAAACCGCAGATGGAGGAGGCATTCTTTTAAAGGTTGAAAGCTTATAGCGGCGCACGTGGCTATCAAGGGTGAAATGGGTTAGAACCTGATGATCAAGAGAGGGGCGTTTAGCAAATTGAAATATGTTAATCGTTTGAAATTCATGGCCCAAAGACGTCTCGCAAAAAACTTGTAGAAATTAACACACAATTTAAGATATTTTAGTTCCCGTTACACGAAATAGTTGCGGTTCGTGATCGAGGCTACGGACAGGTGCTCTATTGACAGGCGAACGTTGTGAACAGTTATTTGTTTGTTCGCCGAGATGTGTACAGTGTGGTGCAGACATTGAGAACCTTGAACACGTCTTACTAGAATGTCCGGCCAACTAGGATTTTGAAGATTGGAGAGAGTCGTCTTTTCATTTGCCCTTGGAAAACCTCTTTGGTTTCACGATTACTAAGCCATTACTTCGGAAACATGAGGTCTTACAAAGGAAGTGACGAAATTCAAAATTACTCTGTATGAGAACGCTTACTTTTATTTTTAAATGTGTAAATTTTATATATGCATATCTATTTATATTCTAATATATTTCTAACTACTAATTGTTCTCCCCAAAGCGGAGCCGCACTGATTAAAAAGGGTGCGTACTGTACGCAAATTAAATAAAATATAAATTAATTCAATGAGAGTTTTAATTTTTAGCATTTTACCAACTCGATCAAAGGCTTGAAACGTCAATAGCTCCGCAACCGTTGGTGATCTTAATCGTTTTGGGGAAAATAACGTTATTATAACGGTAAATATATAAAATTTATTATTATTTTCTTAAATGTGTTTATAAGGAACATTTGGAAGAATATAGCTCCATTTCAACGGTTTATTTCGTTGGTGCGCTTTGAAAACATCAGGCTTAAGTCAATCTGCCTTGCAAAAAAAGGCGAGCCAAGGCTTGTAAAAACTACGTTTTATTATGCTCGGTTACAATTTAATGCTGAGTGTTTTTTGATAAAATTACTTATGTATAATGGTAAGCAATTTTAAATTTATTATTTGTGATTCTAAACATCTAATAAGTGATTAAAGAAAACGTTTTCTCGTCCGCTAATGCTTTTACGGGTTGGGTGGACCCTCACCTCTGTCCTACCAGCCTAGATATTTGTCAATTGTAATACCATCAGCCACTTTTGTATGTTATGCACGTTCCTAATATTTCACCCAATGCAATGTAAAAGATAATCTGATACATGCGCTTCTATTTTCTATTCAGTTCAATTAACTGTTTTTTTATCTATGGCATAAAGCATGTGTGACATAATTGGCATCACATTTACGTCTCTGAATATTATTATATGAACTTTTAACTATATTTATTTTATTTATCAATTATCTAGTCAATATGATGTTTATGTCTTTATAAACTGAAGTGCATGGCTCCCATCAGGTTCTTTAAAGATCGTTTAGGTCATTGTTTCTTCAAGTTCCTTAAAATTGGGATTTTGAACCCATTGTACTCAATTTTCAATAATTATAGGAATACACTGTAAAAAAATAATGCTTTTAAATAAAACCATTAATGCCTATTTCATTTTTGTCCAAAAACAAAACCCTGAAACGTTTCATTTCGAACCATTAGCCCAATTTGACAGCCAAGAATACCTAGGCATTGCTTTAATTTTAGACCATTTGGAGGCAATTGCTTAAGCACTTGTTTGAAACTAAACCATAAATGTTCTTACATGAAACCCATGCACAAAGGTCTCCTTATTAAACTTAATGGTACATTCGCAAACTAAAAGTGGTTTAGTAGGTTAGGTTCTTAATAATATATATTGTGGTTTCATATAAAACTCTCAGCCTATAGCGTTCAAACCTGTAATGGTTGACTTTGGTGTAATACTAGAACATTTTAGGATGTGTCAATGGTTTTATTAAAAAACGTTTATGGGTCTAACTATAGTCCCTCAAAGAGTTACCTTGTAACCATTGTAGGCCCAATAAATACTTAATAAAAAGATTGACAAAACTAAAAACATTTTAAGTTTTAAATGCAATTTATTAATTCATTTGGTGATCATTATTCATAGTCCAAATCTCTCCAAAATTGAGTTTTAGTATTTTAAATTTTTAAACATTAAATTTTCTTATTATTTTACTAACAGCTACTCCGCATTTTGAGTCTTTAATACCAAGGAAAAAAGACTATACATTTTTAAGTTTTGTCTATTGAACTATTATATTCAATATTAAACAAGAAAAAAACTGCAAAAAAATATTTTTACATCTGTAAAAAATTCATTCACAGCTATAAAACCTTTGCCATCTACGAAAATTTCGTAGTTTTCATTAGAAAGCCATTCGTTTCCGGAATACACAATTACTGGCCCATGTTGCAATCTTGTCGATTCAGTAGTTGAACAGAAAAATATTGTGTGAGTTTCACCGAAAAGTCCAGGAATCAGGGCCAAAGTATATGCATTTTTGAAATCTGTAAAAAATTGTAAAACCAATTGAAATACTATGCTCTTTTCTTCTCTATCTGAAATGAAGCTGTTGGAATATTATAGATAAAAGCTGGCGTTTTCCAAGTTAGGAGGTATAAGCGGACCATTTCACGAAATCGTCTGCTAAATAGTTAAACTAGGTACAACAATCCTAGGCTTCTTGAACTGATAATTCATAACTATAGCAGATGATCTCAGTTGAATCGTCCGCTTATTCACCGTAATATGAGATATGCCACTTTTAATCTTAACAAATACCAACAGCCTCATTTAAGTTGATCTTAGTTGATCTTTGCGATCTGGAATGCCCAGAACTGCCTCCATTATTTGTGCACGTAGCTCTATCGAATTCTTTTGGTTCCGGCTCCAAATTTTTGGTGCATGGGCATTTAGCGAGGCGGACATTTCATCTCCCAAATTTACATTAGTGATTCTGCGTAATTCTAAATAAATCTAAAATTAAATTGGAAATAATTTTTAGAATTGGTTTCAAATTAGTCTTTTAAATGGAGGAGATGCGTTAATATAAATTCACCTGTCTTATGTCTCTAAGTGCTGGATATTTATCTAGAAGCTCAATAGATGACAGTTTATGTTGAATTACCAGCTTTCGCCTATCACTGAATGTTCGGTCCATTTTCAAAACAATGATTTTCCAGTTTATATCCTTTTTCAGCATTGCATCTTTCATATATTTCTGATTAATTACAATGCTTAGTTCATCCTCAATTTCTACATCGTTTGAATCATTCGTTGAAATGTTCCTTTTTTTGGGTTGAATTTTGGTTTTCGAGACAGATTTTTTGCCCGTGCATTTTCTTGTCTTAGAGCAAACATCACCTAAAATTTGTGAAACATTTGCGCTTGACACCGTTGTTGATGATTCCTTGGGGTTTTTGATTCATTTTGCAAAGAAATCATACTTGAAGATTCTTCTTATAAAATTGGCTCTTGTTCACATTGTACTTTATCATCCCGCTTAGTGACGGTATAGTCCGTTTTCGGGAATCAGCTCACAGCGCGGGGGGAATTTAAAAAAGCCCCATATTTTCAAGTCGATTTGTTTATTCTATGCTTTTTTTAATAAAACATATCGACTAGGAATTTATTTAATTTTTCTCACCCCGCTGTGAGCGAATTGCGGAAAACGGACTATCCTATCACTCAGCGAGATGATATATTCCAATGTGAACATAATTTAGCTCACGCTGCAGTCAGCACGTTCTAGTGAACGAACTATCCTGCCGCCCGAGAACGGTCCGCTTAAAATTGTGCAGGCTAGCGCATCGTTCAGCCGATTTCGCTCACTGCGCCGTGAGCAATTACTGACTGAGCGAACTAATCGGTAATCAGCCTGAGCTTGCTCAGTTGAAGAGAAAGGAAATAAAATTATCTGGTGTGCCCTCATTGATCATTTAAATGATAAAATTCTGACCGTTCATTTTTGGAAGTGCCTCACAATATTTGCCCACCTCTGAAATAAGGACATTGGGGCCCAGACCGAAAGTCTTATTTAGTCTTTCCTTCAAACCGAGACCATTTTTCCGAAACTAATAGGGTCCTGTCATTTTCGAAATCCCGTTATTTTCGTCATGTTTACTATTAATGACTAAGCTAGCAGTGATTATGTTAAAAAACAACCATGAAGTTCTTTTATAGACGTGGCATAGTATTTTCTCCAAAAATAAACACATGTAGTTCCTTGAAACTCAAATGTCACCAAAGGTTACTTGTACACTGAAACAAAGCTTTTTGTTTCAAAATGATAGACACTTAAGCTGTTGATATTGTGAAAAACAAAGTATTATACTTTTTATGTTGAAAACTATATATCAAACCAAGAACCTACCACCTGCTGCTAGGTATTTGGATGGATGTATTGCTAAACCTCAACCAGTACATAAAACATGTCTTCATTTCGAAACCGTGGCAATTCGTTTTTAAAAACAGGACAGTTTCCTTACAAATCAACAAAGCCAATGATTTCCTATTCTGATAAAACTACATGAACCAAGGTAACAAAAAACATAAAAATATAAATGATTCATACGTCACTGATGTCATATTACAAATAAGTTATTTGACCTTTTCTGAAATGATTAATTGCAGAAACCCAACACTTTGTCGTAACAATTGATGTCGTTTTACATGTATAAGTGTTAAATCAGGGGTTCCCAAAGGGGCTCTCTTTGGCAAATGGTTATTCCAGGCTGATAAATGGTGATCTCGACAATATTACAGTAAATTTGCCTCCCTTCACCAGTACACAATATAATAAATCGAACAATTATTTTAAGGTGACAAATATGTGTAACGTTATAAGACTAGACAACTCAATATAAAGGGTCCAGGCTAATTCAGCTCTCCTAGGTTGATATGTAATGGTGCGACTGTCTGACGCCTGCCAAAAAAAAATTGCACAAATTCAAAGCCATCCTGATAAGACCGCTCCGGCGCAGCTGCTACCAAGCCCCGGCCTTGGGTACTTAGCCTCACCCATCATTTGAAAGAGCTACCCTTGGCTAAAGAAACCAAAGACGGCACCAAAACGTGCTTGAGCATGGGGCTATTAAATTGATAATTCAGCCCTGCGCATAATGACCTAACTTTCTAAATCTTATTATCTATGGTAAGAAATACTGGTTTATTTTTTCATTTCCTCGAGTTAGCTTAGAATACGTATAAGGGAAAATTAACGTACGGCGTTTAAGTTAGATACAGTAGCCCAACCAAATCTTACCTTTCATAAAGATAGCCTTTCTAAATTTAAAGGGATGAGGGACAAGCAGATAAGATCAAGTTCATAATAATCCCACGCGGTGCGGATTAAGAAATTTATCTTCTAAGCTTTTTCTTATCAGCTTGGCTAATACCCAAGGCACCACCTAAGGCCTAGGTCACAAAGCGACTTTTGAAGCTAATAATTTACGCGGCCAGGTTACAATGCGTAGGAGGATGGTTGCTTACCGTGAGTTCCTTTGTATCACGCGCACGGAAATAGAAAGAAGCGCGCGAATCACGAAGATATACTATCGTACATAGGTTCCACTATCTTTAAAAAACCTGTTACCAAAAAACACTTGCAAGACCCTTAATTATCTATATTATGAAAGTGTTACCTAATATTTGAGCTAATTGATAAAATCTGCGACTTCTTGATTAATTTAGTGCTATGGTAATGAACCTTAATGATGTTCCGCAAAATGTCTTTAACGAACGAAAAGATGGCGTATGTCATCCACTCTATTTGGAACTGCAAAATATCTTTCCCGAAAACATTTGCAAATATATTGATTGTTTAATTTCAAATGAAAAATATATTTTCCGAATAAAATTAGCCATGACTGAGCGAGTTATCAAATTAGAATTTAAAATTTAATTTAAAATAGAAAAAATTACACATGGATGAGCATTGATTTGAAAAAACTCTTATTATTAAGGTTTTCAAAAAACATAGGAGCGTTCGAGCTGGTGCTCTTAATTTATAAATTTTTGCAATTAAATTTTAAAGTTATATCTAACCCATGGAAAATAATACATTTTGAGTTATCAATTGACTGAGCAGCCCATAACACGTATAGAAAGACTTTATTTTTCAAGGGTATAGTTCATGACTTTCTTTTTAAATTGTAAATACTTACATCAGGTATAGTCCACCTTATAGTGATCAGGTCCGACGCATTCATTGCTGCTTTTTTCAAATATCTTTTAAAATTAATAAGAAAGTTTTAATTTTTAAAAACAAATTTTAAACCAAATCTTCCATAAGCCTCTGATCAGCTCCATTTATTTAAATTCTTAGACTCTAATTTATAATTGAAACAAAACTTTTCCGGATTAATATCTTTATTCAAGCCTATGCACTGAAATAAATATTTAAAACTAAAAGTACGTTGTCTTTAGCTGTAAAAGATAAACGTTTATGCACAGATCGACATGTGATGAGCTCTTGTGATCTCGAAGACAGATCATTTGGCTGAGTTAGAGATTGGATAGACAGACAAACAAACAGCCAAATAAGATGGCGAAAGTTAAAATAAGCCGGACAACTCAGTTTAACCCTCAGGACACGCAAGTACTACCATTTATTATGACCACCCAGCAAACACAAAACGCTCCCATGGAGGTCCTATGGACGTCACAATGGGACCTTATCTTCGTCCCCTGGACATCCAAAAATCCGTCGTTGACGTTCAAGGGACGTCAACAGACGTCCAAATGTCTTATATGTCTAGAGCCAAGGAACATCCCACGGACGAAGCTTTGGACGTCTTTGGGATTTGTAATTGGATATCCAGAGGATATCCTTGCATAAAACCTAAAGACGTCTTTGGTCGTTTATTTTGGTTAAATGTCGGTCCTATATTGATGAAACTGGGACGTCCTCTGGATATCGTATTTAGTAATAAATATTTAAAAATTAAACCAAAATTAACAAAAAAAAATTTATTGAAAAATTCGAAAATAATATAATACACATAAAAAAGAGCATAAATTAATTTATCGCGTTTAGAAAAGTCTATATTAGGAACAATTTAAATTACCTACATACTAGTTTTTTAAATATACCTATATATGTAATAATTTCTTAAAACAAATTAAAAAAATAATATAATAAATTGGAAATACTGGAAAAAATAAAAATTAAAAATATATCATTCATGCAATTATTACAAACATAATTGGGTTATTCAAAGTTGTGATAGAAATTGAACTAAATGCAAATTCTATTAATTATCATAAAAATTAAAAATACATAAAATTTTGCAATAACCAAATAAATAAAAACTGATATGGCTTGTAACAAAATAAACAGATATAAAAACACCTAATTATTAAATTAGTAAAAGAAAGGTTTTTAAAAAATATTGAAAATAACATTAAATAAGACATATATTACACAGCACTTCAATATATATCTAAGAAAATATTAAATAGTTCAAAATTTATAGTGTTGCGTAGCGTAGCTGTTGATTTGCCATGAAGCCATCAAATGATCCAAAACAGTCAAAGGATTTTCTGAAAATAAATAATGTGAGAAAAGTTTTCATATATTTTTGATAAATGAAAATGAATGAAAATAACTGCCAAGGACCATAACTAAGTATTTGATAAATTTTCTAGAAATATACTTCCGTCAGGATACCACTTTTACATAGCCATCACATCTGAACGGGCTAGTGAGTCTTTTGGGAGGAACATGGCCAAAATAAATGATGTGGAGGCACTGGGGGCGAAAAAGGAGAGGCCCTCATTTCCTTTCAAAAAAGATAAAAAAAATCATTTTGTAAAAAAGGTTACCTAGAAATTTTTATTGTAGGGCCCTTCTCTTGTGGAGGCCCTGGGCTTTAGCACCCGTTGCCTCCCCCCTTCAAATCCAGCCCTGCCACCAGACATAATGTAACGAAAGTCTAAGACAAGCCCTTCCTTTGGAAAATTAGCATGGGGGCTTGCAGGGTTCACCACCCCATGCCAATATGATAGTTATTTTTTCAAAAAAGATATTTTTCTCCAAGTTAATTTAAATATTGTTTTAAAAATTAAAACTTTTTTTGGGAAAATTATTAGTATGGTAATATAAAAAGCCGTGTAACAATTACATAATAATCTTTCCCAACTTATCTAAATAAATTATAATTATTTATATTCATTAGTTTCGTAAATACACGTTTCAACCAGCTGAAATATCTGATGCTACTTTTGCAGTATACTCCTCTTAAGACAGCCAATGTATTTAATCAATACTGTTCCTCAGTAGTTCCGCCTAAGCCAAACGCCCTCTCCTGCCCCAGGTTTCTATCCCGGCTACCACATTAACTAAGTTTTCTTATAATAATTAGAGTGGTAAGCGCTCTTGCCTTGCAGCAAGAGGAGCCCAAGTTTGATCCCAGCTTGTGGCACTGGGTTAAAATCTGGTAACGACTCCTTCTGCGTTAAGTTTGCAAGTTCTCTCCCCGTCTATTAAAGGGCCCCCCCCCCTTATCCACAAAAACTTTCATTCCATTAGTGTACCAAACTAAGTTCTGTAAATTATCGGAATACCTGGCTTAACAACAATTAAGTACTTTTCAATATTCCGTGAATTTTTTCACCACAGCTCAACAGGATTTGTTGACTAAACGCTAGTGTCTTAAGAACCTTCTCTCTGTCACTAATCATTGGTCAGACTGGCTTAATCAGTACGATATTGACATATTTCTACCACATGAAGCAATCATCGAGATGCTGGTGTTTATGGTAAAGCATTGGCTTGACTAAATAACTACCTTTATGGTCACAAACATGTGGTGATCATATACGAGGGCCGCTGAAATATGTTCGCCCACAGAAAAAGGTTGCTTCATACAGGGCCACTGAACTCCTAAGCACGGCCCTGGTTGTGATTCATGGTGGCATATCTGACTGGTACAATGTCGATTGCGGTGTCCTGTTGTTTAAATGCTAAATCCAAATTAAAGATACTAATCAATTTATTGTTGAATGATGCAAAAGTTAACACCAGAGCTCATGTGCAAAGGCTTAAATTACCTCGTAAATCGGTTGCAAGTTCCAACTTCTATAATTAATGCTATCTTCCGCACCGCAAGGTAAATTCATTTTATAGAACCCACTGACATTCGACTATTTAAATTATTTCGTTTTAAATGATAATCAAAATAAATACATCACATTTTACGATTGTTTCACCATAAAGCACAATAACAAAACACGAGTTAAACCTTATGCCTCGGTCCAACCACATGGTCCAACTCATTGAATAGGGATAGTACCGCTAGAATGACAATTTCAATCTGCATTCCGCGAAACAACTTTTACAAAAATAGAACTCCATCATTTGTTGGTGGTGGCATCTGCTGTTAGCAGTGGGAACTATATCCTATACAATTGAATTAATAGTACTAACGTACTTTGAAAGTGATAGATGGCGCCACCCGTATAATGATAGAGTTGACAGTTGAATGCACCGACTCGAAATTTCAGAATTTGTTTCGCGAAACAGCGACTTCCGAACGCGCCTTTGTATAATTCAATGGTCCAACCATAGATATAGGAAATGTATATTTGTTATATCTATGGGTCCAACAAAACACAAAGGCGATAACAGATCAACAGTGCTTCCGGACACTTTTAAAAATCTTCAACAAAAACTAATCTACTAAATTTATTACGTAGTAATTATAGTATAATTTTTCAAATTGAAATCAATATTTTAAAAATTAATATTTAAAGTTAAAATTAGCAATTCTTATCGTCATCCCACTCTCCCTCATCTACATAAATACTTTTTCCTATTTTTCAAATAGGAAAAAAATTAAGACTATACCTTAAACTAGGGTTTAGTTTATTGTTGAATCTACAGTACAACTAGGGAGTACATATATGTTTTGTTCTTAGCCAAACCAGAAAGAAGCAATAACCTCCTAAGCTTGGTTATAGAAATTCTTTAACGAAAAACATTATAAAACGCTTTGCGTAGAAAAAGACCCATGATTCAGGTAGAAATCTTTTGAAAACGTTTTATTTATTAAAAATAGTTTATCATCCATTACTTATTGTTAATTATAAAAACCTTAAAGCTTGAAAACTACTCAACTAAAATGGAATTTATATGAGCCAAAGAATTGAGTAATTTTGTACATACATGAGCAGTAGCTAAATTATTTTAAAGTTTATTTTTACATATTGGAGTGTACAATACGATTTTTAAAGCAATGCAGCTCGTTAAAAATGTCTAAATACAAAATTGGCATAAACATCAATTAATTTTTGTCTAACAATTAACAAATTTACAGAATTTTAATCTTTTTTAATAAAAAAAAACATTTAGTTTTCTAAATTATTTTCTTCAGTGCGTTTTTTGCACTTTATTCGATCAGCTGCATGTCTAAGCCAAGACTTTATATGTTTCTCAATTTCTGCAGTTGTGGTTTCAAATTGTTTTATTGCTTTTACAGTATCTAAATAATTAACGAAGATTCAAATTTATACCACTTTAATTTTTTTTAATTTGAATTTCATAAATTCAAGAATGAGTTCAGATAGCAAAGAATGTGGGATAGCACACATTATAAATCTTAATCTTGCATAACTTTTACCTAAAGTTTGCCCACTTGATTTTTAATTACAGTTTTGCTTTTGCACAGACAAAAAATAACAGCAAAGTATGTGAGGAAGCATATTCTTAGGTGGCTGAATTCATTCTTGATCATTTTTATTAAATACTAACCAATAATAATTTTTGAAATTAGAAGATCAGACAACTTTTTTTTGGCTCTTTTACCTGCCCAGCTGTACATCACGGCTACTTCGTCTATTAAAAAAGTTCTCAATATCCTTTTTACAGCATCCCGGACATTAGCACCACCAATCTTGTTAAGAACACCAAGCTAAAAAGATTTATGAGAAATTTTAAAAGTAAATAATAAATCAATGTTTGCAAATTCTTACCAGTGGTTTTCTTTTTTCTTCATCCTCCAATTCGTTACAAAGCTCTTCAACCTTTTCAGTACTGGTAAATGACAAGTTATAAGACACTAAGTCTACATCTGAAGTAGGTAATGTTGTGACAGTGTTTTCTCTGACTAAGATCTCCAGCATGGTCATGATGTCACGTTGGTTAGCTTTCAAATATTCCAGATTTCGATACAAGTGACGAAGTGTATCTAAAATTCAAAATACATTATTCTAAAGGGTGTTTTAAAAGTTGAGGCGAAACATTGTGAATATTTAGTACTGCAAAATGCCACTAGAGGGCAATAGCGTTTCAGAAGATAAAATTTTTTTTGTTTAGCTTTAAACTATGCAGACTCATACTGTGTTAAATAATAATATTCCCTTAATGTTTACGATAGTGTGGTAAATAAAATAGAAATGGGATTAATTAGGCGATTTAAATATAGACTTTATATTTAAAAAAAATAAACTTTATAGCATCCTTTCACAAATCTGTCCATAAAATTGACAAATCGCCATTTTGAGCCTTCAGTCATGTTTGAGATTTTTTTTAAATATAGCTAAATGGTTATTCAAAAATCAGCTACCTAGAAAACCCAGAACAAGTATTGTAGTTCTAGATCTATGAAATAATGAAACCAATTAATTTTATCTTTCTTCAAATGCCATTAAAAATGACCACAAAAAGCAACAAAATACCAGATTGGCAATATCACCCTTCAATTGGAAAACAAGCATTCATACAAAACATTAACATCACAACGAACAGATAATTTAATAACCAAAATAGAACACTAACCTTCTTTAATAGTAAAAATTCTGTTTGACTCGATCGAATGGTCATCTTTGAAAGCATTAACCCCACCCCGAGATCGACAACCAGTTACTTAATCACTATTAGTTGTTAATGGGCTCTCAGCAATTTTAGTAGAAAGAGTAGTACTAGCATTGATTGTATTGTTAGATTTACTTTTAGTAGTTTCAGGAAACTTTTCATAATCATTTTTTCTCAGAGGATATTTAGTTCTTAGAGGGGACCCATCTTTTCTCCTCCTCGTAAAGATGGTTTTTTCATTCTGAGATGTTCCGAAATTAACTCTTCTTGGAGAAATAATATTAACACTCATAGGGGACCTTCCAAGAGAATGCATATCATTAAAGGTAGAAACAGATGCATTATGTCTCGGGAAACGACTAGGCGGGCGTCTCGGGAAACGACTAGGCGGGCGTCTCGGGAAACGACTAGGCGGGCGTCTCGGGAAACGACTAGGCGGGCGTCTCGGGAAACGACTAGGCGGGCGTCTCGGGAAACGACTAGGCGGGCGTCTCGGGAAACGACTAGGCGGGCGTCTCGGGAAACGACTAGGCGGGCGTCTCGGGAAACGACTAGGCGGGCGTCTCGGGAAACGACTAGGCGGGCGTCTCGGGAAACGACTAGGCGGGCGTCTCGGGAAACGACTAGGCGGGCGTCTCGGGAAACGACTAGGCGGGCGTCTCGGGAAACGACTAGGCGGGCGTCTCGGGAAACGACTAGGCGGGCGTCTCGGGAAACGACTAGGCGGGCGTCTCGGGAAACGACTAGGCGGGCGTCTCGGGAAACGACTAGGCGGGCGTCTCGGGAAACGACTAGGCGGGCGTCTCGGGAAACGACTAGGCGGGCGTCTCGGGAAACGACTAGGCGGGCGTCTCGGGAAACGACTAGGCGGGCGTCTCGGGAAACGACTAGGCGGGCGTCTCGGGAAACGACTAGGCGGGCGTCTCGGGAAACGACTAGGCGGGCGTCTCGGGAAACGACTAGGCGGGCGTCTCGGGAAACGACTAGGCGGGCGTCTCGGGAAACGACTAGGCGGGCGTCTCGGGAAACGACTAGGCGGGCGTCTCGGGAAACGACTAGGCGGGCGTCTCGGGAAACGACTAGGCGGGCGTCTCGGGAAACGACTAGGCGGGCGTCTCGGGAAACGACTAGGCGGGCGTCTCGGGAAACGACTAGGCGGGCGTCTCGGGAAACGACTAGGCGGGCGTCTCGGGAAACGACTAGGCGGGCGTCTCGGGAAACGACTAGGCGGGCGTCTCGGGAAACGACTAGGCGGGCGTCTCGGGAAACGACTAGGCGGGCGTCTCGGGAAACGACTAGGCGGGCGTCTCGGGAAACGACTAGGCGGGCGTCTCGGGAAACGACTAGGCGGGCGTCTCGGGAAACGACTAGGCGGGCGTCTCGGGAAACGACTAGGCGGGCGTCTCGGGAAACGACTAGGCGGGCGTCTCGGGAAACGACTAGGCGGGCGTCTCGGGAAACGACTAGGCGGGCGTCTCGGGAAACGACTAGGCGGGCGTCTCGGGAAACGACTAGGCGGGCGTCTCGGGAAACGACTAGGCGGGCGTCTCGGGAAACGACTAGGCGGGCGTCTCGGGAAACGACTAGGCGGGCGTCTCGGGAAACGACTAGGCGGGCGTCTCGGGAAACGACTAGGCGGGCGTCTCGGGAAACGACTAGGCGGGCGTCTCGGGAAACGACTAGGCGGGCGTCTCGGGAAACGACTAGGCGGGCGTCTCGGGAAACGACTAGGCGGGCGTCTCGGGAAACGACTAGGCGGGCGTCTCGGGAAACGACTAGGCGGGCGTCTCGGGAAACGACTAGGCGGGCGTCTCGGGAAACGACTAGGCGGGCGTCTCGGGAAACGACTAGGCGGGCGTCTCGGGAAACGACTAGGCGGGCGTCTCGGGAAACGACTAGGCGGGCGTCTCGGGAAACGACTAGGCGGGCGTCTCGGGAAACGACTAGGCGGGCGTCTCGGGAAACGACTAGGCGGGCGTCTCGGGAAACGACTAGGCGGGCGTCTCGGGAAACGACTAGGCGGGCGTCTCGGGAAACGACTAGGCGGGCGTCTCGGGAAACGACTAGGCGGGCGTCTCGGGAAACGACTAGGCGGGCGTCTCGGGAAACGACTAGGCGGGCGTCTCGGGAAACGACTAGGCGGGCGTCTCGGGAAACGACTAGGCGGGCGTCTCGGGAAACGACTAGGCGGGCGTCTCGGGAAACGACTAGGCGGGCGTCTCGGGAAACGACTAGGCGGGCGTCTCGGGAAACGACTAGGCGGGCGTCTCGGGAAACGACTAGGCGGGCGTCTCGGGAAACGACTAGGCGGGCGTCTCGGGAAACGACTAGGCGGGCGTCTCGGGAAACGAC
The DNA here is from genome assembly GCF_980474605.1 of Leiobunum rupestre. Lineage (NCBI taxonomy): Eukaryota > Metazoa > Arthropoda > Arachnida > Opiliones > Sclerosomatidae > Leiobunum > Leiobunum rupestre. The sequence continues at coordinate 559,990 of NC_143387.1, forward strand.
TAGGCGGGCGTCTCGGGAAACGACTAGGCGGGCGTCTCGGGAAACGACTAGGCGGGCGTCTCGGGAAACGACTAGGCGGGCGTCTCGGGAAACGACTAGGCGGGCGTCTCGGGAAACGACTAGGCGGGCGTCTCGGGAAACGACTAGGCGGGCGTCTCGGGAAACGACTAGGCGGGCGTCTCGGGAAACGACTAGGCGGGCGTCTCGGGAAACGACTAGGCGGGCGTCTCGGGAAACGACTAGGCGGGCGTCTCGGGAAACGACTAGGCGGGCGTCTCGGGAAACGACTAGGCGGGCGTCTCGGGAAACGACTAGGCGGGCGTCTCGGGAAACGACTAGGCGGGCGTCTCGGGAAACGACTAGGCGGGCGTCTCGGGAAACGACTAGGCGGGCGTCTCGGGAAACGACTAGGCGGGCGTCTCGGGAAACGACTAGGCGGGCGTCTCGGGAAACGACTAGGCGGGCGTCTCGGGAAACGACTAGGCGGGCGTCTCGGGAAACGACTAGGCGGGCGTCTCGGGAAACGACTAGGCGGGCGTCTCGGGAAACGACTAGGCGGGCGTCTCGGGAAACGACTAGGCGGGCGTCTCGGGAAACGACTAGGCGGGCGTCTCGGGAAACGACTAGGCGGGCGTCTCGGGAAACGACTAGGCGGGCGTCTCGGGAAACGACTAGGCGGGCGTCTCGGGAAACGACTAGGCGGGCGTCTCGGGAAACGACTAGGCGGGCGTCTCGGGGAATGGCTATGGTTTGGTCTCTGAGAATGCTCGACATCTCTCTGAGAATGCTCGACATCTCTCTGAGAATGCTCGACATCTCTCTGAGAATGCTCGACATCTCTCTGAGAATGCTCGACATCTCTCTGAGAATGCTCGACATCTCTCTGAGAATGCTCGACATCTCTCTGAGAATGCTCGACATCTCTCTGAGAATGCTCGACATCTCTCTGAGAATGCTCGACATCTCTCTGAGAATGCTCGACATCTCTCTGAGAATGCTCGACATCTCTCTGAGAATGCTCGACATCTCTCTGAGAATGCTCGACATCTCTCTGAGAATGCTCGACATCTCTCTGAGAATGCTCGACATCTCTCTGAGAATGCTCGACATCTCTCTGAGAATGCTCGACATCTCTCTGAGAACGCCCGTCATTTTCTCTTGGGGAGCGCCCGTCAGCAAAAGCAACTGGCACTTTAGAAAGAGCAGTACCTAAAATTACTTTCCTTGTTAATATGGTTATCAAGTCACAAACTGAGGAAAATTTATTAGAAACACTAACATTATGTTTTTGACCCCCAGCAAAATTAGATTGGCCTTTTAAATTGTTCATTAAAAAAATACATAAATTTGGAAATATAATAAAATTTACCATTTGTGATGGAATTTCTTTTTGGTATAGCATTAGTTTCTCTATTATCATCTGAAGATTCTACAACAACAGAATAATAGGTCATTACCAATTTCTGAAGCAGAGGAAAATCTTGAATATTAACTCTGAGGTAATAAAAATTGCACTGTTCTGAGGTGGAAAAAGCCAGTGGCCAATAATGGTGGAAAATAATGGTTTTTAACAGGCAGGACAATAGTCCATTTGGTGGTAACTAGTGGCTAATAATGGCTAGTATAATTTTTACTGAAAAAAAAAAACATTATTCCAATTGAGCTATTTTGACGAACATTCAGCCTAAAGTGTCCTAAATTTGGGCTATTTAGCGATAAAATGATAGCTAAGCCTATAGTTTGGGCTATTTTTCACTGATTTTTAAATAGTTTGGATTGTCTGCTACCGCCTCAGTCTGCTATGTTACTTCATCCTAGAATCTTTCTTTGATTGTTGTTACGCTTACTAATGAGGAATTACTTTTAACCCATAAACATTTAGAAATACTATCAAACTAGTCATTTTTAACATTTCAAATGCAATACCTCCCCTCTAGCCATATTAGCCATTACTAACCACTGGCTAGAAGTTTTCTTTAAAAAAGTTGCTTTTTAGGAACACTGAAAAATTGGTGGCGATATATAAAATCATGCCTATGTCAATTCAAAAAGAAATAATACCATCCATTTCTAAGGCTGAGGACTCTGACATGTCCAACAGTTTGTTGATGTGGCTATTGAAAATTACATGGCTCTTAGAAAATTCTGTAAGAATATTTTATATGCATTAAAAAAGTTTCTAATTGTTATTGGAATGTTCATAGCTAACTAGAAGTTGGTGTGGCAAAACAAAATCCGTTGTTTTTCTTACTGCTTTTGGAAAATACTGAACTGCTTTTAAATGTAGCTCCTTTTAAAATAAATAAAATATAAGATTAGAGCTCGTTGCAATTACTTACAATTGTGAGTATTTATTAATAAAAAAACTACTTACTAGAAACAGCTTTATAGACAGGCATCTTAATTGATTCTTCTTCTGAAGAATTGCCGTCTCCTCCAAAGATGGAATAGAAATCAGTTTTTTCTTTTTACGGTGTCCCACACCCCGTTCTTTTTCACTGCCAGTACTATTTATTTCGTGTGAAGCGATTCTCATTTTTCTTACTGCCAACTGATGAGTTTCTGGAAACCAATGGATAATTTTTAACTTTTATAAAAAAAAATCATTTACCATCATACAAATTTGTTCAATTAAGGAAGTTTAATATTTTTGACTTAGAATATCGATATTTTCATGCGTACATTGAAAATCATTTATTTAATTTCGGTAACTTATGATTTTGGCATTTGAGAAAATTGTAGGTGCGAAATTTAAAAAAAAAACTGGTTCTGTCAAATATTTAAATTTTTGACTAAAATATAGTCTTGAAAAAATCCCGAAGTTGTTTTAACTAAAATAACATTTGTTAGACATAAGAGAGGTGAGGTTGTCTTGTTCACCAATGGGTCTAAGATTCATTCTGGTACAAGGACAGGGATGATATACTTCCTAACTAGTAACTTTAGCTATTACGAAAGTATTGGGGAACAAGCTAGTTTTTAAAGCAGCAATCTCTGCTATTCTTCAGTGCTGACTATGGTCTCAAAAAATAAGTACCACGGGAAGGTTGACAAAATTCAGTGTTATATTTCTGTTTGCCACTCCAAATTTAAGCAAACCAAATGATTAAATACATACATGGTGTTATTCCTATTAAAAACTAAGGGCAAACGACTTTTATAAGCAGTATTATGTTCAATAACTGTGTGGAACCACTGGAAATAAGTTAAAACCCACATTTACATTTTACCAAAAAGTTAAATCTAGCAGGTTAAAAAAACCCTTAATATAAAATTTGGAACATGATAATTGTAAATAAAGGTTTATACCGTACCACATGAAAATAGAACTTTAACGGGAAAAACTTCCCACTCATCCTTTGCTTTTATTCTTTTTGTAACTAAATTTCCCATTTGCTTTGGCGGCCACGAGCAAAGTTTCTTATCAGTGCCATGTCTGTCAACCCACTCAGTTGGAGCAACAGCTATTCCTAGGCTTGATGAGAATTCCACAACATAAAAAAGCACTTCCGACATTTCTCCAAACAAGTTTTACAAACTGTAAAATTGAAGTATATTTTAGTAGAAATCAAGACTGAAAAAAATCAGAAATTTGGAATTTGAACTATTATGGTATCGTAAAGCAAATAGTTCAGAAACATGGCTACAGCACCAACTGTTTTTCTTAATAAAAAGTTTCTTTAAAATCAGTAATTGCAATTCCTTTTAACAAATTTTACAATTGCTGAATACATTACAATGGAAAGTACTTTAACTAACTTCAATATCAATCAATACATGCAATTAGTTTAAAAAAAACTAGCTACGAGATTCAATTCAACGCAGCTAGCTAGTACTTCAGTTTAGAACTAAACAATGTTGACTTGGTTTAAGTAGGAGTAACAAATTCATTAAACCAAGCCAAAGAAGACTGAATTAACAGTACTGAATAATATGCAAGGGACAGTTTAATCTGCCCGAGTAATGTACAGACAATATTCTTCGAATGCAGGGAGAGACTGACTACGATGTGATTATTGTGACGTCCCCCTTTAGTTAGCTTTAACGCTAAATGTGGTAAATATTGCTATCTACATTCTCAGTTATTGTCAATTCATTCTAGGTTTTATAATTTACTTTATTAAAACTTAACATACCTAGATGGCGTGTTCCAGTTTTACAATTAAGAAAGAATTGTTATTGTCATTTGGATACTTCTGTGCCTTTCCAATAACATTCTTGATAGGCCACATTTTAAGGTGGCTTGATAGCCAACTGGCTTGGTATATACCAACCATTGAAGACTCACAAGGTTCAGTAAAGTAATTTTCCATTTTCATAAATTTCCTACCAATTACAACACTATCCCCTGTATAAGTAGTAGCAACGTTATCTACAATAATTACGGAACTATCAGACAGAATAGCACAGTTATCTCTATTGCTGTTGGATATTGCAAAGTTTTCAAATTCAGCTTTTTTGTACTGTGGCTCAGTACACTCGGGAAGTAATGGTCCATATGTGTGATTTATTTTATATTTTGGCCAACTAACATGTTGCAATTGCGATGAGAGAGTTTCAAGAGCCCTTTCTTCAAATATTATATTTATTATTTGCTTTAATGGATATCCTGAATGACTCAGTTTTTGTTTGAGTTCTTGTAAATAATTTTCAAAAGCGAACGCACTAAAGTTATCCAAAGGTCCAAACAACTCACATTCCTTTGCCAGGTGAATTAACGCGTGCACATTATACGAAATCAAATGTCTTCCGTAAAGAATTTCATATTTCTGAACGAAGAAGCATAATAATTTTTCTGCAAAGTCATTCATCTCTAAGTAGAGTTGATCCGAAGCTAATATACGAATAGCCACGTGCAGTGACAGAAAATGATCGAAATGGGCTTTAGGCAGAATATTAAGTAAAACATGACGCCCTGAATATAATAGGAACTGACGAAACTCAGTTGCTTTCCAATGGTCAATTTCATTTAAAGAACGTGGTTTACGGGCAAAGTCAGAGCAAGTAGTTTTTGAAATGGATACAAGATTTTTTGAAAGTTTATCTATCTGTTCTTTTCTTAGTTTAAATTTTGAGTTTTTCCCATTTATCCAAGTCATTAAAAGTTTTTTCATTACACCCTGACAAACTAAATGCATATAGTCAAGTGGGAAGCTTTTCACCATATCAAGATGGGGAATGTCTTGTAGAATAGAATCACCAATGTGGTGACCTTTTTGACATTTTGATCTAAAATCTTCATTAGTTCTTAACTCAAATCCAACTCCTGGAAAATAAATCCTTCTTTCCAAGTATTCTCCTTTTATTTTACACCTATCACAGCCAAAGTAACCAGAGTGGCCTTTCATTTGGCAAATGAAGCATCGCGCAGGTGTATCACAAACAAATGCTGATACGCGAATTGCAATAGTATCGTCATTCGAAGCGCCTACAATACCACTTTCATACAACTGATTTGTTTCATTCACGAAACTGCTCAAGAATAAATTAGAAGATTCTGGCTTACCAGGTCCATTAAAAACCCCTATTATGAATGGCTTACTATTTTTAATTTTAGGAGCCATACCTAAAATTGGCCAAAACTGGCTTCTCGAGCTATTCGAGATAGGTAATCCATCAATGTTAATTAAAATATTTAATTCTTTGATGTCGCAAATTTGGTTTTGATTTGAGTTCAATAAGTGTTTCAAACCAGATTCAAAGCCAAAATGATAATATTCACCAGGTGGCATGGTTTGAACAGTAGTAATTCTTGGAGTACTCAAAAGTGACCTGGAATCCATGGGTAAATCACTATGGCACTTGTGCTTTTTAAGGAGAGTTAATAATTTTGTAACAGCAGTCTTGCTAATTCGATGTTCAACTGCCCAGTTAGCTAAGCTATTTTGAAAATCAGGTTCTTTTACACTATTGCTCTCAGGAATATTTTGTTCCTTAGAGCTTACTAGTATTGTCTCTTTTGGAATAAAATAGTGTTCATTGGGCAATTTATCATTGTAAATTTTGATAGGACAAGATTTATTAAATAGATTCACCTGCTCTTCAACTTCTAATTGGCTATCTGTTATAAACGGTTCACTTCCACTAGATATTAATTTGTTAGTCTCAAAAACTTCTAAATTTAGCGCACTATCAATATTTCTATTACACGTTACATCTCTCTCTAATGCCTGAGAAACATTCAACTTTAAAATTCGTGCCCTTTGTCGGGATGATAATGCAAATTGTCTCTTGAAACTTGTTTTTGGCATAGTGGGTTCTGAAAAAAAAATTATTAAATTTCATACACAAGTTCGAAAACCTTTTTTCCAATTTTACGAACAACTTAAGGGGAAAATGGCATAAGGTAGTGGCTGTGGTTTGATTTATTTTGATAAATAGATATTAGATCAGGAATATAATAGAATAAAGCTTTTATTATTATAATTTTAATTTGTGCCTTTAATTATTGTATAATAAACATTAAATACTTCAGTTTAATGTCACTAATTGGTCACCATTTTCAACACTACTATCGCTTAAAACGCTCTGTTTCTGTATGCTATATTACGCTTTCATCACTTCTGACTAACTATATTAATTTAAAAAACAAAAACTTTATTCCGTTAAATACGGCTCAAATTAGTTTCCAAAACATAAATACTAGCAAAACTACTGAACTCCAAAACATAAATACTAGCAAAACTACTGAACTCCAAAACATAAATACTAGCAAAACTACTGAACTCCAAATAAAAAGTGACTATTAGCAAAAGTGACATATTTACCCAAAGTGTGACACTTCTTGTACTTTCTAATGCTAAAGGTTTAATGAATGTTCGGCTAGTATCAGTTATTATCGCCTTTTCTATCTCTTTTTTTTAGTATTGGGTATAGAGTATTGACACTACCCCTTAGCTCCGCCTCAGTTGCCATAGCAACGGAGCGGCGTCTGTTTCTAAACCCGAGATTTGAAATTTTGGAGGGCAAGCAGATTTTGGCAAACGTGAAATAGCATAAGAGTACCTATAAGTAACGTGTTTAAAGAGTTTATCTGTAATGTTTTAAAGAACCACTATCATGAGTGACTATTTTAAAGAATTGTTGAAGTCTAATAAAGACGCTGCCAATCGGTATAAAGAGAAAATTAAGATTATTAATGGCATCGATCCATATTTATTTAAGCCTAAGGAAAGTGTTGAGCTTAGGCTATGGCCAGAAATCTCGTATCCTGATGTATTTACTTATCTAATCCACAATATAAGTACCTACACTTTGGGCGAATTGAAGGCATATAAAAGCCTTGAGTCATATAAATTCTATATATCTGGTTTTGTTCGTCAACTAATTGTGAAAGAAGTTGACCAATATTTTGTATTCCTGGGAAAAGTAAGTGTTTCTTTTTTGCTAGAGCTTGAGTCTAAATTTAAATTGATGAAACAAACATTATTAGGTTAAGCATTCTCAATGTTTTGATGTTGCACCCACTCAACCGTGGATTATCTCAGACAGAATGGGCACTATTGTTTGTGGACATTGCACGTGTGTTGCAGGGCTAGGCGAAGTATGCTCGCATGTTGGAGCTATTTTGTTTTTCATTGAATATGCCATTAGACAACGTGAAGGGCCAATGACTTGCACTGAGCTGTTATGCCAGTGGAAAGCTCCAAGTGATCGCGAAGTAAAGTATGCCAGAGTTAGAGATATTGACCTTTCCTCTTCAAAGAGAAAATGCCAGGCTTTGGAAAATGGAGAAACTCCTAAAGAAGGAAAGAAGAGACGTAAGATACCTCTTCCATCTGAATCAGAGAAAGCAGATATCTACGCACTGTTAAATTCCTTAAATCCAAAACCAGTTGTGCTAGCCTCTACATCATCATACTCCAACCATTTTGTTCCAAAGCCTCTCCCGACTAATTGCCTCAAGGGTCTTTTCTCAGAAGATAATACTAAGCTAAATTATAATCAACTTGTTGAACTAAGTAACAATACAGCTCTCAGTATTACGGAAGAAGTTGCCTCTGAAATTGAAAAGAACACCAGAAATCAAGCAAAATCACAACTTTGGTTTGATTTCAGAGCTGGGAGGATAACTGCGTCCAAGTTTAAAGCAGCGTGCAATACAAAATCCGCTCTATCTAGTCCAAGCCTTATCAAGTCAATTTGCTATCCTGAAAAATGCAAATTTAAAAGTAAAGCTACTGAATGGGGGTGCAGCCACGAAAATGTAGCTTTAAAAGCATACAAGAAAAAAGTAAAGTGTGATCATGATTCTTGTGACCTTAAAATTTCACGGGCAGGTTTGGTAATCAACCCTAAATATCCGCATTTGGGGGCTTCCCCTGATGCATTAGTCAGTTGCAATTGTGATGGAGAAGGTTGCGTAGAGCTGAAATGTCCTTATTGCATCAAAGGAGAATCTGTGGCAGACCTAGCCATGAAAAAAAATTGCCTAGTCAAAAGTGGAGACGAGTTAGTACTAAATAAACAACACACATACTATTATCAATGCCAAGCTCAAATATTCATTTGCAGTAAACAATACTGTGATTTTGTTGTGTGGGCTGAAAACGGAGAAATATTTTTACAAAGAATTCATCCTGATCATGAGTTCTGGGAGAAAAATTTGGCCAAGGCAACTTGTTTCTTCAAGAATGCAGTCATGGTGGAATTATTGGCAAGGTATTTCACAAATGGCAATCACAAGAATACATCTTTGCCATCATCAGTAACTGAAGAGCCTGCAGCTAACAAAAACCCTTCACCCGCCGATGACCCAAATTCAAAAACTTGGTGCATTTGCCACGGTAAAGTTAGTAACGAAGAAAGAATGATTTTTTGCGAAGCTCCTGGCTGTGATATTATATGGTACCATACTAAATGCATTGGGCTAAAGAGAACACCAAAAGGACCCTGGGTCTGTAAAACCTGTCGCACAATATAAATGTTCCTATTTTCAACAAAAGCAATATTTTTAAGTACAAAATGTGGCGAGTTATTCCTATTTTGAAATAAAAATTTCTACGATTTTACAGTTTTAAAAGCGTTGAGTTTATTCATTAATAATTGATGGACACACATTAAATAATGCACAACAAACTTGGGCAATTTTGTCAATAGTAGCTAATTTTTCGTTATTATCAGAGACATCATTTAGCATTTCAATCGGGACAGGCCCTTCGAGAATAGTGTATTTTTGTCGTACACACCCAATTACCCTTTCCACATGAATTCTTACACTAGCTAATTTACGGGTGTCTTCAATTTCATAAGGAGATAGCTGCTTTTTGTCTTTTTTAAATGCTGGTAGTTTGACTTCAGCACAATGAAATCCAACTGAATCAGCTATATTAAAGCCTCTATCAGCTAGTATCATGTCTCCGGGTAAAAGTTTATCTAATAATCCACAATTTTCTGTAATATGTTTATCCGATACTCTCCCACCCCAAGCCTCAGAAAGGAAAGAAACTGAACACTGCGGAGTTACACCGATTAAAAATTTCACTGTGTGATGGTGTTTATATTGAGACCACAGCTGGCCTCTTGCTAATAGGTTAGAAGGTTTTTCAGTAAAAACCTCGAAGCAGTCGATAATCACAGTTACTTTCCTCCCAAAAACTTGTTCAAAAGATCTAGGCATAGTTTTATATAAATTGTCCCGAGAGGGCCACACAACTAAATGACCGAGTCTAGAAAAAAATACATCCAAGCATGAATAAAATACACGTGATGCTGTTCTGTTAGATACATTAAACCTGTAGCCTAAATCTAAAAAATCTACATTAAGCCTTATTTTCATTAAAAACATTATCATTTGCTGAAACTTGGTGAGTGAAGAAAGCTGATTAACAACTAAAAAAGGTTTAACTATGTTAAATATAACCATTAATGATTCGAAAGAGTTTAAACCTGTGTAGTATTTTACTTTCGCATTATCTTCAAAGCTGTCCTCGCAAATGATACTAGATTTTAATTTATTCTCCATTTTTTTTAACTCTAAACGAGCTTGAACTAAATCACTTTCTAGTTCGCCTAATTTTTCACCCGTTAAATCAGTCTGGCACTCTTTTGTTTGAGTGCATACTGAAGTTTGAATACATTTGTGAGATGTAAAGGAGTAATTATAATGATTAAGAAGTGATCTTGCACGAGATAAGTCTTTTAACTCTTCATGACAGCGTATTGTTGAATTACTATTTTCAATTTCATTTCTACCTTCATTTAACTCATTTCCATCATCACTAATATTCGAATCAACTTCACCATCACTAATGTTTACATCGACTTCAGAATGTGAGGGAATCATCTTTAATGTAGGGAATTTGTTTTGAGCTCTTTTCAATGCACGTTCTTTTCTTTGAAGTGAAACTTTATCCTCTTTTAGCTTTTTCCCATAACCTAGGTTTAAACTAGGAACCCAATCTGGATTTCTATCATCTTTCAAAGAAGCTGGTTTGCCTGTAATAACATATACTTTAAAATCTACCCAAAAGCAATTACATATAATTATTATTAAAAGTTACTAATATCTCACCTGTAGTAAAATGTAAGGAGCATACTCTGGCATATTTAATCTTCTCCATCGTTAAATCTTTCCTATTTATTGCATTAATCCATTTTTTCCGCCTTAAATGTGCTAGGTTAACCAAGGCCCGGTTTTTACTATTTTCTTTCAGGCCAGGAAACCGATAAAATGATAAATTAGAACCGTCTCTGTTTGCCCGTTTTGAACATCCATAAACAGCACAAAAACTAACCATTTTGATTAAAAAACTTATTTAAAATCACTTAAAAAAGGTAGTGAAAATTACCAAACCCCTAGCCAAATTGCCTCCAAATTTTCTGTTTGCCCTCCAAAAACCGATTTTGAATTACGGATATGACGCGTTAGTCATGTGACTTTTCTTAGCCCCGCCTAACGTCAATGCTCTATTATCAAGAATGTACTTATTTATTTTCAGGGAGAATGAATATGTTGAGATTATTTTTAGCGTTTCTCTAATTCCACCCGTTGTGCCCCCCGGTATGCTCCTCCGCTTTAATAAAATCAAATAATACTGCCATCTCATTGGTTCTTAAAAATTACGTTTTCCGACGCGATTAACGCTGTTGCGAGGACGCAAAAAATAAGACCGCCTCCTTTTTCTCCCCCCCCCCCTTAGCGTGAGACGGTTAGGGCCTCAACGTGTCCGTCGATCGTCTCGACATATTCATTCTCCCTGAGAATAAATAAATACATTCTTGGTATTATATTCTTCTTTTTAACTTCTTGTCATAGAAAACCACTAAGATATCGTTAGGACTTGGGACTATGTTGGGACTAGCAGCTGGTCTTCACTTTTATTTTTTTATATTAAGCAAGGTTGTTTTACTGGAATTTGAATTAATAAACGCTATAATGAAGTTATAACATGAAAAAGTTTGTATTAAAAATTCACCTCGTCGAGATCAATGCTGGAATTTTTTAATAGCAATCATGATTAGAGGAGCTAGGTTGTCCTTTGTGGTAAATTGATTGGAATAGGCGCTTAAATAATACATCTTCCCAGAAATTGCCAAGAAGTAATATTTCCGACCGCCAGGACTCGTAAGTTATTATTTATATAGTGCTTGTTGAAATATTAGAAAGCTGGAAACTTTTTCGAACGTAACATCGGTTTTTTGCCAAGACTTAACATGCCAAAAAAGTTACCGGGTTAAAAGGAAACACTTGTTGCATACCGTACTCCAAAAGTAATATGTTTAGTTCTAAGAGAATGAGTTTTCATCTTTTTCCAAAAGATTATGTTATACGAAATAAATTAACTCTGCCTCCATGAGAAGCTTTAACATTGCCCGGTATTATAAAAATATTACATATAATTTTAATTATTTATACCATAAGTGGATGATAATAATAATAATATTATCTTCTTATACTTAGTTACTAATGTTAATTTAATTTACTAAAACTATGTTCCTTTTACACGTGAGCCGACGCGTTTCTTATCTAACGCGAAATTCTCATGAGGGCAAAAACGCGTCTCCAATTGGCTTAAATATGATATTTTGGCTAGCCATTCTAACCGTTTAACCGACCGACCGGAAATAGCTCCTTCCCAGATGAATTTGGAGAGGGGAGTAGAAACCGAGTATCTTTTATTGAAGCGTTCAATCATGGAGTAGCGAGAATAAACGTGGAGGTATGTAGCCTCAGGTCGACACCACTTTGTATATATTAAAAAAAAACAACGTGGAGATAGTAACGTCAAGCTAGGACGATTACTTTAACCTGGACTATAATGTTAATGTTGAACGTTATAACTCCGATTTCAGAGTGTCCGCTACAAAACACCACCAAGTGAAGCAAATCCGCGATAGTAATCCACAAACATGCAGCAACTCCCCCCTTTTTTATCCCCCTTCTTTAGGAGGCGAACGGTTCGCGCTCTCTTTATGAGGAGTGGATGAAGTCAGTATCAACCACAGAAATGAGAAAATCTAATTAGAACGATTTTTAAAATTTTGCCGCGCTTGCAGATTAGAAATTCCGATTTCTATGGCAGCGGTTCCCAAAAGGTGTTCCGCGGAACCCTGGGGTTCCGTAAAAGGGTAAAAAATTGGGAACCGCTGTTCTATGGTATTGACTATCGAGTGATCTGGCAACACTTGAACAAGCGCTTAATATTTCGTCGCCTGAAAGCAAAATCTACGTAATCTTAACCATACATTTAATTAGTATAAAGTTACCGGGTTTTTGCTTTCAGGCGACGATTTTATGTATAGTAAATAAGAAATTCATATTATTTTATTAGTAGAAATAATGTAAATAGGAAAATAGTACCATTATAGTACAATAGGTTGGAAATATGGTATATTTGGGTACTATATAGTATGTTCTCAAAATAATAGTTCCATTTATAACATGATGCAAAATTATGGTATTTGTACCATAATTTTAGTACGTATGGCAACGCTGACGTCAAGTAACTTTAGTACAATATTGCCAATAGTTTGCCGAGATTCCTATGTGGGTTATGGTAATGCTTAGTAGCCATAGAAATCAGAAGGTAACTAGAACCATTTTTGCAATGGCGGATTGCTCGCCGATTAGAACTGTAGCTTTGGCTTTACTAAATGAACCTCAAATGACATTTTCTTAAGTTATTTTTTTCTTTCGTTCAATTAAAATATAAATTTTCAACAAATCATGAAGTAGCATAATTACCCCGTTATGATTATAGAAATCAGAAAGTAACTAGGCTAGAACGAATTTTGAAATGGCTAACCACGCGCCGATATGAAACTGGAGGATTAGTCAGTAACGCCGTCTCTTAACAAAATCCTTTCTTCGAAACGAAGGTAGACCTTTAAGTTACAAACTAGTGACATACTTGTATATTGTCTTTGTAATTATCTAATTATTTTTTTAATGAGAAGTGTACCAAACTAAAATGTCTTTAAAAATTAAGACACCCTAAAATCGAAATCTAAAATAAAAAGTAACAAAAATTCGAAAACTAGGAATACGCCCTTTTTTAGTGGCAAACGAAAACAGTAAGAGGTTTGTTGTAAGCAGACGTTACTGGAAATCAAAAGTTTTAAAACTGGCGCGGAAATTTATCAATATATATTTATCCTATGGAATTACTTAGTTTTACGGCAATTTTATTTGAACTAATTATTAAAATTTCAATAAAAATATAATATTATTGTAGCTTACCTAGTATGAACGTTGAATTCCAAGCGTCGAAATTGAAGAAACACAAGCGCGTACTGCGCGTTAAAAAAGTCGACAACGAGGCAAGCAACTGAGAAATACTGAACCAGAAATGTTTCACGCGATCGTCGTATCAAAGAATATTCGAAATTCTTTGGTGGTACTCGTATCCAGAGAAAAACGTAATGGGTGAGCAAAGTTGGGGAGGGGGAATTTCCGGGAAATTCTTATTCTCTAATATTATCCCCTCCCCCGGTTTTGGCAAAATACTTGAAACTTGACCAATTTCCTCTTTATCCCTCCCCTCGAAAACGGTCAAAATGAGTTTCAGTACAGAATCTTAAAACGGTCTTGTGACTTGCGTACACTATTTGAATATCAAAATAGGGGGTTGCAAGTGAAGGGGTATCACAACTTGTTCACAAACGTTTCTTAGAATTAATGTATGTTATGTTTATTTCATGAAGTCTTTAAATACATAGAAGGACAAAAAATGGCTTTACGCGAGGGAGGTGCCTGGCGGAAAAGTGTTCAACACCGACGCGGCATTACCCCGCTGTATTGCGAATGCTATCAGCTGAGTCAAAAACGACGTGGAACGCGGCTCCCTGGTAGCTTCCCGAATTTGACGACCAATAGAATTAAAAGTAGCATGTCTGCCAGCCAGCGGGCAAAGGGGCTAAATTCGCGAGAGTGTCTATTTCAGCGGTTCCCAATTTTTTTTGCTATGGAACCCTAAATTATCCACCTAATTCTGGCGGAACCCCAACTCATTTTTTTTACTCATCTTAAACTCTTGACACAAACAAAGATGGCCGCGCTGCGAATTCTCGGAACCCCTGTGACCCTTTTACCCCGGGGTTCCGCGGAACACCTTTTGGGAACCGCTAGTCTATTTAATGCCACCTAAAAAATTATTCTTACAATTTTGTTTTGTGCTTCTGTTTTAAATTAACGAGTTCACTAACAAGGAGACATCCCGAAGTGTAACCCACCGATTTTGTTCAAACTCGGGGGATTGGTAGCCCTTCATGTATCATGAAAAATCCTAAAGGGAATTTATTCAATGGGCAACGGTTTTGCCATGGCAACGAAAAATGTTTTTGACAACACCAAATATTAAATTTTCCCATTGAAAATAACATGGGATTTTGACCTTAAATTGATCAAAAGTTGATCAGTTTTGATGTTTTTTTTGTCAATTTTTATCTTTTTGGCATTTTCGAATTTTTGAAATATGTTAAAATGTTTCACAGGGGGGCCCTAGGAATAGGTCTGAATCCCATGTTATTTTCAATGGGAAAATTTAAATTTTTGTTGTCAAAAATATT
The DNA here is from genome assembly GCF_980474605.1 of Leiobunum rupestre. NCBI lineage: Eukaryota > Metazoa > Arthropoda > Arachnida > Opiliones > Sclerosomatidae > Leiobunum > Leiobunum rupestre. The sequence continues at coordinate 574,999 of NC_143387.1, forward strand.
TTTCGTTGCCATGGCAACACGGTAGCCCATTGAATAAATTCCCCTTAGAATTGACCAAAATCGGGGGGTTACTCTTCGGGATGTCTCCTTGTAAAATCATAAGTAACGTAACAGACACAAAACGTTTCCGGTTAATGCTAGTCTGTCGTAGACTTATTGTGTAATCGTAGGTTTCGGAGCCGGAAACTCGGTTCTTCGTATAACGTTAGTGGCGAACGGTTACTTACGTATAAAGTAATTAATTAAAATAAATTAAAACCACTTTAACAACGTTTCTTCTATCTTCTTAGTTCTTTCCTTAGCCTTTCCCTTAAAGGGGCTATAACCGTTTTCTCAATTTGTTGATTTGCACCACGCGCTTGGGCAATTTGTACGTTCGTTTGTGCGCGACAGGGCAGAATATTTACGTGTAAATAAGAAAAGCTGTGGATATTTGGGAGTTATACTCTCTTTGCTTAAGAAAAAAACCCTCTTTGGTTACATAGTACCCTCGGAGAGGTAAAAATACAAAATTTATAGTTTTTAATATATTTTGAAGAAATAAACCAGGCGCTAGGCTTTTTCCTTAATACGCTTTTATGCCAGGTTGGTTTCTTAACTTTGATTTCATTTATTTGAGAAGTTAAACAACCAAAAAAGGGGACGAAAAAAATTAAATTCACGCCCAATTCATTTTTAAATCCAACGTTTTTGTAACTATTCCTCCTTCTTTAGGCTAAATTGGTAGTGCTTTTGATACAATCCGAAGATGCTGCTTCGGGATATGTTCTGTAACATCTTGATTGGATTATATCTAAAAATATTTGCCGCCCCTCCCCCCTAAGCTTCTCCACCTTTCTATTTGACCTTGGAAGAGTGATCTGGTGTAGCAAGTTAGTCGGAACGGAAAGGGGAGAAAAAAATAAATCCTAAACCTTTCCACACTTGCTTCCCTTCCTACCCCGCTTTTCAGAAGGGGTAAGGGGGGGGGAGAAATGAGAATATTAACAAAACCCAAGTTGTAGGATCTTCACACCGCTTTTTTTCCTTTCCCATCTGAAACCCCTTCTTCGCCGCCCGCGATTAGGCTCGCTTGTCAATCAAAACTCCTCGCCTCCGCGTTTAACGTTTCCTTGCTGACTCGCTTTTAAACTGTTTAATATGTGAACAAGCCACCCATTTCAGCTTATCGTTTCAGCGCTCTCAAAGGCAATCTCGGTACCTCCCAATTTTTGCCGGTGTCCCATTGTCGTCAGCGAAGGGTTGGCCATTTGCGTTGATTAGAAGTTTCTTACCTCTTCGTAAATCGAAGCTTGTCAAATCTTGCAAGCAACCCAGAAGATAATTTAATAACAAACATTTGTTGTATATTTTTTAGAGTGGTTAGACATTTTTCTCAAACATCCAACGTCTAGGTATTATACAGCTATGCAATATTTTTTATGGTGATTAGATATGGTTGCGAGTGACAGTCAGTGCCTAGTATTGAAAGGCTTACTGAGGAAACAAAATTTCTAAATTGTCTGGTCCCGAACATTTTACTCATAGATTCATTGTTTCTTCATGTCGGAGTTGACTCTATTTGGGCCATCAGACGAGTTCTGTTTATACATTTTCTCGGGTGTACTTGTATGAAAAGTATTTTCGGTTTTCATAAATTAATTATATTCCTATATATTTATGAGTTAGTCAAAGTATTAGCTTTATCTTGTACCCGAAGTATATATCAACCTTAGCTAATTTCGATTGACAATATATGAAATATAACAAAATGCCTGAACTATTCCAAAAATAAACCCACGAAAATCACATTTATGATTTATTTACAGTTTCGCATTATTATGTATGGGCTGACAATTTTTTTATTAATGATAATTATATAGGGGATGTTGTTATTTAGATTGAAACGTCGTTATATACAAATGGGCGCTAGGATGTTGTTATTTACATTGTAACGTCGTTATATACAAATGGGCGCTAGGATGTTGTTATTTACGTTGAAACGTCGCTACATAGAAATGGGCGCGGGGATGTTGTTATTTACATTAAAACGTCGCTACATAGAAATGGGCGCGGGGATGTTGTTATTTACATTGAAATGTCGCTACATAGAAATGGGCGCGGGGATGTTGTTATTTACATTGAAATGTCGCTACATAGAAATGGGCGCTAGGATGTTGTTATTTACATTGAAACGTCGCTACATAGAAATGGGCGCGGGGATGTTGTTATTTACATTGAAATGTCGCTACATAGAAATGGGCGCTAGGATGTTGTTATTTACATTGAAACGTCGCTACATAGAAATGGGCGCGGGGATGTTGTTATTTACATTGAAATGTCGCTACATAGAAATGGGTGCGGGGATGTTGTTATTTACATTGAAATGTCGCTACATAGAAATGGGCGCGGGGATGTTGTTATTTACATTGAAACGTCGCTACATAGAAATGGGCGCGGGGATGTTGTTATTTACATTGAAACGTCGTTATATAAAAATTAATAAATTAATTAATGTTTACATCGGTATATACAGCCACATATTTTTCTTAGAGAGTTGCATAATATGTTAATATGAGAATTCCAAATCAAATGTTCATCAAATATAATTCCCAAATATTTATATTAATTTACTCTATTTTTGTTTATTAATATGAAGGTCTAAAGAAGTAGTGTTTTATCTTTCCTATATTACTAAGTATACGTTATTCAATTTTTGTTAAGTTTAATTTTAAGTTATTTTTTTCCAGCAATTTACTTATTTTGAAGAAATTTTGTATCGGAAAGCTTCGAGGCAATTATAGTTTGACATGGGGGCTGATGGAGCAATTGACAACGCAATTACTGAAATAATGGGTAGCTTCTCCAATTTTGTAGTAAATAACAAACGTGAGTAAAGAAAATTCCATACGACTGGTTTCAATTCCTTTATAATTAATTTAATGCTGGGAGATTAAGTTTGAGAGTAAACTAATTTTAAATATTAATAATAAGCGGGAATTAATTAATGTTCCCAAATTGTGGGCTAACTTAATTTTTAATGTAATAATTTGACTTCGTAACAAAAATCTATTTTATTAATAACGAAAAAAGGTTCTGCTCTGAAAGAGCTCCAAATGCGAAGTGAGGAATGGATGGAGTTTTTTTTTCTCCGTCCTCAAGAATACAAATTTCAAATCTTAATGGAAACTTTTTGTCTCTCCCCAACTTTCTTTCCTAAACTTCTTAAACCATGACATGCCTGAAGCGAAAATTGTTTTGTCATAAAAGGAGAGACGACTTTCTCCGAAACCATTATCCAAGCGAGATAACCAACGCGCGGTGTATCAAACGTCCCGCGAAAGGTACGCCACTTTGACTTAATACAATAGTACCATGTCCGGACGGCCCGAGAAGTCGCAAAGCCTCTCCCAATTTCCCGAAACCCTTTCTTCAATTTCGCCAAGCACCTGTCAATAGTTTTACGACCAATTTATCAGTTGGGGGTTCTTCTAATTTTGGTATTACTACATTTTATACAATTTTAAAGAAGTAATATATTTTCCTTCTTAAAAAAAAGATTTAATTATTAAATGTTTGAATTTTACCTTTTATTTTAATTTAAGAAATTTTAGTTAATTTATTTTACACTCTTTAACACTCCCCCCGAAATACTGCAGTAGTATTTCAATCGTTCAGTTTCGCTATTTTACTGTTTTTATTTCAAGCGCGTAGAGCAATTGTACTGGCCTGATTACACCGAGTTTCCATACCTGTTTAGGTAGATTATCCTCATGAACAAGCATGACGTCACCAATTTCAATTAACTATTTTCCTTTACGGTCGCGGCGTGATGGGCCGATCTTAGGTTTTGAATTAATTTTTGTCGGTAATTTAACCGTTTAGTTAATTCGACACGAGTAGCTGGTAATTTGTCTTTTGGAAATTTCTGAGGAGGGAGGCATGGACTTATTAGTCCATGAGGGAGGCAAGTAATTCTTTTCCCAATTAAGAATTCAGCAGGTGTGAGAGGGATGGGTTCGTTTATATCGTTATAGACGTAGGTTAAGGGTCTGGAGTTGACCACTGCCTCAGTTTCGGCTAGTGTCGTCTCCATTTCCTCGTATGTTAATGAGGCTCTACTTAACACCTTTTTTAAAGTGGTTTTGGTAGAGCGTACTAATCGCTCCCACAAACCCCCCAAGCTGCACGTTCTGCTATAAATTTCCATTCAAAAATGTTGTTTTAGTTCTGCGCTATCCATGCATTTCCAAATTAATTTTAAGTCCTTGTTCGCTCTGTAAAATGTTTTTGCATTGTAAGAATGCATTGTAGGAATGAAAGAAACGCTGAACGTAATTTTATTATGGAAATTTTATAATGGCAAACGGAAATTTTATAATGAAAATATTAAAATATATTGTGCAATTACCTTTCGCCCTCCAAATTTATAACGACTTTTGACAGTCAATAAAAAAACAACAACTGAAGAGGCTGAAACTACTATCATATAAAGTTATTACCTTAATTTCTTTAAATGTGTGTTCAATATTTGAATTATTTATATTGTCGCTAGCTCGCTCCCATGCTCGCTCCGCTCATGTTTTTGTCAAAAATACCTGTTGGGGTTTTGTGACGCCCTAGTTTACTTCTAATAAAAAAAATTATTCTATTAGTGGTATACATTGAAATTAAATAGGTAATTTAAACAAGGGCATATTTAAGAGGGTGGTTTTGGGGTTTCAAACCCCCCCGAAATGTTGGTGTCCGGGGGGGGGAGAGGTTGAACACTGTTAAACCTTCGTCCGCAACCCCCCTTGAAATTCTGACCTCACAATCTCCACTGAAATGAAATTCTGGATACGGCATACGCCCTTGAATTTAAATAAATGCTTTTTTAAAGAAAGTCGTTTGCTTTAATTTACAATTTAAATAACCGATTTTAATCAAACAATCCAGGATATATGGTATATTTAGTTCATATCTCTCAATAGTGTTCATATTTAAAAGAACAATTTATTTGGTGTAATGTATTACGATTCTAAAATCTCTATTCTTTGCATTTTTAAAAAGAGAAAAAAAATGTTAAGTTTTAACTCGGCTCAAGTTAAACGTTGAGATATATTTCAGTGCAATAGCTTTATTAAAATAAATATAAGATTTTTAGATTACATCTAACTTTTTTAATCAAAGGATAGAAATATTTAAGGTCACAGTCAAGTATAATAACTTGATTATTTTTCAAAATTAACAACGGAGCTATTCGAGCTTACCGCCATCTAGGGCATATATATAAAAACATTTAATTTTAAAAATTAATAGTTGTGTACTTTTCAAAAATTATATCAATTGATAAATTAAATATTGCATACGTTTGGAATTGCAGTTAAAATTTATTATTTGAATATTATTTTTAAAATATTTAGGATCACAAGTAGAATAAGTGTAATATTTTTTAAACAATCAAATTACTATTCGAGCTTACCGCCATCTAGCGCATTATTTCATATATAATAAAAAAATAAAACATAATTTAAAAAAAGTTTTTTACTATTTTAAAAAATATAGACATTTTTAAATTAAATGTTGTAGAGTTTTCATTGCAGTTAAAAAATTCATTTGAATTTATTACATTGGAACATCTAAACCGCAGTCTTTGATCTAGACGCTAGCGCATGTCAAAAAAAAATGAACAAATTTTAGAGTCTAAATGCTAGCGCCATCTAGCTGTGATTTTTAGATATTAATTAAATGTTTTAATTATTTTAAAGAATGAAACATTTAAAATTTAATCTATTTCTGTGACCTGAATAATTAATGAGCATGGGTGTTAAATTAATTAGCCTAGTTAGTCGACCTGTCAATCAACCTGTTCAAGGTCAAAAGGGTGAATATTAATGAGCGTGGTATTGTTTAACTAGATGGATTACCGTTAGGGGTCATTGACCTGTTATATGGATAGTATAGTAACATGTGTTTATGATCAACAAGTAGTTATGTTATATGTTTGAATATTAATTTTTGGCGGGAAAGTGTAAGCGTCGATCAACAAGTGGTTAAACTCTTTAGGTTTATTAATGTACACTTGACATGATTTTGGCGGGGAAACGGGTATAGTTTGTACTCTATAGGTCTATTACATGTTTGTACCTTTATAATTAACCGTTAGGGGTAATTGACCTGGTAGCTATATGGTTGAACTGTTAAAGTTTTGGCGCGAATTTAACATGTGTTTCGCTTAGAAAAGCGCGGGAAATTGTAAGCGTCGATTAACAAGTGGTTAAACTCTTTGAAAAGGTTTATTATATGTTTGAATATTAATTTTTACCGGGAAAATGTTAGCGTCGCGTGCATAAATCAGCAAGTGGTTAAACAAAAAAAATTAAAAAGGTGTATTGAACATTTTCGGTTTGACCAACACCGAACCATATATCTCTAAATATAAGACTTCTTCAGATGTCCAGAGTCCAGGATCAGCAGTGTCCAAATATTTAGTTGCTGAAACTCTTTTTGACCTTCATCCTCTAATTCGAAATTTAAGACTTCTTCAGATGTCCATAGTCCAGGATTATCAGTGTCCAAATATTTAGTTGCTGAAACTCTTTTGACTCCCATAGAACTCGTATTGAATTCATTATACCAGATGGCCATTATTCCTATTATACAAAGCATAAAGTTTACGATAAATAACTTAACATTTTATATTGACATTTCGAATTTACCGCGCCTCCACGAAAATCCCTACTTTCCAAGCGCACTAGCGCCATCTATTGTACTTTATCACTAGGACCATAAAAATATATTTTTGGGCTGTTAAAAATATATAAAATAAATATCAGTCTAATTTGTTTAATATATACCAATATTCATAACACTTTATAATTAATATAATATAACATTTAACCTAACCGATAATTTTAAGCAACTCGCCTCCTAAAAAATTGCCAAAATCTCTCTTTTCCAAGCCCACTAGCGCCATCTATGTATTACGTTGCAAGATTGCCATAAAAATATATTTTCGAACTAAAACTTTTTAAAATATATAGCATAAATATCAGGCTAATTTGTTTATTATATACCAATATTAATAACACTTTATAAATTACTAAATTTTTTATATATAATATTTAAGTTAGATGGCGCCACTTTCTTCACCCAGCATCTTCACCCAGCATCTTAAGCAACGCGGTCGAAATAGCCATTCTCCAAAAGAAAGTTAAGCCAGAAGTATTGTTAAGATAATGTTTTAAGTTTTGAACGTTTTAAATAGGATTTCGGGCACTCTAGTTATTGCTAATGGGAACTAAATTGTGCTAAGTATCTAACCGCGTAACTTTTAACATTTTATTTAGATTTCTAGGAATTATATTGGCCGCATACTTTCCAGGTAAACCTTTAGGCTTATAAATGAACATTTTTTAAAATATTTTAACGTTCTAGGATGTACGCCATTACTAACGGCCATTGGTAAAGCTCAACGAACAGTAACGGACTCATCATTGTCATTTGACAAGGTAAAAAACTATAATTTTGAGCTAGTATTTTGTTTTGGGTCGTATATATAAATATATATATATATTGTATTATTCAATTTAAATAAGGTGTATGATAGAAAGATTTATGGGAGGTCGGGGGGGTTAAACTGGGTACGAGGCCCCGTCAAAAAGTTACTCCAGCGCCCCCAAGTGAGGCGTTTTAGAACGTATGTCGGGGAAACATTAAGTTGTTTTAAGACTAGCTTTACACACATTTTTGGTGGAATATTTTAAAATAATTTGAATGTTATTATAAGTATATTACCATGTCGAGAGAGATCCCAGCTACTAGTAGATTGTTGATTTTTCATAAGAAACGTAAGACTTTTTATCAGAAACATTAACGAATTGTGAGAATACATGGAAAAAATCCCGTCCTTTTATATCAGTAAATCCAGGAAAAACTGGAAATCAGAATCAGGTTATCGATAACTAGAGGTGAATAGCCCTATAAATTAGAAAGGAATGTCATAGTATATAACCAGTTGTTAATATCGTATCTAATTAAAGTTTACGTGGTGGTTCAGGCTAGTAACCATATTATTTTTGAAATGGACGATCTATTTTTAACATTACCGAGTAACGCTTCAAGCGATTTATACCCGGAAAATACAGCGTCTACTTATAAAGTAAATTTAGGACGACCTTTAAATGTACCTTCAAATTTTGAAGTTGGAATTAGCGAAATTATATTACCGCCAACATGGGAAAATATTACAGAAAAAAACCGGTCATTTTTAGCAGTTTCCACGACAACCGTTAAAAACGTGCAACCGTTTACATACTTTAAAATATCAGTGAAAATGGGTAAAATTGAAGCGGAGAAAGACCAGAATGGAAATATCCTTCGATATAGTGTCGTGCGAAAACGTATTGCAGCGCTTAATGAAAGTTTAAAAGAATTCGGGCTTGATAATGAAATTAAAATTGAACTCCACGCAAAACCAAACGGTCTCTGTTGGAATTTGATAACCACCAATAACTACCATATTAGAATTCCCAATGGACCAATTAAAGAGCTTCTCAATTTTGAACCTAACATAAATCCATATCGGAAAGACGGATTTCATATTGGGTCATATTTTTGTACGAAACCTTTTGCTGGTTATATAAAGTCCTTGTCGTTAAATAACTTTAATTACATTGAAATTAGAAGTGATAATGTACAAGACGCCGCGTTTAGAGTCGAAACTCGAATTGATTATCAAATACCGACTGGTGCTTACTCGAGTGTCCAAGACATTTTAGACGCAATGATGTTAACCTTGGATGAGGAAATAAGGGATTAATTTAAATTAACCATTAACCATAATGGATCCGTTCACATTGGAGCCGCGGCGGGGTTTGCAATTATATTTCATTCATCTGAGAAAGGTCTCGGTGAAATGTTAGGCTTTACGCGCTTTAGTGAACTCTTGGCCAATACAGACAGTCTCTACGCTGCTGATTTATCAATGGGAGCCAGAACACTATATATATATTCAAATTTAATATACCCTCAATATGTAGGCGATACGTTTGCCCCTTTGATGAAAATAATACCGCTAGCTGGAAATGATAAACCGTTTGAAAAATCTATTATTTTTGACAAAATTGATTACTATCCTTTGAGAACAAATAATACAGAAATAGTTGACATTGACATGAAAACGGATTTTGGCGAAACAATAGCCTTTATAAACGGAAAAAGTGTCGTTAGGCTTCATTTGAGACGAAATGGCCGACAGTGAAAGTTATTTCAAATATTACCGCGAACAATATGGTGGCGGACCATTTTTTGCCGGACCTGTTTATCAACGGGGAAGAGGCGTGGGCGGAATTTTTAAAAAGCTGATAAAATATATAACACCCATTATCAAACCCGTGACCAATGAGGCTTTTGGAGTAGGCAAGAGATGGTGGCAAGATTTAAAACAAGGACATAACCCTAAAGCAACGTTAAAGAACAATTTAAGAATCGCCGGTAGCAATTTATTACATAAAGCGGCTGATCGATTAACGAGTAATCAGTCTGGCAGCGGCTGTCGTAAACGACGAACGGGCCCATTAGGAAACGAAAAAAAGTGTCCAAACGGAGAGTTACGAAAAGAACCAAACTTGACTTTTTAGGATAATAATGGCGGTTTACGAGGGAATGCTAAGTCAGCTGGATATTTTTCAACGCCCATTGGTCAATACTAATGTAATTACCACAACGGAAATAAGATATTTACCAACAAACAATTTATCGGACAATGGCCCTGAATTTTTTATTCCCGCGTCGGAAGATTTATATATGGTTTTATCAAAAACTATGTTAAAATTGAAACTGAGACTTTTACATAACGATGGATCGAATGTCCCCGCCGTTGAAACAAAAGTGGCACCAACGAATAATCTAATAGGGTCGCTTTTTAGTCAATGCGATTGTTATCTCGGGGATACTTCTACCCAGTCCGCGAACAACTACTACGCTTACAGTTCATACATTGAAAAATTAGTCAACTATGGAGAAGATGCAAAAAATTCGCAACTCCAAAACGGAATGTTTTATATGGACTCTACGACCAAGCCTACGGAAATGTGGTTAGATACGTTCAAGTCAGAGTCCAACGGGGCCCTGAAGCGAGGCTCAAGATCAAAAGAATCGCAATCCTTTGAAATAATGGGGCCCTTGTCTGTTGATATTTGCAAAATTAATAAGTTTATGTTAAACCAAGTTCCGGTACGATTTCGTTTAGTTAGAAGCCCGCGCCTAACTACCCTCATGTCTATGAAAGCAGGCAAAGATTATAAACTAGTTATAGACCAAGCGTACTTGTACGTGACAAAAGTTAAAGTTAATCCTTCAATCGTATTGGCGCATGCAAAAATGCTAGAATCAGATATTCCAGCTGTCTATCCCTTAACGCAAACGATTGTTAAAAATTTTAGCGTAGCGAGAGGCCTAACGAGTATAAACCGCGATAACATCATTTTAGGTAGATTACCGAAACGAGCTATTGTGGTTTTTGTCAAGGAAGATGCGTTTATCGGGTCATTGAATAGTAATAGTTTACAATTTGAACATTTAAACGTGACCGATTTGTCCCTCTCGGTGGGTCCTGATCGTTATCCTCCCGATGGGTTCCAAATGGACTACGACGAAGGGAATTATTGTTTACCTTATCAGAGTCTATTTTCCGCGATGGGGATCGATGGGGCCGACCGTGGTAATTTCATAAGTTTTAAAAATTTTAAATACGGGTATAACATGTGTCTGTTCGATCTAACAAGCGACAACAACGCTAGTGGGGATTATATGTCTCTTAGAAAGGACAGTAGTTTACGACTCGATGTGCAATTTAAAAACGCATTAACCCATAATGTGACATGTATAATGTATTTTGAATTCGATAATGAGATTTTGATAACACGCGATCGCAAAGTAATTTATAACGCCGAATAAAACCCATTTAAAGCACTTTACCTTAAGCCGTTTAACAATTCCTCGCGCGCAATCGTTCAACCATGTCACGCTCTCATTATCTCTCTGATAAACTGGAAATTTTTCTTTCAAATGACATTCCGGGTACCGATCTTAAAATTAAACGCCAAGGGCATAGAAAATACGTTTCATTTAATCTTAACGTTTGGGAAAACTTATGGACATTTTCCGATGAAATTGACACATTCTTTGACTTGATAAAACCCCCAACCCGATTTCATAGTTGGCTAACCGATTACGTAAAACTCGAAGGATTTATATGTCAAAGAGGTAAATTTATTGATTTGCGTTCGCACGTCCGCGGAGCTAATGACAAGTATAATGTCTTGTACTCGACTTCAAACGGTTTTGCAATGTGTAAAACAAGCTGGGAGCGGTTAAAAATTATTCGTTTAAGTCTTAATACGGAAATTCAGGAGAGAAAAAACTGTTACCTGTGAATGAAGAAATGTATTATAGACGAATTAACCGGGATTCTAATGTCGTTAACGGGATCCTGTGAAAATACAGCTTGTCACTTTCAATTGGCTCATGACATTACGTGCCTTCCCGTAGCTTCGCATTGGTCTGAAAGGCTTGAGGCGAATGTGAAAAGAGCTCTTCCTCTGGTCAATTATCAAAAGACTCTAAATAATTTTAACGAAAACTACCCACATTGTTCTTTAAACATACATAATTTATTTTATGCAATGGTTCACGATGTAAATGAAATTATTACAGAATTTTTGTTTTAATAAATGGTATAAATTTAAGAATATGGTTTGTTTAATTTTTATTACAAGTTAAAACGTCAAAGCGCGCGGCCATGAATAAAACCATAGAGAAAGTCTATTACGATACTGAAAATCCAGGGGGATTAGGCGGTGTCAAGCGATTAGAAAAAAGTTTGCCCTTAATTCCAAAGACCAAAATTAAAAAATGATTGTTAACGCAAGACCCCTATACGTTGCATAGAGACCGAAAGCTTAAATTTGCTCGTACACCAACATATGTGACGTCACTGAATGAAATTCATCAAATGGATTTAATAGTTTTGGACGAGTTGAAACCGGATTATAATTATATTTTAGTTAACATTGACGTTTTATCGCGCTTTTTATCCGCGTTACCTTTGAAAACAAAGAGCGGGAAAGACGTTCTACAGGCGCTAAAAAAATTCACAAAGTTAATAAACCCATGAAAATTAATACGGATCAAGGGAAGGAATTTCTTAATAAGACCGTACAGGATTATTTAAAAAAGAACGATATAAAACATTTTGTAAGTTACGGGGACATAAAATGCGGAATCGTAGAACGCGCCAATAGAACTCTCGAGAACAAAATATATCGTTTAATTACTAAAACTAAGAAACCAAATTTCATTAAGGATTTACCGAAAATTGTTAGATCATATAATAACAGTGTACACAGGTCGACCGGGTTCAAACCGTGTGAAGTAACGGTTGATAATGAGCATTTAGTTTGGAAAAATCTTTACGGTAAAAAATCAATTAGGGAAAAAGCCAAATTCAAAGTCGGTGAACGTGTTCGATTAACAAAAGCCCCGAAAGCGTTTACTAAAGGCTACAAGGGATACTGGTCGAAGGAAGTGTTTACTATTAAGAGAGTGATTAATAGACCTCGTCCTGTTTACGTCATACAAGATCAAAATAAACAAGTCATCTTGGGTTCATTCTATCCCGAAGAACTACAAAAGATTCTATCATGAATACTAATCAGCTTGATGAATTTTTGAAATGTGATTATAGAACGCGCCCATTTTATATTGGTACATTTTCCAAAGACGCGATTCCCAAAAAACCGCCGAAACAGAAAACGTATTGTTTTATTATAAATACGGACGATTCGACGGAACCAGGTTCTCATTGGGTCGCTGTGTTTATTGAATCGGGAAAAGGAGAATTTTTCTGTTCGTTTGGAAATTCACCTGTTACGTACAATTTTAACTTGGGTCATTTAGCTAAAAAGTGGGTATATAATAAAAATATTATCCAATCGATTGACTCGGAAATATGCGGTGCGCATTGTTTATTTTATATCGTATGTAAATGTTCGGGGTATACTTATAGAGAAATATTAGATATGTATAATGATACACTATATATCAATGACATAATCTCGTTATGGAATATGTGTCTGCATTTAATGAATCACGAAAATAAATATTGTAATCAATACATTTTTATTGTATCAATCTTTCCATTTTTTAAGAGGGCTTAATGCGCGACGTCTGTTTTTAGGTGTCTACTACTTTAATCGGTTTATTTATGATACTTTTCATTTGATTTTGAATAATGTCTATTAATTTGGCCGTATCGCTAAAATAGCTATCAGCGGGGACTAAAACGAATTTTTTCATCGATTAATAATACGGTTAAGAACCACGGGAATTAATGAACCGAGAATTGCACCCCAGAATCCGCCTCGCTGAGATATTAGAATTTTTCGACGGTTTAAGTCGGTTAAATTTTTACGAGCAAGATTTCTGATGCACGCTTTATAGCGCTGTAATATTTTTTCCTATTTGCGCCTACAGGTAGCGCCCCCCGGGTAATATTAAGACAAATATTAGAAATAGAGTTTAATTGTTCGGGACTAGCGTTTTTAATTAAAAATTTGCGCTGACTGGGGGAAGCTTTTTTAATGAGCGTTAAATAAGGTTTATGTTCCCGTATCGCTCGTGGCCAAGTCATCTTACGTAATGAAACAATTTTATAAATACATTCAAATTTATTCAAAAAACACAAAGAATTTATACAATGAAAACATTTTCACATATTTTTATAGAATATATTTAACATAATAAATTTTTTTTAAACATTATTTTTAAACCCGTCACCATTACCTTAGAAAAGTTATCATTGGGCCCTCTTCAAATAAGCAATTTGTTCGCACTTTGAAATGTTCTGGTGTTTCTTGATTTAAATCTAAAACAATATTAGAATAGGGTCGGGAAGGAGTTACATTATTGTACACAGTACTTAGAAAATTTGGGTTATTAGGAAATACTTGTCGACTGAGACATTTAATCTGACTAGGATCACGCGGACTCTTAAATAGAACAATGTACGATGAGTTCAAGCTAATATCGCGAGCCGCTCGACCTTCACCAAAAACATTTTGGGTTAAGAATAATATAGTTAAATTTAAGTGGTGACTACCAACACGAAATAATTCCGAAACGTACGCGTTATTTAAACAACTCTGAGAGAGATCGTCGAGAACGAGCAAGTTATTTATAGAACTATCAAATATTTCTTCCGGTTTCTCACTTAATAAACCCTGATGAAACTCGATATCAGGTATAATTTTTTTAAGCTCATTGAATTTTTCCGACCAAATATTATAACAATAAATGATTCGCTCGGGAGGTTTCTCGAACAGCGTGTGTCGATTTTTTAAAAGCCGAAAAGTCCAAACTGTTTTTCCGCATCGACTCGGTCCACTGATGAGGAACGTGGTCGGTGATTTAAACTTGAGCCGTGTTACTGACATTTTTGTAGCCGAAGGGAATACTGGTACCATCGCTCTTGAAGATTCGCTTGTTAGACGTAAATCCAACGAGTTTTTCAGCAGGTTTTTGGAATATCTGCCCCGTTTTTAAACGTTTCACGTTAAATGGGACTTCGACGCTGTATTTCAATTGTTGGTTGCGTGTAGCGAGGTCCTTCAAAGCTTCAAAGTTGACAATTGACTGATTTTTTTTAGTCAATGTAATGCCCTTAAGTTTAGTGACAATCTTTCCAGATTCGAATAAAATTGAATAGGCTTTACATCCCAAGGAAACAAAGGCTTTTATATTTTCATTAGGATACTGGTCAGCCAATGTACCTAGGGTAGTCCCTAGCGGAATATATAAATCTTTACTCATATAAAGAAAAGCAGAGTCAGTATCGACGTAATTTAAATTAGGACCAATTTGAGCCATTAATTTGTATAATTTAATACGGCCGTAACTAGCTACAAACGCGCCTATCGTTGGTGACCCTTTCCGATAAGTTGGAACGTAGTCTTCCCGAAAACGAGTGGTGACTAAGGCTATATCATCGTCTAGTAGTTTAAAATCCGTTAATTCTTTGGTTTTATCGGCCAAAATTTCGACTAATTCCTTATAAGAATTAATAAAAACACTTTGGCCTCGATTTAAATTAATGGAAATTTTTGCCCCACAGAAAGCGGGATTATCGGTTATATCGTCTAACTTTAAATCTAACCCGTCAATTTCATTAAAGTCTCGTAAATAATTAAGTTTTTGTTCTAATGTAATTATGTCTTTTGGATACGACGAATTTTGAACTTTGATTTTGTAAAAAAGCCGAATATAGTCATCGAATAGCGGATAATCTTTATCGAATGTCTCTTGATAATGATGTACTTCGTGAATTGTAATAATTTTGTAACCGTACTCTATCGCTAGATAAAACTCGGGGGTCGTCCACACGTCGGTTATGCTACGCTCTCGATCAGTATGGGTACATTCGAAATATTGTTCAGCTGCACATTTGTAGCAGAGAGTATAATAAATTTTACTATTAATTTTAGCTGAGAGAATAGGGAGGTTTAAATTGGTAGGTGGCAGCACCGTAGCTTTAATCAGACCAAAATAAGCGTTAACGGCAAAATTAAAGTTACAAGTTATAATTTCGGGGCCCGATTTGGGATATTTATAGGAACTCATCTGGACGGACGGGTACATGCTATTGAAATCCACGGGAGTGGCTTCGGCGTAAATTACAAAGTTTTCGACCCTCCCCCCACGAATGGCGTCTCTCGCACCTATCGGTTTGGTAAAGGGTAGGGAATCGCAAAAACTCGCAATTGCTGGGTCTTCTACTAACTCATCATATTCGTGCTCCCATATACTAATAAACTGCGCATTAGGTCTTTCCTTTTTTAAAAAAATTCGCGGTCTTAGGTTTTGAGATAAATATTTAAATTATAATCTTTTAACTGTTTATCGTAAGCCTGGTGATCAGTGTGCAATGGGCATTTATGGTAATGGCAGCCGTAAAATTCAGCAATTATTTCGGGCGAGGAACAATAACCGTCTAATCGATAGGGATAAATGACATGTTCTCCACCTAGCGATCGAGCCGTTTGAAATTTCACGTTGAGTTTTTTTACCAAATAAGCTAACCATTTTAGGGCCTTGACACTATGTCGTTTCCTATAACCCGTCCCCGGAACAATCGCGATAGTGTTTGGTTCGACAAATCTACTAAGGAATAAATTTGTGACTGCTCCCGGTAACGTTATGGCGTTTGACCCTAACAAATCAAAATCGACTGTTTTTAAAAATAAATTTCTAAAACTATCGAATCCTTTTTGTAAAAGTTTAACGTCATCGATCGCGTATTCGGTTAAAACTTTATTTAGATCAAAAACGACGTAACGCTGGGAATCGTACCAATGATTAAATTCTACGATTTCCTCGTCCGTAAATTTGTCGATACCAAAATATTCTTTCTCGGGGAGGACGCCGATGTAATCTAAATTGTCTTCCGTAGCAAAAGAATAACAAAAATAACCTTTCTTTTGGACAATCTTAAACGTTTTCGAGAAATTTCGAAGGGCTGTAGGTAGCAACATGAAACTATCGATAAAGGCTATTTTAAATTGGGCGAGAAACATACCCAGGACTTTGGAACCGGTATAAATTATCTCGCGTTTAATTTTTCGTTTTAATAGACCGTTAAGAATAAGCAACGTATCGAAACCACTCCCGAAATGGCTAATTAATATGACGTTTTCAAAGACCGGCCTCGTAACCGTATCTCTTTTCCGACCATTAACTATCACCTGGCATGCTAATAAATAATCTAGGAAATTTTGAACGCAATCAAAGCCGTGAAATTTCCGGTAATCATAATTGGTCGAAAATGGCGCTTCTTGCATCGCGGAAATGATTAAAATTGGTCTAATTGCAGTGTCAGTCGTTATTGTCTCGAAATCAAAATAGCATAGTCGTTTCTCATTTGATTTTATTTCTAATGGGCGGACGTGACACTCGTTTTTGGGATGCTCAATTTTGCAAAAAGCACATTTGTTGTCGCAATTATGATTACCTTCATAGTCTTTCCCGCAATTCAAGCACCGTTTTAAAACCTGACAGGTTCCTAGTTATACGTGTTGGGAGAAACAATTTGGTCCGGCAAAATACCGATTACAGTCATAACAACGGGTAGCCTGTTCTATACTGGGGTGGAATTCGAGGCCACGACAGCGGCGGCATTTAAGCTCGGGTCCGCAGTCGTGACTTTTTTCTGTTTGATGTTATAAAAAAGGACTAGACAAAATTTACAGAAAGATTGCGCTCCAAACATGGCCGAATAAGATCGTACGACGTGGGTGTGGTCTTTAATTTTTAAGAGGGAAATTTGTTTTTCTTTGAAGGGCCCAATAAACACTTTATCGAAATTATCGTCCGCCGAGATTAATATAATTTGGTAGACGGGTAATATATTTTGGAATCGATTAATGTCTATTATTTCTACGGGGCCTTCGGGAACCACCGCTTTGGCGTGTAATTTTTTGGCTTCAAGTTCTTGTTCGGGTTTTTTCCCGTTTCTAATTGTCTTTAAATCGTTTTGATTAAAACTAGCACCCTGTCCTAAACTTTTTAAATGCTGATAGTCGGCCAAAACTCTTCCCACCGCCAGGGCTCTCGTAAAACATAAATTGTCCGTATTTCTAATGGGGATAAATGTGTTACCTTGGCTAATATACTGATCTAAACATTCATAACTTCTTGTTCTAACGCTGCGAGGGGGACCTCTCATAGGGGTATCTTGAAGAAATATTAGGTCGAATCGGAGGGGTGAATCTAGATAAATGGTTTTTACGGACTGCGCTACCTTTTCAATCCCCGTTAAAATTCTCTCAGCTGTCAACTCATTAATATTCATTAATTGGAAATTTATCGGATCTTGCAGCTCATCGGAAATTACCACCACCCTGACGCGCGTGTAGCCTAAATTATCGGCCGTAATTCTATCTAATATTGATTGGAAAATACGGGTCAGTTGGTTACTGATATCCGCGTGGTTTAATTGGTCTAATTTTTTAAAATTACACTCGAATAGCATAGATTTACACCTATACTTTCGAGAAGAACTGGCAATTTTTTTATCTATTGAGTAAAAATTTTTAGGATTGAAACGGGTGCTAAGATCGAGGGCCATGGTGTTTTTAAAGTCCTGCGTAAATATTTAATACGGTTTGAATCGTTGTCGCGACGTCGTAAACTTCGCCGGAATTCTGCAAGTTTAATAGTTTTTCGTAGTGACGTCCACGGTTCTTGTAAACGAGAACTTCACCTCGCCGACCCGCTAGAATTTCAACCTTCTCGTTTCTTAGTTGAAAATCACCTTCTTCATAAACTATCTGTTCTAGATACTCTTTTAACTCATACGCCGAATCTAGTTTGACGCAAACGCCGTCTTTCGTCGCGGTTGGCCGATCGCTATTTTTGACGTAACGTCTTACGTCTAAATACAAGTTATTTTTGAAACTTGCAAATTTTTATCCCGAAATTTTTATGGCGGGAAAACTCTACGACTATATCCGTCCAGCCGTCGTCTACTGGCTTAGATGGACCGGCTTGAGATGGACCTGGTTGAGATGGGCCTGGCTTGGATAGGGTGCTTTTGGGTGGCGCATCAACTGGTTTGAATGCCGATTGTTTAGAAGGGCTATCGAGTACCTCGTGGCATGTTAAATCTATGATAACAGGTTGATTCTTCGGGATGTCTACTTCGAAACGAGTTTTCTTAATATTTACTTTATTTCCGAAATCTAATCGACGACGGACCTTATTGACCTGGGAGCAGGGGGGTGTTTCGGATTGGTTCTAAAAATTAAACTAAATTAAATGGTGTAAAAAATAGACTGAATTAATAAACTATTAATTTGCGGTCAAAATCCATCGTGCCAGAATAATTTCCTAACAATAAACGGTCATTTAAAAAAGGTAATTCCCCAAATTTTAAAATGTACTTACAATTTCTTCAAGTCGAATGCAAGTTGTGAAATAAATGCAAATAAAGCGCGTCCCTCTATTTATAGTCGCAAAACCCCCTAGCGGGACGCTTAGGAACTTCTATAACACATGCTAATTTATCTAACGCTTTTATTAATACATGCGTAATTTTTCGTAATAAACAAAAAACCCCTAGCGGGACGCTTAGGAACTTCAATAACACATGCTAATTTATCTAACGCTTTTATTAATACATGCGTAATTTTTCGTAATAAACAAAAATCCCATAGCGGGACGCTTAGGAACTTCTATAACACATGCTAATTTTCATAACGGTTTTAGGTACTCGTAATTTTTCGTAACGGTTTTTTTATATCAACATGTGGTAAATTGTTAGGAAACTCCATTTTCTAACGGTTTTGTAACAATTTTTACGTACTCTATTAACGTAACGGTTTTTTTAAATATATCAATGTTTTCTCGAGAAAAATTCCATACACGAACCTAACCTCGAGCTAAAGAAATAGTAAATCAAATATTTAGGTTAAGATTACCGGGTATAAAAGGCGCGATTTTTTAATGTTTTATCACATTTCGCTCCTGAACTACAATGTAAGTTGTAAAACGTCTTAATACGAACCTTTTCAACAAAAATTTAAAAATTTAGGGCTTCCAACATTACAGCAGATTTTATTAAAGTAGTGAAGGGGAGAGGACGCGGAAGTAATGTACTTTTGATAATATACTGTAAGAAGTAATTGATAATTATTAAATTATAGGAGAAAACGCGGACCTAGGACCAGTTCGAAGTAATTATTTTCTATTTTTTATTATACTTTTATAAAAATTCTAACAATAGGACCCGACACGCTGCCACCACCCTCCACGCCTTCGGACCCACCAACACCCAGGAACTCCCCAACGCCCTCGAACTCTCCCACAATTCCATATCGGGAGATTTTGATCAACCCGTCATTGTCGGCGGAAATGCGAGTACTGGACTTGAGGAAAGGTAATTCGTGAAATATATTTTAATACGTATGAAATTATAATATGAATTTTTTCTAGCGCCGGGGATCAAAATCATCGTGGAAGGGGGTAATATATTCAACATGTTTTATTATATAAGTAACTAATTTATGTAATTTTAGGTGGCGCCCTTAAAATTTTAATTTAAATAAACTGTTTATATTTATTTTTGTCTCTTTCTTAATAAACACGTTAGTTGTATCATATAAACCATTTTCATACAGATTGGTTAAAACGTACCATTCCTAATAAACCTTAACTTGTTAATCGACGCTTACAATTTCCCGCGCTTTTCTAACCGAAACACATGTTAAATTCGCGCCAAAACTTTAACAGTTCAACCATATAGCTACCAGGTCAATTACCCCTAACGGTTAATTATAAAGGTACAAACATGTAATAGACCTATAGAGTACAAACTATACCCGTTTCCCCGCCAAAATTATGTCAAGTGTACATTAATAAACCTAAAGAGTTTAACCACTTGTTGATCGACGCTTACACTTTCCCGCCAAAAATTAATATTCAAACATATAACCTAACTACTTGTTGATCCTAAACACATGTTACTATACTATCCATATAACAGGTCAATGACCCCTAACGGTAATCCATCTAGTTAAACAATACCACGCTCATTAATATTCACCCTTTTGACCTTGAACAGGTTGATTGACAGGTCGACTAACTAGGTTAATTAATTAACACCTGTGCTCATTAATTATTCAGGTCACGCGCGCGTGACACGCGCCCGAGGGGGGCGGAAACGCGATTCCCCGCTTCATTCCCCCCCGTCACGCAGCTGTGGACGCGGTAGCCACGCCCCCGCTTGGCTAGGAATGGGGCACATAACTACTCTTGCTTATATTTTGATTTCACATGGTTTAAGGGCTTTGGTATTAAGAGCTGCAATGATAGGGTCTGTCGTTTTGGTTTAAAGGAACATGCTCTTTTCAACCCTGTAGTTTTTGGTGGGATTTCACACCTTTTGTTGTTACCAATATATGTATACATATCTTAGTAATCAAAATGAGAGAATGAGGTTTATATTCTTAAAGAGTATTGCGTGGTGTAAAAGGGAACGATGATTATCTTAGAAAACGAACGGGTCCATTCGGTTGATTGCCCTAAAACGAGCGTTTTCTTCCGGCGCAGAAATAACGAGGTATTGGAACTGGCTCGTAACGGGGTGGGAGAATAATGATGACCAGTGATGTGGTATGAAGAAATTTTTTCACTGCGTTTTTGGGAATATACCTATATATTATTCGATTTCACGACGTTTATGGGCTCTAAATACCTTGCTTATATTTTGGTTTAACAAGGTTTAAGGGCTTTGGTATTAAGAGGTGCAATGATAGGGTCTGTTGTTTTGGTTTAAAGGAACATGCTCTTTTCAACCCTGTAATTTTTGGTGGGATTTCACACCTTTTGTTGTTACCAATATATGTATACATATATTAGTAATCAAAATGAGAGAATGAGGTTTATATTCTTTAAGAGTATTGCGTGGTGTAAAAGGGAACGATGATTATCTTAGAAAATGAACGGGTCCATTCGGTTGATTGCCCTAAAACGAGCTTTTTCTTCCGGCGCAGAAATAACGAGGTATTGGAACTGGCTCGTAACGGGGTGGGAGAATAAGGGTTTGGTTGAATATATTTCGGTAGATTGTCGAGAATGAGCAGCGTTGGTATCAGTTCCTAAAACAAAGGTTTACTTTTGTATTTCACAACTCTAAATTTGGTTCAGAAATGTGGGTGGTTTTTTTACAAGGAAAAATGAGCTAGTGTATAATAACATCGTATCATATTTGCAATGAAGAGGTCGGACGATTTATCATTCGTCATCGGAGTAAATATTTAAAGAGCGCATAACAATTATGTAATTAAAGAACTGGCATATTTGGTTTTGGAAACTGGCGAAAATGCTGTCAACTCCTTTAGAGCCCCTTTTCCGTAATCCGAGTTGAGCATTCACGATTAAAGGCTTTGCCCTTGTCTCTCCCGCAGTATTTGCGGAATAAACTAGAATGAAGGAGATTTAGAACTGGAATATTTGCGCGAAATAGTTAAACGCATAATTGGTAAAGTGACGTTCTACCTAAAAGGACTAGAAAGAGGCAAATATCTGTCGAAACGTATCGGATAAGAAGTTATTAACGTCGGAGAGTTAGGGCGCCACCAATTAAATAAAATATCACCCGATTTGTGTCCATGGTCATAAAAACACCAATTTGTTCCTTCGTTGTTTAAAGCGTACAGAATATCCCTACGGATAAATAAAACAACAATTTATAAGTATTTGAAAATTTTATATTATTTCTATCAATGAAATCTTTAATCCGTGAAGTATTTTGGTTTTGCTTATTCTATATCGGCAAGATAAATTTGGAAATTTAGGATAAACAAGTAAAATTAGAAGTCGACAAGATATATTTGGAATTTCGGGTTTAAGAATTAAAATGAAATGTGAACAAGATATATTTGGAAATTCAAGGAGAAGTAGTCAAATTAAGAAGAACATTCAGTTTATAGACCTATGGCAGAGTTGTATCCTTTAAAACTACAATTTTCGAAAGAAGAAGATTATAGAACTTCGTTTCTCGCTCGTTCCAAGTTTAAACAAGTTTCGAGCGGGCAATGCAGCACCCCGTCGACGTAAATGGTGCTATTTGGATTTTACGCTTTTTCTCCCAAAGTCGTAAATTACCGATAAATCGAGTTTGGAGCTCTTGACGCAATTGTTAAAAGATAGTACCCATCGAAATTTTGGGTGAAGTATGATCAAAACGTCGGGAAAGACTATATCAACTGACACGTTGGTTTTTACGCGGTGCTGGAGCATTAAATAAAAAACTAGGACTGGCGTCCCCCTTTGTTGAGGTAAATATCAATTCTAAGATGAAAATAAATAAATGTATCACTCAAGGTTGAATTTTTTTATAAAGAATCGACCGTGTCTCAGGACATGGAAAGAAAATTGATTGTATAACATCTCCACCACCATCATCTAACCAACTGCACAATACAAATGCGCAATACAAATGTCACCAATCTGCCATCGCCCATATCTAAATCGTTCGAGATGCCCTTACCAATAGCGTCTTTCTCTAGTTCCTTCCTTCGTTCAAGTCCAGCAATTCCTTTAAAAATCGATCATTCGATGCAATCACACCAGTGAAACCGAATAAAATCAATCATTGTGGAATAAATGGCGAAGGCCACGTATAACAAAAACACTTGTCAAATCTCGGACTCCGAGATCTCATCCGGTTAAACCAAAAAAAATCGGATTTCCTTCGTTTCTCAGTACTTTCTAAATTTTTAAAGAGCAAGTTTGATGATCTTTCCCCACTTTTTGTACTTCTTCCTTGTAAAATACATTAGCTAGGTAACCTTTTTCTAAGAGACCTTGCTGGGTGCTAATTTTTACCATGTCGCCAATTTCGTAATCAAACATAACGAGTGGACTTAAGTCAATATCTCCGTACATGGTATCCCAAATGGTATGAAACTTTCGAAGGTCACTTTGATTGGTTTAAATTTGATCTTTCGGTGGTAACTGTTATTGTACACGGTATCTAATGAAACGTTCGGCAATGCTCACTTTATAACTTCCGAGTAGGAAAAACAATTATACCCCGAGATTTTAACTCAGATTGACGGGTTCACGCACAAATTTTTTTTCCGTGGTAATTTGGCATTCGGTTTGGTTATTAGTATATTATCCTCCGTTTTTCTATTAATATTAATAATTAGTTTCCGTTATTTGAAAAGTATTTGTTTGACGGGACCATGCTTGTTATCAAGCCGATGGCGGCCATTTTTATTTATAACCATAGTTTTTTTAATAAAACTGTACTTTTTACCGAATTATTCATTTAGTATCATTGGATTCAAATTTACATATTGAACTTGAACCGTATCCAAACCATTAAAGTTGATATAACTAAATTCATAGTTAAAAGAAGCTTACTTCTAACAGCTCGCTTATCAACAATCGGTTCTAGTTAATAACTTGATGGTTTCACTTATATAAAAACTACTATTTAAATAAAAAAATATAGTTTGTTCGGTACATTTAAGTGAATTTGGTATTTTTGGGGATACATATCTGAAAACAAGCACATAAGGACCCATATTTTCCATATGGTTTTGATAAATAAGGACCCCCAAAAAACGCGCATTAGAGTACACTTTAAATCATAATTTTTTATGAGCTTGCTTTTAAAAAGTGTGGAGTGTTTGTAACATGACCTTCCACACTAGTCAGATCTATCTCTGATATATTTATAAATCTATTAACTACAAAAAACTTTTAGTATTTTGGAGCTGTTAGTAATTTTTGATAGTAACATTAATAAACCGAATTTTGCACTGGCGTACAAACGCGCTGAAATCGTTTAGCGCCGTCTTTGCAAAAGTATACCATATAGCCATTTTTCAAAATGGAAACTTGTCAGGAATCAAGGCTTAAGTCATCTAGTGACTTAAAATAACATTTTAAACCGAGGGCGGGTAAGAATGCGTACGAGGGTGGTGGAAAGGAAGACCGATCTAGCAAGGGGAACGGTATCCGCATGTTAATTCCAACCGTCTAATAAGCGTTATTTCCTCCACCTGTGAAAGTTTTATATGCGCACAACAATCGCGCATTTAAAGCTTGTCCAAACCAAATCTATATTTTCTGCAGATGAATTGTTGAGTTTGCTTCTTGAATTTTGTAGACTGAGTTATATTTTTAAAAACCAGAATGGTTGGGATAAAAAGTGTTGAAACTATTCGAAGAACAGCGACCAGGTTTACTTGGAAGAATTTAATTTCTTTCATTGAAAAACCCAAGATGAACTGCAAACGTTGGATTTCAGACTGTGCTAGTATGGAATTTTGGACCCTTTAAAATATAACAAGAAATACGTAAGTACTATCACAAAAGGTTCATTTATTTTAAATTATTAATTTCTTTAATATGCATTTTTGTTCTTTCATTTCATTGGTGGTGTTGTTCCGACGGATAATGATTTTGACCCAGCTTTTGCGTCCCCTGTAGTAACACTTCTTGGAATAAACCATATCACAGTCAACAGTTAAATATTTTGAAACGTTTAAAAAGTTAGACCCAAGCCTTGCCTCAGCATGGTGACTAGTCTGCATCTTTCTGAGTACTGAAACGTTCGCGCTAGCCTATCCACACCACAGTTCCCTCTCCGAGGTCTTTCTTATATGTGGCAAGCCCTTCATTCCACGTGAGCAAAAAGGTCCCTCCAAAAACTATAACCGTTTTTATGGAAAGATAAAACTGAACACAGCGGGAAGAAACCCCACTAACCAGCAGGGAGAGAACATTCAAACTCAACGCCGAACGAGTCGTTCTGAGTTTTCACGCAGAAATACAAGCTTGGATTAAACCTGACTCTTATTGTTGCGACGTGAAAGTGCTTACCACCCTCACACTCCACCTTTATGATTTAAGTTTGTAACGTTATAAATTTCTTACGAATCAGATTAAAATGGTTTTACTGTGACGTCAATTTTTATTTGATTAAGCTTTAGCATTGAAATGTATAATTTTTTAAAGTTTCGGAAAGAAATGTACACCTCTTGTTATCACAAAAAGGTGAAAATCTACTTTTGGAAATCCTATCTAGGGCTATCATTGCAGTATTGTTAGTTTCTTCTCCGCCTTTAAGGCATTTGTGCCGAAGTACATCGTTTTTGTTTCTTCAAATTAAAACGCTTTCATTTAACCCTTGTCTATTAACTCCAATATTTTGACCGTTAGGGGCTTTGCATTGTTCGATTATCCTAGTACTATTCCTTGAAAGGCGTTTTGACGTAAACCGGCCGACTGCTCATTGGTATGCTTTTAGTTTCAAAGCGCCTTTTTTTAAACAAGTTATTTGTGGCTTATTGCCGAGTCATTTCTTCTTTGCCTTGACTATCTATTTCCCTAAACAATTTTTAAGTAGAAGGTTTAATCCATTGAGTTGGGAATAAATAGAAGTACAACTAAATCTGGCTGGCGCGGGACCAATTTCGTTCAATAACTTTATCGTTCTACCGTGGCGGCATCTGTCTCTAGTGGTGGCAACTATATTGCAGTTGAATTTTTTCACGAATCTGATGCGAAATTGAAATGTATGATTACTCGTAACAAACAAACCTTTCAAGTTGTTTAAAAATAATTTTATTCTGTCAACACGATCCTTTTTAACTCAAGTCACGGTGAGTTAGATAATAATTATTTATTTTTAGCCATATAACTTTACAAAATATAAATGGCGCTACCGCCTAATTATAAAGATGAATTTCGTACAGTCTTATCAGAACAGGTCCCGCGTAACCATGCCAACTGAAATCGTTATTGTAATTCTAGCAGTATTATTCCCAATTCAATGGTTTAATCCATCCCCTTCTGAAAAGAATTCTATTGGTTGTATTTATGCTACGCCTTAAGAGTATATTTCATGAACCACTAATTTCCAGGATCCTTATTAAATGAGAAGAAGACGGTCAGACCCCCTTAGCATTTATGTGATCATCTAAAGTTAAAACGGCGGACAGCTCCGAACACTTGTCGCTTTAAAAACAAAATAATATTGGAAATTATTGACGACAAATATCTGATTTCATAGCCTAATCGTTTGAAAAATGTTCGGGATTAAATAGCGCATTCCCCAACAAATCAACTCATGATAATGTAAATGCAATTTCACTATATACGGCCTGGAAAATAAAGAGTAAATCATGACTCATTTTAGGAACCCGATAACCGAATTTAATTTTTGAGTCTCCAAGGTATCTATTTTCACAATGTGCCATTTCACATTATAATTTTGGTGGTGGTGGCATACCCCGTAAGGTTTTTCGCTAAGACCATGCATGATAATCTGTAAAAAGGAAAACTTACGTCGGAATTTAAATCGTTCTTCTTAAATCAATGTGGTGTATTCAATTTGTTTCTTAAACCCGCCCTCGCTGCAACTTCTATTCCCCTCAATCCTCATTGGAGGAAATCCCTTAAATAATTATATTTGGAAATGCCTTTACTTACCTTCGACGAGCATTTGGCAAATAATATATTCGTGCAGCATAGCAATCGGATGCTAGAGAGAGCGATAGCCCAAAAGCGGTGAGCACTTCAATTGGTCGAAGAATATGCAATATGAATTTGTTCTAATAAAACGATAATGCTACAACTGTTAAGCTATGGCATTTAACGTGCCAACCGGAAAGTGGCATTTATAGCCACTTCAAAACTAATAATGAAAGTCTTGCGTCTTGCACCATCAATTCGCAGTGAAGATTTTTAAGTACATATACGTCCTATATTAATTGCATAAAGTAAATCAATCTAATAATGCTAGAAAAATGAAGCTTATCAACGTCCAACGGTGTCTTAAGGTTACGCGAATGGGGATTATCGCTAAGAATAAAAAGTGTCATCTTGACATATAAATTGGCTTAGTAAGTAATTATTTTGTTTTGCGATAGATAACGCTATAAAAAAGCGCGAATAATATTTTTGAAGCTATAGAGAAAGATGCAACAAATGAAATTGGGATATTTTATAGTTAGATGCAAACTTCCGTAACTATTTGATTATATCTATCCACCATAACCCGGAAGTATTTTAGTCACTTTAAGCACTAAAACCAAGTAACATAGAATGTTATGGTGAACCAAAATAAAAGATATTAGCACAAGGTTGTCAGGTAATCGGCAAACGAAGCACACGGGTTGGAACGAGTTAAGAACTGATGCAGCAGTCCCACAGGAAAGCAGACGACTTTTCGACGATTTGGCTCTCCCACACTTTTTGGTGGGGCCAGTGATCAGAGGGCGGTAAATATGCGTCTGTCCTGAGCTTCTACTGTGTTAAGGCATCATAAAACGCGGGATCTGAAGATATGAAAATTGACGCAGGTAGAATGTCGCGCACCAGGCCAAATACGCTGGAGGCGAAGCGGGCATGCTGGCAGGGATAAAGTAGTCGCGTGTCGAATTATATTCTATTCTTCAATAAACAACTTCTAGCAGTGCAGTTTTTAAATTGAAAACTAAAGACTATCGCTAGTGTATTTCAATAAGCTTTTCAAAAGTAAGTGTACTTTTATTAAACAAAAAATTAATGTAAAATACATTTTAGGAATCCAATTTGTGTAACTTTACTCTTTTTTAATTTTTTTGATGCCGCTGCCCAGAGTTGTTTAATTCTGCTGCCGTAAAAGCATTTGACTGCACCGGGAAAGTTATAACTACTTGCCTAACTAACTAGCCTATGTTCTTTTGTTTAGATTTCTTATTAACTTCAACGTTGGTCAGTTCTTCCGGTGTTAACTGTTAAAAATATAATAAAATATTAATTTGTTTAACCCTTTACCGTTTTTAACATATTTCCATTTATTTCTACCATTATAAATCAGAATTTTTAATTAAACGCCTAGCGGCTACTCTGGCCATGTGTACCGTTTTAAAACGATAATAATCCACGTAGCTAATACCTTAAAATTAATTACTATGAAATACACTAGCATTAATGAAAGATTAGAGAATGATTATTAAATAATAGTGGTTATTATTAATTTATTTAACTGAAATTCGCTATCAGACATGTTTTGGATAATATCTATAGTAGCTTAATATAATGATAAATAAAAAATTTAAGAAAATAGGAATTATGCCAGGAAATGTCCCCTTAACATTATGTTGTCGAATCTTACAATCATACCCTAAGGGATTGTGTGTCCTGAAACAAGTAAAGTGTAGCCGCTACCGCCGTATTCCACTATACTCTCCAAGAATTTGGCGTAGAAGTGTTAGGTATATCTTAATTGAAAGCATATATAATTCTCTCGGAAGCCCTATCAAAGTACTTTTTAATGTTCTTCGATAATCGCTATCCGTATTTAGCAGACCTGACAACACTGTTTAATTTTGAAAATGGGACGAAACAATCGTACAAAACCGCTGAGGGCTATTACGAAGACGGTTTTTGTAATCCTTTTCTAGCTTTTGATGATAAAACAAATCCAAAGTAAACAATGGAATTTTAAAACGCATTAAAGATATTGCAGGATCGAGGGTTTTGCGAATGTTGTAAAATAGACAAATTTCATTTAAACAAAGTAAATTTAAGAATTCGTCTCTTGAAAGTATAGATTGATTATCGAGGACGCGATATTCTTGTAAATCCCGAGCTTCAGCTGGCCCAAAACGCGATACTTCAAAAACAGAGGGCTTTGTACGATTTAACTCAAACCGTCGTTAAAACAATCACAATTTCAGCCGGAGCGAGTGATTTTGTAAAATAAAATATTTGTTAGATCAAATTCCAAATCTTGTAATATTAGGAATGGTAAACAATTATTTTACAATGGTCGAATCCAGAGAACCCTTTTCAATTTCGAGACAATAATTTATCCTTTTGACAACTTTCGTTTGACAAGCAAAATATTCCCGAAACCGCCCTTACCCCAAACTTTGATAAAAACCTCAACACTAGATCGTTTTATACATTATTATCAGCTATGGACTTAATTGGAAATAACTCCGGTAATTGTTTTAATTATGAAAATGGTAATACATTATTTCGCGTTATGTACTCCTTTATTAGCATCTACTATTCATTTGGAAAGAAAAAAACAACACAAAAAAAACTATTCGCGTTTGACCACAATCTCTAATAATCTTTCAACTCAACGGAATGGTAATTTACCCTTAATCAATATTCAAAACATAATTATTATTGGAGAATACGAAAATTGATTTGTCATTAACCAAGAACGACAAGTCACATATATAACGGAAAAAACCAAAAGCACGGACAGACATGGCTTAGTTGCCTCGAGGATTCGCCGTGGGAAAGATGTCTCGAACTCACAGTCTCTCACCTAAACAAGAAGTAAATATAATAGGATACGTCAAACAATCTATTAAAATTTATCGACTAGACACTTGCGCCGAATATTCAACTGGGTTTAGAAGCCTGGCAATCCCTTTTTACATTCGAAAAAGAAATAACAGTATTCTTTGAAGATGAAGTGGCGAGTTTTCACACCTCGCTACCTCTTGAAGGATTAAAGATAAAAATCGATTGTTTCAAGGGTGAAAAACAAAAGATTGTAGACGTACGATCTTACGCCAGAGGAAAAAATCGTTTGTATCATCTGTTCTACTCAATAAATTATGTATTCAATCTGAATCAAGCAGCGTGGAATAGATTAAATCATTGTAAACATTTGATTGATTAATAAATTAATTTAATTTTGTCAGCAAAAAATATTATGCGTGACATAATTGTACACGGCCTCACGCATAAAATGTTTCAAATTACCGAGAATTGTGAGAATCCTCGTTCTAAATCGGCTATTGCTCACGATGTATCTTGTAAACTGGGATATGCAACGACTTTTGAAGATCGAGTTGAAAATATGATAATACTGGCTATTCCCCAATTAAATTACGGCAGTATCGTTGTGAGATTTCAAAAGGAATTTATCTCGACCCCTTCGTACAAGAATGTCAATTATATTTTGATATTGTTCAAAATGTTTCAAACTTAAAATGTGATTTAATTTACAAAAATACAACTTTTTGCTATAATTTATTTTCTTTTATTCTTATATAATTATTCAAAGATGACGGAAAAATCAAAAACCGATAAAGAATCAAGTGAAGTCTATTACGATGTTGAAAATCCACATAGTTTTTCCAATAGTACTGCGCTTAAAAAATTCCAAAAATTTCGACATGAGAAATTGAAGATTTTCTTAATAAACAGCCAGTATATACTCAATATAAAGATAGTAGGTTAAAATTTAAACGTATCAAATTATGCGTAACCACTATTGATGAGACTTTTATGGCAGATTTATTAGACCTGCCTCTATTACAATCGCATAAAATGAATCCGCGATTTACACATTTAGTTCTGGACGTCTTTAGCAAATACATTTGGCTATATTCATTAGGAAATAAATCCGCGATCGAAATTTTAAAAGCATTTAGAGCTATTTTCAAAAAGAGAGTGCCTCTTGATTTATGCACCGATGCTGGGTCAGAATTTCGAAACGCCTCATTTCGTTCTCTTTAAAAAATATAATGTACATCATTATCTCGTGTAGTCGTTTAAAAAAGCCTCTATGATAGAGAGAATTGTTCGCAAGGTAAAATCTAAAATATTTGAAATAATTACAAAAACCGGTGATTTCTACTAGCTTAAAAAACTATCATTAATTGCGAAATCTTATAACGCTCGAAGACATTCAAAAACAGGAATTGCGCCTAATGATGTTGATAAAAACAATGAATCGGATATTTGGGAAAAATTTTGGGCAATCTTAAAATGGTAGGCAAGCGAGCTTTTAAAAATGGAGATAGCTCTTAATTGACCTCCAATATCAGAATTTTCTAAATATTCTTAAAATATCTCATTTTATTGATTGAAGCGATTTCCCATATTATTATCACTAATTGTTCTCTGTCGTTTAACCATAGGTGTGGATGATTTTCTTTCCCGAGAATTCTTCAGCCTCTCCAACATTTAACCCTTCATGCGTTTCAAAGGATTATTATGCTTTTGAAGCAAGAGGGTTGTTTACACTGGTTTTAACAGGCGGCTGGATAGTTAGATATCTCAATTTTGGGTTTTGTTATTTCACTTCGTATTTCTCTAGCCTAGCTAAAATCTCGTAAAAACTCCCGTAATTTTACTCGACTATGCAAATTCGAGGCCAATATATTTTGCATTTCATTATCGGGTAACTTGTAATACTTTTCCTGAAGGGAAATAATTGGTTTATATTCTTGAGATATTTGCCCAACGCTGGAGGCGGGAACTGAAATCATTTTGTTTTTCATTTTTTCACTATTGATTAAATCGGCAATTAGCGGTACTATAGACCCCAGCAGCGCTTGTATGAAGAACCCACTACCCTTTTGAATCAAAAAACACACTTGTTGATTTTTATATTTAGATAATTGTTTTTTCTTGGATTTGGATAAAACAATACCACCCCCTTTCAAATTTTTACATATAGTTTGTAAGGCTTTTAATTGTGATGGAGAACTGTTAGCTTATAAATTTTTTCGTATGTTCCCTTTCAATTTATACAATAAATTTAAATATGGATAATGTGTTTTAAACTTGGTAGAGGGATTTGCGATAGCACTCGTTTTTTACGTACTGTCTTTTTACAGATTTATATATAAAAAGGGAATTGTAAGGTTCGCTCGTAGCCATGTCATAGGCCTTTTTAATTAGTTTTGTATTATTGGGCGATATATCATCGGTTACATATTGAATTTGACTTAAATCTCGAAGACATTTAAACAGATTCGTGTATGTCATTTTAAGGGAGATTAAACGAGATTGTTTGCCACGAGGTAATAAAGTTTGGGAGATTAATATGACTGAAATATCAAAATGGTGACTATCGACGGTGACCAGTTTAGCAATTTGATAATTTTTGTAAAGATCGTCCGCTAAGTCATCAATAAAAATCAGGAAATTTCTATTTGAAAATCAGTTTCCATCGGAGGGAGTCACTGAATAAACTATATATCGGCTAAAAGTTGAGATAGGACCTGGTAACCGGGTTGCCAAACAGAGTAGCAATAAACAATTTTAATAGGTTTATCTATTAACACATTTCTCCAATTTATAACATTGTTGACCCATGACGATTTCCCTGACATTGTAGTTCCTGAAACCATTATTCGAAAGGGCGAAAGAGGTTTTATATAAGACATTGTTGTTGAAACAAAGGTAATATACTACGTAGATGTTAAGTAAATTGTTGGTTTTTATACACTTTATTAAAAAATCAACTTAACCTTTTTAATTTCAGAATCATTTTATTAAAAACATTTCAAAAAATAATATTAAATTATCCAATATTTATTTTAACCAATGATTTATAAACTTTCCAATATTAATTTTCACATGGTATATGATCGTACAATATGCAAGTTGAACTCATTCCAAAATTAATATATGGTAAATATAATTAAATAAATTGTAGTGTTATTAAAATGTATCCAATATTATTCAAATATAAAAAATATTTTTCCATTTACCCAATTTTATTGGAATCTAATCAAAATATAATCAACACTTTTATTTGCCTATCATTAAATCAATTAACACAATATTATTGGAATTTAATCAAAATATAAACATTTGAATTGTTCTAATACTATTTGAATTTACTCAATATAATTCCAATGTAGAAAACATTTTTCAAATTACACAATTTGGTGTTAACATAAACATCATTTTTATTTGCCTACCATTATATTAATTAACCTAATATTATTGGAATTTAATAAAAAATTGTTAAAATGTAAACTATTATTTTAATTTGTCCAAATGTATTCACATTCACTCATTTAATACGAATTTGAAATTTTATTTTTAATAACAATGATAATTTCGAAATTATCGCACGGGTTTATTGAGATGCGCTAATATGCAAAAGTTGCAAATTTTCTTTTAAAAGAAATAGTACTGATTTACTCGGTCAGATAATTAAATGTTGTCAATTTCCCATGTTATTTTAAAAACACATTCTATAAAAATGTTTCTTTATGCAATATTTTACTCTCTTTTTTATCACTTTTACGCGCAGATAAAAACAGCCCTTAATAGTACCGCCGTAGGCTAGAATGTGCTTTGTAATTCATATTCTCTTCTCCCGGTTGACGGGTACTTATTCTTACCTTGTTATGTTTGAAAAATATTACAAATTCAAACATTTAAAGTTTATAAATCCCCCTAATCGTCAAGAAAACTAGAGTAATTTTTATATGTAATATTCACACGGTTATTACATAACACATGATTTTGTAGAAAATATACTAATATTTTTGTAAAGTTCATCCCCGTTTACACCCCTTACCAAATAGCGGTTGGCTTTTCGACGCTAGAAGGCGCTTCGAATTCAGGCATGCGCGCTACGGATTACAAATGGCCGAATAAAAAATGTTTTTTAATAATTGTATAGTGGTTTTTTATTCTACAACTACTCTTATCGCTTCCAAAGCTTCTTAAATTTTTGTTATATATGACTCTTATGAGGACTATTGCAAATTTGAATTTATTTAAAAAATTCAGTGATTTGAAGCTTTATAGACCTGATTTTTAAATTACCATTACAAATGTATTAAAATACGCTGCTGGTTGTTTTTACTATGTAAATAATTAATTTGTATGTTGTTTTTGATCGTAGGGAATCTTAAGTAGTGTTATGAAGGAAAAACAGAGCTAGTACAATATAAATTAGGTTGGTTGACATTTTTTATTCACTGCAATTTTTAAATATCCTTAAACTATTCTGTTAATTAAAATAAACATATGTGTTTATGAAAATCGAGATAAATGTCAGTATTTGAAGGTTATCACCTTGAAAATTCCCCCTACTTAGAAGATTTTCCTTTACCTACTCAATTTACACGTTCAACATCCCAAAAATATTAAATATAAAACCAAACTATCACGTTTCCCCTTTTTTATTTGAATTATATAATTGTTTTTTATTATTTAATGCTTCTTGTGTTTAAAATAAAGTTTTGTAAAAAATAAAGTTGTGCAATTGAATTTACTCAAATAATTGAAATCACTGGTGATATTTATACATTTTGCAAGAGGGATGCGTTATGTGAGAAAAAAAGTTACAAGCTCCATTCGATTAATCACCTGTCAAACATTCCTCCACATTTAGGGAGATCATATTTGTGTGGTTGATACAACGAAGAACAATAACTAGGATAAAATTAAGTTGATTACTCCATTATGAAAAGCAATAAAACCTAAGCCCTAAACAAATTTGAACATTAGCTAGTCAGGGTAGTAATAACATGTATATAACTATACTTATTATTAATATTAACATTTGTAACAAAATTACTCATAAGTATGCCACTGTACCTTAATACCATACAAAAATATTCACTAACAGTTTGTTTCACCACGTACCAGTAAGAAGGTGGAATACGTAAGATTTTAACCTTTTTATTAATCCTAGTAATTTTGGGACTCACACTATTGGCTACTTACATATTTATTTAAGCCAATGGAAAACCTCTAAATTGAGAAGGAATTTTGTGCGTCGGAAATTTAGTCCGCCTCATGTAGCTTTATTGAAATTTATAAACTCGCTCGGTTAGTGCGGATGAATTTAAATAATGAGTAGTTTAGAAAAATACTAGGTTGGGAAAAATGACAAGTAAGTGATCCCTTTCCGACAATGGAACAAGTCGTCGAAGTGGGCTATTCCACCAGCGTTATTAAAAACCATATCAAGCCTAGAAGAGTTAGGCCTAGGCTCAAAAGAATCTGCAAAGACTCCAACCTTGTAGATGCGCCAGAAAAGCTCAACCTAATTTTCTACTATTTTTCCAATAAACCTGCTTCTTTTATTTGACAATGCAAATTATTTTTAGAACGTGAGTCTCCGAGAACTTCATTTATTTAAAAATTAATTACATTAACAGAACTTGACACTATATTGTAGTTCATTTTTGCTCCTAAGCCTTGGTTGTTCAAACCGGTTTGTTTACAAAAATAATGGCCGTCAGTTTATCGGACATAGAGCTAATTGGGCGACGGCATTTGAGATTCGATGACGTCAAATATTACGCAGGGTACGGATTACTTAATATCTGTGAAACAAACAGTTTGTGAAGAAAAAGAGCTAGTGGCATACTTATAAGTAATTATGTTACATATGATATTAGTATATAAAAATCTACTATATATATTTTTTTACAAACTGTGGAATATTATATTAATACGTACTTGTGATCCACATTTATAAATATGGCGATTTAAAAGAATTTTGTGCGGAAATATGTTACAATAAATTTCAGATAAATTTAAATTTAGTTGGAGGGCGATTCCAATTGTTAATAAGAACTTATAACTTCGTTATATCATTATATTTAGAGATAATTGTCTTACTTTTTTCAGTAAAGATGTTCTTAAAACAACCAAAGATAGGGATGATCTAATCTTAAGAAGGATTTAATAATACGTACCAAGATAAACATTTTAATAGGACTGTTATTTACTTGTTTAAATTAAATTTAGAATGAAATCCACAAATCAA
Organism: Leiobunum rupestre; assembly: GCF_980474605.1. Classification (NCBI taxonomy): domain Eukaryota; kingdom Metazoa; phylum Arthropoda; class Arachnida; order Opiliones; family Sclerosomatidae; genus Leiobunum; species Leiobunum rupestre. The sequence continues at coordinate 611,078 of NC_143387.1, forward strand.
TGGTTTTTCGATACAGGTTGTTGAACATGTTGTCAAATAAGTAAATTAAAATTAAAGCTAAATTGTTCATTATCTGATACCTCGGATTGAAAACAGATTATAATTTGTGTTAAAGAAATTTTGGTTTTCTATTTTTATTAGAAAAACAAAATCTACAACGGTTGCACCCGTAAGTTCGAAAACGCCCACAAGGTCAACAAGTGACGTTGCCTGTTTAAACATGTAAATAATTCCCTTTATGTAAAAGCCAATACGATAAAATTAAATTGTTTGATAATTAACATTCGATATTTGTGTACAAGGTTACACGTATTTTTGATAAAAATTCACTTTATTCTAGGAGACATTCCAAATCTTGCTATTTTTTAATAATGATTCTTATATATTTTATCTTAAATTATAATAAAAGCTTTTACAGATATTAGATGTATAGAAACTACGCTAACAATATAAAATACAAAATGATAAACTGTTTATGTATTTTTACGTTTTTAGTAATTAAATTTGAAAACATGTTTATATTTAAAACAAAATCTATTCCATTATTAATTAAATCTAATTTAGTTTTTTGTACTATCCTGTTAGCCATTACATCTAGATTTTATAAGGTTGCCTGTCAATTTTGTCTTTAGCGAAATAAATATTATTATTATTATTAAATATTATAAAAGATTGTATCCTCAAAAATTAATTTGTTATTAAGCCTTGCTTTTAAAATAAATACTCTTTATTTACAATTTTTTTCAGGTTAGATAATTTATTAATTGATATTTTATTTATATCTAGCATTTGGTTGTACAAAAGCAGTTTATATCTTTGCGAATTTTGTGGGTGCCTCCTGGCGAAACGTCATCTGTGGTTATAATTCATCTCTTTACCGCGGAGATGTGTTACAATGTAGGTGATAAAAACAAGATAGAGTAGGATCGTTGTTTATAAACATTTTACGTTTGTAAGCGTGACATTATTAGTAAATTGGTAAAAATGCAAACTAGTTTTACAAGGTTTTAATGCCGTGGATAAATTCTACACCTGACGATAATTATGGGGTGGTTATCAAATCGGTTTCACAAGGCTAATGCCATGGAATGTTGAACGATTTTATCCTTGAGGTTATTATAATTTATGAATTTAAAGATATATAGACAAATAGTTCATAATCCGGCAGAATTTCATATAGACCGTGTTTCTGGTAACGTGGTTCAGCAGAAAGTTAAAATTATAAATCAAATGAAGTAAGTAATGTTTAATTTTGAAAATAATTAAAATTATTAAAATTAATTTTGTTTTAATTTAGTCACCAATAAACAACCGTCCGTTCACTGTGTATAGTCAGAGAAATTCTATCTACGTGTTAAGGTATTCACAGTGTTTCTATTTTTTATTGATTACGTTACTTAAACCGTTTTTTTCAACTTTGGAATATATTAATTTAGTTTTACTATTGAATTGCAAAAGTAACAAGCGTTAATAAAACCAATATTGTATCTTCAAAAATATATAAATGTAAGAATTGTTTTTTATTGATAAAGTAATACACTCTTTTTAGAAACGTTTGCTGGGCGCCGCCATTATCGTACAGACAACCAACGAGCAAGCCCTCTACCGCAGAGATTTCATCAAACCCAAAACCGAATTTTTCATCACCCTCCCCGTAGACTAAGGTAATGGCGGTCGATTGGGAAGACGCGTTTAAGAGTCTATACGGTTTTATTGCAGTTGGATAAAATTATACAGTTGAATCGCTAAAACAAAAAATATTGTATCTTTCAAAGTAAACAAATTGAATTTTTCATAATACATCAGTGACTATATCTTTGGCGGATATCGCCTGATGAAGCCCATTGTTATGTTTTGTTTTAAATGTTTTTGATTGTTTATCATGTAATTAATTTATTATTTTAAAATAATGGTTTTTTCGGAAGTTGTATTTGATTATAAATGAAACGACACTTAAAACGGTTTTAAAATTCACAATTTATTTATTTAAAAAATCCTATATTTCTTCAGGGATTTTTACAAGTCTGACAGTATAATAGTAAAACTTTGGGACGAAAACACATTTTTGTGTTTATTACATGTAGTGGCTACTGTTCTATAGCCGCGAGTGTTTTTTCCTGAAGGCGACCGTCGAAGGGTTATAGGAGCAATGATCTCGATATCTTAGTTCGCACGCGAAGATACTATTGTTGGAATAGCGAATTCTTCGAGAGGAGGAATTGGTTTGTTATGTGGGAAAGGGTGAGGACCATAAAAACATTTAAAAAGTGGAGATAACGTGGATAAGTTAAAGGGGCCATCGTCACAGTTTAAACATTGCACAGATTTATTGTTTAAAATTTCGATGAAAGTAAAAAATAATCTATATTTATACTAAAATATTTTTTTTTAAATATATTAAATAATACTTTTCAGTGGCACCGAAACGTCCGCCACCGAAGCGACCGTCCAGGGGCATCGCTTTGGGGGGGGGTAAAGGGGAACCTCCCCCCTTAAAATTTGGAGAGTTGGCAAATCAGTGCCCATTTGGCAAAATGAAAATTTTGAAAAATTCTTCTACAGTTGTTAAAAAAAACACAATCGCGAAATGTAATGTTTATACAAGGACTGCTCAGCGCCCCCAAATGAATGTTTGAGCATCGCCTACCCGACCGACCGCCTCCCACAAATAAAAAACATTACGTAACTACCGAATACGTTCACTAAAATAATTGTAAACACCCATCTGTAATTGTAACTGTTGATTTTTCAAGTTATTTATTCAATTTTGACACCTACTGGTCGAACTGAAGTTGTTAGAGTTGGCCCAGATTAAACAAGTTCGCCGAGAAGGCTATGATTTTTTCATTGCCGGCTCTCAATCGAAGCAGGGCCTGCAGAGGGGGGGGGGGGGAATCCACGGGGCCCGGGCGAAAAGGGCCCACGATGGTCTGGTATGGGGCCTGTAGATGTAGAGCCCAACGAAGCTCAAGGGGCAGTGGCGCAGCCAGGATTTTTTCCCACGTAGGTACTACAATTTGGGACCCCCTCTTTTCCACCAATTTTTAATATATTTACTTCAACCATAAGTAAAATATAAACATAAGTATGACACTACCTATTTAACTAATGCATTTTTTTAATAAATAATAGTCTGTTTCGCCATTGACAACGTAAATTATTTTGTGACTAAAGACTAATAACTCTCGGCGAATTCCCCTTAAGTAGTCTTTGGAAATCGCCGAGTGATACAGCCAAGGCCCATTATAAATTGAAATGCTTTCAAAAATTTAATAACGCTTACTTTGTGTGAAAATATTTATGAATTATTATATCAGGAGATGGTACCACTATTGAGTAAACGCAATATTTCTTGCCCCGCCCCCCATATAGAACAGGCACGAAATTAAAAGAGAAAGTGAGTCACCCTTTTTTTCTTTGAAATAATATACTACAATTGTCTACATCTCTGCTACTGACGGTCATTTCATAATAGTCGTCAAAATATAGCGAAGAGAACTATATATAAGCCTTAAATCTAGTCACAAGATTGTTGTTTGTTTATTTTTCTATCTGTCACACATGTGCAATTTCGTGTTTCGTCTAGCCACGCGCGTAACTCCCCCTCAACGGTAGGAGAAGTGACGGCCGCGTAAGGCACCCGTTGCGTTTTTGCTTACGCCCTTACCCCATGGTATTATACAATGGGTATTATCCTTTTTAAATGGAGTAAATATAAACCCATAAAATATGTGCATTAGTTAATAGTCAAAAGTTGGAAATTTTTCAGCAATTTCTCTATTAATTCAGCTACCCTAAATTTACCAATATGAAAAAAATAGGACCACCTTACTTAATAAATTTGAGGCCCCCTCTAGTTTTCCACGTAGGCACGTGCCTACTCGTGCCTATTGCTAGCGGCGCCACTGTCAAGGGGGGTGCAAATCAAGACAATGTTGAAAATAAGATAACTTGGGAAAAGTTTTCAGGTTTCGAGGGGGGTGCAATTCGAAGGGGACCGTGACTTAGTTTGACCACGGGCCCCAGCATACCTCTGCACGGCCCTGAATCGAACCGTTACATATCAAGATCCCCATTCTAATATACAAAAGAGAGCCCCAGCCTAACCAAGGACATTGGCGATCTTTGAAGCCCAGAGCCCCCCCCCGACCTATGATATCAAATTTAAAAGTTTTAAATTGGTTTCTTTAAAATTTAATAGTACAACGTTTTTACTAAAGTGTTTTTAAATTAAAGCCGGCGACCTTCTGAAAGTCCACGCTGTGTAAACCCCGCGCTCAAGCAGCGAGAAAAAATTTCGTATACTTTTCGCAAGTTCAACACGATGATTATATTAAATTAAAAGTTGGTTTTAATCAATAAAATAATGTAAATAAAATTTTTGTGCTTAATTTTAATTTACATTTTGGTAGAGAGTAGGTTAATTAACCATTTGATTATGTCAATAAAGGAGAAAAGGGGGAGGGGAATGGCGAAGTTTAAGGCCTGCTCTTGTATCGAGTATAAATCATCCTAGATCGTGTTGAAACTAAGGAATTTCCAATCGCCAAAAGGGATGATGTGCGTTATAAAAATCTAAGACGAACTTAAAGAGACGAGGATGACTATTTGTTTACACAGCCTCCGATAAGTGTCACACTTACGGGGACTTCAGGTCATACGTTGTAAGCATCGCGTATTACTCCGATAAGTGGCACACTTATTTGTTACTTCAGGTCATACGTTGTAAGCATCGCGTTTGACTCCGTAGACTAAAAATATTATATGGTATTTAAATTTTCGCGGTCAAGATGGTATTTCGCACCACGTATCAACTTGGTCTCCCAATCTACAACAATTTTACACTAAAAGTTTTTTAAATAACGCAACATATTATATGGTATTTAAGTTTTCGCGGTCAGGATGGTATTTCGCAAGACTAATAATATTAGATGGTATTTAAATTTTCGCGCGGTCAAGATGGTATATCGCACCACTAGGGTTGTACAACCCTGGCGCCACCTATCAATTAGGTCTTCCAATCTATAACAATTTCACACTAGAAGTTTCAAAGCAAGCTTTGTGAGCTAGAGGATGGCGTAGATGGTATCGGCGTCATTTTCTAAAGCGGAAGGCCGTGAGTTCGAATCTAGGACAATATTTAAAAAAAATGACTCTTCTGGTAAAATCCGATAGGGGATACTTTCTTGTGGTCCCCCTTTTCCCTTCCTGCCCCGAAATCGTTCCTACAGCTGGGAGCGGCGGCGGTGGCAGCAGTGGCGTGACCCTCTCTAATATTTCATTACCACATATGTGAGGCAATGAAATAAAAATTGACCAGCCCAAATTTGGGCGAAAACGGAAAAGTAATAACTGGAATCGCATACCGTCGGTTACCACTATTTTTCACTTTAAAATAAATTGAAATATTTGTTATAATATATTATGTTTCCATAGAAATCGAAGATTTCAATTTAAAAATAAATGACAATATTTAGTCATTTTCGACCCCAAAAACATTTTGAGCTCCCCCGAGGTTTGGCGGCTGGGTACGGGCCCGTGGTTTGGTACCAAAATGAATGAAATCGAAGGATATGGTAATTTTGATAGATTCCCATACAGCAATAATTTGAAATTGCACCATTAAAAACATTTACTACCCTGAAAGTGTCATGCTTCTTTCACTCAACGAATTCATTTCGCTGTGCCCCCTAAATATTCCCCAAAATTGATGTAAATAAGTTTATCAAGCTGACGCTCTATTGTTAGGAATTGCTTTGACTAATTAGCCATGAACTAGATAGTGTTCGTATGGGATAGAAATATGAATTTGAGGTATCCAAATTAGTTAGAAAACTTTGGACCATCTAAAATTGGCGCTCGTCTCCTAAGATCAATCAAGCGTACTGACTGTAATACGCATTTACTCACTTATCGAGTTGGATAAAAGAAATTCACAGCTTTTGGCCAAAAATAAAACTAAAACTAAATCTAGTGAATAGGCTGCACGCTTAACCAATATTTGGGAAAATGTTCATGTTCGTATTTAATTCACAGGGATGAAATTCGGAAAGCGCGAATAGTAGGCTATAATATAATCGAAATTTATACATGTTGACACCCATCCAATCCCCTATCAACCAACTATTCACTATTTTATGCAAGCGTCGACCAGTGACCGTTAAGATTCTGACGAAAAGAACGCACGTGCCTAACCGACAAGAAAGCGAGGATAAGGGTCCAGTTTAAACAAACATTTATACAGGTTAAGGCGGTTGAAGAATCCCCCCACTCAGGAAAAAACCCATCCGATTTTGGGTCATCCTCCTTATCCTTGATAGCAGAATCAAATTTGATTCTGAATGAACAAAGCAACCTTTTCAATGCAAGTTAAAAAATTTCACTTAAGTACCGTTCACACTGTACAATTAGCTGGGCCACTTTATTGCATCTGACTAATTGTAAACAAGAAAATTGCATAGTGTGAATTGAAAAACAAACGATCGTTAAAAATTTTCTGTTCACACTTTTCAATTAGTAGTATACAATTACGGGACCCGATTGTTTAGTGCGAGCGGGGTTTAACTTTAAATAATAATAATTTTCAGCCTCTAGTTTCAAGCTGAACTTATTTTTAATTTCTAAAAATAATTCGCTCTAGTTTGGGCTCATTTAAATTGGATTATGTTGTCGGGTCGGGTAAAACATTTTTATATTTAAGGCTGATATAGCGTTTTAGTTGTATTGAAGGATGAACATAAATCACCATTATCGATATCGTGATTTCACTGATTAATAATAGCGCTTCCAAATAACTGATTTTACCCGATTACTCCGGTCGCGTCCAAAGTACCGATTTTACCCGATTATTCCATTCGGGTCCAAAATACCGATTTTATCCGATTAACCGGCCCTTATGGCCTTAAGAGATAATAACAATGTTCGTTCTGTGAAATATTTCATCCTCGCGAGTGTGCGAAATGAACGGAACAGCTCCGGAAAATCAAATTCATATTTTAGAGAGCCAATGGTTTCGGTTTATTGGCCTTATGGCCAATGTGAGGTGGAACGCGATATTTACAAATACAGTCCGAAATAGTACATTAACCCTGTACAAAAATTCCCACCAAAAAGTACCAAACATATAGTAAATAATCACAGCCCGATATAAAACATTCAACCTTGCGGTCGAAAGTACTCTTCATAGAATACAGTTCGAAAATTAGACATTCACCCTGTATAAAACTTTGCACTAGAAATTATCAAACATAGTAAATAATCACAGCCCGATATAGGCATTCACCCAGTCCCAATATTTGCGGTTGAAAGTACTCATGATCGAGTACAGTCCGACATTAAACATTCACCCTATATACATTTTCACACCAAAACGTTCCCATCAGAGTTTACAATCACAGCCCGATACAAAACATTCGCGCTGTGCAAAATATTAAAAAAAACTTATCTAATCAGACTGGTCAATTGCAAGAAAAAAAAATTACAAAGCCTTTCTTAACCATACTGGAAATTAAGGTTAAGTAACACTGTATAATATAAGAATAATTGTCGTCAATGGGAGTGCTTTCACAACCACCGTGTATTTCAAAAACAAAATAGTAACCAACGTGAAAATTATAACAGATAAAAGAATTAGCAGAAACACGTTAAATAGCTAAGGGTCTATTAACACCTAATTACCACCTCTTAAAAGCTATCCGGTTTCTCTTCTGGGTAGCGGGAAATTTAAAAAAATTAAAAATAAATGTTCAAATGACCAACTTCTTCGATTTCAAAATGTTTCAGAATAGAAGTTGGAGTTTGATATTCACAAATAATTGACGTTTCTTTTGATTTTGTTAAGCAAATGGTCCGAGAGTTCAAATTTCGATCGCAATTGACCAGCTTCAAAATAATTAACAATGGCGACAAGGTTTTTTTATGCCTAATCAGTTGACGTATTGTTTGATTTCGTAACGCAAACGGTTCGAGAGTAATCGAAGGAACGGAGGGGGCGGATTACGTTGTAGGTGAAACTAATACATTATAAGCCATGACATAGGTATTGTGTGTAAAAAGTAGGGTTGGACCCCAATTGATGTATCGCGATTTTACCGTTTGATCGGTTAGCGTCTAAAATACCAATTTTACCCGAAAAAGGTTTCTATACCGGTTTTATCCTATTTAAAACTAATATTCCCAAAGTAAGGATAGATAGCGCCACTTATTCGTGTGATTTAACGGCTATTTGCGCGTTTTCGGTAAGATACTGGTATCGAGAATATCGGTATTGAAAAATAGGATAAAACTGTATTGGATAAATCGAAATCGTAAAATGAATCTAGGAAATGGGTATTGGGAAAAGAAGAGAAAATCGGTTTTTGAAAAAAATCGGATAAATCGGTATCGATAGCGATTTGATATATCGGTAAAAAATCGGTATTGGTTAATGGGCCTACTCCACTGAGTAAAAATCGTTTCAACATAAGTTTAAAAAATATATTCTGGGTATAAAATCATTCAAATCTTTTAATTTTTCTGGTCATTGTTGCAGATGGATTCTTCACCGAAAATAAATTTTTAAAAACAAATGAAATAGATACCATCTAAGTTCAAGTATTTACTACGCTTGGTTTTTCAGTTTACCCGGTTTACTGGTTGAAAACTCAAACTGTGGAAAGTGAATAATAGTCATGATAATATGAATTTTAAACTCTAAGCTAATAATTTCCACTGGATTTTCAGTTTATCCAAAGCAAGTGTTGAGAACTCAAACGATGAAAAGTAAGTTTAAGTTATATTTTAAATAATAGCTTATATAAGTAAATATTGCGTGTTTTCAAGTACTAGAATGGTTGCAATAAAAGAACTTATTGAAATTGGTCTGTATACCTTACAGCTTTTTTTAAAGATTTAATTAAAATCCTAATATAAATATAAAGGTTTTCAGTAACACCAACAAAAATTAAATTTTTGGATGATTTCTGTACGATTGTAAAAAATACGGTCCACCCAAAGTGATGTCAGTTTTACATACATTTATTCTTTTTAGGGTACACCAATATCGCAATTAAAACGATTTCGATACTGATTTCTTACCGATATGGCAAATCGGTATCGATACAGATTTTCCAGATTTCTTACCTATCTTTCCAGATAAACTTGAAACTAGTGATATTTTTAAGGGGGCCTTACGGGCTCCCGACCCCCCTTTAGTTTATTTATATTGAGAGCCATTGGCCCAGGAGGTGTGAAGTGGGGGGGGGGGGTTAAAATAGGGAGGGAAAATACGATAATAGAAATTTGTTACGTCACTTAGTTAAACATTTATTGACTTTAAAGGGATAATGCAATCGAAAAAAACAGTACCTTCAAGCTACTCAGCTTCCAAAAGTATATCTTTTCAATTATACAGTCATAAAAAAATGTTTAAAATGGTAACTTTAACGCTAGATTTCGCTTTCGACTAGGATAAGAAAACAGCGTTAAAAATAATTTTCTAGAAATTTTTAATAAATATTTTTATTCAATTTGGGGACCCGGTGGCCGCAACCCTGATCAAATGATTTATTTTACGGGGCCTTTGATTTTTAAAGAGCCTTTGCACCCAGGACTCACGCTATTTCCAAGTCTGATTCCAGATACCGAAAACATGCCAATAAAAACACGCGAGTTAGCGGGCCCAAAAATCGGTTGAAAATCGGGTAAAATTATTATTTTTCAGTCGCGAACCGATTAATTCGAAAATCGTAATAATGGTTGGAAATCGGATAAAATTGGTGTTTTTCAGTCGCGAACCGATTAATCCGAAAATCGTGATATAGGTTGGAAATCGGATAAAATTGGTGTTTTTCAGTCGCGAACCGAATTATCCGAAAATCGTAATATCGGTCCCCGTTACCGTTTTTTAAAACGTTTTTAGTAAATTAAAAATTCCTCATTTTCAGATTTCCAAACAGTTGTTTACAGAAGAAAGGACCGAATGCATGGTTAAACTCAATTAAAAAAAGACTGCATTTATTCACACTTAAAGAGAAAGATTTTTAGAGACCAATTTGGTTGAATGCAAGGGCGTATTTAAGGGGGGGGTTCAACCCATGCGAAATATTAATTACGGAGGGGGGGAAGGTGGTAAACATAAAATTTTATCTCAACCCCCTTCCCCCGAAATGAAATCCTGGATACGCCCTTGGTTGAATGTTAACGGAGGCAATGGTTAAGATGAGAAAAGGCAAGATCGACTGCTTAGTCATTCTCCCGAAGCAGAAATAAATACATTCTTGGAAATCCACGTTGCGCGAAATAAGTATAAATATTTTTAAACAGGTTGAATTAGTACCTGGGATGGGCGTCAAAGTAACATATGGACAAAAAGCATCAATCGAATTAATTTCAGCAAAGAGCGCCCAGGGGAAAAGGGGCAAAGAGGGCATTTCACAAAAGGTTTTAAGTTGTATTAAAGGTGAGTGATTTGTGAGTTTAGAAGGTAGTATGGGTAAAAGAGAATAGCTCAAGGGAAAAATTCGTCCCAACTTGCAAGGTGGCCTAAAAATTTCATTTTTGTGTCTACTTTCGAGAAGCCCAAAATGCGGCAGATATTAAAAAAATTCCAGACACATATGATATTTACATATTTGTAACAAGGAAGTAACCAGGAATAACGGGGCACCAACCCAGCAAACACAAACATGTCCTATGCACATCCGATAGACGTCACACTTGGATCTTGCCTTCGTCCGTAGGACATCCCAAAATCCGGGGTTGACGTCGGTTGGACGTCAAAGGACGTCCAAATCTCCGGTTTGTCTATAGCCGTAGTACGTCCCGGGGACGAGTATTCGGACGTCCAACGGCGATTACGGCGGTCGTCCCCTGGATGTCTTTCAATAAAACCTAGAGATGTCTTTGGGCCTTTAATTTGGTTCAATCATGGCTCAATAGGGATGAAACAAGGACGTTCATTGGATATCGTATTCTGAACAAATAATTTAAAAAGCCAAACTTGATATTAAAATTTTATTCAAAACATTAAAATACAAGATAATGGAAAAATCCAGGAACAAGTGTACAATTTGATTGTAATAACACGAACTCTGCAAGTATTAGCAGTTAACATATAAATTACAAAACTTATATAGTTATTTAATTTTTATATAACAAAATAAATTTCGAACTAAACAATTAAAAAATTAAATAACCTTCCTTATACAAATGTAAAAAAACAATAAAATTAATTTTAAAATCAGAAGCAAAATAAAACTAAGCCATTTAATACTATTCCTTAAAAAAAATTAAGACTATCCGATGAAAAATGTACTCTAGAAATTACTGTTTCTCGAAGCTTAATTTTAATATTTATCCAAATCTTACTTTTGGTATTACAATTTAACTATATAAAATATCACAGTATAAAATAAAGCTTTAGGCGAATAATAAAATTAAAAAAATAAATTAAAACATGTACAGGTACAAAATGAACTTTAAAAACCGCGAACCTTCCCTAACATTCGGAGAATTCAACGCAAATCTTACTTTTGGAATTCCAAATCCAATATATAAAATATAACAAAATGAAATAAAGCTTTAGGCGAACCACTCACTGAGAGTAATGAATAATAAACTTAAAAAGTTAAATTGAAACATGTACAGGTCCAAAATGAACTTTAAAAACAGCGAACCTTCCCTAACATTCGGAGAATTCAACGCAAATCTTACTTTTGGAATTACAATTTAACTATATAAATTATCACAGTATAAAATAAAGCTTTAGGCGAACCACTCAGTGAGAGTAATTAATAATAAACTTAAAAAGTTAAATTGAAATATGTACAGGTCTAAAATGAACTTTAAAAACAGCGAACCTTCCCTAACATTCGGAGAATTCAACGCAAATCTTACTTTTGGAATTCAAAATCCAATATATAAAATATAACAAAATGAAATAAAGCTTTAGGCGAACCACGCACTGAGAGTAATGAATAATAAACTTATAAAAGTTAAATTGAAACATGTACAGGTTCAAAATGAATACACTTTGATCAAACATATTTTCTTCCTACCTCTTTAAAAGACACAAAAAAATCGAGTTAAAATCTTTAAAAAAATCCAACAGTTTTTTAATAAAATACTTACTCTTATGATATATTATCAGCAATACTAGAGATTACTATGTTATAATCTTTAACGTTTGTGTAGAACGCATTATCGACTTTATGGTGACCGATTCCAAACTATCGAGTAATGGCGTCGTACAAAAGAAACTACAAACTGGGCTACCAGATATTTTAAAAGGACTTTAGCTCGGCCAACTTAGATCAGCTTTTTCGCAGTAATTGGCTGTGATTGTAGAAATAATTCATCAAATGAAAATAATGGAAATAAATATTAAGAAAATAATAATTTAAAAAAATATAAAAATTAAGAACAGATAAAATTAATTAAATAATTAAGTAGTTTTGATTTAATACGTAATTTCATTAATTCACGTTTAATAAACTCGTAAATTTAAATAATAATATTCTTAATAAAATTAATATTTTGTGGTTCATTAATCATTATCAGCTCAAATAAAATACAGGTGAAAAAAATTAAAATTAATTGCTGATAAACGCACCTCTAGATAGCATTGATGGACGAAACATTTCGGACGAATAGTGGAGATCCATGTGACGTCGATTGGGCTGAATATCGGATGTCGCGAAATTGGTTCTACGAGGACTAAAATGGGACGTCCGTTATTCGTCCCGTAGGACGAATTTTGAACGGGAGCAAGCTGGGCTCTATGGACCATGCTGGGACGTCCCAGGGACGATTTGTTTTTGCTGGGAAAATGTTGAAGCTGCGCCCCTAGCGACGAAGTTAACTTCCCCCTAGGGATACGGGGCTCACGTTGGTTGAAGTCGAAGTAAGTCGATTTCGAAGATTTGTAGAATATTATTGTAAATATAGACTGTAACCGGCATATTTGGTTTTAAATTTCATCAGCGGGTAAAGCAACGTAACATAAAAAGTTTGATAATACTATTTGGCAGAGGTAAATTAAAAGTAAATAAAGTTGGCTTAAAGCAAAAACCACTAAATTTGGGCTAGGAATTTTCTTACTATTTTTTAAATATTAAAACTCAACTTTCGTCAAAGGTCGTGATGGGAAACTGTAAATATTTATGGAATTGATTTAAAGGAACGTTTGCTATTAAACGTTGCAAAAATGTTGGGTATCAACTCGCGTGTTTTGGAAGAAACCTTGGGTCAACATGCTCGAAAATGAACTTTTCCAACCCTAAAACTAATGTGTATTATCAAAAGTCAAAATTTCAGCCAGAGATTCCAACAGTAGACCGGTTTCGCCATTTTGGGGCTCATCAGTACTGTGTCGGAACTCTGGCTATCCTCGGAAATCTGCCAATATCAGTAAAACTAATAAACAATCAGAGTGCCCTATATGTGAGCAGTCCAGTGCAACTTATAGTGAAATTCTTCACCAATTATTGCATGGCAGTCGCTATTCAGCAGACATCTTTTACGCTCGGTCTTCCGTTGAAATCATATATAGGGCACTCTGATTGTTTATTAATGTGTATTAGTGTATGGTAAAACTTAGGACTGTGAATTTTGGTCAACGCTCTAAATTCTTTAAGGGCTATCGAATGCCACCAACGTGAGCCCCGTATCCCTAGGGGGAAGCTAACTTCGTCGCTAGGGGGCGCAGGTTCAAAATTTTGGTGCTACGTTATTCCTGGTTACTTCTTTGTTACAAATATGTAAATATCATATGTTTGGTATTTTTTTAATTTCTGCCACATTTTGGGTTTTCGAAACACTGTGCGATGAGGCCACAGCGATGTAGGGTGGACAAGAGTAGTTTTTGGGGGTAAGAGGGGCAGTTTTCTCCGAAATTGGCGTTCAATGAATTGTAACGTGTTTGGTGTTGTTCCCGATTGTGATGTTTACGCTGAGTCGAATGAGACCCACCGCGGACCGCTATAACGAATATTTTCGGAGGAATGAGCAAAAGGTCACTCAAAAACGTGATTTTTTTCGATATATTGAAATGTTATACAGCGACGGCGATCCCGTGGGGGCTTCTGGGCCTGGACCCCCAAAGAGGAAAACAGTCGAAGGCAGAGCCCCCACTGAAAAATATTGGCGCGGAAACCCCCCCCCCAAGATAAATTTAAGTTATTGTTTATAATATTTTAAAATGACTTATTTTGGTATTACTGAAGAAGGGTACCAAAAAGAAATAATCCTAAAATCTAGTCCTAAAAAATTTAAAATATTTAATTAATTTAAATGTAATAATTTTTAAATTAATGACCATTGATATTATTATATTTTGATGTAAATAAATTGTATAAATACAAATTAACCAAGCCCCCACCCCCACAAGAATTTTACGCGATCGCCGCCACTGATGATGTTATATCAACATTTTGATCAGGTCCAACCCTACTGTCGGATCATACGCATTGTTTAGTACCGAATCGAATGAGACCAACCGCAAGTCTGTAGGATGAATCATTTCAGAGTTATAACATGTTATGCGCGGAACGTAATTTTTTTAAAGGTTTAAAATTGTAATTTAAAACTCTAACATTGCTCTCCAGGACAACACAATGTACTTAAATCGAATAAGACCAACCTCAGCGCTGTGGAATGACTAGATAGCAAGTTATGGTAGAAAACATAAGCCAAAATGTTGATATAACCTTTCAATATTTAGAGATTTCCTTTCGGTATAATAGGGAGAAAAACACGTAATTCAGTAAAACTCCGGTCATAACTGGAAGACGGTTCATCGTACGGATCTGTGGTTGGTCTCTTGCGATTAAGCGTGAAAATTATCATGGGGAACAACACCAAACACGGTCCACTGTGTGGAAGGCAGATTTCGGGGACAACTGCCCCCCAAACTATGATGCCCACCCCGTAACGTTGCGGACTCCTCAAAGTAGACACCAAAATGGAATTTTTAGGCCTCTTTGCAAGTTGGGACGAATTTTTTGGGTCTCTTTTACCTGCAGCTAATGGTCTTAGGTTCAAGTCATGTTTGTAGAATTGTTAATGTTCTGTAACAGTTTTTCTTCTCAACTATTCAGCTAATTTCCAAAACCACGATCGAATTAGGAGTTACTTTAAGCATTATAGTTTATCATTAAATGTTTAGTTTATTGAAACTAATTCCCATTCATTTAACCCACATCGCAACAGTGAGGTCTTACGTTAATAAATCCCTAAATATTGTTGCAGAGCAATTTAAATTCTAAAACATTTTTAGACCTTCGCCATAACCACTTAATGTTGAAACCGCCAGCGTAAAGTAAGCAACATTGGTATTAAATTATTTTCCGTTTCCTTAGAATATGTTTCAAAGAGTTTCCCGGAAAAGATAATATAACAAGAATATATCACCAGAGTGATAAATTACAAATGCAACTCTGTGAAACGTGCGCACAAAAAAGATCAATAAATGAAATGCATTTCCAAAAAATCTTAAGTTTCAGATTAAGTTGTTAATTAAAATAATGAAAGTGGGTCTAAGTTGCTATTTTTGGGTTAGATTTTAGTTGTTAAAGGGAATATAACCTCCAACGCGATCTGCATGGAAGACCCCCAGAAATTTTGGGGATTACCTCGCCGAAACCTCTAAAGCCATAGGAGGGAGCGGCCAACAGCGAAACCGCGTTGGAGGGTGATAAAATATAACCAGAGGTTATATTCCCTTTAATTTGTTTTACAGTTGCCTCTAAAATTAAGTAGTTTTTTCAGTTAGCTTTAAGTGGTCTTCCTTAAGTTAATTTCAAGTTGGCTTTAAGTACCCTTTATTAAGTAGCATTTTAAGTAAGTTTTTAGTTGGTTTTAAGTTGGTGTTAAGTTGTTTTTAAGTAGGTTTTTAGTTGGTATTTGTCTCAATTACAAACTTAAATGCAAATTTAATAGTTCTTAGACCACTTATTTTTTGGTAAGGGTAATCATTTAGCTAGTAAAAACAATTTGTTTTGAAAGCAAAAGATAGGTATCCTAATGATTTATATAACGTAAAGCTAGATCTTTAAACACCCTTAGCAAAAAGAGATACAGGGAGAAGTAACATTCTTATTAATACTATTATATTAAGAGTAATTGCTATACTTGATATTACTATTAACAATCAATTTAACGAAATAACAAATTTAATCTAACAGTAAAAACTATCTAATATTCTTCATTTGACTTTTTATTATTTTATTTTTAAAACTCATAAAATAGTAAAAGGTCAAATGAGAGCATTTGAATAATTTTGTTAAATGATTATATCGTTCATAAGTAAAGGGTCCATTTAAATTGCGCTGCCGCATGACAACGCTGCTAGAGGTAGCCTTAAGTTAATTTCTAGTGTGGGTGCTATTGCGCTAAATAATACATTCTAGATTTCCCGGGGTCTGAGTTTATCATAACGTTGCATTGTTAATTATTATAATAATTTACTTTTAATTGCAGGGCTTGCCACCACCCTCCTGCGCATTCTAACCCAGCGATCTGAATTAAAAAGCTTTAAAAGCCGCTCGGGTATTAGCGTAGCAGATTATTAGAACAACTTTCAAGGATCATTTGAATTGTTGATATTTCCGACTTCGGTGCTGATGTGAAAAGGATTTTTTTAGTAATTTTTGAAGACGATGACACAATTGGGTTAGGATCATTTAAAACCATTAAAGGGTTTTTAGCTACCACGCGATTGTAAATCTCCGATTGCACAGGTCCAGGTTACGACAAGGGCGCCAATATGAGAAGAGTAAACTACGGTGTTCCGGCAAGATTTTTAAAGGAAAATCCTCCTGAAGTAAATGCTTGGTGACATGTTGACATTGCAAAATCTTGTGAAGGGCATGGTCGTTTTTCGGCTTGATGCAAAATTTCTACACCATTTTTTTCCGTTTCATTCTGTCGGTGGAGGAAACACAGTAAAAATGTGAAACACCTTACACACAAAGCACTGTCGGAAACTAGGTAGTTATGCCGTGCCGAAAGCTTGAGAGCTGTTAGGTTTCAAATACCGGCGTATTTAAATGATATTGTGCTCCAATTATAAAGATTACTCAGACCGTCCTTCCCTAGTAGTTCAAGGGCACGTCTTTAACGAGTGGATAACCTTCCTCCATCGCTCTCCCAAGTGGAGCGAGGTTTTCCGGCAGAAGTCCCCTGGCGGACTTTCCCTTAAAGCGATAGGCGCCACTCGATGGAATTCTATCTATTCGGTGAGGGAGAGACTTTCAGAAGTTAGTCGTATCTTGTAACTAAGGATGCCCGAAAAATGATAATACTAATATTTTGTTTCATCTTTTTTGTGTTACTTCTCTAGGACGGGATGCTATCTGCCCTCAAGGCCACTTTCCTGGAAGCCGATGCTTTCCCGAATAAGCGGCCTAAGGAAGACCATCTTCGCCAGGTGATGGAGCTGTTGGGTCTTTTGAAACCATTGAAGATAGCCACAGATGTTTCCAGCGGCGCAAGCCAGTTGCGCACCTCGTCATTGGAAAGCTGCTCGACGTGTAAGACCAAATTACGGCTTCGCATGCGCCATATTTTGGGGATTAACAGGACGAACTCCTGTCGAAACTAAAATCCCGATTTATGGAAGAGGTGATAGATTCGGATTACGTGGTCGCAGCGGTCCTTCACCCTCGATGGAAAACTACTTTATTTCCGTGTAAGATAATTTAACTTTATATTTACCCTATGTTCCAATTAAATTGGTCGTAAACTTTTACAGCATCGTTTCCCGACAGTTTTCGAAGGTAGGAGGGGGGTGAAATGTTTCGCGGAAGACCATCACCACCGGGGGGAAAGAGAGATGTGCACCAAACCACCGCAACATCGTTTTTTGGGTCAATGCTTTAGGTGTGGACACCACCACCGAGTCAAACACCGAAAGAAGGATACCAAGGACTTACGCCACAACCTTCCACACGCTAAAAAAGATTTGTTCAAATTCTACCCATTTTGGGTCAATTGTTACCCACATTTTGGGTCAGTATTTCACCTACCATTAAATTTGGGCAAAACGAAAACAACCGAAGTTGGGTAAAAAAATAGCCCAAACGGTTAGGTAAAAATAAATAACCCAAAATTTGGTAAATTAACAATTGCTCAAATGGTTGGGTAAATTAATAACTGCCCAAATGGTTGGGTAAATATAAATAACGCAAAATTGTGGGCTTTTAATTTGACCCACATAATAAGGTCATCATATTTACTAAATTAATTGGGTCAATAGCCTAGTGCTGTTGTTAACCATCAAAGGCTTAATTTCAAATTTACTATTCTTCATTGTAAACATTCGTTACTTAGAACGAGAGCTATAGCTTATTAATTTAATCCAATGAAGATCTGTTATACTCCTATTAGATAAAAATAAAATTACCATTACATGAACTTTCCTCCTTTTATTGTATTAGCTTGTAAGCCGGACGGCCGGTACTGTTGGTAGTGACTTGTGATAAAAATTTTGCGAGATTTATGTCGAATAAAAGATTGACCACAGCTGACGAAATTATAATTTGATACTTTGTTTTGGGTAAGAAATAACCCAAGTATGGTTGAAGTGGTAGATTTCAAAATAACCCAATGCATACGGTAAAACATACTAACCCAAAATATCCATAATAACTAAAATTGGGTCAAAATTGACTCAATAGGGTTCAGAAAATGTTTTACCCAAATGTTTTAACCCAACCTTTTTTAGAGTGCACGTATTCCACCAAGCAAAATGCCACGACCATATTCAGCGATAAAAGACTTATATTAAACATTCAAGTAATTCCTTAACTAGCAAATTGCTAACTTATTTTTGTATAATTACGGAAAAGAAAAACTCTTATAATTTTGTAACTCATAAAAAGATATGTATAGAGGTGAACTGTTCTTCGTTTTTGGGTAGGGGAGATGTAGGGACCCCCAGAAATGGCGAAATATTATTATATCACTTCAGCAGTGACTGGCGCCGAAATTAGTAAGAAAGGGTAATCACCAGAGACTACTAAGTGTAGCTAGACGTAGCCGTAGACAGAACCGAAGAACAGTGAGCATAAATAAAGTATTATTAAATCATTAAATTGGCGTCTTCCCTCAAAAATAAATATAAGATGTGTAATCGCTCTGTAGTTTCAGTATTTGAAAGGAGAGTTTATTACTATCTTCTGCCCGTAGATCTTTTACGGAAACATCTATTAGCAAAGCTGATTGTTATTTTTTAATTAATATTAATTTATTTTAGCTTTCATTGGAAAATACTATAAAAAACAACATTAATGAATCATATATTTTAAAAAAAATAAATAATAAAATAACCGTAGCAGTACGAGATCTGAAAAAAAGAAGGTAAATTAAGATCAATAGTAGAAAAAAGTTCCAGTGAAGCGGACAAGAGTGAAGAGTCCAATAAAGTTTGGATGGAGAAAGTGACTTATTGGTTTTACTTGAATTTTAAATTAAAAATAAATAAATAATAATAAAAATGCTTTGTTGGATAACTTTTCAAATCTATCGAGATTGAAAATCATTTTTTAAATTATTTTCATGTGATTACTAAACTTTTGGTTGGGCAACTTTTTAACGATTTATAAGCAACTACTGGTTGGCCGACTTTTTGACGATATATAAGCAACTACTGGTTGAGCAACGTTTAAGCATCACTTTTGGCCAATTTTAAGGGAATCATTAAGCAACTACGTTGAACATTTTTAATGCAATTTTAATCCAACTTTTTGTAGCTCAACTGTCACGCTATGATTGGGCACTATTAGCCCAACCATCGCGCAATATTCTGCTAATTATTAAACAACTTTTGACGCCAATTTATGAATGATTCAGAAAGGTTACTTTTCAACTATTTTTGGACCACCCTCTTTCGATAAGGGGGAATCTAAAAAAGGTTTGTTCGTCACTTGCTTATCTACCAAGGACAGGAATTTTAGGTAAAAATACCCAATTTATACAAAATCAAGGTGCGCTAAGTTTCATCTTTAACAGAATGATATTTAGGACTAGACATATAAGTTTTAATCCTTTAATTTAATTGCAGGCATGAGAACACTAACCTCACCGTAAGAAAATTGAAAAAGTTTGTTTCATCAAAATTAAGGTGCATAAAGTTGTATCTTTAACAGAATGATACTTAGGACTATACATTTTAATTCTTATCCTTTTATTTTAATGGTAATTAAAAAATCTAAAAAAGTGTGTTCGTCAGTAACTTAACTGCCAAAGACTGGAATTTCGAGGGACAAAATTAATATAAACAAGAAAAGAAAGAGCGACACGAATATTATTGCGTAAGTAAGACTTTTTAAAAAAAAACATTTAAAAACATAGTCGACTAGTTTCGACGGTGTCAGCGCCATCATCAAGACAAACAGTTTTTCTCGCGCGTACAATGTATTTATAGTTTTTACCGACAATAGTAGGGGGAGAGATAAGAAAACTATAAAGACAATTATTTTTTAAATAGGTTTTTCCAACAATTATTTAGAAATGGACCGTCATCAAAGTTAATTACAACTTTTTACCTCTCCGAGGGGACAAAGTCCCCTAGGAGCGGTTATACAATCACCGTGTCTGTCCGTCCTGCGAACGCGTTCGTATTATTCGCGCAAAGGTTAATCATTGCGTTCGCAATTTCTGCGTTCGCAGTTTCTCGAAGGGTTGGCAAAACCATCGTGTGACGGTGAGCGTTAACGGATTGATTTATGACGGTTGTGAATGTTGAGTTTGTGTTATGATGGTTGTGGATGTTGAGTCTGTTGTGTTTGTATGGGCGTTTTCTCTCCAACTTCTTCTTAATGACTTTGGGACGGACCGAGTGCTTAGTGTAATGCTACCTCTCAACGTCCAATGGCAGGGTTTCCACCAATTATACACGGTATTCGTCTTAGTATCAATTAGCGATTTATTATCGCCGGCCGGGAATCGAACCCGGGTCTGCCTTGTGCAAGAGATTTACTGTAACCAATCAGCCACCAACGCTTGTTAAGTTACGGTGTTTTTCTAAAAAACAGCTTTGGCGAAGGTCATTTACAAAGTTATAACGTTAGGTACTATAATTTATTCTACATCATTTTAAATATTTATAAATTATATTAATCTTATATTTAATTAAATATTTATAAATTATATTAATCTTATATTTAATTAAATATTTATAAATTATATTAATCTTATATTTAATTAAATATTTATAAATTATATTAATCTTATATTTAATTAAATATTTATAAATTATGTTAATCTTATATTTAATTAAATATTTATTAATTATATTAAACTTATATTTAATTAAATATTTATAAATTATATTAATCTTATATTTAATTAATTATTAATAAATTATATTAATATTATATTTATAAATTATATAAATATTATATTTATAAATTATATTAATATTATATTTATAAATTATATAAATATTATATTTATAAATTATATTAATATTATATTTAATTAAATATCTGAATATTTTACTTTATTTGATCGTGATCAGGAATTGAACTCGGGTCGGATCGTTACAATGCAGGTAGTTTACCGCCAAGCCATTGCCTTCCTTTAGGCATATAAAAAGTAAAGAAACCATTATGATAAGGCGGGTTTTTTACCTTTTAATAACGCTTAGAAAAAGGATAATTATTAAAAACTCCCGCGGAAACTATATAAAAGTAATAATATCGCGCCACCGTGTGGAGAACTATCAATCAAACCGGGTAAAAAATATAATATCTTCATTTTTTTGAACTTTAGTCAAATCTTGACGGGTCTAAAAAACATGAAATAAACGTTTATAGAGCCGTTGCCGTCAATCTGGAAGATTAGTCTTTCTTAGTTCTTGGCTGTCAGACGAACTACTACAGGACGGGGTCCTGGTGTCGGTCAAAAGTTATGAGGTAACTTTGCGGTTTTAATTAGTATGTTCGGTCTTCGGTCAAGAAAAGAGTTAAATTGTGGTTCGCGTTTGGAACGTGAGCGAACGGACTTAAGTGTATGAACAGTGCGTGTTTAAGACTGAAAGTGTTAAAGTAATTGTGAACTAACTCAAGTCAGCTGTAAGATAAAATTGATTGTTTTGTTTTTTTTTAATTAGAATAACCTAATTATACCCTTGAAATTATCAACTCAACCTGTGAGGCTAATTAAGTAGATTGGAAGATATTAGTAGCTCTCAGCTGTTAATTAAGACAAGGGTTTATAGTAAGGTAGTTTGAATTAAGTTAAAATTACTCAGTATAATTTATGATATTTACTTAAGTGTAAGCATGTTTTGGTTTATTTTTCAATCACGATGAACTAAGACAAATCTAGTCTTGGACACTTGAGTACCAGTTCTGCACAATTACGTAGGAGAGATATATATTGTTAGGTTATTGATGAAAGTTAAATCTAGAACGTTCCATAGACTGTTCTGAATAAAAATAAACATTTATAATTTTGCATAATTCTGGTTGCCATTTTATTTCTAATCACTCGCCCACAACATTAAATTTCTGGCAATCCCGAAACAAATATTTTTGCGATATAACGGCGACGGGAAATTATACCCGTAAATTAATCGCGTGGCCTTAGGGAATATTCTTTTAACAAAAATTTCGATTAACTATCGTTTAATTAAAATCGGTCCTATTCCGTTAAAATTATAAACCAAAAAGCGAACGGTCGTTATAATAACCTCTTTAGCTATTTCTTTCATTAAAATTTGCTTTGTATTATATTCAACTGACAAACTTGTACTGTAAAAAGGGTTTAATTCAATTGTGCATTGTTATAGTACGTCTAGCTCACTGTTGATACTCTGAATAGATTAAAATTGGACGTTTCATCTCAATTATTCTAATTATAATTAAATTTTATACCGGGCGGGATAGAACTGGGATAACATTTTTAACAAATAACTCTAAATTGCGGAGATTTATCTTTAAGGGTTATCTCGAGAAATTAATACCACTAGGGACAATTCTTCCGAGGAGAGGTATATTTTGGCTTGCCAACTTGTTTTTGTTTTTTCTCTGCGCATAATTATTAGGTTGCGCTAGAATTTTTTAATGTTCAAAATCGATGACATGTTTAGTATTTTTACTATGAGACGCAACGGCCCATTTTTCATATTCTAGCCTATTAAGATAACCCTATGTTCTGCTAGCCGTTTTTTAAAATTGCGTTTTGTTTGACCAATATAAGCCTAATTACAATCTCTACAAGGTATTTCGTAAATACCTTGTTTACATCTATCGTCTATACGGTCTTTGCCATTATCAAATTTATTTTTAAGCTGGTTTGTTGTTCTAAATGCAATATTAATGTTACTATTTTTTAATCAATTTGTTATTTTTCAGACACTTTAGGGAAATACGTTAATGAATTAAAACATTTCTTATTTCTGTCTTTTTTATAGGTATGAGATTAGTTTTCGTTCCTTTATAATTTCTTTTTATTTTATTAAAGTCTTTTTGTATAATATCAGGTTTAAAACCGTGACTAGTCGCTACCTTTTCTTAATAGTTAACCTCTTTGATTATATTGGAGCTGTCACTACAAATTTTAAACGCCCTGTTTATTAGGGTTTTGTAAACACTGTTTTTTTAGAGTAAGTATGCCATGATTTTTTATCACGAAAAAGACTAACGCTGAACGGTTGTCTATAAACACTCGTTTTAAAGCGATTTTGTTCACGTAATTTAGTAACCAATAGATCTAAGAAACTAATTTTATTTACCGATTCTTTTTCCAACGTTAACTTAATTTCACTGTGTAAACTATTGATATGATTAAAAAATAATTCATCGTCATCCTTATTCTCTGGGAATAGTGTAAACGTATCATCTACGTACCTAGTGTATGAGCTCGGTTTTACGGGTGAACCCAGCAAACACAAATCGTCCCTGGGACGTCCCAGCTTGGTCCCGTCCACAATTCGTCCTACGGGACGAATAACGGGCGTCCCATTTTAGTCCTCGTAGAACCAATTTCGTGACATCCGATATTCAGCCCAATCGACGTCGCATGGATCTCCACTATTCGTCCGAAATGTTTCGTCCATCAATGCTATCTAGAGGTGCGTTTATCAGCAATTAATTTAATTTTTTTTCACCTGTATTTGTATTTGAGCTGATAATGATTAATGAACCACAAAATATTAATTTTATTAAGAATATTATTATTTAAATTTACGAGTTTATTTAACGTGAATTAATGAAATTACGTGTTAAATCAAAACTACTTAATTATTTAATAAATTTTTTCTGTTCTTAATTTTTATATTTTTTTAAATTATTATTTTCTTAATATTTATTTCCATTATTTTCATTTGATGAATTATTTCTACAATCACAGCCAATTACTGCGAAAAAGCTGATCTAAGTTGGCCGAGCTAAAGTCCTTTTAAAATATCTGGTAGCCCAGTTTGTAGTTTCTTTTGTACGACGCCATTACTCGATAGTTTGGAATCGGTCACCATAAAGTACATAATGCGTTCTACACAAACGTTAAAGATTATAACATAGTAATCTCTAGTATTGCTGATAATATATCATAAGTAGTAGTAAACTAAATATGAACGCTTTTATTTCCAAGATGGCCGCCAAGATGGCCGCCAAAACACCCCCAAAAATATTTTCAAAAACCAAAATTTTTGTCCTTGGAAAAGGTCAAAAAAATATTTTAATTTAAATCTCAGATTTCACCTTGAAGATGATCTTTGACCTCGACGCCTGACACCTGTCCACAACCACTAAGCCTCGGTCTATACTCCCAACAAGTTTGGTCACGATCGGACAAGGTCGAACCGAGATATCGGCGGTAATATGTAACCCCACCAAATACTTCCACTTATTTACTTTTGGTGTCATTTTTTTCGTTTTTTCGTTTTTTCGCCGTTTAAAATGCTAATTATTTATTTGCGAGATGGGGAAACGAATTCGCGACCTTCGCTTTATATCCTTGGCAACTTTTGGCCCCACCCAAAATACTTTAAACAACTAATAAACGAATATAAACTTGAGATAGTAGCTATTTCTATAAATAATAATTGTTTTTACATTTAAAAGTCAAAGGATATGTGTAAGCGTAAGACGTCTCAAAAATCGAGCTCTTTAAAGGTTAAAAAATGAAGTTATTTATGGGGAAACCAGAAATTAAATGCAAATCGCCTACCGAGAACCCTTGTTATTATGAGGAGGCATGTCGCAAACACGCGTTTGATTTTATAAATAGTTTTAAATTTAGTGTTAAATGTTGGGTTTGTCAAGCTTTATTTCTGGAACGAAGAGTTTTTAAGATGCATCTGCTAAATCATTTGACATCTAGTTTTTCTAATAAAACACTTCTTAATATTGATGTTTGCGATTGTCTTCATTCAAATCAACCAAAATACACAAGCGAAGAAGAAATATTAGACGACCAAATTATTGATTATTTGAACGAGTTTAACGTAAAAAATCAAGAATGGCTCGACAAGTTTGTTAATGGTACTGGAACTCCAAAGAAAATTCATCGTAAAAAAAGACAACTGGTATTAAGAGTGAAGAAACTTTAAATTCAACAATGAAATCAAATATTGTATTTCCACCGGACTTTGTCATGCCATCTGACGAGCAGATGGAAGCTATTATTTTTTTTCAAGAATATTGTAAAAATAATCAAATTTTAACTTTTAATCAAGTTGAAACACCCATTGAAGTTTTGGAAAATCTTGAACAAACTTGTCAAATGATTGAAAATATGTGAATAAATATGTTTTTCTAATAAATATATTGTGATTATTTTTCCTACGTAAAATAGATATTTTAACTCTTTCGTGTTAAGGTTTAGCGTGGTAGATCGGTAGCGTTGCAGGATGTTATTCAAACAGTCTCAAGTTCAAATCCCAATCCTTTCGATCTATCACGCTAAATCTCTTATTAGTATAAAACGAGATGTCGCCCAACTGAAACTGTCATTATAAAGATGTCAAGTTTCGTAGTATTTCTACCTTCGAACGCATCACCCGATATTTACCCGGAAAATACACCTTCTAGCTTTAAAGTACAATTATCAAAACCATTAAATTTTAACAATGAAAAATGGGCTTGTGCATTAGCAGAAATAATTCTTCCTGAAACTTATTCGAATATAACAAATGAGTATTCGCATTTCCAAGTAGGGCACGTGTCAGATGTTATTTCACCCGAAGAAAATCAATGGGATTATATTAAAATTGAAATTCCACCCAAACGTTACGAGGGTGATCTAGACAGAAATAAGAATAATATTCCAACATCTCTTCAAAATAATATACTCAACGAGTTTGCTTAAACTATTGAGGCCAATCAAACACTTAAAGGAAAAATACATATGAATACGGTAAAAGCAGGTGAAAACGAAGACATTTCAAAATTAAAAATACAGTTACAAAAAGATGTGCAAGTAAGAATACCTCAAGCATCGCCCCTAGCGTCTGTTCTGGAATTTCGAGAAAATGATTTTGTCGACAGTGATTATCTTTCTAATTATCCTCTCTCGAATCACGCCAAAACTATTTCTTTAACTTACGCAACAAATTTTATAGAAGTACGAATTAAAAAAGCGTTAGTTGTGAATAAATATCAACAAAAATATTTACCACGACAAATTCCCGTGGAAGAAATACAATCACAACTCAGGAGAAAAAACAGAAAATTAACAAGAAACCGAAACTAAAACCAGAAGTGAAACAAGAGGAAAAACCAAAACTTGAACCAAAAACAAATTTAAAAGAAAAGTCAAAATTGAAACCAGAAGAAAATCTAAACAACATTTTACCAACAGAACCTTTAATTCCAAATATTAATGGAGACGTCAACCAACCAAAAGTTTTAAATCCTTCCGAAGAAAATAGATTACCAAGTTCTCTCCCAATACCCATTAATCTACCATCTCAGTCTGTTATTAAACAAATACAATGGAATAATTACGCAATTGTGTTTGAGGCGGGCAGATATGAGGGAGAAAGACAATATAATAATGAAATTCAACCGTTCACATTACACTTAATTATACGTGATTTATTAGAACGATGTAAACCAAGACAGTTTGATGGATTAAAAACAGCGATATCTTCCGATGATGAAGATAATTTATATTTTAATTTAGAAATACCGGTAGGGATGAAAATTAAATTTCAAAATCCATTAGCAGACCTTTTTAAAATTCCACCAGACACTTAGTTTACGGGTAATCAAAAATTTGGACCGTTAAATAATTTAAATAATATTACTTTTAATTCGCGTAACAATTTTATCGACATACGTATTGAGACTACAAAATACCGCAATTTGAGCAGGAAGATTGGGCTTTTTACTCCGTATCAATTATCCAACCTTTTTTATTTGAAGGTCAGAGAGATGATTTTGGAAATATTATCGCATTATCTTTGCATAGGCAATTAAAAAACGAGATTCAACAAGCTACTAACTACCCCCCTTTGAATCGGTACGAAATTAGTTACGCAATAGAAGAAATAAATCGAGGTCATTACTTAATAATTTCATTCCCTAAAGATCTACAAATTGCCTTCACTGGGAGATTAGCAAATATTTTAATATAAACGCGCCAGAATTTCAAAATGGTGTAATTAGTAGTAAAAATCCTTTAAAAGTGTATGAGGAAAAATTTATGTCAGATGAGGAATCTGTTATAGATTTTAGGTACAATAAAAATTTTCCAATTGAAGCTCCTAACTGGGAAAATGACAGTTATACGTTTGAACGTAACTATTACGAGTCTGATAAGGATTTAAGCGGGAATTTTATACCGTTATCTGTTCATTTAAAAATTTTAAATGAACTTCAAAAATATTTTGATTCGCATATCTCACTTAAGGCTGGATTTTTTATTTTCAAAGAAAATGGAAATTATTATTTTCAAATTGAGTTAATGAGTGGGTTGGAAATTAAAATATTTGGACCTCTAGCAGACCTCTTACAAATTGAGTACAAAGTAGATTATATCTCCTCAGTTTATAAAAGCAAAGCATTAGACCCACTTCAAATTAGATTAGAATTAGATAATACGGCTAATTTTATAATTTTTCGAAACGATTTAAACAGAGTTGAGAATAGTCGACGACAAAAACGTGATATTGATTTCAACAATTACGAACATGGTAAAAATAATAAACTAAATATTGTAGACAAATTCCATTGTCGAATTCCAACTGGTGTTTACCACACTATTGATGATATTTTATTAGCGATGAAACAATCATTGCCACATCAGAGTTGGGCTAAATTCGAGTTTAATTTTAATTCAGATTCGACAGTTTCAGTTAAAGGTTTGGGTGGAAACAGTTTTTTAACCTTTCCAATAGATAACCCCAAACTTGGGCAAATGTTAGGTTTTTCAAACAATCAAATTGAAAGACCTCTTTTTAACGAAATAGGTATGTACCCCGCAGATCTCAACCACGGAATATCTGGAATTTATGTCTATACAAATATTATACAACCTATAATTACAGGTCACACTAATACACCCCTACTGGGAATTATCAAATTAAACGAAAATAAAAATCGAGCACAGGTTGAAAGATTTCATTTTTTAGACTATTTTCCAGTTGTCTACGATCAAATACAAACTATAGAAATTTCTTTAAGGTCGGATTACGGTGAACTCCTGCCATATAAAACAGGCAAGACTATTATTAAACTAATATTTAAAATACTGGATGCTTAGTCTAAAGTACACTTAAAACAAGCTCATCATGGAAAGATATTATCATCATTATGTTCAAACAGGACGCGGATATAACGTCTTTCGAGGAAGCCAATATCAGACTGGTCGTGGATTTGGCTCAATTTTTAAAAGTTTAGCAAGATTCGTAACACCTCTTTTTCGACCCGTAGCTAAATCACTCGGTATTCAAGGGTTGGTTATGGGGAAGAGAATTACGGACGATGTTGTTGCGGGTCAAAATTTTAAGGAGTCGTTAAAAAAAATAGTAAAATTGCTGGAACAAATCTTTTAAATAGTCTCGGTGATACCATATTAAATACACAGAAAGGCTCTGGAGCTCGGAGAGTAAAGAAGCGCAAATCAAAATTACGCAATAATCAAAGAAAACGCAAGAGAACAAAAACCGATTTTCTTGACTAAAGCATTATGCATCAATTTGAATCTATGTGTTCAGAGTTAGAACTTTTTAACGAACCCCTGATTAATGGTAATATTGAGGGAAATAAATTTGTAGACTATTTCCCTATAGCTCCCTTATCTAATGCTACACAGATTGATTTTTCTATCCCCGGGGGAGATTATTATATTGACATGAGAAACTTGATGCTTAAAATTCGAATTCGGGTTAAAAAAGAACAAAACGGTGTTTTAATAGATATTTCAGAAGCCGAAAAAAAATATCACTATGTAATCTTCCATTGCATTCTATTTTTAGCCAAATAGACGTGTTTATGAATGAGACTTTAGTACAATCTAGCAACAACTGCTACCCATATTTAGCATATTTAGCAACAGTTTTAAATTTTGATAAGGGAGCCAAACAATCTTACAAAACCGCCGAGGGTTATTATGAAGACGGGTTTTGCGACCCAACGCTAGCGTTTAACGATGTTCATAAGGATAAAAAAAACAATGGAATTTTAAAAAGAAGTAAAGATATTGCTGGATCGAAACTTTGTGAATATATGAGAAGACTTCATGTAGATTCTTGTAAAATAGACAAATTTCTTTTAAACAAAGTGAATTTAAGAATTCGACTCTTGAAAAATTCCGAGGAATTTATAATTATTTCACAAGAAGATGTTAATATCAAATATAGATTATGTATCGAAGAAGCGGTTCTTACTGCTAAACATATTCTCGCAAATCCAGATCTCCAGCTGGCACATAATGCTATATTGCACAAACAGAGAGCTTTGTACGATCTAACACAAACTGTTGTTAAAACTCTGACAATCTCAGCAGGCGCTAGCGATTTCGTGAAGTCAAATATTTTTTTAGGTAAAATTCCAAATCGTGAAATAATCGGAATGGTAAATAATTCTACTTACAATGGATCTAGTCGAGAAAATCCCTTTCAATTTAACCATAATAATCTCTCGTTCTTACAACTTTCATTAGACGACCAGAATATACCAGAAACTGCTCTAACTCCAGATTTTAATAAAAATCTCTACACTAGGTCATATTATTCACTATTCTCGGCAATGGATTTAATTGGAAATAACTCTGGTAATTGTATTGATTACGAAAATTATAAAAACGGTAATACATTATTCGCGTTTGATTTAACTTACGATTCCTCGGCAAACTCTAACAATCTCTCAATTCAACGAAATGGTAGTTTACGGATGGTAATGAAGTTTTCTTCCCCCTTAACTAATATTCAAAACATAATTATTATTGGAGAATACGAAAACCGATTTGTCATTAACCAAGAGCGTCAAGTTACGTATATTACGGAATAAAATCAATCAACGAGGGCCAAGATTGGTTAGTTGTTTCGCGAAATCGTAGTGGTAAAGATGTCTCGAACTCACAGTCTCTCACCTAAACAAGAAGTAACGGTGCTAGGTTATGTAAATCCATCCATCAAAATTTACCGACTAGACACTTGCCCCGAATTTGAACTGAATTTGGAAGCCTGGCAATATCTATTCACATTCGAAAAGGAAATAACTGATTTTTTTGAAGACCAAGTTGCTAGTTTTCACACCTGGCTTCCTCTTGAAGGTTCAAAGATAAAAATCGACTGTTTCAAGGGACAAAAGGAAAAACTCGTGGATGTACGCGCTTGTGCCAGAGGAAAAAACCATTTGTATCATTTTTTTATTCAACAAATTATGGTTTTAATCTCAACCAAGCAGGGTGGAAAAGATTAAAACATTGTAAACATACAATTGATCAGGAGATTAATTTAATTTTGTCGGCAAAACATATTATGCGTGACATAATTGTACATGAGCTCACGGATAAAATGTTTGAAATTACCGAAAATTGTGAGAATCCGCAGGTAAATCTTAGATTGCTCACGATGTCTCTTGTAAACTAGGATTTAGCACAAATTTTGAAGACCGAGTGGAAAATATGATATTAATAGCTATCCCCCAATTAAACTACGATCATATTGTTGTAAGATTCCAAAAGGAATTTGGTCTTGATCCCTTAATAGTAGAAAGTCAATTAAATTTTGATATTGTTCAAAATGTGTCAAACTTAAAATGTGATTTAATTTATTAAAATAAAAACTTTTACTATAGTTTGTTTTTATTATTTCTATTCACACATTTAAAGATGGTGTTGTCAAAAACAGACAAACAATTAAGTAAAGTTTATTACGATGTTGAAAGCCCATACAGTTATTCTGACAGTGTTACTTTAAGAAAAAAATTTCCCAAAATTTCGGAAAAAGAAATAAAAAAAATTCTCAGTAAACAACCAACTTACACACAATACAGAGCTAGGAGGTTAAATTTTAAACGTACCAAATTATATGTAACGACTATTGATGAGACATTTATGGCCGATTTATTAGACCCCCCTATTTTACAAACTTTTAATAAAAATTTACCGTTACACGTTATTAGTTCAGGATATCTTAAGCAAATTCGTTTTTATTCTGCCAATTAAAAATAAAACCTCGAGCGAGATTGTGAAGGCCTTTAGAGAGATTTTCAAAAATCGGGTACCCCTTAATTTATGTACCGACGCAGGGTCAGAATTTCGAAACGCCCCATTTCGCGCTCTCTTAAAGCGTTATAACATCCACCATTACCTCACGTACTCCGAGAAAAAGGCTTCTATGGTTGAGAGACTCGTTCGCACAGTAAAATCTAAATTTTTTTAAATAATTACCAAGACCGGCGATTTACACTATCTTAATAAACTACCATTAATTGCAAAATCTTTTAACGCTCGAAAACATTCAACAACGGGAATCGCCCCTAAAGATGTCAATAAAAACAATGAATCGGCAATTTGGGGAAAAAACTATGGCAACCTTAGTATGATTGGAAAGCGAAGTTTAAAAATTGGGGATAAAGTTCGATTAGCCGTTGCAAAAGCAACATTTGATAAAGCATATAAGGGAACGTTTACAGCCGAAATATTTGAAATTCATAGAGTAATTACGAGAGATCCCTGTATGTATATTGTGAAAGATTTAACCGGCAATATTATTAAAGGAGCTTTTTACGCTCAAGAAATAATTAAAATTCAAGTGTAGAGCGCTAGAGTCTTTATTCAACATTTTGTTAACCATGGTTTAAGTACACATTCTCCTGGGTCTCGCGATTGTAATATTTGGCGTGAGTGCAACAATAGTAACATCAGCGATGAAATTTAAAAAAAGAAGTCCCGAATACAGCTTAGATATTGGAATTTGTGACAAAGCCGACGATCTAGGAAGAGACACGTACCTCGTAAAATGTAACGAGACTTTCGACGTGCGACATTTTAAAAAAGAAGACGGGAGTTTGAAACCATCTATCAGGGGAATCAACTTAACAAAAGATCAATATGAGAAATTATGCATTTTGACAGTGACGTGAAAGATGAACACTAATCAAATCCAATCTATACTTAAGTGTGACCCCCGCTCGAGAGATAAATTTATCGGAGTGTTTCCCGCTAATAGATTACCAAAAGTACCAATTAAAAAAAATCATATTGTTTCGTAATCAACACCGATCCTGATACACTTCCAGGGTCTCATTGGACGGCTGTTTACAAATCGGGCGACACTCTGGACTTTTTTTGTTCTCTAGGAAGATCACATCGTGACTATGGATTTTTGCTAGAACGATATAGCAAGCGTATTCGACACAATACTCATAAATTTCAATCAAATAAAAGCCAAAACTGCGGACCACATGTAATTTATTTTATAACCTCGAGATGTGTGGGGATTTCTTACAGTAAAATAATTAACGAATTGTATAATTTCGATTTAAAAAGAAATGATAGTTTAGCGTTGTTGAATATATGTATTCATTTGATGAAAGATTGGAAACGAAATAAATCAATTTGTTTAAAATAAAAAATTTTTTATTTATTTCACACATAATTATTTTTACACATTTTTATTATTCTTGCCAACGAGAAGGAGGGCGGGTCTGTCTTTTGGGCCTTGGCGATTTTTTGGGGGATGGTAATTTTAATTTTTTTGCAAAGATATTGGAACGCCACCAACAGCACCCTCCTCCAAAGACAGCTCTCGATCCCAATCATCTTCCTTGCTTAATTGACTTCCAATATCGGTATTTTCTAAGTATTCTTCAAATATTTCATTTTCTCGATTTAATCGTTTATGCATTCTATCATCAGTAATTGTCTTTTGTTGCTTAACAATCGGCGTAGATGCTTTCCGTTTCCAAGATTCTACATTTTTTAAGAGACTCGGGAATTTTCTACTCTGCTCGTTTTCTCTCTCGCTGAGATAGTCTTTCATTTTGCGTGTCATAGCATTTAAACGCAGCTCTGCAGCGTCGCCAGCGTTAACTCCCTCGGGCGTTTTGAAGGGTGAATAAATTTGCGAGGTGAACGGGGAATTTAATGAGCCAACAGGTACGGGTGCTTGAAAGTTTGTAATTTCAACCTTAGGTACCGGAATCGCTTTTCCCATTTCCCGGGCCTCGCTCAGTATTTTTAGAAATTCTCGTAATTTAGAGCGGCTGTTTAAATTAGAAGTTAATATATTTTGCATCTTATTATCTAATAAGTTATAATACGTTTCCTGGGGAGAAACAAGCTGTTTATTTTCTTGAGATATTTGTCCGACACTCGATGCGGGAACTAAAATCATTTTTTTAATTTTATCTTTTATTGAATAAATTGGCAATTAAAGGAACAATAGAGCCTAATAATGCCGGTATGAAGAATCCCGTACCTTTCTGAATTATTAGAGCACGCTTTTTTTTGCGAAATTTTCGGACTGGCTAAGAACCGTATTGCTTTTTTATATTTAGAAAGTTGTTTTTTTTGGCTTTAGATAATATAATTCCACCCCCTTTCAAGTTTTTGCAAACGGTCTGTAAGGCTTTTAATTGCGTTGGAGAATTGTTAGCTAATAAATTTTTACGTATCCCTCCTTTAGATTTATACAATAAATTTAAATATGGATAGTGTGTTTTAAACCTGTCAGAGGGATTTGCAATAGGAGTCTTTTTTACGTACTGTCTTTTTTGGTGCCATTTTCTTTAATGAACTTGATAATAATATAGTAAATTATTTATTATTGGAAAAAACTACCATTTGTGGTCCGATTTGATTAAATGTGTACGATCTTAATCATAAGCTATCTGGAGTTGTGACAGATGTGTCTATAAATAGTGAATTGTAAGGTTCTCTAGTAGCCATATCGTAGGCCATTTTAATTATTTTTGTATTATTTGGAGATATTTGATTGGCCAGATATTGGATTTGACTTAGATCTCGAGGAGATTTAAACTGATTTAGATATGACATATTAAGAGGGATTTAACGAGATTGTTTGCCTCGAGGAAATAGGGTTTGTGAGATTAATACGACTGAAATTTCATAATGATGACTGTCTACGGTAACCAATTTAGCAATTTGATCATTTTTGTAAAGTTCTTCTGCTAAGTCGTCAATAATAAGTAAGGAATTTCTATTTGATTCCCAGAACTCGCTGTCCATTGGAGGAAGTCCTTGAATAAACTCTATATCGGTTAAAAACTGAGATAAATCATGGTAACCTGATTGCCAAACCGAATAACAATAAATAATTTTAATAGGAGGTTTATCGATTAATTCATTCCTCCATCTAATTAGTGAGTTCGTCCATGATGATTTGCCCGACATAGTAGGGCCTGACACCATCATTCGAAACGGTAAAAGAAATTTTATATAAGACATTACTGTTTAAACAAAGACAACATACTACGTATTTTGTTAGTACATTGACTGTTTTATAGAATATATGTAAAAATAAACAAACACATTTTAAATTTAAAAAATTATTTTATTAAAAGTATAATGTTTCTTATCAAAAACATTCCTTCACCAGTTATATAAACTTCATAATAACATACAAAAATAACATTTTTGAATAAAAAAATAAATCATAATATCACTTTCACCAAAAAAATTATTAATTCCCGTTTTTTAGTAAAAATTCAATTTTAAAAAAGTTTAAATCTTAGGTTATTTAAAAATAAAGTATTTACTCGATTTTCGGAAGAGATTTCATTTACGATAACTATGTTGTTAAATGACACCTGTTTTGCAAGTTTTTTTGTTACATGTTTTTTAGATTTATAATTAAAAGACAACTTTATTTTACAATTCATCATTTTCACATTGTAAATAGCCGTAGGGTACACTAGAAATATTCTCTTGTAGCACACGTTTACAAAAAGTCTTTTTGAAAGTTTTACTTAAGTTGCCAACACGTAAAAGCATTTTGTACTTATCTTTTATTACGTTAAAGGGAATTTTCACCTTAAACTCGGTATTTGGCACAAAAATCATTTGTTTAAAAGAATCGAAATGTATGATTTCTGAATTTTCCCTGGTAAGAGTTATTCCTTTAAGTTTTATAATTGTCTGATTATTTTCAAGTTTATAGCTGTAGCTTTTTGGTCCAGTTGATACGAATTTTGTGATATATGAATTCGGAGTCTCGCACGTAAGTTCACCTAAATTACCACCGAGGGGGGGGGGTAGCCACTCGTTTGGTTTATGTGTAAATTTTACTCCGTCAGTGTCATAATAAATTACACGCTTTCCCAACTTATTAATTAACTTATGCAGATGAATACGACCGTAACTGGTGACAAACGAAGCAACAATAACATTACCTTTTGAAAATGTTGGGGCTAGCTCATTTTTTTTTATAGCATACCATGGCAACATCGTTGTTGATTAAATGAAAGTCTGTTAATTTATTCGTTGTGTCTGCTATAATCTCGGTTAATTGGGAGTATCGATGTATAATTTTAGTTGATGATTTATCCATTCTTAACGCCATTCTACCATATAACGAATTTTGCGCCAATTTCGCGGAAGTTCTTAAGGATGGGTTATCAACAATTTCCTCAGGCTCTAACCTTACTCCATCAGCTTCGTATATCGCGTCTAAATACTCTTTTTCCTCTTGATATGTTTTAATATTGGGTGGAAATCCTGAATTTTTAACTTTTGCTCTAAAAAAAATGTCAATATATGGTTTGAAAAAATTTGTTGTAATATTGTAATGGTACACTTCGAAAATTTCTAACAGTTTGTAGTTACACTCTTTTATTGAGTAGTAGATTTCCACCGAGGGTAAGACTACCGTTATAGCTCGTTCGTCAATACTGTGAGTACATTTTTCTTCATTATTTATTACACAACTTCCGCATAAAGGATAATAAAGTTTTTTTTATTAAATCGGTATGGAAGAACGGGTAAGTAGAGGTTTCTGGGGGGAGGATTCGACAACTAATTATTCCAAAATATACGTCTGGTGCATAATCAAAGTTGTGTGTTATAACTTTAACATTTTTACAACCGTATTCCATTTTTTGTAAGCAATACGGATACAGACTACAAAAGTCAAAATATCGGATTTGTTCTCCAAGTAAGGGCTCTATTTCATGGTACAGCTTAATTGTTTCTACACGACCACCCACTAGCGAATCTCTAGGGTTAATTTTAGGAATAATTTTAATTGTATTAAAAAATGCTTTCGCCTCGGCATTCTTTCTCAACAGTTCTAATATCTCACATTCAAAAATTTGAATATATGTGTGGTTTGGTAAATTTTGTTCAATAAATTCTTTTCGGTCTAATTCTCTTTCTCTAATTTCTTTGAATGTTCTTCCAATAACTGAATTAAAGCTCGAGCCAGAAAAATGTTTTGGACAACCGTGCCAGAAATCACCCATTACATCAATTACTATGGGTGGATTTTCACAGTAGCCATCTACAAAATACGGACCTACAGACTGTTCTCCCCCTGAACTTCTGACAGTTTGCAAAATTAAATTATTTTCCTTCTCATACCAAGATAAATATTTTAATGCAATCTCGCTTTGATTCTGTCTACTTGCCAAACCGATAGCCGGTATAGTACATAGTGTATATGGTTCTAAAAACTTGTCGATAAATACATTATTAAGTGCCCCGGAAAGAGAAATACCCCCATAATTACTGATATCAATTTCAATTAGTTCTTTATATAAGATGCGAAATTTCTGGCTAGCTAAGCGTAATAAATTACAATCTAAAAGACAATAAGCTCTGGATTCTGATTTAATACAATAGACCGGTTCGAGCTGTTTGTGTGAATACCAATTTTTAAATTCTCGGTATTCAAATTCTTTCATTTTATTGGGCTCAAAGTATTTTTCGTCCGGAATTTTACCTGAATAGTTCAAAGTGTCTTTCGTCCAAAAAATATAGGGAAAATATCCTTTAGATTGAGGCAAAGAAAACATTTTAGGAAAATGTCTTAATGGAGCACTAACATAATTCAAAGAATCTACAAAACGAATGTCTAAGCCTTTAATATAAATAGTAAGTATCTTGGCTCCATCGTAAATAACCTCGGGAATGACATGATTAATTAATTTAGAAATAATAAACATTCCGTCGAAAGATCTTAGATTATGGGCCATTACGATGAGGTTGGTAAATTTCGGCCTAATTGTTTTTCTCTTCCGTTTCCCATCCGTAAGTAAAATAGTTTCATGTTGAAACAAAAAATTGAGGAAGTTATTTACACAATATTGTCCTTCAAAAACCGTGGTTTCCACAGGCTGATTTAAAATTTCGCTTTGGGCCACTATCAGAACAGGTTTATGTATATTATTCTCGATTATAGTCTCAATATCGAAATATACATAGGATCTTGGATTCTTTTTAAATGTCGACTGTTTAACATAATGCTGGTTTCGAGGATGATCATTTTTAAGGTGAAAACTGTAACATTCCCCTTGTTTTAAATATCTATTGCAAAGTTTACAACGAATTAAAGGAATTTCTAAAATTTCGTGAAACTCTCGACCTAAACACCTTTTACATTTTATATTTGAAGCAGCAAAACAGTGGTGTTTGTTTCTATGTGTGGTTGAATAAAAAAAATTTTCACAGTCTAAGCACGAAGCTACCCCACCCCAAATGGAATGTAGATTTTTAGATAAATGAACGTGCGTGCCAATTTTTACAAGTAGAATTTTATTCTCTGCAGGGGGAAAACCCTTGAAATAAATTTGAAAATTTTCCGTGGCGTTAAATATTATTATCTGATACTTTGGGGCTAAATATGATTGAAATTTGGCTATATCACCAATTTCTACAGCTCCTTGAGCAATTCCTACATCATCGTGCAATTTCTTAGCGGCTTTAGTTTGCAATTTACTACGAAAGTATGTTAAGGTTCGATATTCTTTAAGAACGGTTGTTAACGAAAGTTTTTTCTTTTTGTACTCGGCAATTTCACAGAGTTTTATTCCGACCACAAGAGCTCTCGCCTAGCACAAATTGTCTACGTTGTTGATATAGTAAAAATTGGTTTTAGTTTTCAAAAAAGCATTTTAAAGCTAAAAATTTTTTTCCCATTTTCTGTGGGGATTTCAAAAGATCTATACTGAATTTAATTTCTCCCTCTAGTAAGAAATCTTTTTTCGATTGAGCAACGCGAGCTATATGGTTAAATATTCGAGAAACAGTTAACTGATCAATTTTAATAAATTTAATGTTAATTGGATGTTCTAAATTTTCCGATTGAATTGCAAATCTGAGGAAATCGAAACCGGGTGCTTCTTGTCTTACGTATTTGATAATTTTGGACAGAATCTTTTCAAATACTGTAAAAAATAAATGTGTGGGGATTTCGTTTAAGTCTATTAGTTCTAGATCAATATCTAATTGTTTACATTTCCACTTTTTTGAATTTCTAGGGCTTACTTTTTTAATTTTATAAAACTTTTTATAATTAAAACTGTTTAACGATGAAAAGTCTAATTCACTGTCCGAATAGTAATCATTGGAGTCTTCCATATTCTAATTTCGTTTCCAGGTCTAAAATATTATACTAATTACTATTAAGAATAATTAATTAATGAGTTTAACTTGCCTTCGTGGGTGGAACAACAATTTTTCCTTCCGTCTGCTCAATTAATTTTTTCAGCCTGTTTGTGAGTTTATGATTCGAATAACATCCATGGATAGGGTGTTAGCTAAGAATTTCACCCTTTTATAATCACCCTTCCAGAGTTCATCTTGGGGAAGATGTTTGATGTTTTTATATGAATATATCTGAATATCTAGATATACCCCCTTGTCGCTCGCTTTTTTCTCGGAGTTTTAGTTTCGTAAGACACTCCACCTTTCTTGACTTTCACTGATTGTTCGATTCCAACTTCTTCGATGTTTGACATTCTACGGACCTCTTGAATATGGTCCCCATCCGATTCGTCCGACTCTAATAACATCTCCTCTTCGGGCCTATCAAAAACTGAAACTACCTGACTCGCGGAGATTTGACTATTACTTGTGGAAGCCATTTTAGCCTGTTATGATTCAATAGTAAAATTTTGCCCTTTTATACCCAATGTATTTTTCATTAATTTTTTTCAAAATATAAAACCTTGAATATTAAAGTGATTAATACTACAAGGATAGAACCTAGTTATAATTTATCAGTATGTAAACGGTATTTAAAATTGTTTGTGAATAACAATTTAAATATGTAGACATGTATAAAAATGTAAAATTATTAATTATTTTTTGGAGGACTTTATATTTAATTTCGTGACAAAAAAGTCAACGCCCTAAGAGTTTTAATATTTTTTGCTTTAAAAATCGATTATAGATGTAAGAATTTTGTTAATTACAGGG
Organism: Leiobunum rupestre; assembly: GCF_980474605.1. NCBI lineage: Eukaryota > Metazoa > Arthropoda > Arachnida > Opiliones > Sclerosomatidae > Leiobunum > Leiobunum rupestre. The sequence goes on from NC_143387.1 coordinate 650,891, forward strand.
TTCGATGTTTTAAAATTCTATGGGAAGAAATATATTTCTGCGAGGTATAAAATTTAAACGAAGGGATAAAATTATATTTCTGCAGGGTGTATTTGATAAAAAATTGTCTTTTGTCTTGATTTTAAAACAGGTTAAAATCAGGATGTAAAAATTAAATATTCTGAAATATTCCTTATAAAAAGACTGTCTTTCACCGTGTTCCTTTTATAAACCATGGGCTCTCGCGACGTTTTGACTTTTTCTGGTAAGATTTCTCATCCTCTCGCTATTAACCCTTTTTCACTAAAATATTTAGCTTCACGTAAAGTTAGGAATTATAACCTTTTTAAAATTAACGATATTTCAATTAGAGTTGAAAATTACTGTATGAGAACTGTCTTTCTTGAGTGTAAAGCATTAATAGAACCCTTTAAGAAAATTGTTTTTGCCTGTCCCTTTATAAAAAATTCTTTCAAATTATCGCCAGCTGTTTTCGCTTCGGTTTTTTCTAGAAGAATCAATAACAATTCTTGTCTATTTGACGTTCATTCTATTAATTTTGTCTGTCCCCATGAGGCTTTGGAGTTTGACGGCTTATTGTTCCACACTCAATCCACTCTTGAAGGCTGGTTTTCTTACGAAATTTTACGCTTAATTGGAAAACATATGCGCATATATCAAAATTTAAATAAGATCCCATGGTTTCGCCAACACAAAAATCGTAGGAGCCTTCAACGTGACCTTTTGTTACTGTTTCAATTACAACAAGATTCCTTTTTCCGAAAAAAACAATTATCAATTACAACTGACTTTCGCCTAACGAGATATACCATCCGTTTGGAGATAGGAATGATAGTTTTATTTTTTATTAATGATTTGGATAAACAGGAAGTTAAAATAGTTACAACTTTAGAGTAAGGAATACTTAATTTAAAAATAATTACAATAATTAAAATAAATATTTTTATTTAGTCGCAAATTATCTCGAACATCTCAAAATTTAAATGATCCTCGGCAACTTTTTCAACTACGACTCAAGGTATTTACAATATTTTTTTTTTTATTTTAAAAACTAAAACTATTTATTTTTTGAAATAGGATTCAAATTTTATAAAATTCTAGAATTGTTCAACAGACTATTTTATTTAAAGAATATATTTGTGTTTTTTATTTTTTAATTGTTTTTTTATTTGGTGAAAGTGATAATTTTTGAAATGTTTTATTTTTTTATTTCAAATGTTCTTATTTTAAAAAGTTTAAGATTTTTTTAAACATGTTTTCCAAAATAACTAGCTTTATTAATTTAATTCAGGCGGTGGAGGTTCTTTTTAATATTTCATAATCTACTTTTTCTTTTTTAACTAGCTTTATTAATTTAATTTATAGTATTAGATTTTATTAACTGAAATTTGATTAGTACGCTTTGTACTAGATTTGATGTTTTTCTATTATTATTATTATTATTAATCTCTTTGCTTTTTCATCTCTTGCGCTATATACCCTTGAGCCTAAACGAAACCATAAAAGTCTACCTGGGATTATTAACATTTCTTTTCTATAGCAAACATTCTTTGTTTTCATCTTTTTTATCCAATAAGTTTTCAAGAAATGATATTCTTATCTTTTTTGTCAGGTATCAAATTTTTTTGGTTAAATTAATTGTCTGATATAAATATATTTTTTGTTTTTTTATTAATATTAGTTTTTTATATTTATTATTATTATTATTATTATTATTATTATTATTATTATTATTATTATTATTATTATTATTATTATTATTATTATTATTATTATTATTATTATAAGATCTACTATCCTTACTCGTTAAATGGTGAAATAATACCGGAAACATCTACATTAAAAGATCTAGGCATCCTTATCGATGAAGGGCTGTACTTCCGAGAGCAAGTGACTAACGTCGTCGCAAGATCTCGACGCTTGTTATTCGGTGTCTTAAAACTTTCGAGGGCTTTAAATTCGATCACCTGCTTCAAAACCCTGTACTTTGCGTTAATTAGGACAAAACTTACCTACGACATGCTGTCATGGGGAGGTTGCGCCGACTATTATTAAAAGAAATCGAGAAGGTACAACGGAAATTCATCGAGCTTGCCCACACATATTTCCTCCGAAAAGAGCCGTATATATATGAATATTTGCTAAACATCCTGGGCATGGATACAATTAGACTTTATTCATATAAACGTGAACTAATATTTCTTAAAAAAACCATAGTAAAATCACAATGCACCGATTTAACTAACTCCCTCTTATTTCACGTGCCAATTCAAAACACGCGGCAAAAAATTACTTTTGTTAAAACTAAAGTGTTATCTCCTATGTTGAGAATGCAAAATACCTGTAATTTATTTTCGGACACTATTGACATTTTCTCATGCAAATTTTCAGATATCGTTAAAATGTAAATCTTACTTGTAACATTGCTTCAATATGAACCTGTATAATGACTATTGTAAAAAAGTTGAGTGTTGTCCTATATTTTACCCTTGCAAAGCAATTGTTACCTTATTTATTTATCTCGTACAAATTTTCAAATCTCTTTAAATGTAAATATTGTATAATTTTTTTTCCAGCTATGAACCGGTATAAAGAGCTCTTTTGCATTTTCTATGTACAACTTTTCTAAAACTCTCAACATGACAAGATTGTAAAATTTTCTTTTTAAGCTATAAAGCTACAAACCTGTACTAATACTACAAACAAACAACTATATTATACCTTCCGTGTACAACCTTGTTGGTTAAACTTGTAACTGTTGCTGTGCACGTTAATAAACCATTCCATTCCATTCCATTATTATTATAAGGATTATTTAAAAAAAAATCTTGAAAATTTCTTGTTTAAAACCGATTTCAACAAAGTTCATCTGGGATACAATCTATCGCTCGTTTCAAACAACCCATTGGTTATTTATTATTCTTTTTAATTTTTTTCATGTACTCTATGTACTTTTTTATACTAATATCGGTTAAACTTTAATGTTTTATGATTTTTTTTGGTAATTGATTAGTATATTAACTGAAAAACCCATTGGTTATTTATTATTCTTTTTAATTTTTTTCATGTACTCTATTTACTTTTTTTATACTAATATCGGTTAAACTTTAATGTTTTATGATTTTTTTTGGTAATTGATTAGTATATTAACTGAAAATTGTATAAGTACATTTTGTACTAGGTTGTTTTTAAAAATTGAATATAATTGTTTTTATTAATTTATAAAAACTTGTTTAAGAAGGATAAGGATAATTAGTTAACCTTAGTTGTATTAAAAAATTAATAATTATTCCCAAAGACAATATTTTTAAATTTTAAAAATATATGTCAGGCTTAAACTATAAAATCTCAATGTAAAGGATTTTACCAAAAGAAATCTAGAATCAAGATGTCTGGTGAATTACATCTAAAGCCTGTACTTTCTTTGCCACGATCTTTAAAAATTATCTCTCTTCGAGTAGTAAGAATGTATAATCTTTGTAATACTCGTCAAATTTCGTGGTGGAATCACAAGAATTTAAAAAGTTTAAGTCTGAACTTCGTGTGTTAGATAAAATTCAACATGTTGGCACTGTACAACATACCGTTCGATCTGTTTTAATTCACACATTCTCGAACTGTATACTTCCTAAGCGATTAAGACCAAAACCAGTGTTTTATTCGTGCGATGGTAGAGCAACAAAAAGAATTCTTGTGGTAAATATTTTTTAGATATATTCATTTTTAATAGATTAATTTATTTATATTTATAAATTCTAGCCCGAATTTCCAACCCGACATCTCGTTTTGTACCGAAGAGGAAAATACCTTCTACGAATTGATGTAATTATAATTATTTTTTATTATACACTTAAAATATTTTTAACATTGTGTTTTTTATATTTTTCAGCCTTCAAATTATTGATATATCCTTCTTTAATTCTTTATTATTTATTAATTTAATTTGTTAGATTTTAGTTTTATTTGTAGTGTTTCATATTTTGTTAAGTGTTTAAAAAAATATATTGAAAGTATTATAGTTATTAAATATTATAATAACTAATTGTGTTTTTGATTACTTAAACTATCATTGTTTTTAAAATAATAAAATATTTGCGAAAAATGAAAAACTTATTTATATTAGTTTAATTATTTAAAATATTTTGTGTGGGTAAAAATCACCAAGGATATAAAGCGAAGGTCGCGAATTCGTTTCCCCATCTCGCAAATAACTAATTAGCATTTTAAACCACTAAAAAACGAAAAAAAAACGAAAAAAGTGACACCAAAAGTAAATAAGTGGAAGTATTTGGTGGGGTTACATATTACCGCCGATATCTCGGTTCGACCTTGTCCGATCGTGACCAAACTTGTTGGGGTGATAGACCGAGGCTTAGAGGTCGTGGACAGGTGTCAGGCGTCGAGGTCAAAGATCATCTTCAAGGTGAGATTTAAAGTTAAAAATTAAAATATTTTTTTCAATTTTTCCAAGGACAAAAATTTTTGTTTTTGAAAATATTTTTGGGGGTGTTTTGGCGGCCATCTTGGAAATAAAAGCGTTCATATTTAGTTTACTACTACTATCATAAGAGTAAGTATTTTATAAAAAAAACTGTTAAATTTTTTTTATGATTTTAACTCGATTTTTTTAATGTGTCTTTTACAGAGGTAGGAAGAAAATATGTTTGATCAAAGTCTATTCATTTTGGACCTGTACATGTTTCAATTTAACTTTTTAATATTATTCATTACTCTCACTGAGTAGTTCGCCTAAAGCTTTATTTCATTTTGTTTATTTTTTATATATTGGATTTGGAATTCCAAAAGTAAGATTTGCGTTGAATTCTCCGAATGTTAGGGAAGGTTCGCTGTTTTTAAAGTTCATTTTGGACCTGTACATGTTTCAATTTAACTTTTTAAGTTTATTATTCATTACTCTCACTGAACGGTTTGCCTAAAGCTTTATTTTATACTGTGATACTTTATATAGTTAAATTGTAATTCCAAAAGTAAGATTAGCATTGAATTCTCCAAATGTTAGGGAAGGTTCGCTGTTTTTAAACCTGTACATGTTTCAATTTAACTTTTTAAGTTTATTATTCATTACTCTCACTGAGTGGTTCGCCTAAAGCTTTATTTAATTTTGTAATATTTTGTATATTGAATTTGGAATTCCAAAAGTAAGATTTGCGTGTAATTCTCCGAATGTTAGGGAAGGTTCGCTGTTTTTAAAGTTCATTTTGGACCTGTACATGTTTCAATTTAACTTTTTAAGTTTATTATTCATCACTCTCACATAACGGTTCGCCTAAAGCTTTATTTTATACTGTGATAATTTATATAGTTAAATTGTTATTCCAAAAGTAAGATTTGCGTTGAATTCTCCGAATGTTAGGGAAGGTTCGCTGTTTTTAAAGTTCATTTTGGACCTGTACATGTTTCAATTTAACTTTTTAAGTTTATTATTCATCACTCTCAATGAGTGGTTCGCCTAAAGCTTTATTTCATTTGGTTATATTTTGTATATTGAATTTGGAATTCCAAAAGTAAGATTTGCGTGTAATTCTCCGAATGTTAGGGAAGGTTCGCTGTTTTTAAAGTTCATTTTGGACCTGTACATGTTTCAATTTAACTTTATTATTCATCACTCTCAATGAACGGTTCGCCTAAAGCTTTATTTTATACTGTGATATTTTATATAGTTAAATTGTAATTCCAAAAGTAAGATTTGCATTGAATTCTCCGAATGTTAGGGAAGGTTCGCTGTTTTTAAAGTTCATTTTGGACCTGTACATGTTTCAATTTAACTTTTAAGTTAATTATTCATTACTCTCACTGAACGGTTCGCCTAAAGCTTTATTTTATACTGTGATATTTTATATAGTTAAATTGTAATACCAAAAGTAAGATTTGGATAAATATTAAAATTAAGCTTCGAGAAACAGTAATTTCTAGAGTACATTTTTCATCGGATAGTCTTAATTTTTTTTAAGGAATAGTATTAAATGGCTTAGTTTTATTTTGCTTCTGATTTTAAAATTAATTTTATTGTTTTTTTACATTTGTATAAGGAAGGTTATTTAATTTTTTAATTGTTTAGTTCGAAATTTATTTTGTTATATAAAAATTAAATAACTATATAAGTTTTGTAATTTATATGTTAACTGCTAATACTTGCAGAGTTCGTGTTATTACAATCAAATTGTACACTTGTTGCTGGATTTTTTCCATTATCTTGTAATTTAATGTTTAGAATAAAATTTTAATATCAAGTTTGGCTTTTTAAATTATTTGTTCAGAATACGATATCCAATGAACGTCCTTGTTTCATCCCTATTGAGCCATGATTGAACCAAATTAAAGGCCCAAAGACATCTCTAGGTTTTATTGAAAGACATCCAGGGGACGACCGCCGTAATCGCCGTTGGATGTCCGAAAACTCGTCCCATGGGACGTACTACGGCTATAGACAAACCAGACATTTGGACGTCCTTTAACGTCCAACCGACGTAAACCCCGGATTTTGGGATGTCCTACGGACGAAGGCAAGATCCGAGTGTGACGTCTATCGGATGTCCATAGGACGTGTTTGTGTTTGCTGGGAAGACGCTAAAAAATTAAACCAAACCAAGGTGCAGTTTTAAGGTTTTGGCATTTGCATGATATTATTTCCCTAAATTATTTTGCATATGGAAAAAGTAATGTTCGTAGCATTTTGACATTTGTGATAATTATTTTTCTAAATTAGGCATTTCAAATATAATATCATTAAAAATTTGTTTAAATATTCCTGCCACCGAAGAAGTTAAATATGGGTCAAAAGGTTAGATTAGTTAGGTTAATTACCCCCTTTCACAATGTAACTAAATAGGTGTATCCAATAAAAGGTTATCTTTAACTGCGAATATCAGAAAATAGCTTTACCATAGGCTTTGTTCCCTATATTTAAGCACAGAAACAAATAATCACAAATCTCTGGCTCTCTACAAGATAATTAAAGCTACCTCCCAATGAGCACGGTAAACATGTTTAAGAGAGAACTGTCAGTCATTAAATCTTAGAAACTGAAAGGTCTAACCACAAGTTTGCAACAGACTTTTAACTTCTAAAATAAAGAACAGTTATAGCGATTTAAACTTCTGTCCCTTTATGGGTTTTAATTTGAGTTGCATATACATGCACTTTTATAAAACAGAAAGAAAAACTATTTTAAAGAATAATTAACCATGCACTCATAAAAGGGTTACTTCAAAACCTTTGAAAATCTCCTTTAAGTCTAGATTAAGCTTATAATTTAGTTCCATGCCACATCAGAGTATTCAAGTGTACAACTCTACTTGGTGTTAGGATGGGTTATCTTGTAAACTGATAATCTTTTACAATTATCATCATGCATTGCCTTTAAGATACAATTGTTTTTTTAAAATACGTGAGACTCGCTTCGTTAGGATACTTGAAGATGTCATTGTAGGCCTCCAATCTTCACCTTACTAGGTTGTAATACTTTACAATTGAACTTATTTCGACAATGTGAGCGCATTAAGGTTTCTTTAAACCTCTGGGAGGTAGAAATCAGCTCTTCTCACACAGAAATAAGCATATTAAAATATCTCGAATTAAAAACCTAAGAATGAGAAGAAAGAACATGGAGTAGTCATCTTCTGCTGGCGGTTGGAACTCGAAAAATGGCAACAGTAACCAGTGTTTCCACAAGGGCGACTTTATTTTTCCCTTTTTTTAGCGGATTAATTAATTTTTCCCGTTTTCGAAAACCGTTTTTCCAGAAATTATCCCCGCTAAATTCTAACCGACGGCACTTATGTTAAAATCGCGTGCGCCTCAGAAATTATTATTTTTTTCCCAAATGTGGACTAAATGATGACGATTTTCATTCCGCATTTAAGTTTAAGGAGGCCATAAATGGTATAATAACCTTATCCGTTCCTTTTTTCAGTTTTAATAGATTTTAAACTACCAACAGTCATTTTTAAAATCACCATCAATGTCTGAAGAATTTCCAACACTTTAGTTATCAATTTTGGAAAAGGAACTGCTTTTTTTGAGAGGTGACTCCACAGCGGAGTGATATTGATATCTTGACGCAAACTATTTTCTATGTTCCTGTGAAAAATTCCATCTATAAAATTAATAACATTAATACAAACTTTACAATACCTATTTAAATGATTGAAAATATACCTTCTCTGCATGAATAATCTCCATCAGAGTTAATAAAACTCTATCAGAAGCGTAAATGGGCATTCTGGTTGGAAAATTTTCTTCAACCACTTTCACAAGTCTACTGAAAAGTCCCATACACTTTAGTCCCGTTAAACTATTAATGGTAGATGCTGTTAATACTCCACGGTTTGCTGAAATTTTACATACGTGATCTTCTAAAGTATTAACATTTATGCCTTTATCATATGTAATAATGGATGCCTCATTTCCAGTACTTTTGTCAATCAATCTTTTAGGAGAGTCTTGCTTATGTAAGTCATCAGTAAAATCTTGACGTTCACCAATATCATGTTCTAAAATTTCTAATATAAATATATTCACAGCAGGTGTCTCTTACGAGAGAAGTATACAGCCTGGTCATTAAAATGTAATGTACCTTCGCATACACAATACGCTTGTCAATAAATGCGAATTTTTCCCAAACTATTTTTATTCCAGAATGTGTATTGTAAAAAAGGCGGGAGCTAATAACATTGCCATTATACTTATCTCATAACAGAATATTATATACTTGTGGTAATACCATCCATACATGGGCAAAACCTCCGGAGGGCTTCGAGGGCACCATTGAAATTAACGTTATGCCCTTCGTTCTCTCCGGTGGTTTGCCCACGTATGATAGCTGATTACCTAAGAAGGAATACATCTTAACTAAAAGTTTTGCAAAATTCAAGTTGACATTTTTTTATCTATAATATGGGGAAAAAACTCGGACCTTGAAAAACTAAGTCTTGAGAAAGGTTAAGCAAAGATTTACAATAGCGTTGGAGGTATGATGTATTTCATCTCGAGTAACAACCTATCCACATGTAAATTACCTTCATTTAGACAAGTTGACTCTTTTGTTTCAGCTCTTATTCCATAGCGTTTAATTCTCTTTTTGGCAGCTGCAGATTCATTCTTATCAAATTTACGAAGTGGTAAGTTCTTTGAGGGTACAGCTAAAGGCCTCAGTCGAGGAGGATATTTTAAATATTCTGAATAGTAGATAAATATTAACATAAATTTATAATGAACGCGAAAGAAAGTTGAATTACCTTTATGTTCTGATTCCGGCAAGGCTTTATAATCTGTATTGTCAAAGTGAGATGAACAAACAACCATTGCCTTGGTATGCTAATCTCCCATTTTTTGGGCTAATTTTTCCATTTTGGGGAACAAATGGAACCTTATTCCTTCCATTGTTACTACACCCATAAACACAACAGTACTTCACCATTATTAAATTATCCGTAAACTTTGTTTCTAATTTACAATTATCCATACGGGCCTACGGAATTGTTTACTCTAGATCGCGCCATCTTGGAGGGTTCGTAGCGCTACCTATCGAAACTTTAGGTTGCGAATACAGAAAACGTCGACGGCGACTTCTGGCTCCAGAATGAACAAATTTTAATAACGTTTTTCAAAACTTTACTTTGCGTTAAAAAATCGCAAGAGGCGTTTAACTTTTCTATTATTAATTAACTTAAATATTACTTAGAAAATATTTTACAAAAAATTACACATTACGCGATAATAATTGAAATTCCAAAGTTCCGCGCAATTCTTCCCATTCCATAACATGGCTACGAATTTTCTCAAGGGGGGCTACACTAGCGCCATAAAACGATGTGAGAAGTTTTTGAACTAATTTCCCATACGCGATTTTCGTACGATCGCTAAAGGATTGTTTGAATGACTTGCAAACTCAACCCGAAAAAATTATATTGTCAGATGATGTTTTGAACATTCTTGAAGTATTTGAAGATGTGAAAATCAAAGACAGAAGTTATTACAAATGACAAATACACAGAGTTATAAATAACGATTTATTTTCCATGTGTTTCAAAGTAGAGGTACTGACTATACCAAGAACCCATGGATGACCCAATAACAGAGGAAAGGAAATTTTGCTGGATCGCCTCCTAATCGATTTTTTTAGAGAGGCAGAGCTTGAGTCTGCTTCCATTATATATAGATTACAGTTTTCTACACCTATTTTCTACTTTCATTGCTTCCATTCTCGTCTCTTTTCCTATACAATTTTAATTGTTGTTGAAACGCTCTGCATTATTGGGGGAATGCCACGAGTGATATTTGATGTCTTTTAGTTTTTCCCAAATTCAATCGAAAATTGCAACCGAATATAGCTCCTCAACCGTTGGCGGTAGAGCAATAGCAATGATACTTTCTAAATATGAATCGACCACCCTGAATCTGAATATAACAGTTTCAGGGGCGTAACTCCGTTATTTGAAAAGTTGTCAAAAATGACCTCTGGCTTTTCCGCCGTAGCTATTATCGCTTTGCAAAATACGACAACTCCACGTGAAAGGAAATAAAAAAGTATTAAAAATTGCTTTGGTTTCATTTTTCTATCACCTACACGTTTCAAGAAAAGTTAAGATAAATGCAAAAACTCCCTTTGTCGGAGCCTTTTGTAACAGACTGTTCGTTGTATAACCACTGAAGTGACTTATGATCAGTCACGACAGTAAACGGTAAGCTTTCCAAAAACTATCGAAATTTTTTGACGCCCCAATGAATAGCTGAACACTTTTTTTCCTTAGTAGTATATCGCTGTTCCGCAGAAGTCTGCTAGCGTATGCTAACGGAACCTCAACGCCGTCCTGCTTTTGGATAAGCATCGCGGACACTCCCAGGTCCGAAGCATACGTGGTCAATATACACGGAGAATCTGATCTATAAGTTGAAAGTAAGCGAGCGCGATATATCGCTACCTATAGCATTTCGAACGCACGTTGTTGCTAGGTTCCCCAACGGAAAGGAGCATTTTTAAGTTTAAGCTTATTCAGTGGCTCTGCGATCTGCGAATACCGTGGAATAAAACGGGAATGCCACCCAGTGAGCCCCAAACAGCGTTGAACTTGTTTTACATTACGAGGCTCAGGAAATTTTTCAATAGCCTCGAATCGGGATTTGTCTCTTTGAATCCCTGTCTCATTGATGATGTGTCCTAAAATCTTAGCTTCTTTTTTAGCGAATTCGCATTTCTCTATTTTTATGGTTAAGCCGGTATTTCTTAATTGGGATAACACATACTCCAGAATTTTTAAATGCTGATCCCATTCCTCGGACACAACTAGTATGTAATCCAAATAAACATTCACATGTTAACAAGCTCCGTCACGAAATAATTCGTCCTCTAATCTTTGGAACGTTGACGGGGCGTCATTAAGCCGAATGCCATTACGTTAATTTGGTATTTGGCAGATTCCGTAACAAAAGCGGTTTTGGACGCGCTATTGGGATGCATTTCGATTTGCCAATAGCCAGACCTTAAATCAAGCGCGGTTATAAAATTAGCCTTTTTCATTCTACATAGCATTTCCTCTATTCGTGGAAGGGGATATGGATCTTTTCGTGTTATTTTATTTAATTTTCTATAATCCACGCAAAAGCGAATTTTCCCACATTTTTGATACACTAATATTACCGGAGATGCCCACGGACTTATAGAGGGCTTAATCATTTGGTCTATCAACATCTGTTCAATTTGCCGTTCTATATCACGCCTCTTTTTCTCACCGCCGGCGCGTCTTTCGTAGTAAACTAGACTGGTTTTTCCCTCTTTTCTAGAGAAGACTTCGGGAAATCTATATAAAAGTGTTTTTAATTCCATACGCCGGTGGTATGGAAGAGAGCTCTGATTGACCGCCTTTTTTATATCGTCTTTAACAAGGGAGAGGGTCCCTCTTGCGGGTCTCCCTTTTGCTAATGTGATCTTTAGATTTAATAGGGTACAAGTTCCTAGACCGAAATCTAACATTGCCGATCTCTTTTTCAGGAAGTCTCGACCCAAGATGAAATCGCATAGGAGGGAAGGGACTAATAACAATTCTTGCTGAAACTGTCGACCTTGAATGTGAAACGCTACGTTGGAACAACCCTTCCTTAACGTGTAACTTCCATCCCTGAATATTATACACTCTATTTCTTCTTGAGTCGGTAGCTCAAGCTTGCTAGAAGTCTGTTCCTGGATTTCCCGCCATTGCTCTAGGCTCATAAACGAGACATCTGCCCCGGAATCTTATCAAGCAATGCGAGAACCATGAACAAAATCGACTTGGATAGCAATAGGTGGGTCAACCGAAGGTCTTCGTAATACTCATATACTCTTCGCGGGCCGTTGTTTGGTTCGGGAGGGCGGTGCCCGTTTTTTCGCCCCCCCCACTTCAGTTTGAAGCTTTAGGTGAGGGACAATTGGTAGCAATATGTCCAAGTCCGTTACAATTGTAACATCGAACTTTGGAACTGCTGACTCGGTTTTCCATACTTGTAATAGTTTTTTCTTTATACGGAGTTGTTTCTCCTGTAGGCTTAAACGAGGTTTTTTCAGACCTATTTAAATTTGACGTAGGTGTCTCTCTATTGTTAGGCCTATTCGTTTCGAATTTTTTATAATTTTTTTTTATTATTTTTGCGGTCGTAACTTGACTTGTTTTCAGGCGTGTCGCTATTATTGACTGCTTTTATCGCAGCTTCTATTTGATTACATTTCAGCTGCAGGGCTGCTAGTGTGAGAACACACGTCGTTACCAGTTGTATGCTAATTTCTGGTCGTACATTTCATTTTAATATGGCTATCAGCGCCTTATCTGGTTGCGGATAGGGCAACTGCTGATTTAACTGACAAACTGAAGTTATTGGAGAGGACCGAAATTTTTAAAAGCTATTTTCCTTAACGTGAGGATATGAAAATTCATCGGACTCTCGCCCCCTTTAGTTCCTACCAAACATTGCACTATAGAATGATGGGTACCTACTAGTTGCGATGTCGATAGTGGAGTCATAAGGGCGCGAAACTTTAAATCGGCGATTAAGAAAGGTACGATATGGAAAATGCATTTAGTAAAAGATACCTATAGCGGTCTTGTAACTTAGGTTCATTTACTTCTGGTTTTAATAAAGTTTAAATACTTTACACTCAAAATACAGGTTTTCCAGTGTAATAGTAAAAACTATTTGTTGCAACCTTAAAAACATCTAAATATTAAACCAAAAAGAGATGCAATAATACTCAGTTGACTTAGCACCAACCAGATAAATTAGAATTACACGAAAACATGTTTTCGTTTAATGGTAATATCTTTGGTTAATGTATTTGCAGGAACTATTTCGGGTGGTTTCTTAGGTTGCAACTAGGTATTCAGATATTTTTAGTTCTTCTTTTCTTTTTAGATGTTTGTGATATTCAGCTGTTCCTAAAGTGTGGTGCCAAACGGATACCTCCTGTTTTTGGCCACCTTCTCGAATAAACAATGAAAAACCGAAATTAATTAAATAAATGGCAAAACCAGAAATGGATTGGCAGTTACGATGGAAAAATTATATATAAGACAGGTAAGTTTTCTACTCTAATTTTCTTTTAACATTTGTAGGGCTGCCCTATATTAGCAAATATTTTCAATTTAATTTCTTTTTTAAGCTCATTATGGTCGAGCTCGTGAGAAACTTAAGAAGTCGCAGTTCACCTCTTATTTAGGAAGTTAATTAGAGCCAAGGAAACACAAGCGACGAAGGCTCCCAATATAAAAGTACAGTCCTTCACCTGAAATTACAGCAAATCTGATGGTTTGTTTATTTCCTATACGCAATTTAATTATGAAATGGTGTGCTAACTAATATTTATTTTATCTCCTCAATATATATCTAAGATGAGCCTTTGGTGTCCGTGAAAAACGTAAAATCTATAAAGCAAGGAAGTTAATAAAACTGCCAACGCCTCCCCCTGTGCCTTTAAATAAAGGTATGTTTATTTGATTTGTTCAATGTGCTTGGCTAGTATAGCACCAATGTTATCTTGTTTGATGAACATTTGTGTTACCTTATAAATAAAACTTATTATTGTCCATGGTGCTTAATATGAAATAAAATTTTGTTAAAAGACGAATACTCATGGAGTTTGTTATTTCAAAATTTGAATAAATTTTTTTCTTAACAGGAGCTTTCGAGCTCGAGTTTGTTATTTCAAAATTTTAATAAATTTTTTTCTTAACAGGAGCTTTCGAGCTCGAGGCTCTTTATCAACTGTTGATAAAGAGCCTCGAGCTCGAAAGCTCCTGTTAAGAAAAAAAATTATTAAAATTTTGAAATAACAAACTCCATGAGTATTCGTCTTTTAACAAAATTTTATTTCATATCATTTGTGTTACCTTCTTTAATTACAATTTTTAAACTCGAGCTTAGATCTGAGAAGGGCATGTTTATGTGTTTCGCGTTGGTGCTGCCAAGTTAGTCATTGTAAATCTAGCAAATTTATTGCCAAAACCTGAGATGGATGAAGGAATAACTTCAGCTGCAGGCCGCGATGAAGCAATTATAGCTTCAAAAGATGGAGATGATTTTAACTTAAAGGTTACTGGCGATAATTCACCTTCAGATGACCTACGGATTTGGCCTGCCAAAAATAATTATCCAAGACGCTCGCCATTGTTAAATGAAGAAAGTAATGTTTTTACTATTTCATCTACTATTTTAACTGAAAAAAGAAACGAGGCGTCAACTAAGTTCAATGATAATTTATGTGATGTGTCAAAACAGGGCAATGAACAACTACATGTAGGATGCCATTTATCCAATGAACAGCTTTCAACTTCTTCGGAAATTGAAGATTCCGAAGATATTTTGAGACATGATCGTGACGACAAAGCTTATAGACGAAACCCTGTAAACACGTGCAATAGAGGAAACGGTGCCTTCAACAAACCCAAGCTAGACAAGTGTCTTTGAAGAAAAGTGTTAAATTTTATCAAATAAAATTGGAGCTTTTAAAACTTTTAACTCCAAAGCTAAAACACTTAAAATTCGTGGCCAAAACTGTATTATGAAAAATGCAATAGAGGAAAGAGGTAACAAGCCCTTCTCACCATCAAAAGTGAGGAAAAATAAAAGCCTCAAAAAATTTTTACCATCAAAAGATAGTCTAAGGATGACTTCTCCATCGAAGGAAACGAATCAGCCCAAAGGTTTCTATAATATTCACCATTTTACCATTTAAGTAAAGACGCAGGGATAAATTCTTTAAGCAATTACACAAGGAGACGTGAATTATCAAAACCAGGGTCAGGTAATAATAAACATAATCTCGAGTCGTCAAATATCAACCACCAACCCCGAAAATTTGAATTCGGTAATTTTAATTAAAAAAGCATTGCTTAAAGAAATAATATTTTCGGAGTTTATAACTGCAACCTCTAAAAATCTATTTCCAAGTAGAAGTGTACTTTCAAAAGGTAGTAATATGACTCTGCCAGGCCAACGATTTTGTGTTACTAGGGTTAGTGCTTCTGAATTTGCTTGTTTATTACCAGGGCGGTAAATAAGTTCGTAGTCGTAGGCGGCCAAAAGTTAACTCTAACGAATGACTCATGAGGAGACCATCTGTGGTAATGGCTTGGTTAATCTTAACAACCCCAAAAGCGGTTGTGATCCGTGAAAATTTGAAATTTCCGACTTTAGAGGTATTGGTAAAATTTCTTTACCACAGCCACTATCGCCAATGCCTCTTTGTCAGTTTGACTGTAGTTTCTTTCGGTCTTTGTCATAGTAAGCAACGGGTGCTTCTTGACCATCAGAAAGTTGGTGACCCGAAACAGCGCCTAGACCGTATGATGAGGCATCTCAAATTAGGTTTAATGGCAGATCTTGGTCATAGTGAATCAACAGATCGTCATTCTGTAAAAGTGCCTTAGCTGCTTCGAAAGCGATTTGGTGCTGTTTAGTCCACGACCAGGATGTATCTTTTTCCAAGAGACGATGTAGCGGTTCGAGGGTATCGGATCCATTTTTTAAGAAACAGCCATACCCACTTGTAAATAGTGTATATTTTTAAGAGTCCACTGGACCCGGACCCCTCCGCCAATCTATTTTTTCGACGAGTCCAGGACTCTTCCCTCTTTCTTCACCCTCCCCCTCGTTTAAATGTGTCCTTTAATCTGTCTTTTACTCCTCCATTTTATATTCGAAAATAAAAGTCACTTAACCGGGCTAACCCTTTTTGTAATGAAATTGTAAAGGAGACAGTCAGAAATCAAACTACAGAATTATATTATTTTTTATTCCCAACATCAAAGTTTACATATTTTCATAAATAATCGTGATCGGGTAAATTAAAATGCTTATAAATATTATCAATATTAATGAAACCATCGCTAAAATGGTCGTCGATATGCGTAGTTACTTGATTTGAGGGCGATTTGGAGTTATAAATCGGATTTTGCTATTTTCGAGAATGAGGATGACGCTCTTTATTACTAAGCCATAAGTTAATTGATTGCGAAGGGTTGAGCATTTTAATTGATGGTCCTAATTCTTTTATAGTCGTAGCTGTATTTAGATTTGCTTAGTTCAAATTGAACCTTTTCCTAGACTTGACATCGTTCATTCAACAAAATCGTCTTTCCACGGCGGCCGAACTAGGACAAATTAATTGCATCATATAAAAAAGACACCGAATGCCTCTGAAGCGTACAGAGGTCTCCTTTAAGACCTTGAAAAAGTGTTCTATTAAATTTTTCGCATGATATTTTAGCGTTCTCTGGAAATGAATGGTCAACTGTATTTTTAAATGCCTGCCATTGTTGCAACAAACTCTGTTCGTAGTCGGGCATGAGTATCTATATGCAACGCGTTTTGAAATTTTTAATGTTTAGGCTTAGTTTCTCTTTTCGATTTGATAGTCGCCAGCCAGATTTCCCGCACGGTACTGATGAGTTCCAAATAGAACGAAACCGGTCTACCGTTGGAATTTCTGGCTATTTTATTTATTTTTAATTTAGTTTATTACTCGATGATCTATTTGATCCGAGTTTCGCGTTGCTCGAAGACCAATCGGTACGTGTTATTAGTAAGTTTTTAAATTTCTTCAAATTTGTTTAGGATTTAGCTATATTATCCCTTTTAATTATGGACTTATCTACTTTTTCGCGTATTTTATCATCCTTCTCACAGTCCATAGGTGTTTTCTTCTAACTTAACTTATCGTATATACTATTCTCCACCACACTCCCCCCCTTTTCGGCTTTCCGTTGCTATATGCAACGCGTTTTGAAATTTTTAATGTTTAGGCTTAGTTTCTCTTTTCGATTTGATAGTCGCCAGCCAGATTTCCCGCACGGTACTGATGAGTTCCAAATAGAACGAAACCGGTCTACCGTTGGAATTTCTGGCTATTTTATTTATTTTTAATTTAGTTTATTACTCGAAGATCTATTTGATCCGAGTTTCGCGTTGCTCGAAGACCTATCGGTACGAGTTATTAGTAAGTTTTTAAATTTCTTCAAATTTGTTTAGGATTTAGCTATATTATCCCTTTTAATTATGGACTTATCTACTTTTTCGCGTATTTTATCATCCTTCTCACAGTCCATAGGTGGTTTCTTCTAACTTAACTTATCGTATATACTATTCTCCACCACATTCCCCCCTTTTCGGCTTTCCGTTGCTATATGCAACGCGTTTTGAAATTTTTAATGTTTAGGCTTAGTTTCTCTTTTCGATTTGATAGTCGCCAGCCAGATTTCCCGCACGGTACTGATGAGTTCCAAATAGAACGAAACCGGTCTACCGTTGGAATTTCTGGCTATTTGATTTATTTTTAATTTAGTTTATTACTCGAAGATCTATTTGATCCGAGTTTCGCGTTGCTCGAAGACCTATCGGTACGAGTTATTAGTAAGTTTTTAAATTTCTTCAAATTTGTTTAGGATTTAGCTATATTATCCCTTTTAATTAAGGACTTATCTACTTTTTCGCGTATTTTATCATCCTTCTCACAGTCCATAGGTGGTTTCTTCTAACTTAACTTATCGTATATACTATTCTCCACCACACTCCCCCCTTTTCGGCTTTCCGTTGCTATATGCAACGCGTTTTGAAATTTTTAATGTTTAGGCTTAGTTTCTCTTTTCGATTTGATAGTCGCCAGCCAGATTTCCCGCACGGTACTGATGAGTTCCAAATAGAACGAAACCGGTCTACCGTTGGAATTTCTGGCTATTTTATTTATTTTTAATTTAGTTTATTACTCGAAGATCTATTTGATCCGAGTTTCGCGTTGCTCGAAGACCTATCGGTACGAGTTATTAGTAAGTTTTTAAATTTCTTCAAATTTGTTTAGGATTTAGCTATATTATCCCTTTTAATTATGGACTTATCTACTTTTTCGCGTATTTTATCATCCTTCTCACAGTCCATAGGTGGTTTCTTCTAACTTAACTTATCGTATATACTATTCTCCACCACATTCCCCCCTTTTCGGCTTTCCGTTGCTATATGCAACGCGTTTTGAAATTTTTAATGTTTAGGCTTAGTTTCTCTTTTCGATTTGATAGTCGCCAGCCAGATTTCCCGCACGGTACTGATGAGTTCCAAATAGAACGAAACCGGTCTACCGTTGGAATTTCTGGCTATTTTATTTCTTTTTAATTTAGTTTATTACTCGAAGATCTATTTGATCCGAGTTTCGCGTTGCTCGAAGACCTATCGGTACGAGTTATTAGTAAGTTTTTAAATTTCTTCAAATTTGTTTAGGATTTAGCTATATTATCCCTTTTAATTATGGACTTATCTACTTTTTCGCGTATTTTATCATCCTTCCCACAGTCCATAGGTGGTTTCTTCTAACTTAACTTATCGTATATACTATTCTCCACCACACTCCCCCCTTTTCGGCTTTCCGTTGCTATATGCAACGCGTTTTGAAATTTTTAATGTTTAGGCTTAGTTTCTCTTTTCGATTTGATAGTCGCCAGCCAGATTTCCCGCAAGGTACTGATGAGTTCCAAATAAAACGAAACCGGTCTACCGTTGGAATTTCTGGCTATTTTATATTTATTTTTAACTTAGTTTATTACTCGAAGATCTATTTGATCCGAGTTTCGCGTTGCTCGAAGACCTATCGGTACGAGTTATTAGTAAGTTTTTAAATTTCTTCAAATTTGTTTAGGATTTAGCTATATTATCCCTTTTAATTATGGACTTATCTACTTTTTCGCGTATTTTATCATCCTTCTCACAGTCCATAGGTGGTTTCTTCTAACTTAACTTATCGTATATACTATTCTCCACCACACTCCCCCCTTTTCGGCTTTCCGTTGCTATATGCAACGCGTTTTGAAATTTTTAATGTTTAGGCTTAGTTTCTCTTTTCGATTTGATAGTCGCCAGCCAGATTTCCCGCACGGTACTGATGAGTTCCAAATAGAACGAAACCGGTCTACCGTTGGAATTTCTGGCTATTTTATTTCTTTTTAATTTAGTTTATTACTCGAAGATCTATTGGATCCGAGTTTCGCGTTGCTCGAAGACCTATCGGTACGAGTTATTAGTAAGTTTTTAAATTTCTTCAAATTTGTTTAGGATTTAGCTATATTATCCCTTTTAATTAAGGACTTATCTACTTTTTCGCGTATTTTATCATCCTTCTCACAGTCCATAGGTGGTTTCTTCTAACTTAACTTATCGTATATACTATTCTCCACCACACTCCCCCCTTTTCGGCTTTCCGTTGCTATATGCAACGCGTTTTGAAATTTTTAATGTTTAGGCTTAGTTTCTCTTTTCGATTTGATAGTCGCCAGCCAGATTTCCCGCACGGTACTGATGAGTTCCAAATAGAACGAAACCGGTCTACCGTTGGAATTTCTGGCTATTTTATATTTATTTTTAACTTAGTTTATTACTCGAAGATCTATTTGATCCGAGTTTCGCGTTGCTCGAAGACCTATCGGTACGAGTTATTAGTAAGTTTTTAAATTTCTTCAAATTTGTTTAGGATGTAGCTATATTATCCCTTTTAATTATGGACTTATCTACTTTTTCGCGTATTTTATCATCCTTCTCACAGTCCATAGGTGGTTTCTTCTAACTTAACTTATGGTATATACTATTCTCCACCACATTCCCCCCTTTTCGGCTTTCCGTTGCTATATGCAACGCGTTTTGAAATTTTTAATGTTGAGGCTTAGTTTTTTTTTCGATTTGATAGTCGCCAGCCAGATTTCCCACACGGTACTGATGAGTTCCAAATAGAACGAAACCGGTCTACCGTTGGAATTTCTGGCTATTTTATTTCTTTTTAATTTAGTTTATTACTCGAAGATCTATTTGATCCGAGTTTCGCGTTGCTCGAAGACCTATCGGTACGAGTTATTAGTAAGTTTTTAAATTTCTTCAAATTTGTTTAGGATGTAGCTATATTATCCCTTTTAATTATGGACTTATCTACTTTTTCGCGTATTTTATCATCCTTCTCACAGTCCATAGGTGGTTTCTTCTAACTTAACTTATCGTATATACTATTCTCCACCACACTCCCCCCTTTTCGGCTTTCCGTTGCTATATGCAACGCGTTTTGAAATTTTTAATGTTTAGGCTTAGTTTCTCTTTTCGATTTGATAGTCGCCAGCCAGATTTCCCGCACGGTACTGATGAGTTCCAAATAGAACGAAACCGGTCTACCGTTGGAATTTCTGGCTATTTGATTTATTTTTAATTTAGTTTATTACTCGAAGATCTATTTGATCCGAGTTTCGCGTTGCTCGAAGACCTATCGGTACGAGTTATTAGTAAGTTTTTAAATTTCTTCAAATTTGTTTAGGATTTAGCTATATTATCCCTTTTAATTATGGACTTATCTACTTTTTCGCGTATTTTATCATGAGTATCTTCATCTTTTGTATAAAAAAATTTATTTCATCGACTCCGAATTTCTAGATGGACTGTTCACTTTTTTCTAGCCAATGGCGAATATCCAAAATCTTCAAATTAATTAGTTATAAAGAACTATTTGCTATCATTGCCAACACGTTTTTTGACACTAAAGTAGTTATGGTTTCTACTTCTTTAAGAAAATTTTAGAATTTTCAAGGTCGAAGTATATTTTGACGTCTTTATGACTTCCGGTTATAAGTTCTTTAGATACATTCTTCACGAAATCCCCTCCGTCTTTCTCTAACTCTACTAGTTGTCCAGCCAAAACATCAAGCTCTATCATAGCTTCGTATGGAAGCAGTTGATTTGATTGGAAACGCTCAGGGGTTCTTTAAAGAAGATAATAAAAATCAGCAAAGAAAGCCAAAGAGGAAATAAATGAGGAATAAAGAATTAACGATAAAATTTTCTTTGCCTTATTCCGGGTTTGGGCTACTTTTTCTTGTGACCCAATTATTTCTAAATGTTTAACTACGGCTTTCCAATTTTTAAACACAACTTTTAAACAACGGTGGTGGTGCATGACCCATCTTGTCCAGGGAGGAAAACGCAAATTTTTCAATGTCTTCTTCGAGCTCCTGACTAACCATCTTAAGATGCTCAGATTGTTTCGGTGAATTTGTACAAAAATTATAAAATTTCCCTTTTATTTCAAACAACCATTCGAAACACTGTGTATCTCATTCCTTGTCATTTAATATGTTTTTTACGAAAAGCTCTAATTAATGGGCGAGACAATGAATGGATATTAAATATGGGCAATTTTCGCGTATAAGCTTAAAAAGACCGTTGTCTTTCCCCTAGTATACTGAAACACCATCGGTTGTTATAGCTTAAAGTTTTTTAAATGGTTCTTCTACTTTATTTTCATGAAAAAACCTTGCATAATTTGAGCTGAGCCACTTTTAATGAGTGCAAATTATTTGGTTTCTTTTTTCCGTTAGAAAATAACGACACAAACAATTTCGTGGGACTCGAGTGACCTATCCGTTGAGCCATCTAATACTATTCCGAAATATTTATTTTGTTAATCACATCTTGTGTTAATGAAATGGCTGTTTATTAAGAAATTTCAGGAACTACATTATGATGCGATGTATATCTAGATCCAAATTCTAAACCATTTGCTTCTTGAAGTGCGCATAAATTTGGAAATTGATTGAAGGAAGTACTAGACTTTTCATTATAATAGACTGTGCGAAATAATTTTTCTATTTTCATTTTTCATCCAATTTAAGAATAAGGTTTCTTATTTGTTTTTCTGGATTTTTCGAGAGTTTATCTTTTTCTGAATAGGTTTGGTCGCCAGAAGTTAGTTCGTGTCGTTTGAAAGTAGAAATTCGGTAGTTTTTGCTGCTTTTGACCATGGTACTGACTTTTTCTTCCGGTGTAGTATCGTTTTTTTGACAAACTTTACAAATTATATTACCGTTTTCGAGGCAATCTACCTCTTCCAGGATAACAATTTTTTTTCTCTTCTTTATATCCAATTTGTCTGAGTTTGATACATTTAAAGCTAATGCTGAGGTAGAAGCCGTAGCACTTGGTACACCTTCAACTTCAAACTTGTCGGTTGAAACGCAAGTTGCCATATTCTTGTTGATTTTATCAAATCCAGAAGTTGAAGTTGAATTATTTTTTCAAGATCTTCGTTATTTGAAGCGACGAAATTTTCTTTTTCTATTTCGGTAGATTTCGATCCTTTAAGCAACGTTTTCAATTACGATATTTTTCAGGCTTTTCGCTTTTGCTTTTTTGAATCGCTTTTATTTCAAAATAAGCCTATATCAAATCCAATTAGACAAAAAAGCCGATAGAAAAGGTTCTCGTGGTTGGTTTTGACGCAAAAGCGTGATTTTTGTTCGGAAAAATCGTGATTGATTTATCACATTGATTATACCAGATATCGAGTTTCATCAGGGTTTATTAAGTGAGAAACCGGAAGAAATATTTGATAGTTCTATAAATAACTTGCTCGTTCTCGACGATCTATCTCAAAGTTGTTTAAATAACGCGTACGTTTCGGAATTATTTCGTGTTGGTAGTCACCACTTAAATTTAACTATATTATTCTTAACCCAAAATGTTTTTGGTCAAGGTCGAGCGGCTCGCGATATTAGCTTGAACTCATCCTATATCGTTCTATTTAAGAGTCCGCGTGATCCTAGTCAGATTAAATGTCTCAGTCGACAAGTATTTCCTAATAACCCAAATTTTCTAAGTACTGTGTACAATAATGTAACTGCTTACCGACCCTATTCTAATATTGTTTTAGATTTAAATCAAGAAACACCAGAACAAAGTGCGAACAAATTGCTTATTTGAAGAGGGCCCAATGATAACTTTTCTAGAGTAATGGTGACGGGTTTAAAAATAATGTTTAAAAAAAAATTTAATCTGTTAAATATATTCTATAAAAAATATGTGAAAATGTTTTCATTGTATAAATTCTGTGTGTTTTTGAATAAATTTGAATGTATTTATAAAATTGTTTCATTACGTAAGATGACTTGGCCACGAGCGATACGGGAACATAAACCTTATTTAACGCTCATTAAAAAAGGCTTCCCCCAGTCAGCGCAAATTTTTAATTAAAAACGCTAGTCCCGAACAATTAAACTCTATTTCTAATATTTGTCTTAATATTACCCGGGGGGCGCTACCTGTAGGCGCAAATAGGAAAAAAATATTACAGCGCTATAAAGCGTGCATCAGAAAACTTGCTCGTAAAAATTTAACCGACTTAAACCGTCGAAAAATTCTAATATCTCAGCGAGGCGGATTCTGGGGTGCAATTCTCGGTTCATTAATTCCCGTGTTTCTTAACCGTATTATTAATCGATGAAAAAATTCGTTTTAGTCCCCGCTGATAGCTATTTTAGCGATACGGCCAAATTAATAGACATTATTCAAAATCAAATGAAAAGTATCATAAATAAACCGATTAAAGTAGGGAGTAAGGAGGATACGTTACGAGAGTATTTAACTATGCTTCAAAGGTACTTTAAAATTAAAGAATTTCAAGGAGTTCCCGCCGTTCGTTTAGAGCCCCCACCGATGCCTCCTCCATCGAATACATTAGCTCCTCTTCTCGCAACGGCGCAGATTATACGGCCCGTGGCCCCTCTTCTCGCACCGGCGCAGATGATACGACCCGTAGCTACACCAACAAATTCTCCGAGAAATGTCTCTCGCGGTTCCCCCGTTTCACCCAGTACTACGTTGATTTCTCCCGATCCGATTCCCGTTTATCTACACGCGGAACCGAGACCCTCTCTTCGACCTACTCCCCCAGTCCCGGCGTTTCTACCGGATCATTTGATAGCGGAGTCAACACCGAATATTCCCGAAGCCGTCCACGAAGCACTCCGTCGCGAGTTTGATCCTCTTTCAAGTAGTACACCACGCCGTTCCGAAAGTACCAGTAACATAAGGAACCTCTTCAATACGTCTGAAGGCGCGAGGGGTACTACACGAGACAGCGACGCAACGTACAGGCCATCCTCTGAAAGCGTGGAGAATTTATCGGAGGCTGTGTCTCTACCATTTTCGGATAAAGATTTACAAACGAATGAAAGGCACGTGAAGAGGAGACTAAATGTTCGCAAACCTTATCCGACACCTAAAAACAGACGTCGCGCATTAAGCCCTCTCAAAAAATGGAAAGATTGATACAATAAAAATGTATTGATTACAATATTTATTTTCGTGATTCATTAAATGCAGACACATATTCCATAACGAGATTATGTCATTGATATATAGAGTATCATTATACATATCTAATATTTCTCTATAAGTTTACCCCGTACATTTACATACGATATAAAATAAACAATGCGCACCGCATGTTTCCGAGTCAATCGATTGGATAATATTTTTATTATATACCCACTTTTTAGCTAAATGACCCAAGTTAAAATTGTACGTAACAGGTGAATTTCCAAACGAACAGAAAAATTCTCCCTTTCCCGATTCAATAAACACAGCGACCCAATGAGAACCTGGTTCCGTCGAATCGTCCGTATTTATAATAAAACAATACGTTTTCTGTTTCGGCGGTTTTTTGGGAATCGCGTCTTTGGAAATTGTACCAATATAAAATGGGCGCGTTCTATAATCACATTTCAAAAATTCATCAAGCTGATTAGTATTCATGATAGAATCTTTTGTAGTTCTTCGGGATAGAATGAACCCAAGATGACTTGTTTATTTTGATCTTGTATGACGTAAACAGGACGAGGTCTATTAATCACTCTCTTAATAGTAAACACTTCCTTCAACCAGTATCCCTTGTAGCCTTTAGTAAACGCTTTCGGGGCTTTTGTTAATCGAACACGTTCACCGACTTTGAATTTGGCTTTTTCCCTAATTGATTTTTTACCGTAAAGATTTTTCCAAACTAAATGCTCATTATCAACCGTTACTTCACACGGTTTGAACCCGGTCGACCTGTGTACACTGTTATTATACGATCTAACAATTTTCGGTAAATTCTCAATAAAATTTGGTTTCTTAGTTTTAGTAATTAAACGATATATTTTGTTCTCGAGAGTTCTATTAGCGCGTTCTACGATTCCGCATTTTATGTCCCCGTAACTTACAAAATGTTTTATATCGTTCTTTTTTAAATAATCCTGTACGGTCTTATTAAGAAATTCCTTCCCTTGATCCGTATTAATTTTCATGGGTTTATTAACTTTGTGAATTTTTTAGCGCCTGTAGAACGTCTTTCCCGCTCTTTGTTTTCAAAGGTAACGCGGATAAAAAGCTTGATAAAACGTCAATGTTAACTAAAATATAATTATAATCCGGTTTCAACTCGTCCAAAACTATTAAATCCATTTGATGAATTTCATTCAGTGACGTCACATATGTTGGTGTACGAGCAAATTTAAGCTTTCGGTCTCTATGCAACGTATAGGAGTAGAATATAACTAAATATGAACCATTTTTTCCAAGATGGCCGCCAAAACAACCCCCCCCCCATCCCCCCAAAATATTTTCAAAAACAAAAATCGAAAAACATATTTTTCTTTTCAATCTCAAATTTCACCTTGAAGATGATCTTTGACCTCGACGCCTGACACCTGTCCACAACCACTAAGCCTCGGTCTATCTAATCAACAAGTTTGGTCACGATCGGACAAGGTCGGCCCGAGATATGGGTGGTAATATGTGATCCCCCCGATTACGTCAACTTATTTACTTTTGGTGTCATTTTTTTCGTTTTTTCGTTTTTTCGCCGTTTAAAATGCTAATTAGTTATTTGCGAGATGCAGAAACCTTCGCTTTATATCCTTGGCAACGTTTGGCCACACCCAATCACGTGATATCCAACTTACCCCTGTTGAAAATTAAACTTTATTTACTTTTTGGAAATAAATAAATAAACAATCAATACATAGTTTGCATCCCTACGTCATCAATGACGCAGTTCCAAGTATAGATATAAGAACCAAGAATAAATATTTAATTTGAGCTAGAATGAACTATACCTCCATTTTGCCTGTGTAGATTTCTTAGTAAAACGGGAGGGTTAACAGTTTCAATCGTCTGTTTGCGGATTTTAATTATTTTCAAATGATTAGGAAATTAGTTTCACGTTAAAAATGGTTATCTGCCTGGTTAAAAATTGTTCGAGTAGTTCAATTACCAAGGGAGAGCGAAAATTGTTTATTTGATAGCGAAGGTAATTGTAAAAAGGATGACCGCAAAGGCCTAACTTTGATAAGCCCTTATGTATAACCCCGGTCGAAATAAAATACAATTTAACTTACCCTGTCGAAATAAAATACATATTTTAAAACACAACAAATAGGCCTGATTGTTCAATATCCACCCAATAACTTATGTTTTACCCCTGTTGAAATGAAACTTTATTTACTTTTGGAGATAAATAAATAATACAATAACGACATAATAAACAATCAATACATATTTTAAAAACACAGCAAATTACAATGAATAAAAGCGGTATTTATTTAAGTAATTGTTTGTTTTTATTTAAATAATAGGCTTATTCACTTTCAATTATTTAAACATTTTGCAATTTTTATTAAACTATTGGTTATTTAAATAAATATTGAAATATAGCCGAGCTTATTTTATTCATGGATTAATCTACTGCCGAGCACTAACTTTTGCAACTCGAAAGGCTATAATTTTACACAAATGGAGGCTGGTTAATTTTTAATAGTAGAATAATATATTCTAAAGTTGGAAAAACATTTTTAAGTTACATAATCAATAAGAATTCCAAAACCATTTATATAAAATAAATAAAAAATAATTAACTTTTTAAATTAAAAATAGCAACATTGTAGATAGAATTTTCTCTGACTATACACAGTAAACGAACGGCCGATTATTGGTGACTATATTAAAATAAAATTAAGTTTATTAATTTGAATTATTTTCAAAATTAAACATTACTTACATTGATTGATAATTTTAACTTTCTGCTGAAACACGTTACCAGAAACACGGTCTATGAAATTCTGCCGGATTGAGAGCTATATCTTTAAATTCGTAAATAAAAAACTACCTCTAGGATATAACTGGTTCAACATTGTAACCTTGTAGAAGTAATTTGATACCCACCCTTTAATTATTTTTACGTGTAAATGTTATCAACTACAATTACAGCCTTCTAAAACTAGTTTGGATTTTTCAACAATTTTCTAACAAACGATAAAATTATAAACGCAGATCACGTTTCACAAGGAAACATTCAACAGAGCCAGTGAGAAGAAAAAACTGGTTTTTACAAACAAATGCTAGATATTAATAAAATATCAATTTATAAATCCTCTAATTTGAAAAAAATTGTAAATAAAAATGAATGTTTTTAAAAACAAAGCTTATTGACAATTTACTTTTTGAAGATAATTGTTTATATTACTTAACAACTATTAATAATAATAGTAATAATAATAATAATGCTTCTTTCGCAAAAGACTAAATGTATTGGCTACCAGGATATTGCAATAAGATAAAAAAATTTACACCAATAAAATTATTTTTTAAACAATTGCAAATTAAATTATAAAATTAATAAGCATTTTAAAAATAAGACAATCTCAAAATATGTACAAACTAGCCTATTTAATTAAGAGATAATTAGTAATATGAAAAAAATTAAAGGTTGTAAAAATAGAACATTAAAAAAATTATAAATATTATAAGGATACAATTAAATATATTTATATTTACCTTAATCCGTAGAAGATATTTCTTTACTACGAAATTAGGTATCAGGTTTGAAATTCGGGCTAAAACTTGTAATTGTTAACTAGTATAATTAAATAAATATAATGATAAATATTAACTAACAAATTATTTGATATTATGCTGTTGTAATGTGTTTACGTTGTTAAAAGAGCGGTTTTATGCTGAATTTCCCTACACATTTGAACAACAGCATCATTGCTAATAATGGAATGGATTTGGTTTTGAATATAAAAATGTTTTTAAATTTAATTGTTTTCTTAATTTTACATTAACTGTGGAATTCAAAATAGAAATATTAATTGCAGAAGCATGTTCCTTAAAAAAGAGGATATTTAAATCTATTTTTTTAATTTTAAACCTTAATTAACGTGTCATTATTAATTCTGTTTAATTCACAATGCGCTTCTGATTTGATCTGTCTGTTTTAAAATTTAAATATTCAGTTTTTCATGTTTGCAGATTGAATTTCGTCAAATAAAATTAAAAAAATACTGGTAGAGATAAAAATATTAAATTAAAATTGATAAAAAGTAAATTAAATCTTATAAAGAATCTGGAGACTTTAGTTGATTGAAGAGTAGGTTGGTTTCTTCGTAGTACACCTCTGACAGGTGGCTCAAAAGTTCTTCCTCTTCTAGCAAAACGTATTCAATTAATATTTCACACATGTTTTCAATATTAATATAAAATTACTCTTTCGTGTTTATAATTTCAATTCTTAAATTACACAACTTAACAATAAAGAACCGATATCATATTAGTGTTCTTTTCGGAAATGTGGTACTGTAGAACTCAGGATTAAACTTTTTAAAGGCTTAGACTACACTACAGTAAAACCCAAAATTTATTAATAGGGCGTGAATCACCAGATATTATCTATCACACAGATAACACTTCTATTTTTTCGAGTTAAAAGTATAAGAAATAAAAGGTAATTGTCATGGTACATACATACGTCTTATTTTATTTATTATTTATTTATTTATGGTTATTTACTGTTTATTGCTTTGGAAAGCAAGTTTTCTAAAACCACCTCAATTTGTCAACCATTGGATAAAATATTTATTTGAACCGTGTTGTATTTAATAACATTTTTACATAATTTCACCGCTAGGTTTAATTATGGATTCATATTGTACCCGATTAATGTTTTTATTGCATTTATCAGAATTACGTTAACATAACATGAAATATTTGACTTGATTTCATATTGTCTCGGATATATTTTAGAATAAAATGTTTTAATTTTTATTAATTTTGTGTAAATCATTATGGATTCATATTTTACCCGATTAATGTTTTATTGCATTTATAACATGAAATATTTGACTTTATTCCATATTGTCTTCACGCGTACGGATATTTTTTTAGTATAACAAATTTGTATTTGTATTATTTTTGTTTTAAACATTTGCAGTTAAGGATATAAAAACAGATATAATTGGATTGAAAATATTGCAAGATAGTTGGAAGAGAGCAGAAAACTAGAAAGCGTGTTTACAAAAGGTTCTTTTAAACGTAACTTAGTACATTAATTAAGTATTTTTAAATATTTGAATATCGGAATTGTATTTTGTTGCATTAAAAGTAGAGTTTAGATGTTTTTCTAGTATTTTTCTATGTATTTGGATATCTGAAATATATTTTAACCGATTTAAAGTAGAGTTAAGACATTTTTGTAATAATTTCTATGTATTTGCGTATTGGAAAAGTATTTTAACGTATTAAACGCCAAATTTAGGTGTTTTTGTACTATTGTTCCACCTATATTTGCGCATTGAAATATATTCTAACGTGATGAACGTAGAGCATTTTCCGACCTTTATTTACACATTGGAAAGTTAATTTATCGTATTAAAGTTGATTAAAGAGTTTTTATAGTATCTTTCTGACTATATTTGTGTGTAAAAATTTAATTTTACCGTATTTAAAATATAGATAAGTAGTTTTTGTCTTATTTTTATAAATATATTTACATATTAAACATTTTTTTAATTTTAATTTTCCTATTTACAACACTATCTTTAATATATAAGTTTATTCCTAAATTTATAAGCTTGTTACAATTGACATATCATTTTCGACTAATCTTACAAAAATTCTTTAAGAAATAATATTTGTAATAGGAAAATCGTGGATGTTAAATTACTTGAAATACCGTAAGCCTATGTAGTATTTTTCTACCTATATTGGCATTTCGGAAATATATTTTAACGTATTGAATGTAGAGTATAGAGATTGTTGCAGTATTTTTCTTCCTACGTGACTACACCAGAAACGTCAATGTTATTCTCCTTATTAATCAAGCCGACACTGAACATATGTTTTACACTTTGTTCTACGACGTTTTAACATAAACCATTTCAATACATTCTTAACTTATTCCATACGCTATTTAAAACACATGAGATAAAGATAACGAGGAAACAAGTTGACTCTGAACAAATATGTTTTACTCTACGGGAAGGATGTTGTAAGATTAAATTCATAATGGTTAATGTGAAGTATTTTTCTACCTTTTTTGGTATTTCTTTATCTATATATGTGTATCGGAAATGTGTTTTAAAGAATCGAACGTAGAGTAAAGAGTTTTTTTAGTATTTTCTGTCTATATTTGCGTATCGGAGTTGTGTTATGTAGAAGAAGAAGGAATTTTTATATTATTATTCTACCTATTAACATATCGGAAATTTATTTTATCAAATTTAAAAAGGGATTTTAGTAGTATTTTTCTATTTATATTTTAATATTTGAAATGTATTTTAAAGTATTAAAAGCAGAATAAAGTTCCATAAGAATTAATCTTTCTCACAAGTCTTACCCATCATACATACATCTAATCTGGAATTTATGTTTAACAAATGGATGAATTCGTGTTTACAAAAGGTTCTTTTAAACGTAACTTAGTGCATTAATTAAGTATTTTTTTAAATTTGAATATCAGAGTTTTTTTTTATTTTAAAGTGTAATACCTAGAAGGATGTAAGACAATTTTTCCGAAAAAATAATATCAATTTTACAAGTATATTTAATTTCAGCTTCCGAGTTGAAAATTATCTTATAACTGTATTATTCATTTTGAATTTTTGTTTAAAAACAAAATTTGGAAAAAAGTTATGTTATCAATTTTATTCAAATAAGCAACACTCGTTAGTTGTAAACTAGATTAAGTGTTAAAAACTAAAACCCAAAATTTGTTAGTAAACCATGATTTCCAAAAATTTTCCGGTTGCTTTTTAAACGAAATACCAACAAATACCTAACTAGCGTTATATTTTGACCAACGTGTGAACAGCTCTAAAAGGAACTGCACCGAGTGTCTATATTTTACTTAAATGAATACGGCATATAATTGTACGTCTTTCAAAACTTAATGATATTTTGTAGTTTAAATTGTTTGCTCTATCAAGCGAGGATAATTTCAGAAACAGAAGAAGGGCATTAGAAAACTCACGAATCGAGCCGAATCGTTACGTTTAAGGATAAAATTAGTTCACATGGTTCGTGAGGCGGTAATTTAGAACGTTTAATTGCTTTTTAGGTCTTCAACTTTTTGTAATGGCCCGAAATTGTGGGATCCTAAACATTTCAACCTTGGCAGTAGTTTGAAGAACGTTTATATGTTTAGAAAATGACGTCTTATCGGAGACGCTTCCTATCATTATATCGATTAACACAATTTTATGGGATTTTAATCAAAATATAAAAAAACAATATTTGAATTGTTCTAATATTATTGTAATTCACACAATATTATTCGAATATACAAATAAAAAAATTCAAATAACCCAAATATAATTAGAATCTAATAAAAATATAAATATAATCAACTTTTTATTTACTTATCTTTATATCAATTGACACAATACTATTGGAATTTACTCAAAACTGTTTAAATGTTAACTAGAATATTTGAATCGACCAAGTATTATTTGAATTTATTCAATATTAATCAAATATACAAAATATTTTTTATATTTAGCCAAGATACAAGAATTTACCTAAATGTATTCTAAATTTCACAATTTAATACGAATTCAAGTAAAAAATATTTAAGTTAATTCAATAATATAAGAAGTTACTCAATATTATTTTAATTTGCCCAAATGTATTCAAATTTACTCGTTTAATATGAATTTGACATAATTTTTAATAACAATGATAATATCGAATTTATCACACAAAGAGATACATTAATATGCGCTTATTTGCAAAACGAAACAAGATTTCTTTCCAAATAAATAGGATTTTTTTAATCGGTCAGATAATTAAACATTGTTATTTTCCCATGTTATTTTACGTTGAACTTTTCTTTTAAGTTGTCAGAAGCATTTTTTTTTGGTTTCCATAACAAAACGGAAGCCTAGCGTAATTTTCCCTTTATTGTTTTCGTGTTACATTTCGGACTTTATTCCCCAACATTGAAGAAAATCAGTGAGAAACACCTCGGGTTGTCTCGTTGTATGTGAAAAAATATTATTTACAAAAATATTATTAAACTGGGACTAAAAGAAATAGATTTTTAATAAAACAAGTAAAACCTGGAAGATTTATAAAACAATCTATATTCCAAACATTATTTAAAATAATCAAAGTTGTGTTAGTGTTAAAGTAGTTGTAATAACTAAAAAATTATTTCACGTGGAATAAAATTTAATAATCACATTTGCAACAACATAACCTATAATATCAAATTGATAGTTTTATATTGATAATTGCATATTCCATTAAAAACTCACTCTATGAAAATGTTTCTTAATGCGATATTTTATTATAATTTTCATTAAAAAACACTAAAAATAATTATATCATCTTTCAAAGATTTCAACTCTATGTAATATATAATATGTCAAATCTGATTAATTGGAAAAGTTATAATAAAGTTTATATTTTTAAATTAAATAAAATATTTAAACTTTGACCATTTATCTAAGGGTGTTTTTGACTTAGAAATATTTTACCTAGGACACCATTTTTAATAAAATTTAAAGCATTAATAACTTATCGCTGTAAAGTGTATGTCAAATCAATCTCCCGGAATAAATAAAACATATCGTAATCATTGTAGTAATTATAACAGTAGCCAACAATCAAGACGACGGTCAATAAATCCTATTTAAGCGTATAGGAGTTAAATGTTAACGTTGAATAACGGACCATAAAAATAATACATTAATAATCGCCTAATACCAAGGTGGACAGAATCGGCCACCCACTAACCTCACAGTATTACCAAAGGCTTGATTGGCTCCATTTCCATCACTCTTACTCTCAGGTAAAAATGACAAGAAGTCAATTACGTTTCCTTAATAGTACAGCCCTTGGCTAGAATGCGCTTTGTTTTCTCCGGGGTAAATGTCGCTTAGTCTTTCCTTGTTACGTTTAAAATATTTTACGAATTAAAGTATTTAAAGT
This sequence comes from Leiobunum rupestre, assembly GCF_980474605.1. Lineage (NCBI taxonomy): Eukaryota > Metazoa > Arthropoda > Arachnida > Opiliones > Sclerosomatidae > Leiobunum > Leiobunum rupestre. The sequence continues at coordinate 684,476 of NC_143387.1, forward strand.
TTGAAATAACCATAATCATCTCGATAACGATTAATTCTTATACGTATTATTCAAACGGTTAATTCATAATCCATCTAAACATGATTTAGTAGAAATTATACTAATATTTTCGTATAAGTGTTAAATTTCTTGTCCTATAATAATCAGACAATTAGTATTTTAAAACAGATCAAATAAATAAACAGGTACTGTATACGAAAAATGTGTTACAATGCAAAAAATAGTAGCCCGAAACCACAAGAAATTTTTTAAATGTTTGCGTAATATTAGAAACGTTTGCCCCGAAGATAGATACAACATTTTATTTTTTTGCTTAAAATGTAGATGTTTCATTTCTTAATATTTTATATTTTTTTTTAAATTTCGTGACGAAGATTTTGCGGTTTGATAAAATCTCATTACGAGATTAGCGGAGGTAAAATATTATTTAAAGGTTTTATTGCATTATTTTGGATATTTTTTCTTTATAATAAATATCATGAAAAACTAAATTAATTGAAATTTAAAAAATGGAGTCGATACATGTAAGCGATCATACAAATTACCAAGCGAACAATTTAACTATCCGAAACACCTTTATTTTGTAGGATTTATAATAACTTTTAAATCAATCGATTTTATGACTCTCTTTACTGTCTGATAAGCTTAGCATTCTGTGAGGTTGATATGAAAATTTTTGGAAATCATGGTTTACTAACAAATTTTGGGTTTTAGTTTTTAACACTTAATCTAGTTTACAACTAACGAGTGTTGCTTATTTGAATAAAATTGATAACATAACTTTTTTCCAAATTTTGTTTTTAAACAAAAATTCAAAATGAATAATACAGTTATAAGATAATTTTCAACTCGGAAGCTGAAATTAAATATACTTGTAAAATTGATATTATTTTTTCGGAAAAATTGTCTTACATCCTTCTAGGTATTACACTTTAAAATAAAAAAAAACTCTGATATTCAAATTTAAAAAAATACTTAATTAATGCACTAAGTTACGTTTAAAAGAACCTTTTGTAAACACGAATTCATACATTTGTTAAACATAAATTCCAGATTAGATGTATGTATGATGGGTAAGACTTGTGAGAAAGATTAATTCTTATGGAACTTTATTCTGCTTTTAATACTTTAAAATACATTTCAAATATTAAAATATAAATAGAAAAATACTACTAAAATCCCTTTTTAAATTTGATAAAATAAATTTCCGATATGTTAATAGGTAGAATAATAATATAAAAATTCCTTCTTCTTCTACATAACACAACTCCGATACGCAAATATAGACAGAAAATACTAAAAAAACTCTTTACTCTACGTTCGATTCTTTAAAACACATTTCCGATACACATATATAGATAAAGAAATACCAAAAAAGGTAGAAAAATACTTCACATTAACCATTATGAATTTAATCTTACAACATCCTTCCCGTAGAGTAAAACATATTCGTTCAGAGTCAACTTGTTTCCTCGTTATCTTTATCTCATGTGTTTTAAATAGCGTATGGTATAAGTTAAGAATGTATTGAAATGGTTTATGTTAAAACGTCGTAGAACAAAGTGTAAAACATATGTTCAGTGTCGGCTTGATTAATAAGGAGAATAACATTGACGTTTCTGGTGTAGTCACGTAGGAAGAAAAATACTGCAACAATCTCTATACTCTACATTCAATACGTTAAAATATATTTCCGAAATGCCAATATAGGTAGAAAAATACTACATAGGCTTACGGTATTTCAAGTAATTTAACATCCACGATTTTCCTATTACAAATATTATTTCTTAAAGAATTTTTGTAAGATTAGTCGAAAATGATATGTCAATTGTAACAAGCTTATAAATTTAGGAATAAACTTATATATTAAAGATAGTGTTGTAAATAGGAAAATTAAAATTAAAAAAATGTTTAATATGTAAATATATTTATAAAAATAAGACAAAAACTACTTATCTATATTTTAAATACGGTAAAATTAAATTTTTACACACAAATATAGTCAGAAAGATACTATAAAAACTCTTTAATCAACTTTAATACGATAAATTAACTTTCCAATGTGTAAATAAAGGTCGGAAAATGCTCTACGTTCATCACGTTAGAATATATTTCAATGCGCAAATATAGGTGGAACAATAGTACAAAAACACCTAAATTTGGCGTTTAATACGTTAAAATACTTTTCCAATACGCAAATACATAGAAATTATTACAAAAATGTCTTAACTCTACTTTAAATCGGTTAAAATATATTTCAGATATCCAAATACATAGAAAAATACTAGAAAAACATCTAAACTCTACTTTTAATGCAACAAAATACAATTCCGATATTCAAATATTTAAAAATACTTAATTAATGTACTAAGTTACGTTTAAAAGAACCTTTTGTAAACACGCTTTCTAGTTTTCTGCTCTCTTCCAACTATCTTGCAATATTTTCAATCCAATTATATCTGTTTTTATATCCTTAACTGCAAATGTTTTAAACAAAAATAATACAAATACAAATTTGTTATACTAAAAAAATATCCGTACGCGTGAAGACAATATGGAATAAAGTCAAATATTTCATGTTATAAATGCAATAAAACATTAATCGGGTAAAATATGAATCCATAATGATTTACACAAAATTAATAAAAATTAAAACATTTTATTCTAAAATATATCCGAGACAATATGAAATCAAGTCAAATATTTCATGTTATGTTAACGTAATTCTGATAAATGCAATAAAAACATTAATCGGGTACAATATGAATCCATAATTAAACCTAGCGGTGAAATTATGTAAAAATGTTATTAAATACAACACGGTTCAAATAAATATTTTATCCAATGGTTGACAAATTGAGGTGGTTTTAGAAAACTTGCTTTCCAAAGCAATAAACAGTAAATAACCATAAATAAATAAATAATAAATAAAATAAGACGTATGTATGTACCATGGCAATTACCTTTTATTTCTTATACTTTTAACTCGAAAAAATAGAAGTGTTATCTGTGTGATAGATAATATCTGGTGATTCACGCCCTATTAATAAATTTTGGGTTTTACTGTAGTGTAGTCTAAGCCTTTAAAAAGTTTAATCCTGAGTTCTACAGTACCACATTTCCGAAAAGAACACTAATATGATATCGGTTCTTTATTGTTAAGTTGTGTAATTTAAGAATTGAAATTATAAACACGAAAGAGTAATTTTATATTAATATTGAAAACATGTGTGAAATATTAATTGAATACGTTTTGCTAGAAGAGGAAGAACTTTTGAGCCACCTGTCAGAGGTGTACTACGAAGAAACCAACCTACTCTTCAATCAACTAAAGTCTCCAGATTCTTTATAAGATTTAATTTACTTTTTATCAATTTTAATTTAATATTTTTATCTCTACCAGTATTTTTTTAATTTTATTTGACGAAATTCAATCTGCAAACATGAAAAACTGAATATTTAAATTTTAAAACAGACAGATCAAATCAGAAGCGCATTGTGAATTAAACAGAATTAATAATGACACGTTAATTAAGGTTTAAAATTAAAAAAATAGATTTAAATATCCTCTTTTTTAAGGAACATGCTTCTGCAATTAATATTTCTATTTTGAATTCCACAGTTAATGTAAAATTAAGAAAACAATTAAATTTAAAAACATTTTTATATTCAAAACCAAATCCATTCCATTATTAGCAATGATGCTGTTGTTCAAATGTGTAGGGAAATTCAGCATAAAACCGCTCTTTTAACAACGTAAACACATTACAACAGCATAATATCAAATAATTTGTTAGTTAATATTTATCATTATATTTATTTAATTATACTAGTTAACAATTACAAGTTTTAGCCCGAATTTCAAACCTGATACCTAATTTCGTAGTAAAGAAATATCTTCTACGGATTAAGGTAAATATAAATATATTTAATTGTATCCTTATAATATTTATAATTTTTTTAATGTTCTATTTTTACAACCTTTAATTTTTTTCATATTACTAATTAGCTCTTAATTAAATAGGCTAGTTTGTACATATTTTGAGATTGTCTTATTTTTAAAATGCTTATTAATTTTATAATTTAATTTGCAATTGTTTAAAAAATAATTTTATTGGTGTAAATTTTTTTATCTTATTTATTGCAATATCCTGGTAGCCAATACATTTAGTCTTTTGCGAAAGAAGTATTATTATTATTATTACTATTATTATTAATAGTTGTTAAGTAATATAAACAATTATCTTCAAAAAGTAAATTGTCAATAAGCTTTGTTCAAATTAGAGGATTTATAAATTGATATTTTATTAATATCTAGCATTTGTTTGTAAAAACCAGTTTTTTCTTCTCACTGGCTCTGTTGAATGTTTCCTTGTGAAACGTGATCTGCGTTTATAATTTTATCGTTTGTTAGAAAATTGTTGAAAAATCCAAACTAGTTTTAGAAGGCTGTAATTGTAGTTGATAACATTTACACGTAAAAATAATTAAAGGGTGGGTATCAAATTACTTCTACAAGGTTACAATGTTGAACGAGTTATATCCTAGAGGTAGTTTTTTATTTATGAATTTAAAGATATAGCTCTCAATCCGGCAGAATTTCATAGACCGTGTTTCTGGTAACGTGTTTCAGCAGAAAGTTAAAATTATCAATCAATGTAAGTAATGTTTAATTTTGAAAATAATTCAAATTAATAAACTTAAATTTTATTTTAATATAGTCACCAATAATCGGCCGTTCGTTTACTGTGTATAGTCAGAGAAAATTCTATCTACAATGTTGCTATTTTTAATTTAAAAAGTTAATTATTTTTTATTTATTTTATATAAATGGTTTTGGAATTCTTATTGATTATGTAGCTTAAAAATGTTTTTCCAACTTTAGAATATATTATTCTACTATTAAAAATTAACCAGCCATCCATTTGTGTAAAATTATAGCCTTTCGAGTTGCAAAAGTTAAGTGCTCGGCAGTAGATTAATCCATGAATAAAATAAGCTCGGCTATATTTCAATATTTATTTAAATAACCAATAGTTTAATAAAAATTGCAAAATGTTTAAATAATTGAAAGTGAATAAGCCTATTATTTAAATAAAAACAAACAATTACTTAAATAAATACCGCTTTTATTCATTGTAATTTGCTGTGTTTTTAAAATATGTATTGATTGTTTATTATGTCGTTATTGTATTATTTATTTATCTCCAAAAGTAAATAAAGTTTCATTTCAACAGGGGTAAAACATAAGTTATTGGGTGGATATTGAACAATCAGGCCTATTTGTTGTGTTTTAAAATATGTATTTTATTTCGACAGGGTAAGTTAAATTGTATTTTATTTCGACCGGGGTTATACATAAGGGGCTTATCAAAGTTAGGCCTTTGCGGTCATCCTTTTTACAATTACCTTCGCTATCAAATAAACAATTTTCGCTCTCCCTTGGTAATTGAACTACTCGAACAATTTTTAACCAGGCAGATAACCATTTTTAACGTGAAACTAATTTCCTAATCATTTGAAAATAATTAAAATCCGCAAACAGACGATTGAAACTGTTAACCCTCCCGTTTTACTAAGAAATCTACACAGGCAAAATGGAGGCATAGTTCATTCTAGCTCAAATTAAATATTTATTCTTGGTTCTTATATCTATACTTGGAACTGCGTCATTGATGACGTAGGGATGCAAACTATGTATTGATTGTTTATTTATTTATTTCCAAAAAGTAAATAAAGTTTAATTTTCAACAGGGGTAAGTTGGATATCACGTGATTGGGTGTGGCCAAACGTTGCCAAGGGTATAAAGCGAAGGTTTCTGCATCTCGCAAATAACTAATTAGCATTTTAAACGGCGAAAAAACGAAAAAACGAAAAAAATGACACCAAAAGTAAATAAGTTGACGTAATCGGGGGGGTCACATATTACCACCCATATCTCGGGCCGACCTTGTCCGATCGTCACCAAACTTGTTGATTAGATAGACCGAGGCTTAGTGGTTGTGGACAGGTGTCAGGCGTCGAGGTCAAAGATCATCTTCAAGGTGAAATTTGAGATTGAAAACAAAAATAGGTTTTTCGATTTTTCCAAGGACAAAAATTTTTGTTTTTGAAAATATTTTGGGGGGATGGGGGGGGTTGTTTTGGCGGCCATCTTGGAAAAAATGGTTCATATTTAGTTATATTCTACTTATAGGGGTCTTGCGTTAACAACCATTTTTTTAATTTTGGTCTTTGGAACTAAGGGCAAACTTTTTTCTAATTGCTTGACACCGCCTAATCCCCCTGGATTTTCAGTATCGTAATAGACTTTCTCTATGGTTTTATTCATGGCCGCGCGCTTTGACCTTTTAACTTGTAATAAAAATTAAAAAACCATATTCTTATATTTATACCATTTATTAAAACAAAAATTCTGTAATAATTTCATTTACATCGTGAACCATTGCATGAAATAAATTATGTATGTTTAAAGAACAATGTGGGTAGTTTTCGTTAAAATTATTTAGAGTCTTTTGATAATTGACCAGAGAAAGAGCTCTTTTCACATTAGCCTCAAGCCTTTCAGACCAATGCGAAGCTACGGGAAGGCACGTAATGTCATGAGCCAATTGAAAGTGGCAAGCTGTATTTTCACAGGATCCCGTTAACGACATTAGAATCTCGGTTAATTCGTCTATAATACATTTCTTCATACACTGGTAATAGTTTTTTCTCTCCTGAATTTCCGTAATAAGACTTAAACGAATAATTTTTAACCGCTCCCAGCTTGTTTTACACATTGCAAAACCGTTTGAAGTCGAGTACAAGACATTATACTTGTCATTAGCTCCGCGGACGTGCGAACGCAAATCAATAAATTTACCTCTTTGACATATAAATCCTTCGAGTTTTACGTAATCGGTTAGCCAACTATGAAATCGGGTTGGGGGTTTTGTCAAGTCAAAGAATTTGGCAATTTCATCGGAAAATGTCCATAAGTTTTCCCAAACGTTAAGAATAAATGAAACATATTTTCTATGCCCTTGGCGTGTAATTTTAAGATCGGTACCCGGAATGTCATTTGAAAGAAAAATTTCCAGTTTATCGGAGAGATAATGAGCGCGTGACATGGTTGAACGATTGCGCGCGAGGAACTGTTAAACGGCTTAAGGTAAAGTGCTTTAAATGGGTTTTATTCGGCGTTATAAATTACTTTGCGATCGCGTGTTATCAAAATCTCATTATCGAATTCAAAATACATTATACATGTCACATTATGGGTTAATGCGTCGAGTCGTAAACTACCGTCCTTTCTAAGAGACATATAATCCCCACTAGCGTTGTTGTCACTTGTAAGATCGAACAGAAACATGTTTTACCCGTATTTAAAATTTTTAAAACTTATGAAATTACCACGGTCAGCCCCATCGATCCCCATCGCTGAAAATAAACTCTGATAAGGTAAACAATAATTCCCTTCGTCTTAGTCCATTTGGAACCCATCGGGAGGATAACGATCAGGACCCACCGAGAGGGACAAATCGGTCACGTTTAAATGTTCAAATTGTAAACTATTACTATTCAATGACCCGATAAACGCATCTTCCTTGACAAAAACCACAATAGCTCGTTTCGGTAATCTACCTAAAATGATGTTATCGCGGTTTATACTCGTTAGGCCTCTCGCTACGCTGAAATTTTTAACAATCGTTTGCGTTAAGGTATAGATAGCTGGAATATCTGATTCTAGCATTTTTGCATGCGCCAATACGATTGAAGGATTAACTTTAACTTTTGTCACGTACAAGTACGCTTGGTCTATAACTAATTTATAATCCTTGCCAGCTTCCATAGACATGACGGTAGTTAGACGCGGGCTTCTAACTAAACGAAATCGTACCGGAACTTGGTTTAACATAAACTTATTAATTTTGCAAATATCAACAGACAAAGGCCCCATTATTTCAAAGGATTGCCATTCTTTTGATCTTGAGCCTCTCTTCAGGGCCCCGTTGGACTCTGACTTGAACGTATCTAACCACATTTCCGTTGGTTTGGTCGTAGAGTCCATATAAAAAAGGCCATTTTGGAGTTGCGAATTTTTTGCATCTTCTCCATAGTTGACTAATTTTTCAATGTACGAACTGTAAGCGTAGCAGTTGTTCGCGGACTGGGTAGAAGTATCCCCGAGATAACAATCGCATTGACTAAAAAGCGACCCTATAAGATTATTCGTTGGTGCCACTTTCGTTTCAACGGCGGGGACATTCGATCCATCGTTATGTAAAAGTCTCAGTTTCAATTTTAACATAGTTTTTGATAAATCCATATATAAATCTTCCGACGCGGGAATAAAAAATTCCAGAGGGCCATTGTCCGATAAATTGTTTGTTGGTAATTACATTAGTATTGACCAATGGGCGTTGAAAAATATCAAGCTGACTTAGCATTCCCTCGTAAACCGCCATTATTATCCTAAAAAGTCAAGTTTGGTTCTTTTTGTAACTCTCCGTTTGGACACTTTTTTCGTTTCCTAATGGGGCCCGTTCGTCGTTTACGGCAGCCGCTGCCAGACTGATTTCTCGTTAATCGATCAGCCGCTTTATGTAATAAATTGCTACCGGCGATTCTTAAATTGTTCTTTAACGTTTCTTTAGGGTCATGTCCTTGTTTTAAATCTTGCCACCATCTCTTGCCTACTCCAAAAGCCTCATTGGTCACGGGTTTGATAATGGGTGTTATATATTTTATCAGCTTTTTAAAAAATCCGCCCACGCCTCTTCCCCGTTGATAAACAGGTCCGGCAAAAAATGGTCCGCCACCATATTGTTTGAAATAACTTTCACTGTCGGCCATTTCGTCTCAAATGAAGTCTAACGACACTTTTACCATTTATAAAGGCTATTGTTTCGCCAAAATCCGTTTTCATGTCAATGTCAACTATTTCTGTATTATTTGTTCTCAAAGGATAGTAATCAATTTTGTCAAAAATAATAGATTTTTCAAACGGTTTATCATTTCCAGCTAGCGGTATTATTTTCATCAAAGGGGCAAACGTATCGCCTACATATTGAGGGTATATTAAATTTGAATATATATATAGTGTTCTGGCTCCCATTGATAAATCAGCAGCGTAGAGACTGTTTGTATTAGCCAAGAGTTCACTAAAGCGCGTAAAGCCTAGCATTTCACCGAGACCTTTCTCAGATGAATGAAATATAATTGCAAACCCCGCCGCGGCTCCAATGTGAACGGATCCATTATGGTTATTGGTTAATTTAAATTTATCCATTATTTCCTCATCCAAGGTTAAAATCATTGCGTCTAAAATGTCTTGGTCACTCGAGTAAGCACCAGTCGGTATTTGATAATCGATTCGAGTTTCGACTCTAAACGCGGCGTCTTGTACATTATCACTTCTAATTTCAATGTAATTAAAGCTATTTAACGACAATTACTTTATATAACCAGCAAAAGGTTTTCGTACAAAAATATGACCCAATATGAAATCAGTCTTTCTGATATGGATTTATGTTAGGTTCAAAATCGAGAAGCTCTTTAATTGGTCCATTGGGAATTCTAATATGGTAGTTATTGGTGGTTATCAAATTCCAACAGAGCCCGTTTGGAGTTCAATTTTAATTTCATGATCAAGCCCGAATTCTTTTAAACTTTCATTAAGCGCTGCAATAAGTTTTCGCACGACACTATATCGAAGGATATTTCCATTCTGGTCTTTCTCCGCTTCAATTTTACCCACTTTCACTAATATTTTAAAGTATGTAAACGGTTGCACGTTTTTAACGGTTCTCGTGGAAACTGCTAAAAATGACCGTTTTTTTTTCTGTAATATTTTCCCATGTTGGCGGTAATATAATTTCGCTAATTCGAACTTCCAAATTTGAAGGTACATTTAAAGGTCGTCCTAAATTTACTTTATAAGTAGACGCTATATTTTCCGGGTATAAATCGCTCGAAGCGTTACTCGGTAATGTTAAAAATAGATCGTCCATTGCAAAAATAGTATGGCCATTAGCCTGAACCACCACGTAAACTTTAATTAGATACGATATTAACAACCGGTTATATACTATGACATTCCTTTCTAATTTATAGGGCTATTCACCTCTAGTTATCGATAACCTGATTCTGATTTCCAGTTTTTCCTGGATTTACTGATACAAAAGGACGGGAATTTGTCCATGTATTCTCACAATTCGTTAATGTTTCTGATAAAAAGTCTTACGTTCCTTATGAAAAATCAACAATCTACTAGTAGCTGGGATCCCTCTCGACATGGTAATATACTTATAATAGCCTTCAAATTATTTTAAAATATTCCACCAAAAATGTGTGTAAAGCTAGTCTTAAAACAACTTAATGTTTCCCCGATATACGTTCTAAAACGCCTCACTTGGTGGCGCTGGAGAAACTTTTTGACGGGGCCTCGTACCCAGTTTAACCCACCCGACCTCCCATAAATCTTTCTATCATACACCTTATTTAAATTGAATAATACAATATATATATATATAATATATATATATATATATATATATAAACTAGCTTAAAATTATAGTTTTTTACCTTGTCAAATGACAATGATGAGTCCGTTACTGTTCGTTGAGCTTTACCAATGGCCGTTAGTAATGGCGTACATCCTAGAACGTTAAAATATTTTAAAAAATGTTCATTTATAAGCCTAAAAGTTTACCTGGAAAGTATGCGGCCAATATAATTCCTAGAAATCTAAAAAAAATTTTAAAGTTACGCGGTTAGATACTTAGCACAATTTAGTTCCCATTAGCAATAACTAGAGTGCCCGAAATCCTATTTAAAACGTTCAAAACTTTAAACATTATCTTAACAATACTCCTGGCTTAACTTTCTTTTGGAGAATGGCTATTTCGACCGCGTTGCTTAAGATGCTGTGTGAAGATGCTGGGTGAAGAAAGTGGCGCCATCTTACTTAAATATTATATATATAAAAAATATAGTAATTGATAAAGTGTTATTAATATCGGTATATAATAAACAAATTAGACTGATATTTATGCTATATATTTTAAAAAGTTTTTGTTCGAAAATATATTTCTATGCTAATCTTGCAACGTAATACATAGATGCCGCTATTGCGCTTGGAAAGGAGAGATTTTGGCAATTTTTCGGGAGGCGAGTTGCTTAAAATTATCGGTTAGGTTAAATGTTATATTATATTAATTATAAAGTGTTATTAATATTGGTATATATTAAAAAAATTTAGTCTGATATTTATTTTATATATATTTAACAGCCCGAAAATATATTTTTATGGTAGTGATTTAGTACAATAGATGGCGCTAGTGCACTTGGAAAGTAGGGATTTTCGTGGAGGCGCGGTAAATTCGAAATGTCAATATAAAATGTTAAGTTATTTATCGTTAACTTTATTGTTATGCTTTGTATAATAGGAATAAAGGTCATCTGGTATAATGAATTCAATACGAGTTCTATGGGAGTCCAAAGAGTTTCAGCAACTAAATATTTGGACACTGATAATCCTGGACTATGGACATCTGAAGAAGTCTTAAATTTCGAATTAGAGGATGAAGGTCAAAAAGAGTTTCAGCAACTAAATATTTGGACACTGCTCATCCTGGACTCTGGACATCTGAAGAAGTCTTATATTTAGAGATATATGGTTCGGTGTTGGTCAAACCGAAAATGTTCAATAATTGTACATTAATACACCTTTTCAAAGAGTTTAACCACGCGGCGCTTTGGAATAATGGCCACCTGGTATATTAAGCTCATTAGGCATTCATAACTGAGTATAGAGTTTGTGGTGACTAGACATAAAAAATGGTGTATGGTTTCTCTTTATATTTCTGAAGTTGAGAACAAAAATTTATATTCATGTCAGACATTAATAAACCTAAAGAGTTTAACCACTTGTTAATCGACGCTTACAATTTCCCGCGCTTTTCTAACCGAAACACATGTTAAATTCCCGCCAAAACTTTAACAGTTCAACCATATAGCTACCAGGTCAATTACCCCTAACGGTTAATTATAAAGGTACAAACTTTAGCCATATATTAATATTCATGTCAAACATAAGTGTACATTAATAAACCTAAAGAGTTTAACCACTTGTTGATTTTATACACGCGACGCTTACACTTTCCCGCCAAAAATTAATATTCAAACATATAATAAACAAGTGTAACTACTTGTTGATCCTAAACACATGTTACTATACTATCCATATAACAGGTCAATGACCCCTAACGGTAATCCACCTAGTTAATCAATACCACGCTCATTAATATTCACCCTTTGGACCTTGAACAGGTTGATTGACAGGTCGACTAACTAGGCTAATTAATTAACACCTGTTCATCTCATTAATTATTCAGGTCACGCGCGCGTGATACGCGCCCGAGGGGGGGGTCGGCAACGCGATTCCCCGCTTCATACCCCCCGTCACGCAGATGGGGACGCGGTAGCCATGCCCCCGCTTAGCTAGCAATAGGGTACATAACTACTAACGTGTATTTTGGATGGCCTAAAATCCATGTTCTCCACAATCGTAGAAAAAAAACCACATACCAAATATTATAGATTCGTTCTGTTGCTTTAACGTCTTTTTTCTCGTATGCTTCTCGGGCTTTTTGCATCAGACAAAGGTATTGAATTGTTCCCTCACTTTGTGGGATTTCTTTTAATAAATTTATTACCTTGTCGTCACAAATCTTTTCTACTGAATCAGAATTCATTTTGTCTTTTGGTTCAATATCGGAATTTGTTAGACAGTGAAGGTCTTTTGGATAATCAGACAAGAGCATGTGCAAGTGGCTTACCGATACGAGTTTATTCCCAAATGGCATAAATTTGTGGTTCTTCAAGAGCCGTGAGCGCATTTTTGTTCCAATGTGAATTGTATCCTGTACACATATTACAGTTGGGTCAATATTTCCTTGAAACCAAAATCTTTCTTTCTCAGTATTTTTTGATGGAATATCCCCAATAGTTCGCATAGCTTTTAAGAGTTTACTGTCACCATCGGAAGAAAAACCGATAATCTCAATACCGTGCTGCTTTGCTATTTCCAAAATATATTCTATTCTGGCGATTACGTTTGCAGAAGTAAACTTATTATTTGTCCCATAAACAAAGCTACTGCGCTCCTCTTTTAGTATTATATACCACCTGCCTTTGGCTTCATCCTTATTGATAACTTAACCGGACTATAGTTGAAGAAAAACGTGGTAAGAAAGAATTCGGCTTACGGGTATTTCCCTCGCTATTTCCATCTCTCGAGTCGGAAGCCAACAATAGCGAACAGAACGAGAGAACCACTTGAACGAACTAAGGCGAGGTCGGTGGGGTAGATTAAATTTTTTTCGTATTACTATCGATTTTTTGGATTATTTTTGATTTTTCCAGATTATTCTAGATTATTTTAATGATTTGGGATTTTTTCGATTTTTTTAAAATTTAGTGATTTTTTTAAACAGGTAAGATTTTTTAAATCACTAATGATTTTTTTTTATTACCCTTGATTTTTTCGAGATTTTTTTATTTTTTTTATGGATTTCGTGATTTTTAGTAATCCGATTATTGATTTTTTTAAATGTACACCTGATTTCTCAAGTGACAGACCCCTCGCTCTATAGGCCTAGGGCAAGCTTTTTGGATAAATTAATCCCAGGTGTCAAGTAGCTTCAAGTAGGCTTGTTTTTTAAGCCTTAATTGAACCTATAAAAACCCAAAAGAAGGTTGTTTCTACGATCGCAACCTTTTATACTTCAATGACTCCTGTCCTTTCTGGTCACCTTCCTTTACAGTCGTTTGAAAGGTCGGACTTATGCTCTGTTAATGTCGTCCGTCCCTATGATATGATAATACACCCTTAATTGGCTTGGCAATTGAAATGTGCGATAATTAAAAAATATTCGTGGACATATGCGTTGGAAGGTATCATATTTTATTTATTTCTCATACAGATTTTTACCGATACAGCAAATCGGAAATTGTCATGATTTTTCTGATGCATTCCTATTTCATTTGCTTATTGACCAGATATGATATTTTTGGTATTGGATTCAATAATATCTGGAAATTATAACATAAATTTGGATTATTAAATAAGATGTTTCAAAATTTTTACAAAGTACGGTGGCAGATTTTATCCATTTGTGTTATTAGCAAGATTTTGGATCATATTTGGAACTACTGTTGATCCTTATGAATATCCCACCAAATGGGTTGGCGAAAGAAGCTGTCTGTGTTATATAAAGTTAAAAGTGTGATAGAATAAATGGTACTTTTTATTTTATTTGGTATCACGAAAATTTTGCCATCCAACACTGCAGTCGTTGTAGTTATGAAATGCACAATTTTACTGTAAAACCAAGACGATAATAGTTACAGTTTTCTTCGCCTATTTTCTACTTTCATTGCTTCCATTATCGTATCTTTTCCTATACAATATTAATTGTTGTTGAAACGTTCTGCATTATCGGGGGAATGCCACAGCTGATATTTGGCGTCTTTTTAGTTTTTCCCAAATGGAATCGGAAATTGCAACCGGCTATAGCTCCTCAACCGTGGGCGGTAGAGCAATGACAGTGACACTTTCTCCATATGAATCGACCACCCTGAATCCGAAAATGCTGGTTTCAAGGGCGTAACTCCACTATTTAAAACGTTGTCAAAAAAGACATCTGGCGTTTCCGCCGTAACTATTATCGCTTTGTAAAATACGACAACTCCACGTGAAAAGAAATAAAAAAGTATTAAAAATTGCTTCTGGTTTCATTTTTCTATCGTTTACACGTTTCGAGAAAATTTAAGATAAATGCAAAAACTCTCTTTGTCGAAGACTTTTGTAACAGACTGTACAACAGCTATAATTGTAGACGCTTTTGACAACATTTTAATAAATAAAAGCGTCATCTGTTATTCTTAATTTTTTGAGATTCCGCATGTTAAAGCTGTTTTAGCCACTCGTAAGAAAGGCTAAGAATCATACATAATTTTAATTTTTTTACTGCAAACGAGATTTATTTAAGCTCACATACTAATTAAAACTTAGCTTTATAGAGAATAAAACAAATTTGTATAGGTTTATTTATCTTAATGTAGGCATGGGGGAATAGTAGAGGAGGGGAAATTAAAGAAGGCGCTAAATCCGACAGCGTAGTGCCAGTAAAGGGGGATGTAGAAACGGGGGGGTCGAGGTAGACTTTTTAAAGAATTCACATCCTAACCGGTAGATGGCGCCATGATCGCGCTGCCTTTGTTGGAATGTATGAATAGATAAAAGTCTACCTCGACATACCCCCCCGTTTCTACATCCCCCTTTACGCGATTTCTGAAGAGGAATGTCAGTGCTTAGCCCAATCAGAACTATCAATACCACTCCAGGGCTATTCCTCTATGGAGTAGGAAGCTATTGGCTTGCAAGGCATTAAGGGGTTCCTACCACCGACGTACGTTGTTTAACCCAGCCACCCACAATATTTATTAAAAAGGCCCTTGGCGATTTTGGAAAGGGTTGATGCCAGACAATTAAAATTGTAATTGAAATATTTCCAAATGTTGGTAAGCTTGACATTTATAAACTTTTTTCGGTCTATATAAATTAAGTTCATAGTCAGGGACAGTAAAATGGTTTTTCAACGAAAAATAATTGGCAAAATTCATTTCAGGGAAATTTAAGACACATGATTAGAAGAAGTATTGAAAAGTAAATTATCGGATAACCTTACCCAATTAAATTAAACCTATTTAACTGTTTTAAGTGGGGTGGCGGAGAGGTTAGCACTTTCGCCTCGCAGCAAGAGGAGCCGGGTTTTGTCGGAACAATTTCTCGAACAATTCCTTGTGCGTTGAGTTGGCAAGTTCTCTCCCCATTGGTTTAAGGGGTTTTCCCCCAGCTCATCGGTTTCCCCTTCAAATAAAAACTTGTATAGGATAACGGTAATAGTTGGTGTTGGGAGCTGTTTGCTTGAGTGGCACGAAGGGATTGCCCCCACCCTCCTACGTATTTAACCCGGCCAACTGAATTAATGGCTTTAAAAGACGCTTGATGACCTAGGCCAACAGTTATACATATGTTACAAACATTAAAAAGGTTCTTTTCTAGGAGGTGGCGTTATTTGGAAACCAAACAGTCTACTCTACAGGATCGGTTGATGCTTAAAGACCGATTTCCAGCTCTTAAATATATGGATCATCAAATTGCTACTTTTAAGGAGATCAAAATGGCGTTTCTGATGGCGATATTCCAAGTCTGGTTATGTGGAATTGGAATTTCAGTCGCATCGCTTTTACTCGACATCGTGTACTATTACTATTCCTAACAAACCTCACGTGCAACAAAAAAAATGCAAGATATACTTTTAAACGATTGCACAGTGTTCCAAAAGCCCGATTTTTTGGCCAAAATTCAAGAGTACCTATCATAAATAGTTTTACATATTTCGTTTATTCAGAATACCTGGATTTGTCAAATCTACAAAAAAAATTCATGCGACCCCTAGCGGCCAAGTTAGCTTCCTATTGCGTTTTTGAAAATTTTGACCTTTACATTGGATAGATTAAGCTATTCATATCATGTAGTATTTTTGGATAGCGATGTCTCGTATATAAATAACGAAACGAAACGAAAACCATCTCAAAATGCACAAAATCAGTCATCTTTGACTGGCTCTAACTCCAAACGATGCTAGCCAATTTCGTAAATCTTTTCACTATGGGTAGATAAGATTTGGCCGGTTTTTGGGCTGGAAAAATTAAATGTTTTAAAAAAAATCCGAAACTTAAATTTGCCCACAAAATGGTCTTTATTTTGGAATAATATTTTTAGTCTATATTATTGAAATTTTGGTTATGTTTTAACTTTTGCTTTGCTTTGTTTTACACAACCGTTGAAGTAGGCCTCCAAAAGCAGGCGATACGATTGTTTTCAGTTATGAATAAATTGTAGTTGATGGTCCACTAGGTCAACTCAGACACGGAAACTTACTAATATGGCTGAATACACTATTGAAAATAAACAGGTGCAACTGGAACCGATTATCTCCATAAAGAAGTCCGATTTAGTCGATATATTTAAATCCGAAAAAGATATCAACGTGTGTGCCCAGAAAACACTTTCTTTGCTAGGAGACAAATTAAAAGGTAATTGTTCAACTGATAACTTTGAAATACTTAAAATATCTTTGCGAAAGGAAAAGTGTTGCTTTGATAAGTGGTGGAAAGACGCTTCCAGATGGATTCGGACTATACCATTCCTAAAGAAATACTGAAAGCACCAAGAAATCAACCAATATTTGATGTACCAGGAACCTCTTCGAATGTAGAATCTGCAAATGCTGGGAGGCCAGAAATAGACTACGATTCGGCGTCGTCTAGAACGAAAAGGCGAAGAGTTAGTGATCTAGCGACAGTGGTAGCGGGAAACTCAACAGAAGAAATTGTAAAATCCACGGAACTCGTTTTAAAATATCAAGTCGAAAACCAGTTGTCCCACGTCTTGAAAGAATTATTGAAAAGTCCAAATAGGTTTAAAAGAATTCAGTAGCTTACTAAAAATCCGAATCAGAGCCCAACTTGTACTGCTGAACAAGCTTTAGCCCTAATGATAGATGGAAATTTATCTGTTTCAACTTATAAAATGTTACGCCAAACAGCCACATCCCACGGATCTATTCTATTTCCTCCTTATTATAAAGTCGTCGAAGCCAAGTCACTTTGTAGACCAAAATCGATCGTGGTGTCAGAAACTACTGCGTCAGGTTTATTACAAGATCTTTTGGATCACACTACTCTACGAATTCTGAAGCTTCAAAGTGAAGTTTTACAAAGCTACGCCGAAACTTTTAATATTAAAAACCTGGATCTTACTATGATCGCGTCGTGGGGTTTCGATGGAAGCACCGCCCAATCTATGTACAAGCAAAAATTCGACAGTTTAGAAGATTTATCAGACGCGGCCTTATTTGTGACAACAGTGATTCCTTTACGAATTTGTTCGAGTGTGGGACATACCATTTGGAATAATCCATCTCCACAGTCTATTAGATATTGCAGGCCCCTGAGAAATTCATTTTTTATAAGAATGCAAAGACTCCATTTTGAACGAAAAGGTGAGGGGTGAACCACAGATTGAAGATATTCAGTCGCTTAATTCACAATTTCAAACAATCTACATGTATCGATCAAATATAGTCTCTATTTGACGGTAATTGATAGAAAGGTTTTTAAGTATCATTTCTGGAGCAAACCTGTTCGATATGCGACAATTTAATCAAATAAACCTCCAAACAAGACATCACGTAAACGATAGTCAACTTAATTACGGAATTAGTCCACTTCACGCCTGCAGGATTAGATTTTTTGAATTTTGCCATTATTTGGGCAATCGTAACGTTGAAGGTTTAAAAACATGGCGAATTTAAGGCGGTGTAAACAATCCAGTCTTCATCCAAAGAAAACAAAGAATCCAAACTATAATGTGGGAAAAACTATCGCTAAGAGTTGATTATCCGAATCCAGGTGGCGCCGGGAAAAGTAATGATGGGAATACCGCTAGAAGAGTCTTTTCGCCAGAGAATCAGGAAGTTGTATCGGATATTCTCGGAATAGAAAAATTGTTAATTCAAAATTTACACGTCATTCTTTCCGTCATTTCGTCGGTGCTTCCCGTAGACGCAACCAAATTTGGACAATTCTATCGATGTCTTGCTGAAAGATATGTGGAGGTGTACAAACGGTTCTATATGCCTGTTACTCTTCACAAGATTCTCGTTCATGGATAAGCTATTTTAAAAGCATCAGCATTACCGGTATCTAAACGATATTATCGGTCGAGCTCTTGATTCCTCAGATGCAATCGTGTCAAACTACTCTCTAAGTAGAAGATTTGACAGGCGTTATCGTCTAATCCTTCCGAAAGAAGCAATTGATTTACTCCAAGAACCGGAAATTTCAAATATTAATAGTTCGTTTAATTAACCTTGCGACGATGAGGAATCCGAGGACGAACAATCAATTACAGATTGGCAAAACGTAAATTTGTGTAATGAATTAACAATGTAAAATGTGTAATTAAATCATATAATTCCCAAAAACGCCGATTTAAATTGTTTCGAACAGGTGTGAACTCAGCCTTTCTTTATCTTGCATAGGTTGCTATTCTAATAAAAAAAAACAAAACAAAACCATTTTGAGAGCAAATTTAAGTTTCGGATTTTTTTTAAAACCATTAATTTTTCCAGCCCAAAATCCGCCCAAATCTTGGCTAGCTTTGGGCTATATTAAAGAATTTTTTGTAAAATAGATAAACGACAATGGTTGCCGAACTAACAGAGATCGCAACGATTTTTCACCGTAATTATATTATATGACTTCTTGTCTACCCATAGTGAAAAGATCTACGAAATTAACTAGCATCGTTTGGAGTTAGAGCCAGTCAAAAATGATTGATTTTGTGCATTTTGAGATGGTTTTCGTTTCGTATCTTTATTTATATACGAGACATCACTAGCCCAAAAATACTACATGATATGAATAGCTTAATATATCCAATCTAAGGTCAATGTTGTCAAAAACTCACTAGGAAGCTAACTTGGCCGCTAGGGGTCGCATGAAAAAAATTGTACATTTGACAAATCCAGGTATTCTGAATAAACGAAATATGTAAAACTATTTATGGTAGGTACTCTCTAGAGGCCCACGAGGGGTCGGAGTGTGCAATAGCTGGTGGCTTTACCGGGGAGTGAGGTCCGGCTCTTGTAACCCAGCACGGGCGGTGGCGCACTGGGAGGTGTTAGCTCCGTTTAAATGGTCCTATCTCCACCTCCGACTTCAGTCCGGTGTGGGATGGTAACTGGGCTTCGGCCCAGGCTAACGGAGAGGGGCCGGGAAAACTGGCTGTTTCGGCGGATTGGGTTGCCTGCTTTGGGGCTGCGGGCCTCCGTATGAGGGCACGGCGGACCCATCTCCCGGCCTTTTGGAGTTCCACCGGGATATCCGGTGCAAGCTGCGCCGGGTTATGCGGGCTGCTGTGTGCCCGCCGTTCCCCTTTAGGCGCTCTTTCCAAGGTCTTGGCTCTCTACCTTTCTAGGTAGGGTGTCGGCTGGCGTTGAGAGAGCATCCGCTCTTATTCCCACTGCTGTGTGCGATGTGGCGCGTTGGCTGTCCCATTGCTGCACCTTCTGCTGGGCTGAGTTGTTTGCGTCGAAGTTGCGACTATCAGTAGTAGGGGTCTGCTACCCATGCTGGTTTTGTCACCTGTCCGGGCGTGTGGACGCTGGCGTAGGGCATTTGATGATGGACCTCCGGTGGTGTGGTTTCAATATTACCGGTACACCGGGGTATAAATCTGATGCAAGTCCAGGTACTCTCTAGAATTTTGTCCAAAAAATCGGGCTTTTGGAACACTGTGCATGGTCACATATTCTACCGACAATTTCAAACACGTCGCCCCCATTGATGTCACTCGTAGGCAACCAATGAGATTTTGCGCTAATTTAGTACCAAACCTCTCAGTTACGCCATAGTGGAAGTTAGTTAAATCGCTTTTAATCACCTTGACAATGTCATCCGTCCTAATAATAGTGAAGAATATTCTAGCTCTCGTTAAAATCAGTCGACACACGGACAATGTGAGAATATGCCATGTCCCTTTTCCTAAGTATGATCTTTGGCGTGACCTCAACCCTGATTAATCGCATAGAAGTTAGCGAGTTCTTAACACTGTCCCATTTACCCTGAAAAAACCTAAATATTTTGTCTGGATTATTTTAATTTTAATTTTTATAGAGGTTAGGCAATCGAGATAATCAACCTTTAAAATAAAAAAAGATTAGGAGTACTTTCGAAGGGGTGCATTATAATCTTCCTAATTTGTACAGGGATTTTCTAAATAAATTTATGTTGTCGAAGTGGTTTCTCATGCTTTCAGTTTTTATGGTTATATATATATATATATATATATATATATACAGGGTCTTTTTTTGCTCGGAAAAGTGTTTTTTTTTCAAAAACTATTTATAGTACCGATTTCAAATTTGGAAGGTCAATTCTCTATACCGGGGGACATCAGTTTGAGAAATTTGAGCGTTTTCGGTAATGTTTTTCACCAATTTTGAAAAATTATTTTTCGACCACTAGGTGCGAGATAAAAAATTTCTATTATAAAGTTGTAGGCCGTCATCGAAAACCCTTAAAAATTGTTCACTCGACGAAAAACAACTTATTTATCAGTGAAAATTCGAGCTTGAAAAATTTACAAGTTGGTGAAGCCAAATTACGATTGTTTGAAACGATAATTGAAAAGGGAACAAGTCTAATACAAACGTAGTAGAGTTTTCACACTTGAAAAAATGTACACGTTTGGTTTTTAAATGCAGATATTTTATTCACATAAATTTTTACAAAACATTTTCAATAATATCACCATTGGCTGCAACACAGGTTTGTGCGCGGACAATTAAGTTCTCAAACGCTTTCTCTACCATTTCTGGTGTGACGTCTCGGCAAGCACTGATTATTCGTCTAATGAGTTCCTCCCTAGTTTCAATGGGCGTGGCGTATACCTTTGCTTTAACGAATCCCCAGAGAAAATAATCCAGCGGTGTTAGGTCAGGTGACCTTGCTGGCCAATGCACTGGACCATTTCTCCCTATCCACCTTTCAGGAAACTCGTTGTTGAGGTGCTCAGTTACTTGCCGGGAAAAATGCGGAGGGGCGCCATCTTGCTGAAACCACAACTGACGTCTTTCAGCCAATGGAAGGTCGTCGATTGCGTCACTCAGTTCGTTCTGTAGAAAATGTAAATACCTTTGGCCGTTGAGGTTCGTCGGCAGGAAAAAGGGACCAATCAAACGGTTTCCAACAAGTCCAACCCAAACATTGACCCGTTCAAATTGAACCTGGTGATGATATTCAAAACCCCAATGTGGGTTGATGTCAGACCAAAGATGGCTGTTTTGATGATTAAAGGGCCCATCTCTAGAAAATGACGCTTCGTCGGAGAACAAAACATGGCGCAAAAATTGTCTATCTTCTTGGACAGCATTTAGTAACCAGTTGCTAAATTCATAACGTCTTTGATGGTCTCCGTCAATTAGTCCTTGGTGGAGCGTAGCTCTGTATGGGTGATAGCGATTCTTACCAAGAATTTTCCACACACGATTTGCAGAACAACACAAATCAGCAGCGGCGTTAGCGCAACTGTGACGAGGATATGCCACAAAGTAAGCGAGTACATTGTTCTCGAAGTCTAAATCCGGTTGACCCAATCCGCGAAACCTAGGTTGCAAGTTACCAAATTGATTGAAATCGTGAATTGCTCGTCTTACTGTATTTACAGATGGTGCTCCATTTGGATGTCTTTCTGCGAAGATTTCAGTCACTCTTCTAAGGTTTTGCGCTGCTTCTCCATAGTAAATGGCAACTATCTCGGTACGCTCAGCTACTGAATAACGAGGCATTGTTCGAAATATTATCAAACACTAATAATAATCTCCCAAAGTTTTCCTTTAAATACCCAATGCATGTTTAGGATTGACCTATAGCCTCGTGTTTTTTAAATCCGGTCGTTTTTTTAACCAAAGATTCAACTGGATTAGGTAATTCGGTTTCAATTATCGTTTCAAACAATCGTAATTTGGCTTCACCAACTTGTAAATTTTTCAAGCTCGAATTTTCACTGATAAATAAATTGTTTTCCGTCGAGTGAACAATTTTTAAGGGTTTTCGATGACGGCCTACAACTTTATAATATAAATTTTTTATCTCGCACCTAGTGGTCGAAAAATAATTTTTCAAAATTGGTGAAAAACATTACCGAAAACGCTCAAATTTCTCAAACTGATGTCCCCCGGTATAGAGAATTGACCTTCCAAATTTGAAATCGGTACTATAAATAGTTTTTGAAAAAAACCACTTTTCCGAGCAAAAAAAAAGACCCTGTATATATATATATATATATATATATATAAGAAATACTGTTCCACAAAAAGTTCCTTATTAGAGTGAATCAAGCGAGATTTAAATTTGAAATAGAAAAAACAGTTAACGTATCAGTTATTACATTACACTTTTAAGACACCATGAAACCTTTTTTAATTCAGATTTCGCACTATCACTGAGAATTACTTATGAAATGTTTCGTTTAGAGTTGTTTAAAGGCGTAACACACAATTTTTCTAATTGATAAGCCGTTTCCCTAGTAGCACGAACAGTACGTTTTTCGAATGGTAAAGAGTCGGCGAGTTGGTAGACAGTCGCAGTTGGCGAAGTGATATATAAATTACAAAGCCCAACTCATTCGGAATTTTCGCCGACTATAGAACAACATACATCCCGACTTTTAATTTTATATTATTTTACACTTAATTAAACTTACCAAAATTTAAATAACTAATAAAAGCATGATATATTTAATAATTATTTATTAAATTACTTAGAAATAAATATGATTATGAGGTTAAAATAATTATCTTTATGACGTCGACGTTTTGTAGTTGGCCAACACATGGCCTACAGCAATTGCACTTTTTTAATTTACTTCAAATTTAAGTGATAGCTCGTTACTATTTATGAACGAAAATTCACATCATATTTAATTTTAATAAATTTATTAAGTAAAGAAAATTTTAATTTGAAATTTACTAAAATAGTAGCTTCATGATAGCTATATATATTACGTCATTTAACAGATATGTCTCTTAACGCGTCGTTTTTAAATTTAAAATAGTAAAAATTATTAACTTTCAAAATAATTGTATAGTGATAAAACTTTTGATTTTCAAACAAAATAATATTTTTCTACCTTACAAATTGAAAACTCATAATTATTTTATTATAACGGTATAGATGGCATCAGCTGTTCATTCTCCCGGGTATTTTTTCAAAGTAACATCAGTCCCAAAAATTTCCATATCTCTCGGAATACTTTCACCGAAAGACAACCAGTTATCTCTCGGAGCAAATGTTAGGCCTAACTAGAGCCTCGTGGTTAAACATTTTTCAACTTAAGCCTAACTACAACCTCGTGGTTTTGCATTTTCAATTTATTTTATTCATT
This sequence comes from Leiobunum rupestre, assembly GCF_980474605.1. NCBI lineage: Eukaryota > Metazoa > Arthropoda > Arachnida > Opiliones > Sclerosomatidae > Leiobunum > Leiobunum rupestre. The sequence continues at coordinate 708,544 of NC_143387.1, forward strand.
TTAAGATTAAATTTAAAAGGAAAACAACAAAATTAAAGGTAAACAAATATTTATATCATTTAAGGTTTGAAATTATTCAATGGCTGATTTGGCTAAGGCTTTGTCACTTTGGACAAAACAATTATTGAATTTATTTTAATTATTACATTTAATTTATTTCTGATTTATTTCGCTAAAATTATACAAAATCTGTTGTCTCTAAATTAAGGTTTCTTACTTTTCAATTCCAGTTTACTGCTCTAGTTTTGAACCCAGAAAGTAAAATTAAATTTTAATTTGATAAACATAGACTTAAGTTTTGGAAATTTCATAATACTTTTTTATTTTATAGATCAAAATGGTTGTGATCATTCAGTCCCCGAAGGAGTAAAGAATCTAGAAGTTCATACATGTATTGGAACAAAAAATTTCCAGATCACTTTTTTGAGAACACTTTTAAAGAGGTATTGCTAAATTTGTTCAATTGTTATAATTCCAATTTTTTTTAGATCAACATTTTCACATGACCATAGAAAATAGTTTGCGTCAGTCCTTCAAACAATATCACTCCGCTGTGGAGTGCACAGACAAAAACTGCAGTTCGTACTTCCATAATTGATAACTCTAATGTTGGAGATTCTTCAGACATGGAAGGTAATTTAAAAAATGATAATATCAAATTATTAACTTGTTAATATACCTATATTTTAAGTAGATCAAAATATTACACCATGTGATAATTTTATTGGCTAGGTACCAATGGAAAATACTCATTTAAAAGTCTCAAGTTAAATGATTGTTGGTAAGAAATAAAGTAATTATTAATTTATTATATAATTTCTGTTTTCAGGCGCTGTTTAAGAAATTATCTAGCGGATCAAAAATTTTTAAATAATTAAAATTTAAAATTGAGTGAAATATGCAAAAGATAGAGAAAGAGGCTGAGAGAAAAGTAACAAATAATCAAATGCATTTGATGAACTAATTTAATTGTATTTAATAAAATAAAACTTGTTTTTAAATATCAATTTGTTTAAATTATTATTGTTAAGCATAAATCATGTTAATTTAAAATATTCATGTTGGGCAAATATTCAAATCGATGGTATCCCAACTAATAACCATAAGTCGGCCAACTGTTGATAAATCCTAAAAAACAGTCGTTTTTAGTCATCTCTAACGGATAACCGACTGCATTTCGACTATTTATCCTATAATTGGCCAACATCATTTACCGAACTGTTTTACCGGCAGTCGGCCAGGTGCGACATTTTTACGCTAAAATCACTGGTTTCCCGACTGTGTCGGCCAACTGTTTTTCCAACACAGTCGGGCCAGTGGTTTTGTGCTACTAGGGTTATTTGTAAAATTTCCATGTTTAATGATGTTTTAATGTTAGTTTTGTTATATCGGATGACTCTACTTAAAAAATATGGTATAAAAGTAAATAATTCAGATCAATTGTCACTCTTAACAACTAAAATGCGTTTTTGTTAAAAATATATTTAAATATATATATATATTGAATTGCGCGGAAATTAACACAATTATGGATAGTTTATTTCCAATGCGCGTAAGAATTCCTTGATGAAAATGAAAGTTCTTAAATTTTGTTTGTTTAATTATAGTGGGTTTACTTAAAGGATACTCAAAATTTTTAATAAGATGAGTGTATAAAAATTTAAAATACTCATGAACTATTTAGATGAAGGTGTAAGACAAGTTAATTTACTTCTGGATTAGTTGTAGAAGCACAATCCCAAATTAAATGAAAAATTAATTTGAGTTATTCTCTAGGCAGGTACAATAATAAGCAATCAATACTTTATCTACGTGTATATTGGTATATTATGTTGTTGTATACACGTTTTACACCACCAATAAACGACACATAAATATGTCATAGCTTCATTTCACAAGTCGATAGACTTTATTATTCAAGGTTTTTTTATTTTATATCAATATCGAAAAGGTTTATTAAAGCATACTTTATATAATAAACCTATTCGTTGTATTATCGTCTGACCACTATATGGATATGTCACATTTGGTACTACTGTTTATTTTTCATTTTGATGAATGTAAACAGCGGGAGCATGCCTCTCGTTCTCTACTAACGGTATTGTTTATTTTTAACTGAGACCAGCGTTGTCTCAGTATTCTGTTATTCCAGTCAGAGTACAATCCCGGACAAAGGTTTCTCGACACTTTGTTCTTCAAATGTTTCAAAAACCGTTCACAGAAGAAAGTTGAATGTACCTTTTCGGAAAGTTTAAAAAACGGAGAAAGTTTCTGCTATTTTAAATTTTCAAATATTCAAAAAGTATTCGACCGAGGTCTAATAAACCGTAACATCGCCTTTTCAACCAATAGACCTGAATATGCCTCTGTATTAGACGGCAACACTAGTCGTGCGCTCTGTATAGCGTATTATTTTTAATTTTTATGTAAAAAAATTTACTGTGTAATTAAAGTAGTTTTTATAAGGTATTATTATTTACGAAAATGAAGATTTAGTCCTGGGTACAAACATTACCACGACTAGAAACTACCCTTAACTATCACTTTAAGGGCTTTCATTTCTTTCAACTTATTTCTTCGGTTATATTATTCTAAGTGACGAAGACTTCCATTTCCATTTCCGAGAACAACTAACATTTAACTCTCACTATACGGGGCTAACAAGTAATTTTCGGGACCAACATTTTCCTGGATTTTTTAGTTCCGGGATCAACACTTGCCGGTATTAATCATTTCTCGGACTAAAACTTCCTGGAATCAATAATTTCCGGAAAAATCTCTTCCCGAGATAAATAATTGCGAGGACCAACACAACGCTCCCCAAGATTTTGTGATGCGGTTTCCTTAAATGAGGAACACAAAACCCCGGTTACAGTTCGTTAGATTTCAAAACTCGTCGCATCACCTACTTTTTAAAGAAATAACCCGGCAACCTCAATTTATAACTTTAAGTCGCTGGATGACTTAGGCCTACGGTGGTGCTTTGGGTATGAGCCTAGCTGAATATTTATCTTAGATGGTACCTTTCTTGCTCAGAAAGGCTACCTGCATTCATCGTGCATTGACGTAACCAAAAACTCTAGGTATCCTTATGCAGGCCTTCGTATGAAAAAACGTAGTGGTCAAGTATTTCGGTGTAAGATACTGATGAGCGGTCAAGTCTACCTCATTCAGTTTGAAGCAAGCGGTTAATGTTTTGTTTTTATTTTGCTTCTTGAAAAATACAAGTAGCATTTGTGTCATAGACTTTTGATGCATTTTAAATCCATTCAATCTTCATAATGCTTCTGGGGTGCTAATGTGCAGTGAATGAATTAAATATTTTTTCTCAGCGTATCTTTTCCGAATCTCGATGTTGGCACAATCGCAACCTTTGTAAATGTTTATGTTAAGGTATTTGTTCTTTTCATCGAAGCGCCAATCTCTACGTTTATATGGCAGTTATATTTTTTTGTGGTAAAAAAGGTTTGCACGGAACAACCTTATTGTTCTCCACAACTGTAAGCCTGGTCACTCTTAAATTTAAATGTTCGACAAAACCACTATACTGTTCGACGTGAAGTTGTCTTTGATAGTTCCTGATAAAATTCAGCTTATTCACTTCAGTCTTATTAAAGGTGTAAACTTCTAACTGCTGCGTTTGTCTCCCAGCCGAAACAAATGGATTGAACTCACCTTTAATTGCTAGTTTATGAGAATAGTTATCCACTTCAGACATTTTATAGGCGGATACTCTACTGGGTAATTTTGCGTTCCGACCATCGCAACCGAACGGAAACAGTATCGGATAAGTCATAAGGTCGCATTTCACGTGAACCAAGGAGATTTGTTGAGTATAAAACAACTTCTCTGGTCTTCTTTTGCGTATTTGCAGAAAGAGAGAGATATATATATTTAAAGACGGAAGCCTTTTTCTTTCAGGGTCAATCTCATTTCCGCCTTCGGAAAGCATTTTGTTATAAATTGCTAAAAGATTGCAATGAGCGATAAAAACAAAAAAGGTTTCCGTGGTTCAACGGTTGCATTGTTTATTCTGAGGAGAATACATAAAAATACGCACTCCCAAACTGAAAAAGACTTGCAATGTTACATAACAAACGACAACGTGGAACTAGTTTACATCTGCCCCAATACTAGTTTTGGGTGACGTAGGGTACACGACGATTGTATTAATAGTTGTAGACTAGACTAATGCTTGTTTCAATAGAAAACAGGTTATTTAAAAACGGATCAGCTACCAAAGAGCGAGAAATGGCTTGTTTCACTAGAAAACAGAGTAATTAAATACGGAATAACTACAAAAGCAACACATTTCTTATTTCAATGAAAAACAGGGAATGTACATTCGGAGAAGCTACAAAGAGCCAACGATGACTGGTTTCAATGGATAACAAGGTAATTAATTACGAATCAGCGACAAAAGAACCTGAAATTGCTAACGTAACCTAACCTAACTTAACAATGACAAATATAAAACATTTTATATGATAATAAGAAACTAAAATCTTAGTTTAGTCTAAAACTATTAATACAATCGTCGCGTACCGTACGTCACCCAAAAATAGTATTGGGGCAAATGTAAACTACAGTCGACAACGGTAACAATAGACACGCAATAATGTGTTGTCGGTTTTTAAACAGCAGCAATAGTTTCGGCGGAAACGCCAGATGTCGTTTTTACAACTTTTAATATAATGGAGTTACGGCCCTGAAACTGGAAATTTTGAATTCAGGGTGTTAGATTCGTATTTTGAAAAGATCACTGTTATCGGTCTATGACCAACCGTTGTGGAGCTATAGCCAGTTGCACTTTTGGCATTAGCTTTATTGATTTGGGGCCTTTTAAGTTTTAACAACAATTATTATTTAAAAGGAACGTTTTAGGATTAGAAATCGATGATAATGGAAATAATGAAAATAAAAAAGGTTGCCACCATTTCATCCCCAAAACCGATTCCGGCGAGTACGTTTTTACCACAAGTTACAAAATATCTATAAGTATATGACACTTTCCATTGTTTCAAAGTTAAACCATTTAGTCACTGTGTTAATCAAAACTATGCAAAATAGCCATTCACTCGACGACTTACGCCAATATTTAAGGGACCAGTGGCAGATTTAGGCTTATCAGTAGTTTACCCCCCTCTTTCTAGCCAAGCGCGGGGGGCGCAGCGTGCTTTCCCCCACACGTCCACAGCTGCGTGACGGGGGGAATGAAGCGGGGAATCGCGATTCCGCCCCCCATCGGGCGCGTGTCACGCGTGCACTCGTGCGTAACGAGCACAGGTGTTAATTAATTAGCCTAGTTAGTCGACCTGTTCAAGGTCAAAAGGGTGAATATTAATGAGCGTGGTATTGTTTAACTAGGTGGATTACCGTTAGGGGTCATTGACCTGTTATATGGATAGTATAGTAACATGTGTTTGGTAAGCGCGAAAAGGATCAATGAACAAGTGGAGGGGAGGTAAAGTTTGTATTTACTAGTTATAAAGTTTGTACCTTTATAATTAACCGTTAGGGGTATTTGATCTGGTAGCTATTTGGTTAACAACTCATTAGCATTTTTTGCGTTAATTTAACATGTGTTTTGGGAAAGCGACGCGAGGATCAGTGAACATGTGGTTAAACTCTGTAGGTCTATTACATGTTTGACATGATTTTGGCTGGGAAACGGGTATAGTTTGTACTCTATAGGTCTATTACATGTTTGTACCTTTATAATTAACCGTTAGGGGTAATTGACCTGGTTGCTATATGGTTGAACTGTTAAAGTTTTGGCGGGGATTTAACATGCGTTTATGATGATGTAAGTGCGAAAAGGATCAATGAACAAGTGGAGGGGGGTAAAGTTTGTATTTACTAGTATAAACGTTTGCATGGTTTAATCACCTGAAGACGGTTAGGAAGCGTCTTAAGTAATCTTAAGAAGTAAATATTAATGAGTTTTATTAGCTGTATTTTAACGTTAGGAAGCGCGGTAAAAATGATTCATATTTACGCTAACAACACATAACGGGGTAAAGTTTGTAGGCTGGTTTCGAGTGGTCTCTCTTTTAGCGGTTGTTATAAGAACTCTTAGTCATTTTTGACTTGAAAATTCTTTAACATGTGAAATGATTAGGGAGAAAATGTATCGACCAATTAACAAGTGGTGTCTTGGTTGAACTCTTAGGAAGAAATTGAGAGTTAAAGGTATAATTAAAGGTTACATCATAATAAGCTGTGTTGTAATAACGGTTAGGAAGCGTGGTAAAAATGATTCACTTTTAATGACTGAACATAACGGGATAAAGCTTGTATCGTGTTATAACCTGTCATTCGTGGTCATCTTTATAGTGTCCCACCAGGGGTGCCTCATTGGGTAACAAGTTGTCACTATATGGTTCGTTAATGATTATGGCCGCGTCACGTGACACGCACCATCTTATTTACGGTAATTGAAATGGGTCTTCCATAAAGATTGCTGGTGAAAGTTTAACATTTGTCAATGCTTCACCACTAGACTGGTATCTTTGGATTCGGGTAGAAGTTTCAAATATAAGTCACCCCTAATACGGGCACCTTTTTAACGGTTTTTAGGTTATTAATCTAACAATGTCTTTATGCACATAAAAAGTATAGACTCTTAAACGCACCTCCCCGAAGCGCGGTAAAAATGATTCATATTTACGCTAACAACACATAACGGGGTAAAGTTTGTAGGCTGGTTTCGAGTGGTCTCTCTTTTAGCGGTTGTTAGTCATTTTGGGCTGGAAAATTCATGTGTTTTGGCCGCCATCTTTAATGACTCATATTCAAACGGGTTCTGTGTATTGAAAAGGGTGGCTATCTTTGTTATTACTTAGGAAATTTGCATATTTACTTTATATCATGTTCAAGCTTGTTTTTAAACAAGTTGTCCCTAAAGGATTTTTATATTTATATATTAACATAAAACGTCGCATTAAAAGTTGGTAGATGGCTTGGGCCTAGCTGATTATTATTATGACATTGTAAATGCATCAAAAACTATATATTACCGGCATTTAACCTTTAATAAGGACGCAGGGGTAAAGTTTGTAGGTAGCCTGGCCATCGTAAATAATAAGCCTAAAATTTATGAAATTTAAACTGTGTATTCAAGGTTATTTTGGGGTGAAGAAATATTTACTTTACGTCATGTTCAAGCTTGTGTTTAACAAGTTGTTGCTAACAATTTTTTATATATATTAACATAAAATGTCGCATTAAAAGTCGGTAGATGGCTTGGGCCTAGCTGATAAATATTATGACAATGCATCATGTATTAATTTCATATTACCGTTAATGAGGACACGCGAGAAACATTGTGCATTACGTGGTAAAGTTTTATTGTTAAGCCTGGCCATCGTAAATAATAAGCCTAAAATTTATGAAATGTAAACTGTGTATTCAAGGTTATTTTGGGGTGAAGAAAATAGGGAGTTTTTTATTGGATATTTCAAGTTTTTAACATAGTCAATACGATAATAACGGGGTAAAGATAGTATATCCTGTCGTCCGTTAGGAAGCGTGTTTGGGGTCATCTAACGTAAACATGTGTTGAAAATGGGGAATTACATAATGCCAAAAGACATTTCAAGAACACGTTTTTCCCTATATGGTTCGATCAAAAAGCCGCGTCACGTGATCATCTGATTTACGGTTATTGAAAGGGGTCTTCCATAAATTAAATTATTATAATCATGCAATGCTGCCATTTTTCGCCACTAGGCTGGTATATACGGATTCGGGTACATGTTTTCAAATATAAGTCACCCCTAATAGGGGTCCCTTTTAAAGATTTTATAGGTTATTAATCTAACATTGTCTTTAAGCACATAATTCGTTTTGTCTTACACAGTGTATTCAAGGGTATTTTTGGGGTGAAGAAATTAACTAGGGAGTTAAAGTTTTTAGTGGCCATCTTGGATATTTCAAGTTTTTAACATAGTCAATGCGTTAATGGCGTCTTACATAACGGGGTAAAATTTGTATTACTTGTCGAGCGTGGTCATCGTGAATAATATTTTTAATAAGCCTTAGAAAACTAAGTTCAATGTTAAATTCGTTAACCTCGCAGTTTGAAACAAGTTGTCCCTATATTAAGAATAAGCTTGGTCTTATTAACAACGTCTGCAGCTCTGGCCTTATAAATCATATAATAAACTAAGTATTTACTCTTAGGATTAGCCAATACTTTAAGGGCGCGGGGTCAAGACTTTTGTTATTATCTCGATATGTTACTATTGAAACATTAACGATTCTTTATAAATCCGTGTAAATATAATGAATGTATAAGTTCGTGTATACAAATTATATATAATGCATTTATAAGTTTCTGTATACAAGTTATAGTATTTTTAACATGCAATGCTAGGCTGGTATCGAATAGAAACCGTTACTTAAACAAGTCGCCCCTATATGAACTTTTAAACGGTTATTCGTGTTAAACGTGTACATTGCATAAAACATTTACGACAACATATAACCAGTCGAACATGTCTGCGATTCTTTATAATTTTGCGTTAGTTTATCAATAATATCGTGTATATAAATTATAGAATTAAGAACTATACTTGTATTGAGCCGTTATAAATGTAGTAAAAATCTTTAATATTTAAATCTATCGTATACTACATGTATATTATTCCGTGTTTACCAAGCGGCACGAGGAATGTTTACGTAGCGGTTTAATAGACTTTAACATGTACGGTCCGTTAATTTTCGTAAGTGGTAGCGAAATTATGGGAGGGGCCACTACGTGAAAGAACGCTCATTCAAATTTTGTGAACATTTAAAATGATTAATAGTTTTATTAAATGGGTAGCAGATATGGGCTTATAGTAAAATTTACAGATTCTATTTAGATTTTAGAGTGGCATTGCCATTTCTCACCACTAGGGGTAAATTGAACTCTTATAAACGTAACAAATAACGAACGTTACTTAATTCGTTGACCGAGGGTATTAAAGAGCATTATAGTTTCACCACCAGGGGTAAATTAAGAACTTAGTGGCAGCACACACTACCCTGATTGTAACGACTGCATTATTAATGTAAGCAATGTTTAAATACTTGACCAACGAATGTTCCTGTATGTTAGTTTAATGTTGATATTTCGGTTTATATTGCAGTAAAAAGCTAAGCCTAACAAATACGTTGTCGTCAAAACTCGGACCAAAGCTATAACTTCTTTTTCTGTTATAATCTCCCGCGTATTAATTTGGTAATAATAATGGTTAAACGTATTTTATAGCGTCATATGAAATAACGGGCGGAAATAACTTACTAGCAGGTGTTTTCGGTAACGAGTGTGGCGGCTGAAAGGGCAATTTTGGACTCTTTGGTACTGTTTGAGAGGCGGTATTATTGAACTATACTTTATAAGTTTTAATAAAGTTTAACATATTGGAAGAAATGCCTTTCTTAGAAGAGTACCCTTTAATAACGCTCGTCTGTTTAACTTTATATTTGTTTTTTTTTCTTGTGCCAGGTGTTTTGAAAACCATAACCACTAGATAGCGGTTTTTAAGTTACCGCTAGGTGACGCCAGTTACAATTTACCGCTAGGTGACGACAGTGGCCGCTACGTGACGCCGGTTACATTTTACGCGAGCTAAATTATTAACCAGCTTTAAATACGTAAAAATGCACTTTGAAAGAAAAATAATAGAGAGTTTCAACTCAAAATTTTCGGCAACCTTTTTAAATGTAAACGAGTTGGCAAACGCTGGCTTTTTTTACGTTGGGAATAAAAATATTGTCATGTGTTTCTGTTGTGATGGTTTGGTTAACGATTGGAAAGAGGGGAATGTACCCTTACTAATTCACATCCAACGGTTCCCGAATTGCAAATTTGTTCAGGATGAAACTACGGATAACATTCCCGTGCTACGCGAAACGAACGATTTTTGGAATTTAGGACCTATGCGATCTGAATTTCTGAGATTACAGTCGTTTAAGGATTTCCCGATTGATTATATAGACGTGAGAGATTTAGCACACGCAGGTCTCTACTACACGTATAACCAAGATTGTGTCAAATGCTTCTGTTGTGCTGGAGAGCTATTGGTTTGGGAACAGAACGATATTCCGATGGAAGAGCACGCTAAATATTACCCGAGATGTAAATTCGTTTTAACCAGAACTGCGGTAATATACCATACGAGTATGATTCAAACCAAGCGCCCTATTCAAGCACTAACGAGAAGGCTCTGGTCTATAGCTTAATTACTCATGTCATTGAAATTTCTAGATCGGAAGAAATCTAGACCACTTTGTAGCATTTTATAATTTTCAACCAGAAACAATGAGTATTAAAATATAGACGTTAAATCAATAAAACTTTGTGAGCGAGTGTCTTTCCCCTCGTTTTCAACATATTAAAACTGATATACGAAAAGACTATTCTGAACGCGTTGGTAAGGAAATTTTAAATGATGTACAAATAAAATAAGCTATTTTCGTACGTTACGCATCGTCGCTAGTAGCGCCTGTCCTGAGGAGGCTTTTTTGAAAATATACTGAAACTATTATTATCATGGTTCCTCGTGTATATATTTTGCTAGTGTACACTAATTTTTCGTATGGTATAATAACAAAGAACACATTTACTAATAAAAAATTTATTTATAAACTGTTTTTCAAATATATTACATCATTTAAACAATGATCAATCAAATCCCTTACGTCAAATGGACAATAACCTATAAATTGTTCCAAAAAATCTTTTTCCACTTGGTGATCCTGAGGAATACGAAAGGCGGCGTAAATTTCTATAAAGGCTCAGGGAATTTGTCGCTTCTGTAATGGTTTATAAACCGCTTGAAATTTCGAAAAATTGTCGACCAAAACACTAAACATTAGGTCTATAACCGGTGCGCTTTGTTTTAACAGACTTAACTGTTCATCTATAAACACTTTAATTTCATTTAAAGCCAGCACTTGCGCTCTACTAAGTGATAGACTGGCTGATAAGTTTATTTCGTATTCCAAATATTTTTGAGTAAACGGCATTAAATTCCATGAAAATCTTCCTCCCGAACAAGAAACTTCGAAATTGTGTTCAAAAGTACAATCGGAATAAGGTGCGACGGTCGGAAATGGTAGATAAATCTTTTTTTTTGTTGCTGAGTTTAGATTTTCAATGACTGAAGACCAGTCTTTTGTAAGGGCGTCCCATGTTTCTAAGGAAATGTCCGTACTTTGGGTTCCATTAGAAATATAAATACCTGGCTCTTTGTTAAATATTGATACGGTCACTACCAATTGAGTGGGTGACTGTAACGTCAGAGAAACTAAAATAAAATACGTGTTAAATAAAATTAAAGTTTAAAAAGTTTTAACGTACCCTTTTTAAAGGACATTGTATGAATAATCCACTTTTTGTTATCGAATCAATACAACTATAACATTTAGTCCTTGTATAAAACGTGCAGGAATTTTTTATTAGCTCGCGGTCTAGCTTCCTCGGCAAAAAAAAACTTTCTCTTTCAGCGAAACTCTCTCTCTCTCTCTCTCTCGACGTCGCGCTTATCGGGGAACCTCGCTTCTTCGGCGAAACACACTCTCTCTGCGCTTTTCGGGGAACCTCGGTGAATCGCTCTCTCTCTCCACGGCGGTGTGGCGCGCGTTTTTCTCTCACGCCGAGATAACCAGCTGGTGAAACTCCGCCTGAATGAGGGAGGCGTGTAAATTTATACCAAACGCTTTTGGCCCAAGTCCTCATGCATATTTTTTAAAATGTTAAATAATTAGACATTTAAAATTTAGTGATACGTAACAATAAGTTTACCTCTTTTGATCAGTGTGTTGCTTTATTTTAATACAACCTATTATACAATTTTTTATACAATTTTGTATACATTTTTATACAATTTTTTAAACAATTTTTTTATACAAAACGTGTTATAAGATAATTTTTAACTCGGAACCTAGAAATGGAAAATGGTATTAGAATTGTAATTATTTTTTCGGAACCTAATGTTTTACCTCCTTGTACGACGATAGTGATTCCCGGAGCTGTAATTAATATTTAAAATTAAAAATGAGAAACATGATAGTTTTGTTTTATAATTACCATTTCGAAGATTAAGCTCCCTAGGTTTGTTCGCTGGAGGTTCCGGGTTTTTCGGAGATGTGGCTGGTGGCGATTCGGTCGGGTCGTCCTGTTTCTCGGCATATATTTCTAGGGTATTACCCTCTATACTTTTTACATAATGGGCCACTTGCCTCGCCTTTTCATAGGCGCACACATTTCTGTAAAATAAGAAATACTATATATTTTCCCCGACAAAAGATGGTGGTCATTGATTCATACCGCGTATGGTCGTTGTTAAAATGGTGGTGAAATTCTCCCGGCTGTAGCTCTAATTCGGGGAAATTAGGACACTCGAATCTCGTGGCCACAATTATTCGATCTAAGTCGATAAAGTTTCCCAGGTACTCTTTCGTTTGCCTTTCTTTGACAATAACGTATTCGGCCAGTCGCGTTATATTTAAAACATGGCGATCGACGGCCTCAATATCGTATTGTCCCTGAGCCCTGGGAAGCTTATTGACATGGTTGCTAATCGCGTTCATTTTGCGGTTTGTATCCCCCGAATAATTTTGAGCAGCCGGTGTTCGAAAAACAATGAGGTCTTCGCGACCATCTGAAGTTTTGTATCCAATCTGTAAGATTTATATGGAACTTTAAATATAATAATAATAATAATAATCAACTAGGCTAATACCGAAGGCACCACCATAGACCGAAGTCACCAAACGACTTTTGAAGCCATTAATTTAGGTGGCCGGGTTACACGCCCTGCCAACAGCTCCCTACACTAACTATTACAATAAATACTATACTAATTACTATATAAAACATTAAAAAATACCTCTTTTACTAAAAATCGTTTTGATGACGTATATTTATTTTTAGGCCAAATCATGGCAAAAAGAATGTGTACGGCTACAAACGATTCCCTAGAAGAAATAACTAAGTATTTGTAACAATAAAAAAACACCTATAGAAACTTACATTTTTGTTACTCCGGGGAGGCTCACTAGGGTCAGGATTCCTAGATTCGGTGAACTTAAGGATATATATATACTACCTAAAACCCCCTAGGGGGACGCGTTGGTTTTAATAATAATGTGCAGGTGGTTAATTTTATTAAGCTAACGTAACTGAAAGTGTAAATGTAACTACTCTGACATTTTATAACCCCTAGCGGGACGCGTTGGAAACTCTAGCAGCTGTTTCTATTTCGTTGCAAACCATTTTGGTTTAATTTTCGTAACGTGTTTTAATGTGCAGGTGGTTAATTTTATTAATCTAACGTAACTAAAGATGGCGGCGTTATCCAAGCATCCTAGCAATTACCAAACTCGGGATCACACTTTGAAATAAAAATTGATAATTTACTATCGCCGTCGCTATGAAAGTAGCTAATTCGTCGCCTTAAAGTACCCAGTATTTCCAAAAGCATTTCGTGACTCCATTGGAAAATCCATTTCGAGATTTAGTTTCAGGTTTTTCAATTCTGTAGGCTTCCTTCAGCTTTCAACTTTTTTTCAACAGATCACGTGATATAAACTACGTCACAAGTCGTAAATGATTTCATAGATGCGTTGTTGTTTTCATAAGCCAGCCGCTATGGGAAAGAGATAGACGTCTCCGCTTAGGGTACCAAAGAAATGCTGGATATGTGAGGAACGATACCAGTCCGTGAGAGGTTTCAAACAACATTTAATGACTCATTTATCTTGTAATAAAATAAAAGAAGAATCGGATCTGGCGTGTGATTGTGAGGCGAGTGAATCTCTCCATTATACCGAGCAAGAGGAAATGTCAGATGATAAAATTATCGATTATCTTAACGAACTTATTGTGGCATATAAAAAGCGCGATGAAAGAATTGAATCATACGAGTCAACAAAAACTACATCTAACGTGGTTTTTCCCGCCGAA